>NC_051852.1:138334026-139534026 GCF_905115235.1 Hermetia illucens | reverse complement strand
ATCGTCGCCCCCATCATCATCATCAACGTTTCCATCATTATCGTTTTGGTGTTGTTGCTGTAGTTTCCGTTGTATTCATCTTCCTTGTAGCATTGTCATATCCTTTGGGTCTCGTCCTTGTCATCCTGCATACAGACAGAGCCGGCGAAACTTGTAATCCTCATTCTGGCAGTACACAAAGTAAAGTGGTTCAAGAAATTCATACATTTTGGCAAAAGGATTATTGTATTAACCCAGCAAGCGGAGGAAGGTAGTAAAGTGATGCCAGTACTGAATCTTTTCTTTCGGTGGTGCTACGTCTTCGACTTTATCTCGTGCTCCTTGGCAGCTTCCTTCATTAATGTGCGCTGTCATGCTGTTCATTCATTCGCAGTTGTTTTGAGCAGCTTCCCTCTGTCATATCGCGATTTCATGTTGGCTTGGAAAGTTGAGGATTCCCCCTAAGTTGTGATAATCCTGGCCAGATTTAAACTGTTTTATTCGCAAGATTGCAATTAAGACAAGTCGCGATAAATTCAATTTTAGAATATGAATTTTGATCTTTTAAGGATTTATATTGTTAAATTTGAAATATTCCGAGTTTTTCTGCAGCTCTTAATTAAAAACCGTGGGGAGGAGGCTGGCTTCTGGGTTTCTTTCTAGGACGAAATGAAATTAAGAGAGCAAGGATTAATGTTTTAAATTTCGGATTTTCTTGTAATTCGAAGGGATTAATGAAAAGTACATGGACATTTCCGAGACTGAGATAATTGGAGTTTATGAAGGCTGAGGTGGTTGAAGGATGGAAAAGTTTCACATGCGCCAGGCCCCACCCCTTCGTGCAGGAAGAATAACCAAATCCAACTTTATTCATGTAGAAGAATCTGTCCAATGTGGTGGAAGTCCTTTTGCTCTTCGAACATAGATGTGAAGCGATGCAGACAGGAACGATAATGCTCCCAATTTTTCAGTCCCAGAAAAACACAAAACAATTTCCCAAATGAAATGGCAATTTCCCGTCAGAGTTGCTCAAAAGTACACAATTAAACGAGTTTTCATGAATTAACAAAAAACAGGAAACGGAGGGAATCAGTTCAAGCCCAATTTTTAATTTTAAAGTTAATCACATCGTTACAATCTAATTCCTGCTTAATTCATCCGCATAAAACGGTAATATACGTTACATGCAATTCGAGCCGAGTTCAGTGCTACGCGGAGGTACATTATTCGCGTATTTGCCAACGGTCTTGAATAATTGAGCAATGGGAATCCCCCATTTAAGCGGATTACCCGCCAGCATAGGTAGAATTTAAACGGGCTGGCAGCGCTCCGCCATTACTAACGTTCGTACATATTTTATTCGTATTTCCCTAAGGTAAGCTATTTTTCCGATGATTTTTATAATTGGACAAATAGTATAAATCGGAGGATATCCATGTTTGTAGACGATGACAAGGCGACGTGGAATGGGGCGGGAGAGTGATAGCGTACTGTCGCTATCAACTTCATCGTCATTGGCGTCGATGTGAAGTCAGACCTGGGCTGGAGAAAGGTTGAAATTGGAGTAAAGCCGTTTAATGATGCTGACGTTGAGCTTGAAATATTAGTAACATTATATGGGAGCTGGTGTGTGAGACTCAGGAAAATAGTATCAGGACGTAGGGCAGGGTGCAGATGTACACATCACACAACAGAGATAGGTTAACTAAGTGGAGAAAATGCAGGCTTACATTATGTAACTAAAAAGGAATCGAAACTCTCATCTGAATTTTCTTATTTTAGATATTGTTGCAGAGACTGATTAGGCATTTGGGAGCTCTCCAAGCGGTAACAAGTCACAGACTTCGAATCCACCGCGATCATGAGAAATCAGGTCGCCGCAGAGGCAAAGATTTTGGAGGGCTCTTTAAACTAACTTACAGAGAAACTTGTGAAAGGCATTCTCAATGGAAGCAGAACAAAAAGGCTTGGCAGGAGAAAACTTCAGCCACTAAGGAGGGAGGACTGTACGCTGAATCCTTGTTGTCACAACCTTTTCCTTTACCCTTACTAGGAAAAGCGGAAGAAGTAGCAACTGGTAACGTGGACGCTGTTGGTTTAACATTTAATGAAGGGGACGGTCCGGACACCGTGAGCCTGGGGAGGCTCCAAGTCGGTGACAAAGATTGAAGAAGGTGAAGCACACTGGGAGTAAGGACATGGACGTGCACCACCAGGTGCGGTAATGTCCAGAGAAATCGGACGTAAGGAAGCAGAATCTTCTGCGGAAGGTGAGGACAAATTGATAACCCCAGTGAGACCTACACTGGACGCATAAGATCCTTCGCTCAACGGCAATGCGCGCAAGAAGCTTTATGTCTGACCGCCGCCGTGGGAGTTTACTCGAAGGAGTGTTTTTGGGAAAAAAATACTGGCACCTGGAACGACGCCAGTATTTAATAATAAAGGTTTTCGCGATGGGTTCCATCATTTGAAGTGCAATAATGAGCCTGCCTTAAAGTGGTTCCAGCGAGTAATCTCAGCTTTGACTTATGGCGTTCGGTCCAAGTCCTCTATTCACTCTATTCCTGCCATCTTGCCCATTAGTAACCTCTCCTACGCCCTTTGCGGAACAAGGGGGAAGAAACGGAAGCCAAAGACGTGTGGAACTGGCTTGAAACCTGTTTGTGTGATCCACACCACAAATCAGTGAAGATGTTAAGTGGAAAACAGAAGAATGGTCTGCGCGATGAGACTTTTATTGGATGAGGACATGGACACTGCTGTACCACCAAATGCGGTAATTTTCAAAAGAAATCAAACAGAAGGTGATCGAGTCTCTGACGGTACGGTGTGAGGCAAACTTGGTCACACGCCGACCATGACATACGGTTTTAACTGTTTTCTATTACACATTAAACTAAGCTTATATCAAAGAACATAAAGGTTGGCCACATTAACCTGCAGTATACCAAAGCCTCCTCCTATCTGCTGGTAGCGAGGTTGACAAAGTCGCAGGACTACTCTTATATTTTTCTGGTGTTACAGCTTCTATAGGCGAGGTGTTTCGTCCTATAAAGAATTGTTGAGGCAGTCGAAAGAAGAAGACTGGAGGCGATTCGTTGGTGAGCGTTGCGATCACCCTTGGGGTAGGGTCTACCGAATATGCAGAGGAAAGCGAAGTCATGACATAGCTGGCATCAAGGTTAACGGTGAACCTATGCTGACTTGGCATGACAGTGTTTGTGCTTTGCTGGGTGAACTATTTCCGAGATCCGAGCCTTCGGTGTCTCCGGACGGTCGCGCTCAAGGAGGGGAAGTAATTCCTCCCCTGAGCTGTTGTGAAGTCGAGGAGAGCATGGTGAGGTTCAGGTCTCGAAAGTCACGAGATGTGCAAAGCCATCCGGCAGGCCATCCCAGCTCATGTCCAGTGTTTGTTTGAGTGTTGTTTTCGGGGGCTATTCCCTACATTCTGGAAGACTGCCAGCGTGGTTGTGCTCCTGAAGCCGCCAGAGAAGGACAAGAGTAGTTTTCGGTCGTACAGGGCGATATCTCATCTCCCGGCCCTTGGCAGGGTCCTGGAGGGAGAATTATGGTCCAGCGACTGGAGGTGAAAACATCCCATCTGACGTCTGACAGGCAGTATGGCTTCCGTACTGGTAGGTCCACCGACGACGTCTTAAAGTATGTGAAGAACTTTGTTGTCCGTTGTCCTAGCAAGTACGTCTTTGGAAACTTTGTAGATTTTAAAGGCGTATTTGATTACTTAAGTTGGTCGTCTGTGTTGTTAAAGCTTTGTGAGTGTGACTACCGGGAATTAGCTCTGTGGAAGAGCTACTTCCATGGTAGAAAAGCATTCGTGCAAGGTGTCAATGAACGTGTGTGGGTGAACGTGGAGCGCGGTTGCCCACAGGGATCAATCGCGGGTCCATTTATATGGAACCTGATGATGGACGAACTGCTGGGTGAGCTTTTAACTGTTGCTGAATGTGTTGCCTACGCAGATGGTCTCCTCATTCTTGTTGGGGGGAACACTTGGTGTGAGGTCGAACAGCGGGGTACTGAGTACATGCGCATCGTTAACTCATGGTCCTTAAAAGTCGGTGTCGTCGTCTCAACGGGAAAAATCGTCGCGATGATGCTGAAAGGCTACCTACGTCGTACGCCGTGTGTAAAACTTAATGGAGTTCCATTGAAATACCGGAAGAAAGTGACATACTTGGGAGTCATGATCGCGGAACGCCTGTATTGGTGTCCGCACCTGCGCGAACTCAAGCCACGCTTGATTAGATTGGTGTGCATGTTGAGGCGTGTTATGAGGTGTAAATGGGGTCTAAGCAGGAGAGCTGCTAGATCCATTTATGTGGGACTCTTCCTTGCTTGTTGTACGTATGGCTCCCCTAAGTTGTATGATTTGGCGTTGATGGTGCAGGGCAGACAACTGCTCTACGCTTGTCAACGAGCGGCGTTGTTAAGGTGTCTTCCTGTCTGTCGTACGGTCTCGACCGACGCCATGCAGGTCTTGTTGGGCGTTCCTCCTCTTGATCTAGAGGTAGTCCGGCGTGCCATGGCCTACATGATCAGGAGAGGCGTATCTTTGCTGCAAACGGACTTAGTTAGTGTTGAACAGGTGGAGGGGTTAGGACCGCTTGCGGTCAAAAGGGTGTTAAATGAGAGTGTAACATCTAAGTGGCAACTTAGATGGGATGAATGTGGGTCGGGTCACATATAAGTACGTTAGAAACGTGTCTGCCAGAGGAAGTTCCGTCGCGGACTTCGGACTCGAGATGGGCTTCCTTCTGACGGGGCATGGTAGCTTGAATGAGTTTCTCTCCAAGCGCAACCTTGCATTCAGTCAGGGCTGTATTCTGTGTGGGGCAGATTCAGAGGATTGGTTATATGCCCTCTGTGTCTGTCCAGCGTACCGTGACATCCGGAATCTAGACGACATGCTTCGTCTGCAGTATGATGGGCGAATGGCCGTAGTGGCCGCGGTGGACAGCCACCGGTTTTGCGTGTTTGGTGTTAGTGTTGTCTTGTGATGTCCTTTCTGTTGTATTGTACGCAGAGCGGTAGTTAACTGGGGAAAGGTTTCGTTGGGGTTCTCCGGTTCGAGCTGATTCCAGTTAACTCGTTGAGGAGTGCCGTCCCCAAGTACTGGAGGAGGGCGACCCGAGTCTGCAAGGGACTCATCTGAAGTGGCTCTTGCCACGAAGCCTCACCGGAGGTTATCTGGTACCATGAGAACCGGGATGGCCCTCTGATAGCATATGCTCCAGGAGAATTTCTGGGGGATGTGTTTTCAGCCCGATTATTTGCGGTTGGCACCCTAGTGGGAGTTTCATGGTGGTTGTGGTTATGCCTACATCGTGTGCAGAGCTCCTTGGAACTCAAGCGTGGAATTGCGCTGTACAACTCGGGTGTCGTATCCCTTAGTTGCGGCAGAGATGTTAGATAGGCCTTGCATCCAGTGGTATGAATGCTGAGTCGGCACTCAGTATAAACTAGTACCGCTGTGCCAGTCATGGCGGGGCTCTGATTGTGGTCCCAAAACTAATCCGTGTCCGAAGAGGACCGTGGGATTATGCCTATAGGGCAAGTACTCACGTTAAACCTCCAGGACTTTCATCGTGTCAGCCTTGGGTTTGATTTGGTCAAATCTGTTGCATCAGTTAAGGAGGCTGGATCTTTTACGAGATCAAGATCGACAATACCGAGAGCTTGTGTCCCGATGTCAAGACGTTCCCTAGCCCCACCATCTTACAATACTAGAAGAATGGTAAAAGGAAAAGATCTTAGTTTCGACCTTACTTATTTACTCTACGATTCTTTGTGTCTTCAACTAACACAAAGACTAGAGGATCTGGTAGCGTATGTAGAATTAAGCGATCTCGAACTATATGGGCAGTATGAAATCTAATCCAAGAAAAGAGAAGCTACTTGATTTCATCACTTCAGCTAGTCTTATGACTGTAAACGAAGGGTGCACCCCTATGTTCGTAGAACCGAGAAATAGTGAAGTAATTGACCTAACAATCTGTACTTCACTGTTAGAGTTGATTAATGGGTGCTAGATGAAACATGCCTATCAGATCACCGGTACCTAGAATTCAGTCTGACTATTTCAGGCAAACGGTCTGTAATGCAAAGGCGGAATTCAAGGAAAACGAATTGGAAGTGTCGCTTCATAAGCGTTTAAGGGCTCCTTCTTTGCAAAGCAATAAGAATGAAGACTGGTTCTCTAGAGCGTACTGTGTGGAATTCAAAGGCAAAAGAGAGACTTCAAGGCTGTATAAATTCCTCAAAAGGGATGAGTTGGTCAAGTTGGATTCTCTTAGAAAACCGCATGATTCTTTCATGAACTCCACACTGGAATTAGTACAGATCCTCTTGGAAGTACGCCATCCGGGAAAACTAGTGTCAGAAATGGAAGGGGGAAAGTAGGATGGTGGAACTCACGGGTATCTTTTTCCATTTGCGCTACTTATGGCAATGTGCTTTTGTACTCTGAAAAGCCAAGAGACGCGAATCTGAAGTCGGGCTGCTTCTGACGGCTACCGCAAAATGCGCTCCATTGACCTGGGAGCCGGTTTCTGACAGACTTTTAACTGCAAGATTCCGGTCCAGGCTAATGAGCACCATAATTGTACAATGCTATGCATCAACGGAGACTTCCGAAATATTGGAGAAGGATGCTTTCTATGAGCAATGAAACGCAGTTCAGGGGAGGCTTCCTAAAGGTGACATTGTGATCGTGGTGGGTGATCTGAATGCCAAGGTAGGATCTGACAACAACTTTCTCGAATATGTGATGGGGAAACACAGTCTTCGTGACGGACACGGTAATAGTGAGAAGTTTGTCGATTTCTGCAACTTCCACGGCCTCGTATGACTAAGTAACCCAATCACTTCGTGATTAGCAGTAGATTTAGGATATGTGTAACAAGAGAGGCGCTGATTTCGGCTTCATGCTGTTTGCCACGCAGCCAATGACCGTATACGCTCACTTTGCTTATTTAGGCTTATTTCCTGATTCTCGTACAGACAGACGACTTGCCTCATCGGTTAGAATATCCACCGGGATCATCCCCGCAATCACGCATGCTGCCTCATAAGATGTTGTTCAGTAGGCGCAACTGGTTCGGAGAGCGCTTAACATTTTTCTGTTTCCACCGCTTTGTGAAGAGCGCCAACCGTCTTGTGTTCGTCCAGCTTCAACCCGTGGTCTTTAAGCCAAGACTTGATCGTCCGTATAGTCTCGTTCGCATATATTTGTACTTCGTCGGAGTGATTGGATGTTATGACCACCCCAAAGTCATCTGCGAATCCGACGACAAGGGCTTGCTTAGTTACTGGGAGCCGTAAAACGCCATCATACATTAAGTTCGATAGCAAAGGCTCCAGAACAAACTCCTGCGGGACTTCTGCCGTTATTACATACATCTTGGACTCTTCGTCCGAATCATAAAGTAGCTTCCGCGGTCTGAAGTAGCCGAAGATTATATTTAATATATATTTTCGTGTTTACACCGTGATGAGCCCTTCGATAGTATTGTTCCATCTGGCAGAATTGAATGCGTTCTTGATGTCAGGAGTCACCAGTGCGCAGTATTTCCCTTCGTCGTAGACTATTCTGTTAGCTCAAGAACCAGTTTGGTAACATCAACCGCAGACCGAGCCTTCCGGAAGCCACTATCAATTAATGGATATAGGCGGTTACAAATTACCCGCTCGTGGGCCTTGCCTATTGTACTTAGAAGACAGATAGGTCTATAGGATGGTGGTTCACCTATCGGCTTACCTGTCTTTGGGATCAATATAAGCTTTTGTATTTCTCACTCTGCGGATAACGACTCTTCTTTCAAGCAGTCGGTAAATACCCATGCGAGCATGCCTGGTGCCATTCTCATTGCCAGTTTCAGCGCTTTGTTGGGGATTTGATCAATGTCGGGGTCTGCGGTATCCCGGACCCTTTTCACTGCGTCCAAGACTTCGTCTGTGGTTACTGGAGGAATGCCGTCGGCGCTCATTGGTTTCATTGGGGACAATGTCGAAACTACTCGTATCTACCACAATAATCTAGGTTAAGAAGGCCTGTATAGCCTAGAAGGCTAGTAAGCAAACCTTTTCAAAAAAATGGGGTCTCCATCCCCGGATGGTTCTCTGGATGTACACAGTTGTTGTGCGTCTAATCCTAACGTACTGCTTTATTGTATGGGTTTTCAGCATACAGTACAATAGAACGAAGAGTAATTGGATTCGAAGAACCGCATGTGCAGGTGCTACTAGGGCCTCGCAGTTCTGGCTGACAGATGCTCTCAATGTACTCTTGCACATTAAATATATTGTAGCATGTTGTGCCGTCTGACTACGTGAGTCCGGATACTGAACAGCCAAGACAAAGAAAAGGAATTTCTCACGGAGTACTACTCGAAAGCTGAATTTCTCGAGAATCTGGCTGTGGACTTTCCAACCAAGGCAGAGTGGAAGACCAATAGCGTGTTGCAAGGCTATGACACACCGACAGATCAAAAATGGTCTGTGGAGTCGATGCTGCGATTTTCTCGAATACACACAGTGTATCCGAGTTGTGTAGTCTACCAGGTTTCGCCCGTGTATTCGAAGCAAAAGTATTGGCGATACTGGAAGCCTGTTTATGGTTGGGGCAAGATCCGACCCCGAAGCGTAACATTGCCATTCTGACCGATAACCAAGCGGCCATTAAGGCCTTGTGCTCAGCGGGGACATCCTCCAGGCTGGTAAGGCAGTGTAGAAACGGGTTGAATAGTTGGAAGGCACGTTTAAGGTCACCTTCCTCAGGATTCTAGGTCATAGGAGCATAGTGGGGAAAGAGTGGGCTGATGGACTGGCTAGGGGGGACTCTGCTCTCGGCATTGCTTCGGTGGTGCCCCGCTGGCGACTGCCAACGGAACATGACGAAAGCTCACGACCTTGTCAAGTCAAGCAGGATTTGGCCAGCTTATAACAAAACCCGATCGGAGAGTCCCTGTGCTAGACGCGTGCAAAAGCATATAATAATGTGGTGGTTTGCACGGGGGCACTGGTCTACAGGGGGTCGTGCTACCAAACTCGGCATATCTTGCAATTCGCAGTGTCAAAGCTTCGGAGAAGTGGGAGAAACCCTCATCTTCCTTTGCGATTGCCTAGCTCCTGCTACAGTCAGACAATGGACACTAGGCAAACCATTTTTTATGGACCTCAGAGAGACCTCTAGTTGCTTTTAGGGGGGGGGGGGGGGGGCACCACAGCGCTAATTGGACTCCTACTTATCCTACCGTGTAGGAGGTAATGTGGTCAGTATTGCGCTTGAATGTGATTATTACCTTGGTTTGTCTCAGGTACTCATTAACAGCTTCGATCGACTGGTATCCGACGTTGTCACGATGCAAATTCCACTACCACCAGTGAGATTTAAACTGTGATCTTCCGTGCGGTAGCCTAGTGCTCTAACACTGACTCTAACCACTTTTGGGTCCATCTCTTGTTTATAGTCTTTTTTTTCAGCTGGTGGTGTACTGTCCAGGTTTATGGTAGTAGTTCTATGTCTCTGGTTTACTATGTTAAGGCTTTGGAAACAAGTCCTTGTTGTCCCGCGGCATCTTCAATCGTGAATGATGAAGCGAGGCTGTGGCAGTTCTAGTTTTATTGACTGAATTATTAGGACTTAAGTTATAATCCTCGACCAAGGAATTTTCTTCACAAGGGTTTTTAGTCTATGGGCGAGGTCTTCAAATTTTACCAATAGGTCACCCACCATGTCATCACTTGCCTTTTTCGGTTCCGTACTGTTTTGGTAAGAAGCGTGTCAACGTGTGAGCTTGTCCAACATGGACTCAACCTCTTGTAGTTGCAATCACCTTCTTTGGAAGGTCGTCGTGTTGCATCTATTGTTCTTTTCTTTTTTCGAATGTATCTGCTCTATCGGTTTTTTGTCCAGCCGAAAGGATCGATAATGTTTCGGGGACAATTTACAATTTTCAGTTTGCCCAGTTACCGAATTTTGAGTTTCGTCATTCATCCATTTTTGACGGATTCTCCTCCTGGTAGAGCGCTGAAATTGCAACAGACCGTGATCAGTTGGACTTGATCCTTTCAAAGATGTTATTGGGAATACATATTTGTTGCCCGACGAAGCTAATTTCGAAGACAGCAGAAAGAATTCAGTGACAATGGCCGTTTAACATTGTTGAATTTTAGTGGCGTTGAAATGCAATATGAAATAAGCGATAGTCTGAGTATCTGAGCTTCTGATTTTATACCTTATGCCCGAAAGGGAGGTCTCCCACCACTGTCATCCACCAGTTGATATATTCGCGAACGTTCCTCCTGTTTTGGTATCTAAAATTAGATTATCTGTTGGACTGAAACAAGGCTGAAATCCATTTAAACGCATCTAGCAGCATGCACTCAGCTCACTTAGTGCCTCAACCCTGTATGTGCCAGAGTAAACTTCTACTGGTTATCTTGAGGTGGGGTTGGGGTTGCACAGTGTCAGCTTGTTCGAAAAGCATATAATTGTATCTAATCGTTACCAGTAGCTGTTTTCATCCATTAACGTTGAATTCCCCCCACACAGGTTCTATGATCAATGGTGATTCAAACTCAATTTAGAAAAACAGATTCAAACGAATGATGGCTCCCAATTTAGATAATGCCCCAGACGTTTCCGCAAGGAAAGCATCGCTTTTCCATGTTCTCTGTAAACAAACTTCACCATTCATTGTTTGCTTCCCTTGTTAGATTTCATTTTTCAGCATAAACTGTAGAAATAACTATGATACAAGCAATTTCACTTAGTGGCTCGGCTCCACAGAATAGATGGTTGCAAACTCAGCATTAAATACGCCAAGAGAATCTGCTTATCCGTCATAAATTGAAAATTCAATTTAATTCTTATTTTTCTTGTCCTCTCTGATAGACTGAGCAATTTTTCAGATTTTCGTTTCCCTTTTCTTGGCAGACCAGGAGCCCGCTGAAAAGATGGCGAAAATTTGTTTCATCACTTTTTCACGGCTCTCACCACCCACTTATTGCCGCGAAATTTTCGCGCACAGTCTAAGAAGTAGATACGTTGGAGTAGATAGCAATCGGATGTCTCATAATAGGATTCAGTAAAATAAATCCTAATAATTGGCTCATTTTATTGATTCAGATTTTCCCTGGGGTGTAGTGTATTGCGCGAGCTTGACGGTGCTTTTATGGATGTATGTGCGGTGCGAAACGATGAGTTTTCCTCGGAGGGAAAAACTACATACAGGACATTCATATTAACGCGGTTGTCGTCGTCGCCCTCAATGAGCGTTCATTGTTCTTCGAGAGGATGAGGTAGAGCGGAGTTAGGCCGTTTCGACGAAGTTTCCACTTCAGACGAGATTGATGGGCAATGATTGCGCACCTGTGGGGCTTTCCATTGAATTTTCGGACAACACCTGGGGAGAAAAGGAGACACCTAGCAGGTCAATTATTTAAAGGTTACAATTCGGAAAGAAATTCAGCTATTTTTACAAAGAAGGTAGGACGAAAGTCTTCCTTTTGTGGTAATCAGTCAATTTCACCTGAGGTTCAGGGACTTCTCCAAGGTTAATTAGTGCCGAAAAAAGTCCTGAAAAGCCGATTTGAAGTTTACCCAGAATAGACTATCACATCATTGGCAACAATTCACAGTCAACCCCGCCTCACCTAATTGCAACCCGATGTAACGTGCCGCAGAATAATTGGTACTTCCTCGCGGTGGCAAAGGAGTTCAAGTAGTAGAGGAAATTTCAAATTCAAAGAAAATTAGATTACAGGTAATTGCAGTGAACAATTGTGTCATTATTTTCACTGCCGATAAAATCGTACGCGGTGCCGTGAGGATTTTCCGAGTGGATGTCCTACGTCGAACGGTCCTTTTTCAATGAGCGTCGTGGCTCAATTTTCTGGTAATGATTGAGCTATTATTGGGTAATATGGCAATAATAATGAAAAATCTAGGAAAATTGTTACGTCCAGGTGTATTGGATTTTTTTTCCCAGCATTTTGTTTCCTTTTTGCCTTTTGATATTTCTCATATTGAAATTGGTTTCCACTTGAGTGTAAAGTTATGTTTGAGGTGTAATGGTCAATGGGGAGAATTGGTCATCATTTATTTGTGAACTAATTATTTTCGACACGAAAGGAATACGTAACGAAGTTAATAAAGAAAATTGGTTTGGATTGGGGGGGAGGATGTTTATAATTTAGATTGTCCGGGCAATTTCCACTGAATTTGTTTGTATTGATAACAACTTTAGGGATAGTTACGATACACGTTTTCCGGGGCTGAATAATGCAGTGCGGCCTAAAAATAGGTTTTTCACGGTTGGTCAGTCGTTGACAAACATAATTTGAAATGTAATATCCTGGGAAATTATTAAATTATTGATCGAAAGCTGTGATTTATTCCGTTTCTGATTGGTATATGTAGTTTAATCAGTAAGTTGGGAAGAAAATAGTCGCCTCAGCGTTTTCCTATGAAAAACCGTAGACGAAGGTGAGATGTCGATATGGTAATTACAATGCATTATCCAAAGTATTGAAATAATTGCTAATTTTATTCTACTCGCAACAAGTAATGGAAATGACCAAACAGCTACAACCTTCTGAGCTCCATTGTTATAAAAAATAAAATCATGCCTGCCCGTTCACTGTCGATAATTGATGAGGAAAGGTATTTGGAACAAGAGAACAATCCACTACAATAATATCAAGAGTCCTTGGAATTCTTTCGTTTTCCAGTTGGAACGGAAATGTGAAAAGTGAGGCATAGTATGGTTTGGCTCAAGGAACTGATGCTTTTCCTTTTACGGGTGGAGGTGGAAATCTTGAAAAGGTGCTGCTGCGCCAGGTTGCAGAAGTGTGTGGGATTCTCATCAACTAAAACCACCCCTACTTCTCCGCCCATATCCCCGCGGCATGACCGTGTAGCATTACTTCGTGAGGAGGGTTCTGGTTTCCACCAGTGTAATTAAGTCACGCATTTGTCGCGCTTTCCGGGCTCGTTCCAGTTCCTGCAGCTTTTTCTTGATCGTAGTTACTATTGCGTTTATCGCCTTCCAATTTGCAGCGGATTTCAGCATCTCCTCCACGAAATTATAGGGTTCGATAATTCCGTTAAGGGCAACGTTTCATTCCCGAATCTTGGACAATGGAACACAACATTCTCCAGGTTTTCAGGCTTAGTGGTGCATTCGGGACAGTCTGAGGACTCATCCAATCCAAATCGATGGAAGTACTTCCTATATCCATCGTGTCTTGTATGGAACTGCGTTAGCTGGTAATTCAATTCTCTATGTTTGCGCTCTGCCCATTTCTCAATACACGGGTGTATGGGTTCAGAATTATCCCACCATTGCTATCATCTCCAGTACAGCTCCTCCCTAGTGGGATTTCGGAAGCTTGCAGTCACTTCGGCCGGGTTCACTCTGTTTCTCCGATAGAGACAGTGCGCCTCATTCGCTAGAAGATCTAAAGAAATCATCCCCACGATGATACACACTGCTTCACCAGATACCGTCCTATATGCACTGCACACCCTCAGCACGGTTGGCCTGTATGCCGAACTTACCCTTCCTTGGTTCACTGCGCGCACGCCCATACAGGGGCATGTATAGCAAGCTGGATTTCATCATCCTTGCGATAAGCAGCCGGTGGCTAGATCTTGGCCCCCAATATTGGGTATCATCCTTGCTTGAGATGAACTAGCCTTTGCTGCCTTTTCGCGCACATAGTCCAGGTGCTCCTTGAAGCTCAACTTGGCATCGATCATTATCCCCAAGTATCTAATGATTGATTTTGAAACGACCTCGTGATTACCAACCCGGATTTTGACGGTGTTGTTTTTCCTGCGATTCGTAATAAGGACCACCTCCGTCTTATCTTCCACCAGGTCCAATTCCACCATTTGGAGCCATGCTTTGATGGTGTGAATGGTTTCGTTTGCATACAGTTCCACATCCTGGTGGTGTTTCGCAACTACCACCACCACTGCCAGGTCGTCTGCAAAACCAATCAATGTCGCCTCCTTTGGTACTCGAAGGCCGAGCACTCTGTCATACATTATGTTCCACAGCAGGGGCCTCAATACAGAGCCTTGGAGGACATCTGCTGTCACAACAAATTCTTTCGGCCAGTCGTCCGTTTCGTATCAAAGAAGTTTCTCCCTGAGGTAACTCTCGATTATCCGAGCTAAGTAACCAGGGACACACAGTTTAGCCAGGGTGCCCTTAATTCAACCCCAGTTGGCTAAGTTAAGGGCATTCCTGACTTCCAGCGTTATCACCGCGCAGCACTTACCAGTGCCCGATGCCTCCCGGGCCAGGTCCACGATTGCTGGAATGGCATCGGCTGTGGACCGCGCTCTGCGAAACCCGTACTGCCGCTCCGATAGACCACCAGCTAGTTCGAGGAATGGAAGCAGTTTGTTGTATATCACCCTCTCAAACATCTTCCTCATAGTGTCACAGATAGGGCGATATGAAGAAATTACGCTGGGTGGTTTTGGGGCTTCGGTAGCAGAACTAACTTTTGCCTCTTCCAAGGCGCGGGAAGCAATCCTTCCACCATACACGATTTAAATGTATTTCTGAACTATGCGAGCCTAATTTTTACTCCCAACTTCTGGGTTTTGTCCGGTGATCTGAGTGGTTAGAGCACAAGGCTGTCGTACGGAAGGTCGCGGTTCAAATATCATTGGTGGCAGAGCGATTTGTATCACGATTTGACGTCGGATACCAGTCGACTCAGCTGTGATTGAGTACCTAAGTCAAAATCATGGTAATAATCTCTGGCGAGCGCAATGCTGACCACATTCCCTCCGACAGTGTACTGTAGTATACCGTTACGGTCTTGAATGAAGTGCTCACCTCAAGGCCGTGATGCAATATGGATTGATACGCCAACGATTATTATTATTATTGTTAACTTCAGGGCTTTGTTCGGAATCCCATTCAATCCCGGAGCCCTATTATCCCCAATTCGTCTACAGATATCTCGCAGTTTCTCCTCGGTAACCCCTGGCATTGTGAAGATGTCCTATTGCACCGTTTATTGAGGTCAACTTTTTTCCTGTTGTGGGAAAAGAATTGATATTATTTTGAACAAGAGTCCCGGGTGACGTGCCCGGGGGGGTGGGGGTGATTTTTGTCCATGAATCTTGTTCATTACAACCTTGTAAGCAGCGCCCGACTGGTTCGTATTTATTTCAAGGCACAACTGCTTGTAGCAATTCCGCTTACTTTCGCGTATAGCCTTTTTAAGGTTACTTCAAAGATTGCGGTGTTCCTTTTCCGACCTCCGATGTTCTGGCTTCCCCCTGAATCTTTGGCAAAGCCTCCTCGCTCGCAGACACGATGCTCTCAATAGCGCAATTTCGTGGTTCCACCAGTAGTTTGCTTTCCTACTGCGGTGAAACTTCTGCTTGACATCGCAGGATATATACGAGAAGAAGGTGGCAATACATACTGGTATGTGTAGCCATGCGGTACAATCCCAGCTGGTCTTTACATTTGACAGGTACAGACGGATTAAATGAGCATGGCGCAGCCAAAGTCGGTGAAGAAACTAGCGAGGTGAGCTAAGGAGGAGTTGCGTCTGGCTAATGGGAGGCTGCGTGTATTTATAACAATAAGTACGCTAAACACTAGGCATATTTTTGTCGTTACAGCGCTTTTGACGTATTTAAAAGGAAGAAGAATGGCAGGAGTGTCTGTTGAAGTGCTTAGTGATGTTAAGGGGTCAAATCTAGACGAGTTTACAATTAATATCCAGCAATTAACATGTTGCTGTACCAGTGAAAGGGATGTCATTCCTAAATAGTATTCCGCCTAGTATCCAACCAGTGAAAATACCAGCCTTTGCCCACGTCCACTTTCTAATGAGAACAGATAATATCGATTATGAATCGAGCCGCATCGGGTGCATATATGTTGAGTAACTATGAAATCCATCATTGGAGGAAGTGATTCCACTCATAGTGTGCCTGACGGTTTCGTTCAACTCAGAGGCAATTCATTAGTCGCTGCCCCACCTTTGCCTTGGGAGCAGCGTGACAGAAAGTGGCTACAATTATTTTGTGAAAAACAACCATTTTTGCGAAAAACAACCATTTTCTAATTTTCTGGATAGGGAGGAAAAAAGGAATGGGGTAGGGTGGGTGACATGCGGGAGACAGGTAGGTTTAAAAAATTGGGAGTTGGAGAAATTGCCTATACAGAAGACTACTCTACCTTGGGGATCAAAAAGACAGTTCTGTGATTGGAGGGATAAGAGGATCTGCGGAAACAGATAAGTCCGAAGAAGATTAGGTTCAACGATCTCGATTTGGATGGGGAGAGAAGGAAGAGGATTGGGATGAGATTGACACTTGACCAGGAAGTTGAGGGCCTGACGGGCAAAGAAGTCATCGGTACGTGGGGTTTGGCAGGAGTCGTAGATTAGCTTGGAAATATACTTCTTCGTTTTTAAAAATGTTGGCGCAGTGGCGAACGATTCTGCACTCTTTAAGGCGGAGTTGTTCCATTTGGGATGGGGAGCAATGAGACCAGAAAATGAAGCCAAAAATGAGGAGTGGACGGATAAGCTGTTTATAACAAAACAGCTTAATTGTAAGTTGAAATATTGTATTTAGGGATAGGATACAAGGTCCTGAAGGCACCAGTTGCACGGCCTAGTGCCTTCGTTATATGAGGGACGTGGGGGAGGCGGGAATTCATTGTCACTCGGAGGTAAGTGACTTTTTTTTTACAGTAGGGATGGGATCGTCGTGGATTGTGAGCGACAAAGATCTAATGTGACTCCACATTTTCGACGTCATTCTCATGTTACCATGGAAGACAATGATATTTGTCTGGATTTAAGGAGAGTTTCCAGCGGGTGAAATAATGGTAAAGCTCGTCTAAATAAAAATTCAGACGAGTTTCACAGTGGGAAATGTCTTTGGTGGCGGCATAAAGGATTAGGTCATCCCGCCTATTGATGGATTCGAGGAGTTGGTTTGGGGATGTCAGCAGTGAACAGGGAGAAAAGGGTCGCAGAAAGGACTGAACCTGAGGAATTCCGGCGGGGCAAGTATAGGACGAGGAAAGGTGCTGCTGGATGTTGACTACAAAGCTAAGAATTAACTTACAGAGATGCGGGTAGAAATTGAGGATTTCGGAGAACTTACAAGCGAGTCGGTATTGCCATACGGAGTCGAAAGCTTTCCTTAGGTCAAGGAGCCAGGCATTGGGGGCCGATTGATACCTAGAAGGATATCAGTCTTGATGACAAGAAGTGCTTGTTCAACCGAGTGTTAAGTTCGGTTGGCGACTTGGAACTCAGGAAGAGTGTTGTTGGAAGTACAGTTCTTGTCTATGAGGGATTTAATGATGCGCTCGAAAATTTTGGTGGAAGATGATAGGATGGAGATAGGCCTGTAACTATCAGGATTAAGTGGGTTAATGGTAGAGGAAAGTGTGGTGAAAATGTTGAGAGCGCACTTTTTCAAAACTATGGAAGGGATTTTGTCCAGACCAACTGATTTTTTGTCCTTGGATGCTGCAATTAAAGCTTCCACTGGACTTGGGCTGACAAAGTGGATGGGAGAAACATCATCATGTTCATCGGGATGGATAAGGGATTGAGAGATAAGGTTTAGGTTGGGACTAGGACGGTAAAAAGTTGGTGAGGATTGGAGTTGGTCTATGGATTCGCTCACAACACTTTCGAACTGTTGATCACGAATGAGGAGAGTGGAATGGTGCGCTTGGAGGAAGTGGTTAGCTAGGATGTTCACTTTTCGGGATTTGAAATATTTTGCGGGAGGATGGTGGTTTGTTGGATCGATTTGCCTAGGCGAGGGCAAGTTTTCTGAGTTCAGTTCTATGTTGGAGAGGCGTTTATGGAGGTAGTTGGAAGTAGTTGGTGTAAAGGGTTAAAATTCTATCGCGGATTGACCTGTTAACGGAAAGGATTTCGACACGGAGAGAAGACTATTACGGAGAGTATCTATTTCTAAATAGCCTACGCCTTAGGGTACGTTCGTATCATTTGGGAGAGAAATTAGGTAACGGTAGTTAAGGGAACGAGAAGGTATCAGTTCGTCACATACTCACTGAATTACTTCAGTGTATTGACGAAATATTCAATCTATAGTATCGTTGGAAACTGTTTCGCTGGAAGGGAGGAGGAGAGGTTCAAATTTGGATTTAAGTGTACGGTTAATGAGTTTCCAGTTTGCCTTTTGGAAGTCAGGGACTAAGGTAGGAGAGGGCTGGGTGGCTCTGTCGGGGAGTGAAATGTCTAACACCACGGCATCGTGGTCACTGATACCGGGGAGGGGTTCTAGGAAGGGATAAGTATTGGGATTGGGTTTGAGGGTTAAACTGCTGCTGCTGCGAGGTAGGAATGGTAATAACCTTTATGAAATGAGGGGAGGGCAGGACTGAAGTGGGAAAGGTTGATATTGGGATGTGGTTGGGAAATGTTGGAGAGTTTTGCTGTTCTTGATCGTACATCGAACCGTGACGGGTGCCTGGCGTTGAGGTCTCCACCTATAATTATGGACTAGGATTTGCCTGCTCTTGGTTGAGCGGCACAGTAGGATAGGATAAAACGGATGTCATGGGTGTCAAAGGATTGATCGGGGCAGTAGACACCAGAAGATTGGGTTTCTAAGGGAATACGGGTACCGAAAGTGGCTACAGATCGTAATCGTCCTTTATATATAATCGCAAAAACAACATGAGTGCGAATTATATTCAGGTGAAAGTGACATAAAAGAGTGATTACCATCTGTAGGCACTTTCGGTCACGTTGTTCCTAGGGCAGACGTGTGGCAGCGTCTGATGAGTTGCCTCTGCACTGGACGAAACCATCAGTCACTTTTTGAATTTTTTGAATTTTCGGGTATTTAGCTTAAAAGGAAGGGCCGTGGACCACAAATGTGAGAGAAAGTTTCTTCCTAATTGGTCAGGTCCGACATAGGACTACCAAAATCCTCAGACAAAATTAAAAAGTACGTACCAAAACGCGTTCCTCAAAATACAAAAACAGGAGGACAAATTCCAGAAAGGCTTGACTCCAAGGTGAGTGTAACAGGCAACGAATGTATTAAAGGGGAAAATGAAGTCATTTTGACTCGCGAATTTGACAGGGTGTGAACTCCATCGGGGAGAGCTCCTAAGAAAAAAAATCAATTTCATAAAAAAGATTTTAAGTTAGGATAAAACTGGTGAAAATAATATAGGTATGTCTACACTCAATGAAAAAGGACGCAATCCTGAACTTACTTGTCAGTCCCGCCTACACCTAGGTCACTCGGATAATACCAATGACTATTGGGAATTAAAGAGGTCCTCAGAAACAAATCGGTATATAAAAACGATATAGTTTGATGAAATTTGAATTTGCTGTTTATCAGATTGGCGCCCAATGTGGGTTTTTCGTTTCGCGCCCAATGTGGGTGTATGTTCTTCGATATCTGCAAGTATCTATTGTATAAAAAGCTCCTATACATCTCGGGGGGAAGGTGGGCTACCTCTTCCATTCCGTTCCATAATCGGGAACAGTAACTATGTATGGATATGCAAATCCGTCTTCCAGCTTAACAACTCCATTAAACGATTCGAGTATTGGCAACAGTCGTCAAACTTTCGCATTGACTTGAATTGCAATCATTTAATTCTCTGCACAACTAAAATAATGATTTTTTCCCACTCGAAATTACATATCAAGGACCATCCTCTCGACAGTCTCGAGTGCAGCTCCACAAGTGGATATTGGAAACTTTTCGTTCAAACTTTTGTGGCAAATTGTTGCTCACATAACTCACAACCGTCAGTTTTCAGGAGCATCTGGTCTACCCTTGCTTTGACTCTTTGCATTATTCCCCCGGGCATCATGTGATGCGGTTTGGGTTATTTTCCCTGATTGGATTCCCCCAACCCCTTTTCCGATTTTTCTATTCGTGTGTTTATAAAATTTTATCATTCTGCCGGCGATGATATTGTGTACGGGATGAAAACAGACCAGGACCGGATTCAAAAGAGCAGATCTACGTACGTGAGAAGGTATGACTATGGCTAGGTGGGTAGACTCCATTTGCCGGGCCACTATGCTTATTCGATGCATAAAAGATCAATATTATGATAGCGAGCGAATTGATGCAAATACTAGTTGGAAATTGTGTTCAATGGGGGGTTTCAGAAAAATATCTGCTTCGCCCGGTTTCCACTCAATCGATCGGAAAAATTCAATTACAACTTTAAAACGTGGAAAAGAAAAAAGAATGCCAGTTTTTGGGATGCTGCACTGGACGGGGATGAAGTTTATAGCGTGAATGTAGAGCGGACACTCGTGCCAGTGGACCGCATGGCTGGGTCGTTTTTGTATTTGGTTCATCCTTGTGCCATTCAAATATGGCTTTCAAATACAAAATTCCGCTTTCGCGATGTCCTTGGCGATGTGTTACCATTTCCATAAAGGGAAGTTTAGCTGTAATTGAATAAGTTCAACAGGTATAAAGCTAAGGGCTCAGATTCTGGGCAATATGCAGTTTCAAACGATAGATAGAGGATAATGCACATATCTAGGGTCAATCTAGATGGATTCTACCGGCCACGGGAGCCTTTGAGCGCCAAGGCTACTCATATATTTTATCATATTTGCAGAAATGGTTCTGGTTTATGTTTGTCTATAACGATCACAGTATTACCTTGTGCTGAGGATTAGTAGTGGTTGTACGAATGCAAAACCTGGTTCTCTAACATACATCAGTATTTAACTCACCTTGTATCTCTGCCGCTCTCCCGGTGTATTACGTTATCATATCATCTAGAGGACATTATCATTGCTACTTCCTTCTTTCAAGCTCCCCCAGTCTTAGTAGTTGGTGGAAGTTTTTCATTGTTTTTCAGCCTGTGATCCAGATTTTTATCGGGGACAAAATGTATCTAACAATCATCTTCAACGGCACAACAATCGGTATCCGGTCTAGGGCCGGCTTAGTAGGGGACTCCAGACACTCTGATTTTGCGCCGAGCTCCACCAATTCGATATCCCTAAGAGCTGACTGGCGTTCTGATCTACTCCATCGCTTCATCTCAGGCAGGGTCTGCTTCGTCTTCTCTTTCTACCATAGATATTGCCTTTATAGACTTTCCGGGCTGGATCGTCCTTCCCTAAGCGGATAATGTGACCCGCCCCCAGCAACCTGTTCAACCGGATTTTATCCACAACTTTACGGTCGTGGTATCACTCATATATTTCTTCGTTATGTAGACCACGGAATCGTCCATCCTCATGTAGGGGGCCAAAAATTTTTCCGAGCATTCTTCTCTCGAACGCAGCCAACAGTTCGCAGTTTGTTTTTTTGCTAAGAACCCAAGTCTCCGAGGAATACATATGGACTAGCAAGATTATAGTCTTGTACAGTAAGCGCTTTGACCTGATAGTGAGACGTTTCGAGTGAAACAATTTTTGTAAGCTGAAACAGGCTCGGTTGGCAGCCAACAACAACGGATTTCATCATCATAGCTGTTATCGGTTGTGATTTTCGACCCTAGATAGGAGAATTTTTCAAAGGTCTCCTATCTTCATTGTTTTCGTTTGACCAGTGTTCGTTCTTTCGGTTCTGGCGTCGACGTTGTCACCATGTACTTCGTTTTGCCTTCATTAATGTGCACCCCAAGATCTCGCGCCACCTGCTTGATCTGGATGAAGATAGACTGTTCATCTCGGGGTGTTCTTTGCATAATGTCAATATCGTCAGCGTAGGTGAGTAGTTGGCTGAACTTAAAGAGGATCGTACCTTTTGCATTTACCTCAGCATCGCGGATCACTTTCTCCAGGGCCCGGGTAATAGAGGGCATAATAGAGCATCCATTTGTCGTAGACCGTTGTTGATGTTGAATGGTTTCGAGAGTGATCCTGCTTTTTTTATCTGGTTTCGCACATTGGTCAGGGTCAGCCTAGTTAGCCTTATCAATTTCGTTGGGATTCCGAATTCTCTCATGGCCGTGTAGAGTTTTACCCTAGCTATGCTGTCATAGGCGGCTTTAAAGTCGATGAACAGATGGTGCAACTGTTGTCCATATTCCAACAGTTTTTCCATCGCTTGCCGCAGAGAGAAAATCTGATCTGTTGCTGATTTGCCTGGAGTGAAACCTCTTTGGTATGGGCCAATGATGTTCTGAGCGTATGGGGCTATCCAGCCTAGCAAGTTAGCGGAGAATATCTTACAAATAGTATTCAGAAGCGTGATACCTCTATAATTGCTGCACTGTGTGATATCCCCTTTTTATGTATGAGACAGATAATGCCTCGTTGGCAATCGTCAGGCATTGATTCGATGTCCCACACCTTGAGCATCAGTTGATGAACCACTTGGTGTAGTTGGTCGCCTCCATATTTAACTAATTCGGCTGTAATTCCATCGGCTCCTGGCGACTAGTGGTTTTTAAGCCGGCAGATTGCACGGATTATTTCTTTGCTTGGTGGTGGCAGCATTTGTCCGTCGTATCCAGTTGGCGAGACCTCCAACTCGCCGATATTTTGGTTTTTGAGCAGCTCATCAAAATACTGAACCCATCGCTCCAATATGCCCATTCTGTCGGAAATCAGATTTTCCTCTTTCTCTAGGCAGGATGAATATCGAGATTTCATCCAGTTGACTTGTTGGTAGAACGTCTGCGCCTGGTGCGGTTGCTCCCTATACTTTTCGAGTTCACAGACTTGTTGGTTTTCCCAGGCTTCCTTTTTTCGGCTGTGAAGTCGCTTTTCCGCTCGACGAAGTTCGTGATAAGTCTCTGCTCGTGCCCGCGTTCTTTGAGAATGTAACATTATTCTTTATGCTGCATTCTTCCGTTTCGTTGCTAGCTTATATTCATCGTCAAAGCAGCCGTTCCGACTTTTCTTGCGGCTGAGGCCAAGTGTGTTTGTGGCCGTTCTTCAGGTGCTTGTGATGATCATTTGTTGATGCTTCATTTCCAGGACATCTGTTAGCTGCGGCTAATGTGGCATCCATTTCCCTCTTATAGGTGTCGCGGAGGGCTGTGTTGAGAATGGCTTCAGTGTTAACTCCTACCTGATTGTCAGAGGGGATTGTAGGTGGTGTCGTTGTTCGAGTTCACAGCACTATCGCAACGGGATAGTGCAGACAGTGTGATTTTCGATGGTCTAATAACTATCCTGATTGGCGGGAGACGTCCAAAAGGGGAGAGCTATCCAAAAACCAAAAAAAAAAAAAAAAAATAGCGAAATTGATCGTGAAGGTTCGTCCACAAATAGTGAAGCTGCATCGAAGTGCTCCGTGGACACGTGCTTGCATGCCGAAATAACATCACGCGAGCTCAAGCGGAAAGTAAAAATAAAAAGAAAAAAAATTGGCACGATCGCGTGCGTACAGCCGTACAACTCTGCACCGTTCCGCGATCGAAAGGGAGAATCCACGTCAGATCACATTCACGGTCAATGTTCCTCCTGCCTTAGATATATGGTGAAGCGCGGTCTTCGCGGCCCTCACCGTGCCTTGGCATTCTTAGGTCACCCAGGATATTCATTAAACTATCGGCAATCACATTAGGTCATTACAAATGGCGCTATTTGTAATGACTAAATGGTATTGGTGAAGAACAAAGATCACCCTGAGAGCCCAGAGACGACCAAGAGGGGAGAGCTACCTCAAAAATCTGAAAAGATGGCGAAATTGTCTAACAAGGTCCGCTGCAAATATTAAAGGTCCATCGAAGTGCTCCATCGAGACGTGCTTGTATTCCTCTGTGCTAGTCAGGCTCGGGAATGCGAGGGGTACTTTGAACACTTCGATCTTTCATTATAGCAAATTTCACTTTCCAGTTTAGCTCACGTGATATCATTTCGAATCCCTCTGTTTGTGGAATTTTCAGGAAGGATTTTAGGTTTTTGGTTTACCTCTCTCCTAAACCACACACGCAAGTTTTTCGTGATGCGGCATACACTTCTGAAATCAGTGCAATCCGCAGCAGGACTCGCTTCCTTGATCAGCGCAATCAAAAATTCCCTTTTATCACGGGGGTGCACACAATATTGGATTTTCAGTGATTTTGCACAGCATTGGAATTCGAGCGTGTTCAATCCCCTCCGTTCACCGATCCGCTTCCGCGATTCCGCAGTCGGCCAGATTTTGTGACGCCTTTTTTGGGCGTACCCTATGCCCAGCGCCTCGTCTGAAAAAAAGAGTATCTTTGGTGACAGCCCAATGTTCATCGGTATTCTCAGGCGGGTTACTCACTGTATTTGTCGTCGGATCAGCCAGATAGCTGGCGAGCGGCAGCTGGATCATAGCAGTGGTTGATGTTGAACATGAGGGATCGCAGATTTCCAAGTAAGCGAGAAGTAGCGGACGCAACACTTAAGCGAACGTAAGCGACCATCAGATGGTGATCTCCATCGAGGCCGATGTTAGCGTCTCTTTTGCTATGCACATTTAGGAGACAATTACTATATCCACTGCTAAGGGTGAAATGGTCAATCTGCTAGCTCGTACGGTGTCGGTCAGTTGAAACCTAACTGTCATTAAGGAAAGCTCTGTGGTGAAATAATGTGCCACCAATGAAGAGGCGATAGAAACTGCCGAGTTCCCCAAACTTACCGTCATTATCGTTACGGTCGCGAAGACTGTGTTCCCCCATCACATGTCCGAGCAAGCTGTTATCAGAGTCCACTAGTTACATCGAAGCAATTTTCTTGACCGCATTCGGAGATTGAAGATTCAAATTTGAGTCGTCAAACTTCAGCCACGGAGAGGAAATTTATCGGTGAGCCCCACAGCACCGTTTTACTGCGCAAAATGGCGGAGGGTTTTTCAGGGTGAGTGACGGATGAAACGTGAAAGAGAAAAAGAAGAAACAGGCGATGCTGCTCGCGGCGAACAGAACCCTTAGATTTTGATCATGTAATAACGGTAGGGAAAGGTAATCTTGCGTGCTTAAGAATTTATGTTTGATCTGCTTAATGGAATCTGATAGTCTGTTCTGGTGTAAAGTGTGGAAAAGTGTCGATTGCGAGTTTTGTGCCTTTTGGCTTGTATGTGTCGACCCAACGTTCTCAATTACTTCCTGTCTAATACGAATTGCTAAGAGTCAAAGAGCAAAGTTCCGGGAGATGCAGGTGACGTCTCGTCAATTTAAGGCAGGTGAGAACCCGGGAAAACGAAGTAGGGACGGAATAAGTGAACCCCTTGATGCCCATCAAGCGGCCGAGGAGAAACAAGCCTCTTCGCCAGGGAAAGCTGTGCCGGTGAAAGTCCCGGGTAGTTCTTTGATTACAGCCCCAACTTTGACAAAAGGGGAAGAATCTACAGCTCGTAAACCTGAACAATGGACAAGGGTGGGCGGCAAAAAGGAGGAAAGGAGATTTGTCTTACGCCGATATTTTTCTGAATGTCAAAGCCGATCCGGAATTGACAGACCTGGGCGGCAGTGTCAGTTATATCAAGCATACACAGAAGGGAAATCTGATGCTGGAGTTAAACAAATCCAGCGAGAAGGTGCCTGGTGAGTGAGATGAAAGAAAAAGCTCGAAACAGACAGTAACAGAGAGTAATTGAATGCAAATACCTAGACGAGGCGACATCATGAGAGGATATCTGTGCTGCGCTTAACGAACAATTCAACCTTAGCGGAATAGAAGAAATCGCTATAAAGAGAATGATGAAGGCGTATGGAGGTACACAGACCGCTATTATTAGCTTGCCGGTTGAATTAGGGGGGGGGGGCGACTTAGGGAGCAAGTATCCCTCGAGAAATGCTTCAGATACTTCGATTTCGGTTTGCGCAATAAGTACTAGTGAGCACGATCGTCGAAAAGATTCAGGAAGTGTGGAGTTGAGGGTCATCTTATCAAAGGCTGCACGGCAAGTTACAGGTGGTGGTAGGTGCCCGGCATACAGGAGGTAGCGGGATTGTAGGGCTAAATGAGGCTGATACAAATCAATGCCAACCATTGCGAGGCAGCTTAAAACTTGCTCTCGCAAACCATTTGAGAGTCGAATGTGGATGTGGTGGTAATCTGTGGACCTTACCAAAATTGTGTTAGGGTTATGTGAGTGAAAGACTCATCTGGAATCGTGGCACTATGGACATGTGACATGGTCATTTAAGGAACAATGGCATTTCCGAAATCCGGATTAATAAGGGCAAAAACAAACGGCGTCCATATGTACAGCTATTATGCTCCTCCTAGTGTAAAATTAGCGCAATAAGAGGAGCCTCAAAATCATTGCCGGCGATTTGAACATGTGGGCCTTAGACGGCGGAAGTCGAGTAACGAACACCAGGGCCTAATTCTACTTGAAACCTTCGCGGAATTGGACATTGTATTGGCCAACATTGGATGCTCGTCTTGCGGGGTAGGTACATTGGATGCTCGTCTTGCGAGGTAGAGGGATAGGCTCAACAATCAACCTGCCTCATCTCAGTGCCTCGTTGGCGCGAGGAGTGGTTTGGTCGGTGAGTGAACACTACCCCTATACACCAGGCCATCTTTTTCGACATCAGAAATGGAGGAGGCGATAGTCGAGTGAGCAATAGAAGTGGAAAAACCAGGACAGCTGGGTGGACCACTGGAGCTTTCGAGGAAGACACTTTTCTGTTGGCTTGAGAAGGAGGTCATGACCCGAAGGCCAGCGCCGTTCGTTTCGGGTTTCAAAAGTGAGACAGGTGTCTCAGCGGGTAACTGAGGCATGAGGCTCTATAATGTTGAGAGTATCATGTCTGAGAGCGAGGAAGCTTGGCCAAAGGACAAGAGGGAGATCGGCAGTCGAAGAAAGAATACCGCGATCTTCGAAGTAGCCTTAAGAAGGCTATACGGGACAGTAACTGGAATTGCTATAAGCAATTGTGCCTTGATGCAAATACGAACCCGATTCGTGGACAAAAATCATCACAAGTGACGTGCAGCACAATACTCGCATTCCTTTTCTCCCAACAGGAAAAAGGATTGACTTCTGGAGCAACCGAGAAGGAATTACGAGAGATTTAAGGACGAATTGGGGATAATAAGGATCCGGGATTGGACGGGATTACGAGCAAAGCCCTGAAGTTGTTTGCTGAGATTAGATCCACATTCGAATTGTGCATGGTGGAAGGAGTGGTTCCCGCCAGTGGAAAAGGCAGAAGTTAGTTCTGCTACCGAAGCTACAAAAACTTTATGTTGTCTCTATCTTTTAGACACTGGCGGATAATCGAGAGTTACTTCTCGGAGGGACTTTTTTGGAACGAGATGGACGACGGGCCGAAGGCATATGTTGAAACAGCAAGTGTTCCCTAAGGCTCCGTATTGGGGCCCCCGTTGTGTAACATAATGTATGACGGGGTTTTCCGCCTGCGTGTGATAAAGGCGACAAAATTGATTGGTTTTGCAACCTGGTGCAACAGCGTCTTTTTAAGATTTTCAAGATTTTACAAGGCGGATTTTGTCCTCGTTATAATTCATACACATGTCGTGTGTTTGAATGGATATAAGGGAGCAAATGCTACTTTGTAACCACTTCGGTCAGGCTACCCCCAGGGCAGAGGTGAGGCAGCGTCTGATGAGTTATCTTTGCCCTGAACGAAACCGCAAATTATATAGAATTTTTTAGTTTTCATTGCTTTAAAAACAATGCATCTGAATCTTACTCGGTAACTCTGCACTCCTCATTTAACATCCTCCATCTACCAACAACCCCCAGAACCTCCTTTGCATATGCACTTACAAACAATTGTGCCCCGAATGCTTCCACGACTCTACTTCACCATTCGGTAGTTGAGTAGCATAACAAACGATTTAATGCGTTTTCAGAAAATTTGTTGGCGTGTGAAAAACGAAATTATTGCAATGACATTCGGGAAAAATGGTCGGGACAACAATGCAAAAGATAAAATCGCTCCACGTCCCGAGGACGACGACGTATCGAAGGGCAAGAGCCTGGCGACGGCAAGCGTTCCTGGTCTCTAAGTTTCACAAAAAAGCCGGTCATAGTCAAAGAGATGATTTTCAATATATGCAGCTCATCTGGAAACGAATGGAGTTGACGAGCTGATGGGCTCAAGGATCTGTGAAGCAATGGACATAGTGGAAAGTTTATAGGAGCGCGGGAGAGATAGGGAAGGAATCATTGAAAAATTCAATTACTGGAATGCCACAGAAAATGTATTTCAGTGAATAAATTTTTCCTTTTTGGGAATTTTCGTATTACTGAGGAGTGAGTTTTCAGAATGGACCACAAAAACATGAATTTTGCTGATTCATTGTTGTAAATTTGGCTTTTTAATGCAATTTGGTGGATGGTTGTGGCTGGTTAGAATTGCATTCCGGATGATTTTGAGCCCTACATGCTGAACGCTTATATACGTTCGGTTTAATGTTGATTGAGGTCACAATGAACAAATTTGGGGAGAAAAAAGCCCATGTTGTTCCAGTTAACTTCCTTATTCGTATCTTCTGATTTTGCATGACAGCAGGCTTTAATACATTCATTAGTTTCGAAGCGGTTAACCTAATTAATTCATTTGGGTCGAGAACATTTCATTAGCTGAAATGGCCTTCCGATTGACCGACTCTACATCTGCCCATTCCACTTCCTGATAATTCGGCAAAACTCTGCCTGTTCGCCTGCAGCTCAAGGGCGGCAGGATTGATCTATCACTTCCCCGCCATGGGTACGAACATCTTTCTCTTTTGTTATCAGCCCATAATAAATTACCTATAAATTATGAATAGCAGGCGAACGTCCACTGAACTCCTAGTCCTCTGATTTATGTTGCATCATTAAAGGCGACATGATTTTTCGATTCCTGTAATAATTTTATCTGTCTTTTTATCTACATTTTTATATCGCGCAAAAAGAAAGGGAAGCGACTCCTTTGTTGCTTTTCTTGCTACTTTTACATCCAAGTGGGAGTGGAGCACAAATCCTAAAAGTCAAGGACTCCGGAATAGAAGTGGGAGCACATAAGGACTAACGAGGGGTAGCGATGGCGGTACTGCGAACAAGCAATAGCTGAAATTATTACCCAACCATACTTCACGAAACTTTCCTGTTTTATGTGTGTCTTTGTATATTTCTTTTCCTCTAACAAGTAACGGCTTATTTTAGTGGTTTTTCTGTACTCAGAGGGAAACCCAAAAGAAAAAAAAATGCAGAAAACTTTCTCGACGCTCACCTAAAGTTCACTTTATCTATTAATGTTGTCTCCGACTTTGTTTCCACGAAGGTCGGTATAATGCTGGGAAAGTTTATTTACACTGAAAGGAGAAAGATAGGATTCGCTTTTTCAATTGAAACTTGGGGAAAACTATGCATCCGTTTTGTAAGGGATGCTCTGCTAATTGCTGATTAAAATTAGAACATTATTATTCAATACGGAGAGCATGGACTAGCCTATCTCTATACTAGGAGTTTTGGCTGAAGGATCACAGAGTCGTTCCTGATGAGATTCAGGTGAACTTTAGAGCTTCCTCAGACGCTTGATTTCATTAGTACTTATGCAATCTTGGAGGGCCTTACCATATAACTGCGCTGAAATGTCCTTCAGATGTATTGCCTTAGGCTACCGCCTAAATTGATCAATTTGAAAGCCCACAGTGGGGTGACTACACTTGGTCGACTGATGTCGCAGGACTTAGTGTTTGGTCCATTTAGGAGAAGCCCGACGAGGGGGAATGAGGGATGCTCCCGGAAGGCTAATAAATAAGGAAGTGCTCAGTGGAAAAACCAAGCAGATGAGCAGTGTTAGAATGTGGATGAATCATCGTTTGCCCTACCGGGAGGAAAAATAAAAGAGAGTCAAGCGTCACTCAAGCAACACAAGTGATACCCCTTCAAAATCCACCGGTAAAGGCGAAGGCAAACGAAGTGACCAAAATCATAGAAACAGCACGCTGGTTCCAATCGACCCAAGGGAGGTAAAGTCCCAAAAAGGAACCAAGGTTGGAGCAAAGAAAAATGCACTACGTAAAAGAAGAAAATATCCCGAATTGATTATCGTCTCGAGAAAAGGTGATATGAGTTATGCCGATCATCTCAGGAAGGTTAAATCCGAGCCTGAGCTGATCGACTATAGAGAAAGCGTCTGCCCAATCAGATGCTCCCAAAAAGGAGAGGAGAAGTCCTCGGACAAAACGGCTGGAAAGATTGGGATACAATACAAGAGCATTGATAAAATTACCAACAAGGAGGATATCCGCGATGCCTCAGAAAAGCACTTGGCTTGCAAGATTCCGCAATCAAAAGACTGAGGAAGGCATATGGAGGCACGCAAGCGGTAACTATAAGCTTTCCAGTTAAAGCAGCGTTCAAACTGCTGGCGGCTCGTAAAGTAAAAGTAGGTTGGCTCGGTTGCCGCCTCAGGGATCAGGTGTCCTTCAAGCGTTGCTTTAGATGCCTTGAATTTGACCACATAGCAGCGGGATGCATAAGTGTCAAAAAGGTGTCAGGTCAAAAAGATGCTGAAAATGGGGGAGAAGATCATATGTTCAGGGAATCCAAGGCGGAGCCTGAATGTATGTTTTGCAAAGGGAAAAAGGGCGTCGACTGTCGGCACGTTGCCGGCAGCAGCAGATGCCTTGTGTTTAGGAGAGCCTTGGATGCCGTAAAGAAACCTCAACTACCGCGAGGCACCGCGAAACCTTCTCTCGCACGTCATCTATGAGAAGGGAATCGATGCTGCCAAATCAGCGAGCCTTATCGTAACAATAAGAGCCGTGCATGGACTACAGATGTAACTGGCGTGCCGCCTCCCGTGTGAAAATCATGTCATTCAAGAAGTTAGATAAGTCAGGGAAAAAATAGCTGGCATCTACAGATGTAGTTGCTATGCTCCACCACGCGCGACGATAGCAGAATTCGCTAGTCTCAGATGCAAGAAGTCGAAACCCGAAGCTCATAGCGGGTAATTTTAACGCGTGGGCTGTGGATTGGAACAGTCAAAATATGAAGACCAGGGGCTGTATCCTGCCCGAGGTTTTCTCCGAGCTAGATTCAATTTTTGCGGATATGGGAATTTAGTCCATCTTTCGTGGGACAGGGTCGGGCTCAATAGTCGATCTCACATATGTGATTACCATATTGGCAACGATAATTGCATGGTTTTTCAGTGAGCATGATACTCATAGCGACTACCTCAAGATCGAATATGGACCATGCGGCGATGTGCGTTCCTGTGGAGCTGGGCTGGTCCGTGAAAAGATTTGAAGAGGATGTATTCATAGAGAGGCTATTAAGAAGCCGGTGGTGCGGCTTCAGGAAAGTAGAGCAAATGATGGGATGCATAATTAGAGCATGCGACGCTGCTAAGCCGAGGCGGCGAATCCACGCAAAAAAGCGGTCAAACTGTTAGTGGAATGAAGAGATCGCGGAGTTGCGGGCTGCATGTTTTCCAGCTAGAAGGATCAGCCAACGATCTAAAGGAAGACCAAACTTCGACGAGAAACGGCAAGCGTATGTGAACTTTCGAGGTAGGCTTAAGCAGGCTACACAATTGACTTTGCGCAGAGGCAGACCAAAGCCCGTAGGGAACAGCGTACTGGTTGGTGATGAAGAAAATGAGAGAGCGAACACCACAAGTACCCGTCTGCATCTTCTGCTCGATATCGTGATGACGATCTTTCCCCGGATAAAGGGAAGCGCAAAAAACTTAAGCAAGCATTGGACGTCTACACTATGCCTGCGGTAACTGAGGAGGAGCTTGCGCAAATTTCCCGGAGAATTAGTGATAACAAAGCCCCGGTGTGAATGCTGCTCCGAATAGAGCTTTTAAACTCGCTGTTAATACTAGATTCGACTGCTTTATCAGCGTATTTGAAACATGCACGATAGAAGGACTTTTCCTCGATCGGTGGAAGAGACAAAAACTAGTTTTGCCCCCCAAGTCGAATAAGCAGTCAGGGCAACCATCATTATACCTTCCAATTTGCCTCATCGACATGGTAGGAAAGATGGTCGAAAGGGTCATTTACAATAGACCCTCTCCCTACCATTGAATACGGGGATGGACTATCGAAGCGACAATTTTGATTTCGACAAGCTCAACGGTTGACGCCGTAGATGTTGTTTTGAGGCTCGCTCGAGACGCGATGTCGTCTAATAAATACTGTATCGTGGTGAAGTTGGACGCCAAAAATGCGTGACAGCGGGGAGTCGATAAAAAACTCACTGGCTAAAATGGGTGCCCTTAACTATTTAAATAGGCTCCTCGAAAGTTAACTCTTAGAGAGGACACTTTCGGAAGATGCGGATGAGGGATTTCAGCAGTACACCGTCACTGCAGGAGTATCACAGGGTTCAGTATTGGGTCCTTTCTTGTGGAACCTGATCTATGTAATAATTGGGTCCTTGTCCCTCTCGTAACAAAGGACGCCACGATAATCGGTTTCGCCGATGATCTAGTCGTGGTTAACGAAACCATTAGCTCCATAAAATCGTGACCTTGCGGAAGAAAAGACGGAGGCGGTCTTAATTACCAACCGTGGGAAGAAGAATATGATTAATATTTTTGTTGGTGGCCACATCATCATTTCGAAGCCGGTTTTCAAATATCTGAGGGTGATGATTGACACTAAAATCAATTTCAACGGACACTTGGACTATGCCTGTGAGAAAGCGGCGAATACCAGCTTATTATTAGCGCAGATAGTGCCTAACATTGGATGTCCAAGATACAGTCGCAGATTATTTTTGGTCGGAGTGATTCGCTCTACACTATTATACGCGGCACTAGTTTGGGAGGAAGCACTAACGTGTGAGAGAGGGTAATCTAAGGAGGGTAAACATTACTTACTGCTTTGTGACGCTAAGGGCCTCCAGAACAATATCAGGCGAGGCAGTGTGCGTTATTGTGAGAATGATCTTGATAGCCGTTCTAGCAAATGAAGCACGCTGTCTGTACAAGAAAAGGAGAATGAATCCACCAGAAAACGATACAGAATATCGAAAGGTGGCAAGGTGAGAGTTGCTGGAAAAGTGGCAGCAACCGTGCTGGATTCATAGTTTGATTTCTCGTATTGAGAGTTATATTCAGCCCTTCATGATTTTACTCAGAGAGGAGGAGCCTGGAAGACTTCCTGAAAATCAACATAAGCCCGCAGAGCATCGTCGGGGAAATGCTGAAATCAGAGGAAAATTGGTGTACGGTGAACTCCGCAATCGCAAATATACAGGAGGAACTTGGAATAGTGGAACGCGCAAGGAGGACGCGAAGAACGGCTGGTTTGATCGCTTAGAGCGTAGTCCTCCCTGCGAAGTATTGTTTTGCGGCGCTTCTGTGTGGAAGGAAGAAGGAAGAAGGAGAAAGGAGTGGGGTTGGTTTTAGCGAGTGAGAATCTCACATACTGTTGCAGCCTGACGCAGCAGTGTCTTTCTAAGATTTCTGCCTTCATCCATTAAAAGAAAGGCAGACAGACAGTAAACCCATTTTAATAAGACTTTGTTTTACACAAAACCTTAAAAAGGTGAGTCGAAGAAGAACTTATTGAACATATATTTGGAGTCCGACTGCCGCCATCGAAAACTCGGATCATCCTTCCGCTAGGATTGCCGAAAACTCAACTGGGAATGGGATGTTAATCTCTGAAGTGCGGGACGAAGCTTCGGTGACTAAGCTGCTTTACCGAAAACATATTGAATGTCCGAAGTAAACTGGCTACCGTAAGTTATGTGCTGATGTTGGCGAGGGAATGCTTTTTTGGTCCTTTACCGTAAATATAAGAGGCTAATGGTCAGCGAACAAGATGAACGGCTTGCCTTCAAGGGAAAAACTGAAGTATATGATGCTCATATACGCTCCTAAAAATTCAATCGAAGGTGCTGTAGTTCCGCTGAGCGAGATACAACCGCTTCGAGAGGATGTACGGCTCTGGGTGCATCCTGATGAGGGGATGCTAAAATTGTTGCATTATCATTGCTGTGATAAAAGTAAGGAGGTAAAGTCCAGTCAGCTTAGATCTACAGAACTAATCCGTAGCATTCACGAAGGAAAGCAGCTTTTCCGCCCTGCAGCTAGAGGCCTCTCTGAGAACCTCAAAGAATTGATTATCTTTTGTCCGTATCGTTGCTCTAAATAGACCAGAGCGATCGCAAAGGAAGCGCCTAAGGGGTTCTTTCTATTCTTCACAGCTTCGACAATGCCAATTGTAGCCGAGTCTGGCGATATGGTTCCTTATATGCCAGTGCAACGGGCAGGCTGCCGTAATCTAGTATGCATTTGCCCCTGTCTATTACAAGAGCTTTCTCCATCGGGTTTAGTTATAGGCAGGCCAAAACCTTCTTGACTTCGCACAGGTGGTCAGCCTTCGCTATATGAATTCCGTAGCTGGTCTAAGTAGTTCGAATAGATTCTACGCTTGACTGTCGCCAGAGGGACCCAGACTATGCCAATCAAAGGACTGCCGAGACCAGAGCCCTATCGGTTAGCCAGTCAGCCCGATTTTTACCCCTTTATGTTCCTATGACCGGGAACTCAGGGAGGTGGCCTTGGATGTGCCGCACAGATTGTTCAACGCGTTTCTGCACTGCTCCACGAGTCTGGAGGATGTCACCAATGAGTACAACGCCTTAATGGGGTTGTCGGTCAGAATGGATGCGTTGCACTTGGGCTCGAATTATGTCCCGGCCATCGACAGGCTCCCGGTATCGCCAGCAGTTCCTCTTGGAACACACTGGTAAATCCTGGGAGACTATACGGCTCGGTTACACAGTGTATATCTGACAAAACATTCCGCGCCAGCTCTGCAAACCATCTTTGGTTCATCGGTGAAAAGTCAACAACAAAGTTTCTCGTGAAATTCGGTATGCGGATGACGTAGTCCGTGCGGAATGCCCAGAGTCCCCGAGGTACTTCCTCTGCCATGTAGGTCTTGGGAGAGTAGGTGCAGAGGTACATTGAGAGCATCTGCCGGCCTGAACTGCAGAGCCTCGGTATCACGTGCATACGCGGTTTTTTTTTAATCTTATTAAACTTTGTTCTATTGTACTTCTCGGTCAGCGCCTGCCACCATACAATAGAACCGTACGTTAGGATCAGACGTATCAAGACTGTGAACATTTAGAAAACCATCCTCGCCCGGCGACCCCATTTCTTTGAAAAAGTCCTCTTACAGGCAGTTAATCCTCAGTTCTATGTTCAATCTGCAATTTAGCTTCGGATTCAGGGTTACACCCAAATACTTCACATTGGGGGAAAGAATCAATGTTTGTTCATTTAGTAGTGGGAATTGGAATTCGGGTACCTTTGTCTTTTTGGTGAATAGCATCAGTTCTGTTTTTGGTGGATTAATGCCGAATCCTTATCTTGTCACCAATTGCTTCCAAGATGTCACACAGAATAGCACGAAACATCATTGGCACCAATATTATCAAGTCATCGGTATACGCCACCACTGACACAATCTGATCCATCATTATCAACCAGAGCAGCGGAGTGATCGCGCCAACCTAGTGCTCATATCTCTGATCAAGTCGTTACCTCTCAGATCAGACTGGATGATCCTGGTTCTTAGCATGGATTATCCAATGCGTAAGATACCCCTCCAATCAAATACTGGTCTCCTCGCAGCCGGGGAAGTGCATCTGAGTTAACAACTCTCGGGTTTCGTCAGAAGATTATATCCAGGAGCTTTCTGACCTTTTAAGAAAAGGCGGGCTCCTATGTTCCTTCAACAGAATCTTACCGAGTTTAACTGGTGCTTTTAATGTTTTGATGGGTGGATAGTCCAATCAGACCGCCTCTTGGCAATTTTGATGGCCGATTTATACTTCTTGTCTTTATATGGTTGTCAGGATTACTGCCTGTAGCAAGTGCCTGGAATAGGATGATATCAAGGACCAACCGTCACAGGTCTCCTCTTCTCAAAGAGGTTGTATCCAAAACCAAAATCTTAAATCTAAGTTGAAAAAGGGTCAACAAATTGTTTTTTTCGTGCTGTACAATCTCCGGTCCTGTTAATTGCGTCCTGATTACAAATGGATTCTCCCAAACTGATTTGAGTGTAAGATGTCTCCGCACCGCTACCGCATCGAGAAACAAACACAAATATCAGTAGTAAAACTTCTTTAGCAATAAATTTAGTTCCTCTTTTTGTTAAAATGTTATTCTCATGCAATATCCCGCTGTCGTAGTCATTTCCTTTCCTGCTGCTCTAACCGCGCCATGCCATCCTCCACAGACCATTACCTTCCGCCCTAGGAGTCAGACCAATATAGGTGTGCACCGGCCAGCGGTGGGGTGAAAGGACGGATTGCGAGACGATTCCTGTAACAAGCGGTATTGTGCTGTGAAAGGCAGTTGCCCCTCTCAGAGAGGAGCCGACCCGGCAACCGGGCTGTATTTTATGCCACGTGAATTTATTTATGTTTCTGGCAGGAAGCTACGTTTTGCCTATTGATTATTGCAAAATGCCTATTTGTGGATAATTAATAGCTCTCCGGCTCCTCCTGGCAGGGAGGACAACCCCAACATATTCATCCGATGACCCCAGTCTCGGCTTCTTGAAGGCTCCAAGCAAGGATTCTCGACCCCTTCCGCGCTTTCTGCTTCCAAGCATGATTAATTACGAGCGTGACTTAATAAATGCAAAAATTTATCATAATCTGCCGACAGTAAACACCTTCCCCGTTCCCAGGTTGCAATCCAGTTGTCGTTTCAACAATGGACAATTTTCCCAGTTGAACGGGGGAAATTAGGATTGCGATTTATTGACCGTTAACTATTTCATATTGATGTTGTTCCGCGTAACTTTCTTATTGTTTGGATTGCGACGGTAATAAGCAATATTTTCCCATCGTCACACCATTCGTGCTTGTTAACAATATATTAAAGTGGAGCTACACAAATGGGGGAGAGCACCTTTCATAAATAAATGAGATTTATTCCTACTTCTTGGAGGGAAAGCAATTTAAGTTTTTGCGGAAATGTTTTTCTGTTGCCTTTTATCGAAGTTGAACTGTAATGGCCATATTAATTACGTGCTTAATAATGTTTTCGTAACGATGTTGTTTTAGATAATGGCTTCATTATTTCCAAAATTATTGTGATGTATGGCGGTTTCCTCTCTGGAAAGTCAAAAATTTAACCTCTTGGGAGACATAAGCAGTTTTCGGAAGGAAATATGTTTAATGTAGTCTTTGCGAACCATTAAACGTCTCAATATTTGCTCACGTTTTTGAGGGTAGTTAGCACTTCAACTATTTCAATTTCATTTGTGTACGGTGACCAGACATGAACATTTATACTTTTTTCACCATGTAGGGAAGCTGCACGCCTTATCCCACTCCTTTTAGGTGTTAATTGATTTTGCGACTTCAAGTGGTGCACAGAACCCAAATGTACGGCGGTACTAGCACTTGGCGTTGAAAGAAGATTCGGTATATCTAAAACTTGGTTGCGTCAGTAAAAGCGTTCATGAGCTTCCCACCCCATTCAAAATGCGGATGACCGTACTAAGGTTATTTCCCTTAAAAGAAGTTAGCCTTTACGGCAAGTCCACACGATCTGTTTCTTCATATTAGGGTGCGTCTATCGACTTTTTGGAAACTAGCCCCATGTTCGCTTGCAGTGGCGTTCAGGGGTCGTCTGCGATCTTCAACGGATCGCTCATGATATGAGGAGTGGCGTCTCCGCAGCTTCCGAAAAAGTAGTTCTGACCCTCTAGTTGGGTTCTAGATAGTAGCCTTAGAAAAGTTTCTCGGCGAAGAGCGAACGGCGGATGATCAGTGCACGTCGGGACACTGGCAGACCTTGGAGTCATTGATAGCTCTCCGTCCACGTCGATCGGGTGATGCGAGCCTAGTTCTGCTAAAATGGTAGTTGTGACGTGTATCAGGGTCAGCCCTTTCGTGACCCTGGTTCCCTGGTGGGTATTCGTGCGGATAAGGGAATGCTAGGCGAATGTGTGGTGGGCATGTCCACGTGTCCGTGTCGCTGTCCGACAAACATTCTCTATGAGAAGGATACTCCGAAACAAAACCAAACATGGAGGAACATAGGGAGAATACAGTTACGGTGCAGGGCTTCGATAACCTAGTACCGGCGGGTTTTGAGAGTGGGCAAGCGGGCACTTGGCAGTCGATATCAAACCACCGCAGTGCCTCAGCGGTGGGAACCTTGACTACTGCGACATCTAATGTTACGACTCGTTCAGAAGAAGCTCGATTCTTCGCAGATCACCTCCCAGACGGGCACAAGCCCCCTCGACCGCTACCCCTAATGGGAAGTGTGTAGTGGGAGTCTTCGATGAGGAAGAATCCTTGGCGCCGAATCACCAGAGAGATGTTTCAGGCAACTAAAAGTCAGGAGCTACCTTAACTGCCCTGGGTCAAAAGATCATGGAGCTGTGTGAATTTATCAAGGAGCGCAAGAACGCTCATGATAAGAGGCATCCATTTAGCGTACGGCAAGGCCCAGGACGAAAGGGGGAAAGCCGTCGAACGAAAAAGTGAACCAGTCGACTCGAGTAACATCTGTTCAAAATACGAAAGAGGAAGAACCGGGGAAGAGACTGCACCAAAAGCTGAAAGGCACGACAGGTTAGCAGACTTGCAAAAGAAAAAAAGATTCAACTCCCGAAAAGACGGAGAACATAAGGACTTCGACTGAAGCTTCCAGCGAAACTATTGTACAGACGACCTCGAGAAGAGAGATCGGATTTTCAAAGGCGGATGCGGAAGCCTGAAGGAAAGTGGAACCGCGAAAAAGGAAGGATCGGAGGAAGATAAGACCGGAGATGATTTTCATTTCGAAACGAATTGAAGGGTCATATGCTGACATTTTCAGGAGAGTAAAGGCAGACTCCGACAATATCAGATGGTCCCAGAAGGGAGATCTTATGTTGGAGCTCAAGAAATCCAAGGATGTAACTGCGGACAATGTCTTGAGTCAAATAGGAAAGTCATTAGGACAGAAAGCTGACATAAGGGCTAGGAGGCCGGAGATCACTATAAAGATATAGATGAAATTGCCACGAAGGAGAAGGTTTCTGGAGCATTGGAGAAGTAGTTCGAACTTGTTGGACTACAAGAGTCAGCGGTGAAAACACTGAGGAAAGCCTACAGGGGAAAACAAACCGCCATCATCAACCTACCAGTAGCCAGCATTCAAACTGTTAGTGCCGTTTTAGGGAGCGGGCGACTTTGACGCGGTGCTCTAGATGTGTTGGCTTCGGTCACATTGCGAAGACATGCACTAGTCCAAACGACAGGTCGAAGCAATGCAGGAGGATTGGAAGGCCATATCAGCAAGAACTGCGTAACTGACCCTGCCTACTGTGCAAATGGACGGAGGATGTGGGTCATCGGCACATTGCAGGCAGCAGCATGTGCTTGGAATACAGAGGAGCTCGTAACACAAATTGCAGATGAGGTACATTCAAATCAACCTCAACCACTGCGACGGGCGCAGATCTACTCTCGCAAGCTATCCGTGAGAAAAACATTGATGTGGCCCTAGTTAGTGAGCGTAAAAGAGGCGCACTGATTTGTGGCGGCTGTTGGGTTGTGTTGGCGCTGGATGTGAAATTAAAGGGGCTTTGGCTAACATAGGTATCCCCGGTATTTAGCGAATTTGATAGAAAACTAGCTCTCAGCGAGCACTCTTTGGTAGGGGGCAGATGAGGACCCCAAATAGTATCACAGGGATCGGTGCTTGGTCCCCTGTTGTGGAATATCATGTATAATGGGGTGCTTGCTCTTCCCGTTCCAGAGGGGACACCGAGAGTCGTCTTTGTTGATAACTTAGTTGTGGTTGTTACAGCAAAATACCCAGAAGATGTAGAGGTCTGCGTAGCGGAAACAGTGAGTACGGTAAAGCTCTGGCTAGAAAGTGCCGGGCTGACCTTGGCGGACGCGAAAAGGGAAGCGGTCTTAATAATCAACCGCAGGAAAAATAACACTGTGAAAGTGGAAGTCGATGCATACGCGGTCGTGTCAAAGCTGGCTATTAAATACCTGGGGTGATAATAGACACCAGATTTAGCTTTAGAGAACACCTAAAATATAAATGCCAAAAAGGCAGCCAGTGCTACCACGGCTGCAAAAGTGTTGCCGAATATTGGTGGGGCGTAACATTGTCGGAAGTTGCTTCTAGCCGGAGCGCTGCGTCCCATCCTGCTTTACTCGTCACCTGTGGTGGCAGCGGCGCTTGCAAATTCTCAGAGGCGAAAGCAGGTGAACTCGGTTTATAGGCTGATGGCTTTGAGGGTTTGCAGACTTTGTGATGCGCGTTGGTATCGCAGCCGAGGAGAAGTTGTAACGTCCTCTTCTCACAATACTTCATCGCTTTTACGACTTGTTCTGATGAACCCGGATTTCGTCTCTTGGGAAGTATCCCAATGCCACGACTGCCTCTCGAGTGCTTCTCCCGGGTTCCAGTGAGACTTGGATAACCGCAAGGCCCCGGTCAGGAACTCTGAAAGACATATGTATTTCAAATGACGCTTAAGAATGATGCAAGCTCTTGATTTTTCACAACAGGAGTCCCAAATTACCTGCATGCTTCCTCCTTGCAGACCGCCCATCTACCCCCGGTACACCCTGGGCTCCTGAGCCAGCACTCTTCCAATGTTCTCCTTGGAACTTGCCCTTGCAATTACTGCAGATGCATCTTTCGCATGGTGGAGGTTTATCTGGACTATCTTAGTGCTCGGCAGATGAACGACATTGCGGTAAATTTTAGATTTGAGACGTTCGCTGATGGATGGATGGAGAACTGCGGTATGCTCATCATAAAGGGGAATACAAAGTCTTTTATACCTGAAGTGTTAAGGGTCCGGTTTCCCGACTTGTTTTCTTAATTGCTGGTACTCATTTGATTTGATTTGAGGGGTTAGGAGCTCCACCGTGCCATAGCCCCCCGTAGTACGGTGAGGTCTAACCTACTCACTGAGGCGACCAGGTATCAGTGAGGCTCCGTTCGAATACAGTCAGCTACCCCCGACTGCAAACTATCCAATGAGCACGGTTCGCATGACACCCTGGATTGGGGGAGGTGTTTTTGACTCCCCAGTCTAGATCCGTAGCATTTTGTTAATAGTAGGGTCACCTCGTACAGGGTGTTGCTATCACCACTCACTAACTATCTTAGTAGACGAGAAGCCAGGCCCTGAACAGCCACGTATAGCCCTAGAGGAGAGACAGCTCATCCTCAGAGAGAGATAGGTTGGCCTCAGGGAGCTATATTCCGCGTCACTCTATCCTGCAGTGCACTGCTTGACCCCATATAATAGCATTAATATAGATCCATATTCATTGTTTTGTTCAAAATCGAACAACATCAACATCAAGTTGAGACTATTCTGTGTTAATGTTCTTTCAGTGCTAGGGATGGAGGTGAAGCATATAAAAGCGTTTGACATGTTTGTGTCGTGTTAACGGGGAAGTCTCCCTTGATACAATTTCGAATGAAGAACTTTGTCGGTACATAGGCCGACTGTAATGATGAGAAGGCGGAAGTGGCAGTCAATAGGTACCAAGATGACGAACGAGTGGGTTGTTTCAGAAACACGCTACGCGCAACTGTGGAGGAAGAGTGCCAACTTCTCGAAAAATTCTGGAGGGAGCTTGAATACATTTCAGCAAACCAGTTGACAACTTGGTCCACACGTCATTGAGGGATAATTGACGAGCTCTCGCGACACAAGGTACTCACGTTTGTATAAGAATTGTTTGCCGCAAAAAACAGAAAATATCATTCATAAGAAGCTTTAAGCCATCTTGAGTTTGATAGTAAATTTATGGGCCATCACCTAGGAGTTATATCCGCCTAATGAAACTTCATTTTTCGCAAGCGGGCATCTAATATATTTCAGGTATATTACTTGGTACAGCCACATCCTCGAGCACTTGTTGCCGTAAGCACGACTAAATCGTAAAGCTGCAATATTAAGGGGTTGCATGTTGTTCCGAAATATCCTTTTTGAAAATGGTTTTGGGATGGTTGAAAACATTAGTGGCTTTCCAGGCAATATGTTCAGTTTACAGAAGCTTTACTAGCGAGTCCTTCCTCAACGGAACGAAATCTTGGCTGAATCGTAAATATCATGGTGTGCGCTCCTCCCAAAAGGCACCTCGCTGCTATCTGGGATTCCAAGAGAGTTGGAAACAAAAGATTCCTAAGAACTTCACATAGAAGGTAGCCTGCCATCCCCATCTCTGCAAGAAGACGATGTTGAATATGAAATCCAGCTAGAACACTTTAGCAACAAAGATCATGTGTGCATATGTAACCCACACTTCACGTTTGTAATATGACCTTTTGTTTACTGATTGCCTATTGCGTGGCTATTACCAGAAGAGACGCCTCCGCATCACTCCAGCTGGTAGATTATTTCCACCAGGAAAGTAATTGACTTCGTAGCTAACTTCATCAAGACCGAATATATTTCCCTTTTCATTCGCCACTTGAGATACCATCAAGCCCTTGCGAGTGTTTGCCATCCGAGGCATTGGGATGAAATGAAAGAATATCACCTTCCCGATGAGTGGATCCTCCTAGCATTTATCTCTGTATATGGCATTCGTCATTTCATTACACTGGCAGGACAGAGCAATTCTACTGTAGCATTTTCAAGTACCATTCATTTAGTGGGGGATTAGTTCCGTTCACATCGTAAATTCCCATAAACAGCAAAGACCATCCATCACATCTCACAGGGGCTCTTTGCCTGGCATTTGACTGGCTGAAGGACTTTCCTTCATCATTCCACTTCAATGTCAATGATGGGGAAATCTAAGTCATGAACTTTAGCCCTTCACGTACGTCCCATCACATATTATATAGCATTTCGTATCACATTAAGTCGTATCATATCTTGGCAGACGTACACAGACAGACAGACACACGATATTTGCTACAATCAGAGCATGGCATTTGGCATGACGTGCATTAGAGTCAATGCTGTATATCTCCGTGCTATTGGATTCGTCCTTTGTGCGGGCACGAATGGCAGTAGACGTTATGAAGCGTAAGCAGAACCCTTTCATGTTGTCGTTAGCGTAAGAAAGGTTTTCTGTTAGAGACGACCGAGACGACGAGCAGGACGACTCAAATTGTTATTGGAATTTGCATATTTCTAATAGCAAATGTTCGTATGGTTGCAGGATTGCTCCTGACTACTGCAGGCGTTTGACAAATTTCAATTCGGCACGAATACTTTGAATGGAACACTCGTCATTCATTATAAAGTGTTCAGGGCTACCTAGCCGGCGGAGATTTATACTTCAGGAATTGACTCCTTCAAGGATTAGTGAGCCCCACTGGGCCTTCGGGAGAATGTTGAATTACCAAAGAGTACCTATGTAGGTCCAGGAAGCCGGTATTCAGATGCCAGTAAATATCAACATATTTTCCAAGAAAAGATTCTAAGCGAGTCCTTGACCTATGACTGTCAAGGTATATCCGAATGCCTGCGAGGTAGTGGTCGTAGTGTGGGCATTGCGTTTTTGAAGCTCAGGGCGAATATCACGAGATGAATATATTCTGAAAGGATCCATTTCGCTGTATAGCTTCGAGAAGCTCCAGTGGAAAATGCAAGCACATGTCTTTTGGATTGAAGCCAGACTATTTCAACTTAACTGTCTGCATATTGAGAGGTCTTCAACATGGAGAATATGAAAAGGATAATGTATCTATTCTTAGCCTCAGAATATGGTCCATATCTTTCCACAACATACTTTCCTGAACAGTTCTACATATTATTCAACAAACTGAGCACGAGTGCATATATGTTCATATGAAAGTTTAATGGCATCAAAGTAACATTCCCAGAATTCATCATCAATTGAAGTGGTGGATGTGCTCCAGCTGAAAATATGTGACTATTTAAGAATTCAGATCTCATTGCAGTAAGAACACAGAAAGTGAATTTGTAGAAACTGAATGGATGGAAACGTACACAGCTTGTGGATAACGCATACATAAAATGGCATCGTCGTTAGCATTTATTCGAAAACTTACCAAGGAACATCCTGGAGGATTCGTCCTTACTTTCTCTCGTAGCAAAAATCCCATTACTCTGTAAACGAATTATATATAAATGGAAGAAACGTAAGTACATTTATTATCAAATTTCGAGATGTTAGGAAAGGTAGATTAAAAGATTGAACGGATTCGCTTCCCGTCAGGATGATGAGATCCTAAAATGTCTAGTTAACTTTCCTGTAATTCTGATGAATTTATGAGGAAAGTAGGAGTAATTTGAGCATTCCTAATATGATCATGCAACTTAAATGAGAAGTTAATTATGAAAAGATTTTTCACCAATAACTTCCTTAATTTTTAGATGCGAAATTTATGAGATATCAGACTCCAGAAAACTCCAAGACGGAGCATAGGACAGAATTTCCTCAACTATGCTGTGTCTTATAATTCTAAGTCTATCAGTCTTGTTGGAAAAGTGTATGTCACCACATAGAATGGCTAGCTTTCGTTAGTCCTTGAGTTGTATTTGGGCTGCTCCTAGTTTAGTTTAGTTTACTGGGAGGAGTCGCAGTTCCGAGCACTCAGGCAATTGTTATGCCCATTGTACTATGCCCGTAAATCTCCTATTCAATGGCTTCTCGCCTACGGCGTTGGTAGGCTTTAGCGAATCTGAGCACATTCTCCAGAGGCAGAGATTGTGCAGATTCTTGATTGAAGAAAACCTTGCCAAGGTTTCTTCGTCTGAAATCTGAGGAGGCCGGGCAGTTGCTTAAAAAATGCAGGGTCGTCTCCTCCTCCTCCTCCTCACATTGGCTGCTCATAGCCGAAACCACTACCCCAATATTTTCCGTATGATAGTTTAAGGAGCAGTGTCCCGTTAAAAGCCCTACTATGGTTTTCATGTCCCACTTCTTAAGGGACAACAAAAATGCCGCTCTACTGGCCCTAGGCTCTTTCACAAGGAGTATCGCCTGCCGGCAAGAGTCCAAATTTCTCTACTCGGCTCCGCAAATCCTTACAATTTCACCCTTAAGAGTAGACTTGACAGTAGATGTCGGATTCCAAGAGCTGGTTCTGGCCCCACCATTGTGGACCCAGGCCCTCCACGAGCCAGTCTGTCAGTGTCCTCATTACCGGCGATGTTAGAGTGCCCCGCCACCCACATCAAGAATGTTTCGTTAAGTCGGCCAAGTTTCAACAGCACCTGATGACAACTCCACACCAACTGGCTTGATATGTCGTTGCTATTTAGTGCTGATAATGCCGCCCGACTGTCGGAACAGATTCGAATGGTGCGACCCCTCCATTTTTGTCGCAGACATTCTTCTGCTGCCAATGAAATGGCATATATCTCCGCCTGGAATATGGTCGCCATTTTTCCGTGGGGTCGGGCCAGTTCTATAATCGGATTCCCCGAGAACACCGCTGCGCCCGATCCGCTCTCCATGACTGACCCATCGCTGAAGATTATTAAGTCTGAAATCTGAAAAGACTCATGGATATTTGTCGACCATTCTTCTCTTTCGGTAATTACGACAGTGTATGTCTTTTGAAAGAGGAATCTGGAAACCATATGATCGGTCGGCATCAGGGCTACCGGATGTTTGTCAAGGAATTTCCACGCATAACCGTGCGATTGGCCGCCTTTCCACGCCACAGTGGTATCGAGCCTATATGCGTCATTAGCTCCTCCTTTCACCTCCAAGTGAATGGGGGGTAAATTTACGATAGCTTCAAGTGCCGCGGCCGGCATAGTATTCATTGTTTCAGTAATACTCTGAGCCTTTGAAGTCTCTGAAGCCTCTGAGCTGTTAGCAAAGTTCAGTAGCGGCCACCAGATGATGCATGCATACATCAAAATGGGTTTCATTATGGATGTATACATCCAGTGTATCTGTTTTGGTGAAAGTCCCCAGGTCTTTCCAATCGCATTCCTACAGCACCAGAGCAATCTGCAGGATTTCTGATATTGTTCCTGGAAATGATGCTCCCACGTTAACTTAGAGTCGAAATGTACTTCCTAAATACTTGACTATTTCAGCGAGCTGGATTTCCGCCCCTGCTAAGCTGGGTAGAGTATAGCTGCCCCCCCTGACGTTCCTAGTGAACATTGCGGAGGCACCAACTGTGGATTTCATGCAAAGTTGCAGTCAAGGAGTCACACACTGTGTGCGCAAACTTGCCGGTAATTATTACGGCTAGGTCATCCGCAAATGCTTGCGCGAAGACTTTGTTGTCCTCCAGGAGCTACAGCAGGGTATCCATTACCAAGAGCCATAACAGTGGAGAGGGAACCCCCCTCCTCCCCTCCTCTTGTGGGCAGCCCCGAAGACATCCTGCTTCAATTAACTTCTGGCCGACCGAAATGTGGATTCTTCTCCACTCTAGCATGTGAAGGATCCAACTGATTAGTAGCGGTTCGATTCCATGCTGTCGTGCCGCATCACAAATTGCCGCGAATGAGGCATAATTGAAGGCACCTTCGATGTCCATGAATGCACCTAAGGCGTATTCCTTTTCGAACATCGCCTTTTCAAATTTTGCCGTAAGTTCATGGAGTGCTGTCTCCATGGATTTGCATTTCTGGTAGGCGTGTTGTCTATGGTGAAGTAGCCACCTAGGAATTTGTGTATCCCTTATGAACCGATCTACAAGTCTTTCTGGTCCTGTTAGTAGAAAGGACGTTAGAATGATCAGTCGGAAGCTTTTTGCGTCTGTGTAGCGCAAGAATGATGCCATCCGGACCTGCAGACTTGTATCTATGGAACGAGTTAAAGGCCCCCGAAATGGAGTGGGCGAAGGTGGATCCATGCCCTTTACGATATCAATGCGTCTGTGATCCGAGAGCGTGATATCGTTTGATACTCTCCACTCTCCGACCAGAGCCGCGATGTCAGGAGATGCCACCGTGATGTCGATGACCTCTCGCCTGACCATGTTGAAGAAAGTGGGTTCATTACCCAAATTAAGGTTCTGCAAATCGGTTCCTACTAAATACTCCAGTAGTCTCGATCCTCTTGCATTGATGTTGCAACTTCCCCAGCATATGTGGTGAGCGTTGACATCACATCCTGTTATTATCCCCATGCCTCTACTTTTGGCATATTGGATAGCTTTGATGTCTTCTGCGTCATAGGGAAAATATGCAGAGCACCATAGTATCTCTTTATCTCCCCGTTGACTTTTATGGTTAGTTTAGTCGATGTGGTGTCGTCATTATATAGGTTGTTAACCAAATTAGCCTGGAAGTCTTCTGAGACTACTACGCAGTCGCGGGGTCGACCGCTTCCATTGGCATACAACAGGTGAGCATGTTAGAATTTTAGGCCCCTGACCACCCCAACAACAGCCCACGGTTCTTGTATGAGGTATATAAATGTCTTGCAGCTATTTATCCGACGACTGATAAGTGCAATCGCCACTTTCCAATGCTGCAAATTTATTTGGGAATTGTGCACGTCATCTGTGTTTCAAATGAAGATACCGAGGACTGCACGTCGCCTTCAATGGTTTTAGGAACCAGCACTTGTAACGTGACGGTCTCTAGCCCGTAGTAGAGCCAGCAGCCCAATTTTTCCTGAACCTTCTTAACATCGGGTTCGGGAAGGCCGACAGTGAGAAAAGTGCTTGGTCTATCGACACTCTCTTCTGTTTTGCTGCCTAGCAGTATCCAGGTGGAGGTGTTGAGGTTATTCTGCACACCAAGTTGTTTCAGAACCCCAGCACCATTCCGCTCTTCTTCTGGAAGCCGGAGGAAGCTCAGAGAGCCTTTTCAAGGTTAATCGCGCACCCTCCCACAGATCGTTGAGGGACATTTTACGTTATACACCTACCGACTCAAAGCAAGCCGAGCCCTCCTTGTTGCTTTTTGTATCGAAGAGTTAGGATCCGGGGACCACTGCCGCTTCGTTTTCCTCTTAGCGAACGATTCTTTCCCCTCAACCTTGGCACAGCTCTTGGGTTGTGCGTTGCTCGATGGCGGTTTGCTCGTAGGTGGTTTGCCCGAAGGCTGTTTGCTGTCCGTGGACAGGTGCTTACCCATGGGCAAGACTTTAGCCTTAGCAGGCGGTGCCGCTTGGAGCCTGGACAGAAGAGGCCTGTTTCGGCTCGTCCGTTAAGGTCTGGGTCCCCCTTTGATTGGTTCCCACCTGCGTTAGGGCTGCTCCTACTTTCCCTTTTGATGCTTTATATGGAACTGGTTCGTGAGGGTGAACCCTGCGCTACTTCGCTGTAATTGAGAGTGATTTGGATGGATCTTAGTTGCGTTTCGCGTCGGAATTTCTTTTATATTCGGAGCATCTACAGGGCCGAAGGGAGGTAAAGCCTCGCCTACGGGGAAAATTATTCGAATCCCCCGAAACTGCATATTTGATTTAATTTTGTTAAAGTTTCCCTACATTGGGATCCTAATAGAATTCCGCGCCGCTCGGGAGTCCTCTTCTTTCCCTCTCCTATCGACAGGCTCGATCATTCGTTATGCAATCTGCATAAAGGGGTCCTTAGACGACTATCCACTCCGTTATGGTAAGAATCTTAGTAAGAAAGATCCCCAGTGGAACCAAAGGTGAACCCAGCAATGGTAATAGAAACCTCAAGCCAGAGTGCGATTACTACGTTGGGGGCCTGATTGTCACAAGGGTTAATTTGCGGTCATGATGATACCTCTGAGTATCTGGCGACCCCCAGGTTCAGCTAGCTTAATCTCGGCAAAAAATGGGCCCTGCCACCTTAATTTTAACGTTAAAGCAGAGGTCATGAAAAAAATAAAAATCGAAAATGAATTTCGATCGTAGGAATCCAACCTTAGGTGAGAGGTAACTCTGAGCTTATTGATGCAGAAACAAGCTCAGATTTTTCACTCATTCAATTCGGGACCAAAACAATTGGGATTCAGTCCTTAATGGACTTGTGTCAACCCTCCTAATTCCATTTGCTTCAGTTGACGGTCCCTGCTAAGGGTAAAGTTTTGCCCGAAAGCAGATGCCTACTGCTTTCGGGGATAAAACAGCCTCCGGGTAAACCATCTTCGAGCAAATCACTTCTGGGCAAATCATAACTCGCGGGCTGTGTTATGGTTGAGGAAAAAACATCTCCCCTGACGATCCCAACTCTTCAGCCCAAAGGACAGCAAGTAGCGCACGCCTTTGATTTGTGGGTAGGTGCATAAAATATTACGGCTAAATTTTGCGGCCAAAGCACGAACGACTGACAGGCAATATTGCTCCTCCTTCAGTGTGTGGGGCGCAGGAGAGTCTGTGAATTGTTATCGTTCAAAAATTACATTTACAGGTTTTGAGATGAGGAGTATAATGACGCCAAGGCTTTGGAACAACTTGCTATTCAGAATAATATCAATACCTCCACCTGAATATGTTTGGGCACCAAAGCAGGAGAGAGAGATAATAGGCCGAGAATTTTCCTTTTTCTGGTATTCCTGAACCGGATGTTGGAAAGCTTCGGGATGAAACCATTACTTGGTTGGAACCTATCACGTTACAAGCGTTGGCCTCTTCTGGGAGCTGTATCAAGTCCATTGCTGGAATTGAGAAAACATCATAGATAGTCACAACTAGCATGAGAGAAGCTTTCGAAGAGAGCTGTCCATTCAATACGCCAAAGAAGGATAAAACATGGATTTGGCAGGTGTCGGGAGGAAGCGCTAAACGGTCATCACGGAGAGGCTTTCGCGAAACTAACTCATTTAGACGACTTCGAAACTGAAGTGGATCTTTGTTAAAGAGCGTACCCAATAACTAGGTTACCTACGTTTACATATCTGGAAGTACATGAAAGCAATATAGAGAAGGTAAACCATTTGCTTGAAGTACTCTTCAACCCAGGGCCGACAGGTACATGCATACCTTAATTGAGAGACTGGACTTTGGCATTGCAGGCGTAAACGAATATAATTTACACTTATTTCATAACATAAATACTAGCCTGCGGGCATAGATAGCATCACTCCTGTTCTAGTGATAGAGCGAATGGATACCCTCGGAATATTTATCGCACTTGACTGGTATATGCTTATACTATATTTTAATTTTCTGACGTAATGTGAAGTCTTTTTGGATTACGCTGTTGAGTCTGCCTTGAGGTGTAAAAATTGAAGAGGCCGAATGGAGGAATTTGGATTCCTGCCGGAAGCCGAAAGTCTTTATTAAAGGACCCGCGACCTTCAGAGTGATATTTTTACTCTTCGTTAAGAAGTGGATATGAAAACCCTGCTAAGGCTTTCAACCGAATACTGATGCTTAAACTACTACATGGAAAAAATGGGGTGGTGACCTCCACCATTGAGAGAAAAAGGACAAGACGGTCCTGCATTTGCAGCTGTTTGGTCTCCTCAGATATCAGATGACCTCGGTAAAGTTTCCTTTAATGAAGAAGCTGAACACCCTACGCCTCTGGAAGAGGCTTTAAGGTTGAACAAAGCCTGGTAAAGTCGCGGGAAGAGGTCATTGCTTAGGCAGGGGATAAGAGATAATACAATGGGTTATGCCCGAATGCTTGGAATTGCGGATTTAACGTTGCCTTCATTGTGAGAAAAAGTGCGAGTAAAAAGTATCACCAATTTTCGAGGATGGAAAACTTTTTTACTTATTTTATCAGTGGACAAAAATTTCAGTGTTCAGTTGGCCACATGTTTTTCTTTGATGGAAGACAAGAAAGATGGGCGAGTGCTATAAAATTGGTTTCTTGTGATCGAATATAAAAATCGACGAAAAGAAGGTAACTGAAGGGTATAGCCTGCATGATCAAATTAATGAACACTGGTAGGTTCTGATTGACTCCGTGATAAGCAAGAATATAGTCGTAACTTCAACTTGCTTGCTAAGAAAAACGTCAGCATCATGTGACCGTCACTCATTTAATATAATCTACTAAAAAATTGGGAATAACATGAGCCTCATTTTGTTTCCAATTTAAGCACTAACCACTCTAATCCTAATTCGATTAGATCTACGGGGAGACAATGGACATGGGGGCACAGAGCAATGGAAGAGTTATTGGGAGAGAATCCAGTCTTCGCAATGGCTTCTGGGGACAATATACAACGGTCTTTCAGGCTGAAGTGTATCCGATCCAGGGGTTGTAGGGCAGGCAAGTTACATTGAGGACGTTGAGCAATCCTTCCATCACTTTAAAAATCACAAAATAGGGTTCAATTTCCTCTATGCCCGGAGCGGAACCAGCAATTTGAGTGTCAGTAGAGTTGGCTAATGCTACTATCAAAAATTGGGAACAAGCTTCCCATATCGGCAGGTGGCTGAGCGTTAATGCTGCTCAACACACCAAACTTTTCCTGTCAGAATCAAATGAACATACGACAAAGTTTGTTCCACCGAAAAGCAGGAAGATTTGCAGAAATATTGTGGGTATTCTCATCATCATCATCAACGGCGCAAAAATCGGTATCCGGTCTAGGTCTGCCTTAGTAAGGAACTCCAGACACACCAGTTCTGCGCTGAGGTCCACAAATTCGATATCCCTAAAAGCTGTCTGGCGTCCTGACCTACGCGATCGCTCCATCTGAGAAGAGTCTGCCACGTCCTCTTTTTCTACCATAGATATTGTCCCTTGTGGGCCTTCTGGCAGGTCATAATTCACTAGCTGGGCATCTGTTCAGGATAGCAATTCTACAAGATGATACGTGTCCATCTTGTAATGAGGAAGTGGAAACCACGGATAATTTTTGATATGGCTGCCCCGCCTATGGGCACATCCGATTTTTGGTGCTGATGGGTTTTAACTGTATCGGGTAGGATCACAACCACTAACGAAAATCATGTGATACATAAACGAATCCAGGATATTCTGTTACACGGGGGAATCGAGTACAATGGACCACTAGGGTCTGAGTGCCCAGAGCCTTTGCTTCTTCCCCACCTCAAACGGTCTTCAGTTCTCTTCCCTAAAGATTTATTGTCGATTAGTAGAATGATATCAAGGACCTCCTTCCAACCGTCATAGTTCTCTGAGCTGGGAAAATGGAAGGTTGGTGTACTGCCCCTGTTACACGCCGATAGATAGTATGTTTTGCATTGGCGTCGCTGCCTATCAATAGTTTGGCCTTCTTTGCTGCGATGGTGGTCGTCAAATGTTGCAGTTCTTCTGGTAGAGCTGATCGACCGTGAGCCATGTAGTCCCAGGAAATGTACACATTCTCCGCTCCCGTCTGCTACAGTCTGACCAAGACTAGGTCACTGAAACTCAGGTTCGGATATAGAAAAGCGTGCCGGCTCTTCCTGGCGGGGTACATGCTCTAGGTCAATAAGTACCTCTTGTGTTGCGTAATTAATTAAAATATTTACTTTGGAGCCCTTTGATTGTTCGGTCTCCTCTGATTTAGGGCTTCTGTATTAACGGGACGTCAAAATCTTTTTCCAGGAGGGAGACCAGCAGGTTAGTTGAGCCGTATTAGTGCTACCCTCAGTATGATCTGCTTGCGTAGTACGGTTTCTCAAAGGAAACACTTTCACTTTGCAATTCGTCTTTCCCAGTTCCTCCAGACACTTTCCATTTATATGGAGCAGAAGAGTTAGGTTGTTCGCTTAGGCTGTCTCCTCCTTGACAAACCCAGTCGTCCAAAGGGTTCTGAGGATTTTGAAGGCTCAGGAAATGGAATAGCTTGTCCTTATCCATGAGGAGTTTTATGTTCTTACAGGTATTGCTGATCTTAGCGACGCACGAACTGAGAAAGTCCCTAGAGAATAGGTCCTCGAATGCAATAATGTGGAGTCTATAGGCGAGTTGGGATGAGTTTCGTGTGTTCGCTTTTGCTTACAGGAGATTCTCGATGACCGACCCGACAGCCTGGCATCAACACTGGTCCACACCTCTAGCGTTAGTTTGTCACCAGTTGAATTACTATCAGTCGGTGCCAGAAGTAAATGTCTCCTCGCCATTCCTTTGAAGGGTTTCGCGTTTGTGGCTCTACGGCCGGCTGTTGTTATTTACTAGTTTTCGGAGGTTGGTTGGCTCCACTTGTATTGTTGTTTGACTTCTTGACATCGATTGCAGTTGAAGGCCTTATTCTGGTTTCGCAGGCGTTTTTTTATTATATATTGTTCCACAATCGCGTGGTATTTAATGGGGTCGTTTTCATCCCGCTCGTTGATAATTCGGACATACTTACTCTCCGCAATCTTAGAATATGCGTGGCTTCTTTGCCGGTCTCCGGTAACCGACAGTCTATTAGCCTTTGCTTTTGAGTGAACTTCCGACCTCGACGGTTTCGTGCTAGGAGTACTATGGTTGGTACACGCTGCAACCAGGTCATAGACAGCGGATTTCAAATTGGAAACTACTAGTTCGTCTGGTTGCGCGACTACCAAGATAAGGGTTTTATTTTAACATAAAAATATCCCAGATATCGAGAGTTTACATACTAACGAGCTTGGTCTCCGGTTTCAGTTCAACTTGAGGTGCTTTCAGAACCTTTTCCAGTGCGGCTAAGACGGTTTTCGGGCTGTCACTTCCACATTCTGCCAGGAGATTTACTTGCCCCTGACACATGATCTGCAGGCAAAAAGATCCTAGTCAGTTGGATGAGCCTACTCTCAGTCCGAAGAACGTTTCCAGTGGCCACCGCGCGGATGTCGCATGAGAACTTGCCGAATTATCCAACCCTTAACCTGAAGCATAATTACACCATGTCATCTGCATTATGTAAAGGAATGTTATTCAATTTTGAACACCCCCGAATTGTTGGACTATAATCTAGTATCCGATATCTGTTACCAGCATTTTCTTATTTTATCATATTCCCGGTTTTCAAACTCTTGTATCTCTTTTGGCATTTCAAAGTGGCGTAACATCAGTAGAAAGTTATTTTTTCCCTAGAATAAATCAAGCTGAATAGGCCCCTTAAAAAGACCCTAGAAAATACCATTTTAGGAAATATTATTTCACTCCACGGTTTTAATTTTCAAGAAAAACCATTTTAGAATGAATCCTTAATAGGAATGGCACTCGCAGTGATTTGTCAAATCATACTTGATACCCAGACTTTATAGCATCCAAGCAAGATCTCTTTTTGTAGCAAACGGTCCATTTGCAGTGAGCTACCATCTAATTTAACTAACAAATTCAATTAACGAATCCTCCCCCCACCACACGCTACAATGGCATGCACTCAGCGGTTAACGTAAAATATTTAAATCTCCTATTTTTCCTCTCTGGTTGTCTGTCCTGTGGCTGATGATATGCAGTAGATGGACCATTACCGCTGACACTGGTCCTTGATCCGTTCACTACTCATTCGCGATGATGCTCCATTTTTTTCCAGGATAGTCACAGTTGATGGCCAAAGCCCGTGCTTTATGTATCTAGGCGAAATTTTTTAACTTCCCGACTCCAAAATAAATAAACGTTATTACGAAAATTGTTTTGAAAGGATTCACCATATATATCTCTAATGGTTGACAGGGAAGCAGGGAAGCTGGGAAGCTGGGAAGCCAGGAGTGGCGCGAGTGGGGCGAACGCATTCGAGTCAGCATTGTTGAAAAGCAAATCTACATCCGCCAGCAGCCAGCGCACCATTGCCGAATACGAGCAGTAACAATGAGGCAAATAGTCGGATAAAAAAATTTAAACAAATTGTGAGGAATAAAAAACCACTTTACATGCAAAGTACGGCTATCAATCAGACTTGCGGAAAATCCATTCCATCGGAGGATTTTCATCGTTTCGCTTTGGTGTTCGGTGTGCTGAGCCCTCATTCCTGCTGGTATCGGGAGCGTGTAGGGGAGGTTCATGTTCGTAAGCCCTGGGTGGCTGTTTGCATCCTGTGAATAGTTCTGCGAGGCGCATTCCGTATATTTGTTGTGGATTTTTACAAACTTGCAGCACCAAGGTTAGTGTGCTGGAACTAAATGACATTTTCGATATTGGTTTCGAAAATAAGAGAACACTGGAGTCGAACTGTGTAGTGGGTTTGAAAAGGACCGTCTAACCAATGCCTGGGATGCCATTCTGGATCCCGGCCCGTCGTCTGAGTCGAGTCGTCAATAATACAATTCCCGATTCCGATGATGATCCCCAACAGAGCCAGGAATGGTTCGACACACAAATCCTATATCACTGGAATGTTTGCATCAACCCAACAAATTCCTCCCTGCGAAACTGACACATACGAAACTCACTCTGCTTTTCGCTACAATTTCCATATAATATTTGCAAAGCTTCTTTGGGAATCCGCGCGCAATACCCATCTCTCTCAAAATTTACTAAGATATGAGAGGTACAAGTTAAAGCTATCACCTAGTGGTCCTCCCAACCTCGCTTGAATTTCAATAGACGGAAGAGGATGTAGACTTTTCTACCCCTAAAAACTTGGCTTGCATCGCTTGCTTTGGCTATTATCACTTGCTCCATGAATAGGCGATATTCACTGGTATTATCCTGCCTGCGAGCTTCAAAGGACGAACCTGCATACCCTTTAGAATGTCGGGCAGGAACGAGTGGGGCTGGGAAGATAGAGTGAATGTCGGTCGGTCGAAATTTGCGAATTCATAAATAACAAGCAACATGAATGCGAAAATAGAGAATTTTCTAGTTCGATAGGCAGAACGGTAAGAATATAGAAGGACGAAATTTTCCGCTTGCCTTATTTAAGGCGGCGATAAAAAGGTCTGGGGTGAAAACGCTAGTGGCTGCAGGATATGGAAATATTATTTATAACAATTCATATGAAATTGTGGGATTATGCTGTTGATGCGAAAATTGTTTTGTTTATTTCTTTATTGTTCCTTGTTTTTGTATATTTTAGCTCAAGAAGTTATTAATTCTGACCTTTCCTTCCAGGATTCAAGGAAGAATGAAATATTAAAACGGTACGTATGAACCGGCAATAGATTGAAAACTTTGCTGCTGTTGGAAAGTTGTAATGTATCCGTTAATTTGCAAGGAAAAATAACTCCATTGGCTAAGATTCCAAATTCTTAAGGTAAACTATAAAGGATCAAAGTCCGCCGAGTAGAAGCCTGAAAGACTCGAACCAAAATATTATTTCTTGGATATGGACTCCGTCACTTCGAATAGAATAAACGAAGCTAAGTTAACTCTAAAGATATGGGCTACATATGCTAGGGTTTCGGCGCAGATACTGCCTGTAGCAACCACCGTGTCTCGTAAGGAACTGGGTTGGTTTCTCCGTGTTTCCCCTTAAGGGGGTCATCCCATGTGAAGGCCGTTTTTTGGGTTTTTTTAGAACTTTTTTTGTGACGAACTGGATATAGATACAAATACGAATTTTTCACCATAGATTTATTAATATCTTGAGCGTGGAATAGTAATTTTTCCAGCTCGATCGCATGTGTGTGTGTGTGTGTGTATGGTGGGGAGAAGCTACAGCTTCTGAGCACTCAGGCCGTGTTGGCCCATTGTACTCGCGTCCCCCGTCTAACGGAATATTCCGGATTCGTTCACGTATCGTAGGATTTCCGTTAGTGGATGTGATGCTACCCGTCGCATTCGGAGAACATCGGCACCAAAGATCTGATGCCTGATGCGTCCATAGGCGGGGCATTCACATAGGAAATCCTCCGTGGATTCCGCTTCCTCATTACAGGAGGGACACGTATCATCTTCGGTAATTCCTATTCTGAACATATGCCCAGCTAGTGAAAATGGCCTGTCAGAATGCCCACAATACCCCTGCAAGTCCTCCTGCTTTTCGACAGGATAAACTTTGCGGTACGTATGTTGGGTTCTGGCAGAAAAAGTTTGGTGTGTCGAACAGCATTTAGGCTCTGCCACCTGTCATTATGGGAAACTTGTTCCCAGTTTTTGACAACAGATTTAGCCAATGCCACTGATACCCCAATTGCTGGCTCCGGTCCCGGCATAGGGGAGATTGACCCCTCTTTCGCTAAAGCGTCCGAGATTTCATTTCCCTCTATGCCGCAGTGACCAGGTACCCAGAGTAGTTCCACCGTATTGAATCTAGACATTGAGTTCAAACGGTTTCTGCATTCCTGAACGATTCTCGAGGTGATCAAAGGACTGCTCAATGCCCTCAGTGCAGCTTGACTGTCACTGCAGATTGCGATGCGTCTGCCCTTCAACCGCTCGTCAATCACCTAGTTTGCCACCCTTAGGATCGCATAAACTTCGGCTTGAAAACCCGTTGCATATTGTCCCAAAGGAAAAGCCCACTTCTCGTTTTTATTCGAGAGGTATACTCCGGCTCCAGAACCCTCTTCTGTTTTTGAGCCATCGGTGTAGAAGACTTCCGTATATCCCGCCACGCATTCCTCTGGGTCTTTCCAGTCCTCTCTACGCTTCAGGGTAACTATATATCTTCTACCACACAGATGTATGTGGACACGAGAATCGGAAGGCATTGTAAGAACTGGATTCAGTCCTCCCAGTAACTCTTCCAATGCTATGTGCCCCCCACATCCGTGGTTTTCCCATAGATCTAATCGAATTAGCCTATGAGCTGCTCTCATTGCAGTGCTTTGAAGAAATATATCCAGGGGCTGCAAATTGAGTAGTGCATTCAGAGCTGCGCCGGATGTCGTGCTCATGGCGCCAGTGGTACCCAGACAAACAGTTCTTTGCAGTGCAGCTAGTTTACGGTGAAAACTTTTTTGTCTCACCTTAATCCACCACACTACGGATGCATATACGAACATCGGCCTAATGATGGCAACGTATATCCACATTACCACATGAGGCCTGAGTCCCCATGTCGAGGCAAAGGTCCGTCTGCACAGCCCATAAGCTGTGAGAGCTCGTTTCATCTTTACCTCTACATGTTTGTTCCAAAGAAGTTTTTTATCTAGAGTGACCCCCAGATACTTCACTTCTTCGGAGAGTTAAAGGGTAGTACCCCTCATCTCAGGGAGGCAAAGTCCATCCAGTTTTCTCCTTTTTGTGAATAAAACCATTGTGGTTTTATTTGGATTAACTGACAAACCATGTCTAAGGCACCAGTTGTCTATCAAATCAACGGCACGCTGTATATTCCCACACACCGTACCAAGATCCCGATCAACAGCAAGTACAGCCACGTCATTAGCATAAGCTTGAACGTGTATTGGCAAATTTTGCAGTTCGCATAGCAGTGAGTCGATCAGCATACTCCACAGAAGCGGCGAAAGCACACCTCCTTGGGGGCAGCCCTTCGTCGCTTCCGTAGTCAGGTAGCGATCGACCCCTACCTCAGCGCACAACAATCTTTGCGTTAGCATAGCATGGATCCACTTAATTAAAGTATCATCAACACCATGCGCTCTGGCGGCATCACAAAGTTTTTGAAAAGGCGCACAGTCAAAAGCCCCTTCAATGTCCACGAACACCCCCATCGCGTACTCACCATTCAAAGTTGCATCCTCTATCTTTGTGAACAAAGAATGAAGAGCAGACTCACAGGACTTTCCACGTTGGTAAGCATGTTGGCTTTTACTAAGTGGGTGTGACCTAAGTGCTTTTCCACGAATGTGACGCTCCACCAGTCTCTCCAAACCTTTCAGCAAGAATGAAGTCAAGCTGATCTGTCTGAAGTTCTTTGGATTAGAATAGTCATCTTTCCCAGGTTTCGGTATGAAAACTACCTTAACCTGTTGCCAAGAAGAAGGCACGTAGCCCAGAGCAAGACATCCTCGAAAAATATTTCTTAGAAGTCGCTCTAAATGCTCCATACCCTCCTTTAGCATTGCCGGATAGATGCCATCCATGCCAGGTGCTTTGAAATGTTCAAAGGACAGTATGGCAGCTCTCACCTTTTCCTGGGTAACAACCGCTTTCGCAGTGTTCCAGTTCCTCTTGCAACACTTGCGTGTTGAAGAGGTTGCAAGAACCGTCAACTCTCCCCCTACCACTTCTCTCACCCGTTCCCCCGGGTGGTGTACTTCCAGGAGGGTCTGTACTGAGTCCAGTCTGGAGCTCGTGAAAGTACCGTCGGGTTTTCTAAGAGAATCCAACTTGGCCGACTCATCCCTTTTGAGGACTCTGCACAGTCTTGAAGTCTCCCTTTCGCCTTCCAGTTCCTCACAGTACGCTCTAAAGGAGTCTCGTTTCGAGCACCTCACGAGCCTCTTATATTCACGTTGTGAGTTCCTGAAATTTAGCCAGTCTTCGTTCTTGTTACTTTTGCAAGCACAATTTAGAAGTCGCCTGGTTGATTTCCTGAGGTTTTGCAGTTCTCGGTTCCACCAAGGCACCGTTTTACCGCTTTGGCCTCGGGAAATAGGACAAGCTCGATCGCATAGTTCGTTATTTAAATACAGAGCAATTTACACACCCATCTCCATGGTGTTTTCGGCTGCCACGCTAGAGGGCACTGCGGTCGTCTTAAAGAAAAAAAGTAAACGGCATTTTAACGAACAGATTTAACTAAAGAGGTGGAGACCTTCAAAAACTCTGGGTTGGACACGCCAGAGTGTGGGATTTTTACCCATTAAAACAACCCTCGCCTCCTCCTGCCCCGTGGAACCACTATAAGGTATTACATCACGGGGCGGAGTTAGCTCACAAGCTTATTAGCTATTTCTCCACCCTTCAATGGGCGACCTTCGCAACCGCGCCTTCCTCACCTCTTCCGCTTTACCCTAGATTAATGCCGTTATTGAGTTGATCGCAACCCATTCCGCTGCAATGTCAGCATTCTCTTCACGACATTTTCCAGTAATAGTGCTTCACCTAAAGTTCCCTCTAGGTTTCTCCTCTCGACCCTGAATCTTGGACAGTGGAAGAATATGTGCTCTGGGTCATCGGGGACTCCCTCGCAGTTTGAACAATTAAGCGAATTGTCCAATATGAACCTGCACCTCCTTGCCTCGTTAGAAACTGGGTGAGATTATAATTAATCTCCCTATGTTGTGTCCCCAGCTAGTCCTTGATGGCAGGGATCAGCTTGCGTGTCCACCGACTCTTTCCGAGTAGTTCCAACACTCTTGCCATTTATTTACAGATCTCTCCCTTTTGCGTTCTCCGTCTGCGACAAAAGGGAGACTGAGTTCAGATTGTATATACTCGCCATCTGATCCGATTTACGAATGCAGCCCCATCTGAGTCGGTTCTGAAGGCAGAACACACCCTTAGGGATGCCCCCCTATAAATCGCACTCAGTTTATGACCATTACAAAATGCTTTTCCCCAAATAAGGATAGCTTAAGCAAGATCGAGCTCACCAACTTGGCAATAAGTAGCCTACAATTATTCCGTGGCTCTCCCAGATTCGGCATTATTCTTGCCAGGGCCAAACTCGTCGTGGATGCCTTATCACAAGCATATTGCCTGCGCTGTTTAGAAGTTAACTTCGTATCTATCATCGTTTCAAAGCATTTGCTGGTAGGCTTAGAAGTGACGATGTGATTGCTGATTCTAATCCGGGCGTAATTTCGCGCGTCCATATTTCCTGGTACTGCCCCTTCTGTGAATTGCATTCTTGGCCAAGCCAGTAACCATTTTGATGCCACCAATGGTTGACCTGACTTTATCGAATGCATACTGCCTATTTGAAAGGTCTCCCTGGCTCTCGAAGATTGGAAGTAATCTATTGTGAATTACCGGCTCCAACATTTTCCCCATAGTGTCTAGGAGACACATGGGTCTGTAGGAGGATGGTTTACCTGGAGGTTTACCAGCCTTAGGCAACAGTACCTGCTTCTGCTGCTTCCAAGCTGTAGAGACTATCTGCTCGAGACATGCACGCATCGAATAATTCAGCGAACAAGTCCGGTCTGAATTTTACGGTGAGCTTGAGGGCTCTGTTCGGTATGCCGTCCAGGCCAGGAGCTTTGTTATCACATTTTCTGCTGCAGATCTTCAACAGCTCATCTGTGGTCACTGCAGACATTTCCGTCACATTCAGAGGTCTCTAAAATGTGTCAATGCACGACTCTTGCTGGTGAAATAACTCGTGGATGATTTTCAACAAGAGAGTAGGGCATGTGATCTGTTTGAAATGACCGTCCTCTCAACTGTTCCATCATAACTCTATAGGCGCTCCCCCACGAATTTACATCCGTTTTCGGTTAAAGCTCCTTAAAGCACTCCCTCTTGAATGGCAAGCTTGGGCTTTTTGCAGGCTACCTTGTAAACATCCTCCTTTTGTTCCTGATCACTCCTTCCTGCTGCCCTCTGAGCCGTTCGTCTGGCTCGGTAGCAGGCTGATCGAAGGCTGCACAATTCACTAATCCACTAGTAGTTGGGCCTTTTTCTGGAAATAAGTATTTTCTTAGGATAGATGCCTCACATACCCTGGCGATGCATTGTGTGACAGGGACAACTCTCTCCGTGTGACCGCCTGCCTTGATAGGTTGGCCTAGCTACTGGTTCATATGACTTGGCTCCCACACCTTCGGAACTATCAGTTGGCAAACCGAATTCATCTACTTCCTCCTTTCAAGTTTCAGGGCGACACTGCTTTTCGATATTCGTATTCCAGGTGCTCCTTAAAGCTCAACTTGGTATGAATTATCACGCTCAGGCACTTGATAACTACTTTAGAGGCTACTATATGTCCACAGATCGGACGGTATAATGTTGGATCTCCAGGTGGCTTAGTGGGTTTAGAAAGCAACACCAACTTTTGCCTCTTCTACTGGGCAGGGAACATTCCTTCGTTTACACAGGCCTCGAAAGTGTTGGTGAAGAGGTCGGGCTTAATTTTCATTGCTTAAAAGTTTTTTTGGTGAAACCATCCAAACGTGGGGCTTTATGGTTTTCGATTTTATCACACATTTCCCCCAGCTTCCACTCGGTAGTTGGAGTTATTACGCAATCGTTGATCAGGATCGCTGTTTGCCTTCAACTGTTATGATGACGAGGAAACGGAGTGACAACAATTTTTTTTTCAGAAGGAGCGGATAGGACACCGTGGGTGATTTTCGCAGCCTTTTTATTGTTACCCTGTAGCCCAATCCCAAATGTTTATATCAGTATATTCGCAAAACTGTTTGAAGCAGTTTCGTTTACTTTCGCAAATTGCTGCAGTTATCTGTGCATTTGATCATCGCCTTCGGGTTTTAGGTCTAGATCTCTGGTGAAGGCGCCTTTGTGGAAACATGAGGCTTGTGAACTTGTAATTTCGTTGTTGCACCAGTAGTTCGGCTGCCCACTGAGGAGCATGCTGCCATCACCCATTGAGTGGTTGTGCGACTTTCTTTATGGCCGTACCATTTAGGGATATGTCACACCTAAGCGTGCAGAGAACCTGTTGCTTTCGACAGTTTTCGCAGTTTAACTCGGCAACCCACCTGACACTCTGTGAGAGCTGTTTTTGAAGGTCTAAATCTCTGGTGAAGCGCCTTTCTGGAAACATGCGGCTTGTGAACTTGCAATTTCGTTGTTCCGCTAGAAGTTCGGTTGTCATATGAGGAGCATGCTGCCATCACCCATTGAGTGGTTATGCGATTTTTTTTATGACCGTACCATTCAGGGATATATCATACCCGAGCGTGCAGAGAACCTATTCCTTTCGAAAGTTTTCGTTATTTAGCTCGGCAACCCAACTGGTGGGAGCTCGTTTTCTAGTCCTTGATTTCCATGTTGAGTGCCTAGTGGTCACTCTGCGTGTAGTGCTCACTAACTTGCCAAGCGAATCTTCTGACTAAAGCAGCACTTACGTAAGGCAGCTCCTTTGAAGATCCCAACACCTTACTTCTGAAAGTGTTTTAGGTTCCGACATTCGCGAGTACCACACCTAGCTCCGCGAATGTTCCGTGCAGAACACGTCATCTCATATTCGTTGTCCGGGTGTGAGTTGAAAACCCGCTATGATTTTCGCCTAACGTCCTTTTGCATCCAGAACCAGTGCGATTAGCGTTTGCTCATAGTTCTTGAGTGTAGCTAGGTGGAGCATAGCGGTTGTATATTTGAAATTCTTTGGCTTTTGCTTATTATTTTCTGGAAAGCTTGCTTTCCTTAAGCTCGAGGTACTGCTTTGCCCGTTTGGCCCTTGATAATTATGGCCCCATCGATATCTTTCTAGGAATCTAGCCGTGGTTCGTTTCTATTAATTCCATCTGTGGTTTGCATTGAGAGCTCCTTTGTGTTCCAGGCACTCCTTGTATTGTGCCGACGACTGCCTTCCTTCCTTTTGCACAGTAGGTAATTTGGAACCGCTACACAGTCCTTGTTGATGCATTGTTTCGCAATGTCATCCATCCTGCTACATCCTTGCGTGGTGGGGCCGGAGCCAAGGCGCCTAAAGCACCGTTTCAATGCTGCACTGCTAGGTTGACCATGGTCCTACGTACGCTTTCTGTATAGTTTTTTCTGGTTACTCTTCAAGTTCAATAAAGACTTTAGTGATGTCCTCATTTATATCCTTACAAACTATAGAGACCTCCAGGCTGCCTGTCCTTATTTCGGCTTACTGTCCTAAGGACTTTCCAATTTGCTTTAAGAATTCTGTCTTTCTCCCAACTCTCCCAAATTGGTGAATTTTAGGTCTGCCTTTACTATTCTGAGAATGTCAGCGTACGACCATTCGCTTTGTTTGTAAATGATAATAACCTTCGGGCGTATCCTTTTCGTACCTCTCGTTTTCTGAGGTGGCACCTTTCTCCAAGCTTCCACATCCTCCTGGTGGGCTCTATTCCCTTACTCCCTAATGGCTGCCGTCAGCGTAAACTTTTTTCTCTTTTTGACCGGCTTTTCATGGAAGGTGGGCACTTTTTTTCTCTTCGTGGTTTGCTATCCTGTTGAGTCATTCAATCGAGCAGCTTCTTATCCGGTTTCTTCCCTCCTAAGTTTTGAGTGGGCGTCAATTCTTTGCTTGGCTTACTTTTTGTCGAATGCCTTCACTCATCTTTCAATCTGGGCTTCGCATGCGCCTCTTACCATGACCATTTCATTCTGCTGAATAGGCATTCCCTGATAAATTCGCAGAGCTATGAGATTTCATTACCAGTGCAATAAAGGCAGGTCACGATTGAACACCGCGTCACTCAGGTAGTTTGACGACCTTGTGTCCTGCTTTCCCTATCCCGCTACGGCCTTTCAGAGAAGAGCTTTTAATTGCGGGGGCTTGTGCTCGTGATCTAATAATAATAAGGTGAGGAGCAGTGCCACAACATTCGTGAGCCTAGCAGGCACAGAGTTGCGCAAGCGGATGGTAAAGGCAGGCATCAGTAAGGCTGCACTGTACGGTTAACTTCGCTAATTATTTTTAGTTTGCGGAATAGCTTTGCTCCCGACCCTTGACTATGATGGCGTCGGATGGTTATTCTGGTCATTCTTAACTTCAAGAAGTTCATCATATAGTCTAGCCGCTGTGATAGTCGCATACGAGCCGCGAATACAATAATAAATAGAATTTTCATCTCATAGACGCTTTATAGTATAGCGTGTCCACCACGATGACGTACAGTCACGCTTCCCATCGGTCACTAGTATCAATATTCCGGGAGGTGATTAAATCAGTGAGAGAGATCTCAACGAATTTTGCCTCTTAGAAATACGAATACGAGGGCGCGAAAGAAGAGGATGCATGCGCTGTCATGGAAACTTTCTCTAAGCATGGCAAAATGTCAGAGAGATAATTTACCGTGTTCCTGAACGGACGTGAGGAGTGTAGAGCATTGGAAAAATGGGACGAACTAGAAAAATTCATTGCGGAATGTACTGGGGATTTCTACACCGATAACTCAAAAACAAAACACAATTCTGGAGCCGAAACCTATCTCTGGATAGAAAACGAGAAGTGGGCTTTTCCCTTGGGACTAGATACAACGTTATTTCAGGCTGAGATATATCCGATCTTAAGTGCGGCAGCCTGGGCGATTGACGAGCGTTTAAAGGAAAGGCGTATCGTAATCTGCAGCGATAGCCAGGCTGTGCTGAGCACGTTTAGTAGGTCTTTGATCACCACGAAAATCGTTCTGGAATGTAGAAGTTGGTTGAACTCTATTTCTAGATTTAATCTGGTGGAACCACTCGGTGTATCTGGTCGTTGTGATGGGGAGAGAAATAAAATGTCGGATGCCCTAACAAAAGAGAATTTGACTTCCAAAATGCCGGTTGCTTTCAAAAACTCAGTACAAACTATCAACAATCATATGTGGCAGAGCCTTAACGCAAACATACCGTAAAGTTTATCCTGTCGGAAAGCAGAAATACTTGTAGAAATATTATAATCGTTGTGACCAGCCATAATCCACTAGCTGCACATATGTTCAGAATAAGAATTGTGCAAGATGATACATGACCCTCCTGTAATGAAGAAGTAGAATCCACGGAACGTTTCCAATGTGAATGCCCCTTCAATTTTTTCATTGTGGGTAGGGAGGTGAAATGCATTTAGGTATGGAGTGCCGACTCCCGTCTCAGACAAACTACCGGCTAAAACACTCACCTGCAGCGTCTAGGATGCCGACCCGAAACCGTTTGATATATTACCTCAGATCAGACCTATTCAATTTAGGAGCAAAACCCCGTAGATTCAGGGAGCCACAGCCATTGTGGCATCTCTCCTATCCATCACCTTTTTTTTGACCTTAAGAATGCCTTGAGTCTAACGAGCCACTTGGCTCCACGTATCCTCGCTCTGCAGCAGTCCTCGCTCTCCACGTGTCTTGGCTTCAATTATGGTGTCCGGGGACGCAAGACAACCTTTCCATCGACAGGTCATGGCGCTGGAGCTCCCACCTTCTGCAGAAGAAACAAGTGAGGCCGGCATCATCCACCACATACTTGCAATAAATGCAGTCGGGTGACAGTGCTTTCTCCAAGCGCAGGTAAAATTGAAAATATCCATATTCGTTGAGCAGTTGGGTTAGGTAATAGTCAACCCCACCATGCTTTCGATTGAACCACAGCCGCACATCACGGACGCTCTCTTTCTAAGGGACAGTTTTCTTATTTTCCTCGTTTTTTCTGAGGTATATAAACCTCCGCTCGGCAGCATAGAGAGCGATGAGAATAACGTTTGCTATTACCATTACCGCAGAACTTCTCTTTGTACTTGCGCTAGGCGCTTACAGTACATTTCCTTACTGAGGGAGTCAGCTCATATTTCGAACCTAAAAGAAGGTCGGACTGAACCACACTCCAACATTTGACATCAGCCGGTGTTGTGAATCTGTGCAAAGAAGCTCAACCTTGTGTCTATTATGATCACGAAGTATTTCACCGCCGGCTTTGACAAGACTATGGTTTTGTAGCTTGCACACTTGAATAGCGATTAACGCACCAAGAAAATGTAAACCATTTATTAATTATGAAAATTCATTTACAAAACAATGTCATTTATATTTTTTTAAATTCAATCCAGAAAAAAGTTCATTAAACGCTTTTTCACTGATCACGCTCTATATTCTTTTTCACTTTCACGATTGCTTCGATAGCTTCATGACTTTCACCCCGCTACCTACAGGTGAGCGAGCCACTCAGGTGGGTGAGTTTCACTCCGCGGTGAGTTACATCATTCTCTCTCGCTAATCAGCTTGCGCCTCCACAGTTTCATCAATCTGAATAGGGAGGACTGTTGGAACGCTCCCCTTCGTTAGCACAACGACTCCGTTTTCTCCAAAGCTAGGGAGAATCCTATTTACTCGCCGCATCACCATTCCCAGTGTGCACAGATCACACAGATCACAGCATCACAGCAACATCATTCGCGTACTCGACCAGATGCGATTCATCAGGCATCCCGGGTCGTAGAAGACTATGGTATAAGGGCTTCCATAGATCCGGACCAAGGATAGATCCCAGAACCGCCTTCGATGTCCTTTTCATTCTGCGCTCTCGTTCCCAGGTCTCGTAGAGTAGGATACCGTCCTTTAAATAATCCTCGGAGTGGCCTTTGAGCTTGCTTGTCAGCGAAAGTCTTGCATTCTTCCAACGGCAGGAAAAAACGCCTGAAGTCGAACATGCGTTGATTGCGCCGAGTAGCAACACTTCGCTAAGAATACCATCCGGTCCTGGCGCTTTTTGGCTTTTGATGGACAGGACCGCCTCCACTACATAGTTCCTTTGCAATGAAGAGTGGGCATTTGTCAGTAGTCACTCCTTTATCAAAGGCGCCAGTTCGGATGGGGTGAAGAAGAAAAAGGGGCCTGCACGATTTCTTCCATCTTTGTTGCTTCTATGGAACAGGGTGACCGATGGCCACCGAGTTTTTGGTAACCAGCTTATATCCGAGGGCCCATGACCCTCCCCTGCCAGCAACGCGCCTTTTGCCTGTTGATTTCGTGGCGGAGTTCCTTTTTCCCACTCTTATACTCTTAGCAATCCGCCTAAGCCTGTGGCTGTTCTGCGATGTGTTGTCGAATGCCCCTTCGATATCCAAAAACGCGCACAGTGCAATTTCTTTTGTGTCTATGGCGTCCCGTAGTACGTCTGTCAGCTGATACAGAGCAGTTTCAGTTAACCGTCCTGCCCGGTAAGCGCGTTGACAGTGATGTAGGGGATTACACTTTAGAACGTTAATTCTAATATAGTTGTCTATGACCTTCTCCACCGTTTTGAGTACGAACGATGTTAGGCAGATTGGTCTGAAAGATTTAGGGTGAAAAGGATCCTTTTTACCCGCTTGCGGAATAAAGACCACTTTAGCCCGTCTCCATGTCTTTGATATGTAACCCAGTGCTATGCTCCCCTTACCACCCTCAGAAGAGACTCTAAGAAAATTCCTAGGCCTCTCTGGATAAGTGCTGGGAAAATGCCATCTACTCCGGGAGATTTCATTGGTTTAAAAGTTCCCACTGCCCATCTTAGCCTAGCTTCTGAGCATACCTCGTTTGCTAGTTTCCAGCTCTCCTTCCTTCCCCTTTTATTCGTTGTTGGGGTGTCAGGCAGATTTTTTTCGCCTGTCACCGAGGGGAAGGACCCCGGGAAATGAGTTCTGAGAAGCAGGTGTACCCTGTCCTCCTCATTCTCGGTAAATGTCCCATTTTCCGTTTTCAAGCAACTTGGTATATAGCTCTGTGTTTTGGTTGATAATCGTCAAATAGGAAATTCTTCTAAGCTTCCTCTAACCGGCTCTCCCACCTTTTCTTTAAAACCATTTGCTGAAGCTTTTCGAATCCATTCTGAGGAAATCAATTTTCAATCTAGGTTTTTGTGTTACCGTTTCTAACAGGATAGAAATTGCTTTTCGAAATTGGCGCCCAATGTGGGATAGGTTCAGTTTTTCGACTCCCGTAGGCACGAATCCTTTTGATGCTGAAACATCTGGTAGATATCTGATAAGTAGATTGACCTTATGGTAGTACTTTGGACTGCATGCCGAGTTACTTAAAGAGATACAATTTTTGTGAGTTTCCAGCTGTTGACGTCAGAACCCACAGAAAAATTGAAAGGGTCTAAAGTTTATTGTAATTTTTTATCTCGCCATACCGCCTTGCGCTGAATAAAAACAAATTTCTAAACCATCCTTTCGGATTATGATACGTTCTTGACATATTTATACTTCACAAAACCACATAGAATTCGGGAAAATGAAAAAGAGAAACGTTTGTGACGGTTCCTACATTGTTCCCATTGTGTTCTCTGTGTATATTCCATTTTATTTGCGAATCGTAAAACTGCTGCTGTTCACTTACTTGGGGGTTGGTTATGAGCCCAGGGAGCTGAGCTGAAGAAGAGTTTATATTCTGTTCAATATTATATCAGTCAGTAGTCGGCCAGGTCCTTGCCGCCGTACCCGTTCTTATCTTCTGTGTATCTTTTTTATTTATTTGTAGACAACTGTGCCGCAACTCCCATATGAACATGGAGCTAGCACACATAGTGCACGCATACATAAAAATTCCCTGCTCCCAGATATGAATATTTGCCAAACGCAGCACATTGACGAAACACCATGTTCGCAGATATATGACTATAATACGTTCGCAACAAAGGAAAATAATAAAAAAGGCGATGGTAATGATATTTTCGTATTACAGAGTGGCAGCAATAAGCTTTGTTGGGCTCTTGGGGATAATTTTCTAGCATAGAAGTTTTTTCTGCTGCCTCTCTCTTGTGGTGGTATTCCGGAATTTTATTGTATCCTGGCTGGCTGGAGAGGCGACCGGTCCGCCCGACTGGCTGGCTAAGTGACTGGAGCAAAAAAAATGTCCTCCTATTTAATATTCGGATGAGCTTTGTGTATTGTAGATGTTAATATCATCATTGACTATTAAGGATATTAAGGATTTAATATGGAAATTTTTCTCAGCCAGAATGAAATGTGTAGGGACTTAAGAATACCCTCTGGGAAGGGACATTCAGATTGTTTGCCGTGCCTGTATATGTTGCGGGGCAGATGACTTGTATTTACTATTGACGATTTTGTGTGGGCTTTAATAATATTATTGAAGTCGTTTCACAGAATGGAAATTCAAATACAAAGTTTACGTAATTTTCATCATCATCATCAACCGCGGAACAACCGGTATCCGGTCTAGGCCTGCCTTAATAAGGAACTCCAGACATCCCGGTTTTGCGCCGAGGTCCACCAATTCGATATCTCTAAAAGCTGTCTGGCGTCCTGACCTACGCCATCGCTCCATCTTAGGCAGGGTCTGCCTCGTCTTCTTTTTCCACCATAGACATTGCCCTTATAGACTTTCCGGATGGGATCATCCTCATCCATACTCATTAAATGACCCGCCCACCGTAACCTATTGAGCCGGATTTTATCCACAACCGGACGGTCATGGTATCGCTCATAGATTTCGTCATTGCGTAGGCTACGGAATCGTCCATCCTCATGTCCATCCAAAAATTCTTCGGAGGATTCTTCTCTCGAGCGCGGCCAAGAGTTCACAATTTTTTTTGCTAAGAACGCAAGTTTCCGAGGAATACCTGAGGACTGGCAAGATTATAGTCTTGTACAGTAAGAGCTTTGACCCTATGGTGAGACGTTTCGAGCGGAACAGTCTTTGTAAGCTGAAATAGGCTCTGTTGGCTGACAACAACCGTGCGCGGATTTCATCATCGTAGCTGTTATCGGTTGTGATTTTCGACCCTAGATAGGAGAAATTGTCAACGGTCGCAAAGTTGTATTCTCCTATCCTTATTCTTCTTCGTGTTTGTGTTTGACCAGTGCGGTTTGATGTTGTTGGTTGATTCGTCTTCAGTGCTGACGTTGGCACCATATATTTTGTCTTGCCTTCATTGATATGTAGCGCAAGATCTCGCCCCGATTGCCGCCTGCTCGATCTGGGTGAAGGCAGTTTGTACATCTCGGGCCGTTCTTCCCATGATGTTGATATCGTCAGCATAGGCCAGTAGTTGGGTGGACTTAAAGAGGATCCTACCTCTTGCATTTACCTCAGCATCATGAATCACTCTCTCGAGGGCCAGGTTAAAGAGGATGCATGATAGGGCATCTCCTAGTCGTAGACCGTTATTGATGTCGAATGGTCTTGAGAGTGATCCTACTGCTTTTATCTGGCCTCGCACATTGGTCAGGGTCAGCCTAGTCAGTCTTATTACTTTCGTCGGGATGGCCGTGTACAGTTTTACCCTGGCTATGCTATCATAAGCGGCTTTAAAGTCAATGAACAGATGGTGCAACTGTTGTCCATATTCCAACAGTTTTTCCATAGCTTGCCGCAGACAGAAAGTCTGATCTGTTGCTGATTTGCCTGGAGTGAAGCCTCTTTGGTATGGGCCAATGATGTTCTGGGCGTATGGGATTATCAGGCCTAGCAAGATAGAGGACAATATCTTATAGATGGTACTCAGCAACGTGATACCTCTATAATTGCTGCACTGTGTGATATCTTCCTTTTTATGTATGAGACAGATAATGCCTCGTTGCCAATCGTCAGGCATTGATTCGCTGTCCCATAGCTTGAGCACAAGCTAATGAACCACTTGGTGTAACTGGTCGCCTCCATATTTAAGCAATTCGGCTGTAATTCCATCGGCTGCTGGCGACTTATGATTTTTTAGCCGATGAATTGCACGGACTGTTTCCCCTAAACTAGGTGGTGGCAGTATTTGTCCGTCGTCTTCAGTTGGCGGGACCTCCAACTCGCCGATGTTCTGGTTGTTCAGTAGCTCATCAAAGTACTCAACCCATCGCTCTAATATGCCCATTCTGTCGGAAATCAGATTTCCCTCTTTGTCTCGGCAGGATCAACATCGAGGTGTATAAGGCTTCATCCGGTTGACTTGTTGGTAAAACTTGCGCGTCTGGTGCGGTTGCTGCCTGTACTTTTCTAGTTCACAGACTTGTTGGTTCTCCCAGCCTTCCTTTTTCCGTCTGGGAAGGACATTCAGATTGTTTGCCGTGCCTGTATATGTTGGGGGCAGATGACTTGTATTTACTATTGACGATTTTGTGTGGTCTCTAAGAATATTATTGAAGTCGTTTCACTGAATGGAAGTTCAAATACAAAGTTTACGTAATTTTGCTTATTTCAATACAGGACATTCCTGAATTATTCATTACTTTCATAAAATTCGCTTTTAGGCCAATAAAATCAAAAATTCGCCTGGGGACGAAAACGTCTACAAGCCCTTTTCTTTGTTTTTCTAACCCCAGGAATCCGTCTGAACCATATTATGTTTTACGCAACCCGTCTACATTCAGGCTCGCAGCCAATATGCAATTGTATCAAATTAATCCACTCCATCGTTTTACTCCGAACTAAATCGTTCAACCTAAAAACCGGCCTCAAAGCACAAAAAAATGAACGGCACGTTCCAAATTTAATACACCAAAAAAATGTTACCTCAATTAATTTTCGATTTACTCGAAAAAAGCCCGAGAAAAAAGATATTGTATAATCGAATCCATAAAATGTTCTTTCTTCATTTGACCGATACAAATTTTCATCTTCCGCTCCACCCATCTTCGTCCTTTGGTCGGCCCCTTCCCAGAGACAAAAAAGCAAAATATTTTCTTTAAACTGATTACGTCGATACCGAGCCAAGTGAGCGAGTGATGAGGTGAAACGGAAGGGTCAGGGATTAGGATCCGCCTAATGACATTACAATTCGGTGAATTTCTAGCATCCTAGGATCGTGGTGTTGTCTCGTCCTAGTGCCCGATAAATCGCAGACCCGTATCGTATCGTTTCAAGTGGCCTGACTTACCCTTTTTGAGGGAACAGATACACACAGACAACAAGATTAAGAAACGGGTCAGATGTGGGGATGAATTGGAACTGAACGTTGTGATAGAGAAAGGGATCCATTGTAGGACGTATGATTTTCAAGGAAATTGTATCCTTGACTCCGTGATGTTTGAAAAGTGAGCTTTACTAAACGTGCCTACAGTGAAAATATTTATAATTATCCGGATTGTCGCTGAAACTAATTAGGAAAGTTGGTGGTTCTATATGCATATATTGAGGTATATCAACTATATTCACGTCAACTTTTCCAATCCTGAATAAAGGACTGGAAAATTTCAAAGGCTATTTGAAAAGGGTTTACTTTTTCATCGATGAAATATCTCGGACTTTGTTGTGTTTACAAAACGTCTTTAATCAGGATACTGAAATCGAATTGGAGCTGTTCCGCACCAGTGTTATCCCTTCTCTAAATTGTTTACTGATCGCCTGGATTCTGCCAATATTTGCCTTCGGCCCGTCATCGGGGTATTTTGGCTGATACAATTTTGAATTAACAACTATTTGGGCTCCTACATAGATTAGTTAGCCATATATAAATATATTGCAGAGCAGAATGGATTGTCGATGGATAAAAATGATTTGCGGTATGCAATGCAGTTGTCCAAATTGCCCCTGCGTAGAGCATGAAAGTCCTGGGGGTTTAACGTGAGTACCTGCCGTGTTGGCATAATCCTACGGTCCTCTTCCGACACGGATTGATTTTGGGGCCACAATCAGAGCCCCGCCATTCAAGCACAGCGGTCCTGGTTTATACTGAGTGCAGGCTCAGCATTCATATCAGTGGATGCGAGGCCTATCTAACACCTCTGCCGCAACTAAGGGGTACGGCACCTGAGTTGTACAGCGCAACTCCACGCTTGAGCTCCGAAGAGCTCTGCCCGCGATGCAGGCATAACCACAACCACCATGAAACTCCCACTAGGGGGCCAACCGCAAATAACCGGGCCGAGAACACATCCTCCAAGAATTCTCCTGGAGCATATGCTCTCAGAGGGCCATCCCGGTTCCCATGGTACGAGATAACCTCCGGTGAGGCTTCGTGGCAGAGCCACTTCACATGCGTCCCTTGCAGACTCGCATCTGATCACCTTCCTCGAGTTCGTGGGGACGTCCTGCGTAGAGCAGTATAACATAGAGTTCACTATTCTAACTATACGCAGTTTGCGAGTGCATCACGAACCCTCAACGTTTGGCATCATTCTGGCCCCAGCCATGCTAACATTGGATGTTTTGGTGCACCATGTTATAAATGCTTCTGGAAATTCAGCCTCGCATACATAATCACTCCAAGGTATTTAATAGCTGATTTTGAAGTGATGATATGCTTCTTGATTTTGAAAGGCGCAGGGGTTTGCGTATACAACTTCGTGATAAGCAGCCTCTATTTTATCTCCCGCGAACGCAAGACCAGCATCTGTCGGCCACTTCTATATAGTAGTGGTTGCTTTCGATGAATATAATTCCACATCCGCCAGATCTTTTGCAACAACAATCACCGCTCATTAGCGTAGTCCACTATTGTGGCCTCGCTAGCAACTGGTACGTTGTGGACATCATTATGGAAGATGTTCCATAATAGCGGTTCCAGAATAGAGCCCTGTGTAACATCCGCAGAGACAATGTATTCTTTCGTCCCATTGTTTGTATTGTACCAGAGCTTTGAATAGGTGTCGACAAGTGCAACTAATTTACTGGGTACCCCAATCGCTGCCTAAGACCTCCTTATAAGGGTAATCACAGTAGAATACTTGCTTGTGGAACTTTCTCTGCGCATCGCATTGTCGTCGACGATTCATCTGATCGTACGGAAGCCGAATTTTCGGGCTGACAAGCCTCCCAAACTCTAACGGCCAGCTTAAGGGCTTTGTTGTCTTCCACCCTACCACGTATCTACAGTACTCCTTTCGTCGTCACTGGTATTACAGCCACATCTGAAGGTATTTGTAGACTGATGTTGCTCAAGCTCTCTGGAGGAAACAAATTTTGAACAATTTTCAGCAGTAGCCTGACCGTTGACTCTCCCCACTTCGACCCTGTAGATGCTTCCCCATGAGTCTATATTCGCCTCTGAGCAGAGTTGTTTGAAGCAGTCCCTCTGGCTTCGCTGTATAGCTAATTTCAGGTGTCTTCCAGCTACATTGTCAACATGCTGCTTCACTACTACCCAGCGCTCTCTGAGTCGATCGTCTGGCCCGATGCCACGCCGACCGAAGGTCAGACAATTCACTATTCTATCACCAGGTGGGAGTTTTACTGGTGAAAGTATAACGTTTCGGCATTGATGAGTCGCATGCCGTCACGATACACTCCGTGGTATGAAGGAAACTGAGCCCCCTTTCCGGTAATTATTAACCTGACCATCGTTAACTAATATGATATCTAACTGCGCGTAAGCCTCCAAGAGACAACGCCGTCTTGCATTTTTTCAATGAGCTTGCCCATTGTGATGATGATGATTGTTGGCCTCCGTATTTTTGCGTCGAAGACTAATCTGTCCAGCATGTCCTCCAATTTGGCCAACGTCAGGCTTGGAGGAACATAGCAATAACAGATGTATATGCTATCTACTTTTTCCCATATGAACCCACTTTTGGACCGCCTAATACAATTCTGTAGGGCTTGGTTCCCGCATGCCCACAAAGCCACCCCACCTGTAAGACTACTCGCATATTATTGATAGGGTTTCGATAGGGTTCGCTTATTATAGCCACTTGGAACTCTGATTCGTTGGTGGTCTCCGGGAGCAGGTCTTGAGCGATCCAACAGCGTTTAAGGTTGATTTGGATCAACTTCATTCTTTGTAATTCGGAGCACTTTCCGTTTCCAGAATTATGCCCACTGGCTAAGCCGTCCTTTTCATTGCACAACATGCATTTGCGATCCTTGTTACATTCCCGAGTAGTGTGACTTATTTCCCCTCAACATCTGAATCGGTCAGACCGATCAACCGCACTTGTACATGCCCTCGCCAGATGTCCATATAAGAGAAACTTGGAGGAACTCTTCAACGAGATTTGCCCTCTAAGACGACCGACTATCCACCCAATATGGACCTTCCTGACATCTTGCAGCTTACGCGCTGCTTCTGCTGGTAGCTGGATGGATGTGTACCTGCATTAGCCTTTTTAAGGTGTACAAAAGTTGCTCCTGCAAGTCGTGTGTTTTTTACTTGGCTGCGTAAGCCCTCGGCTTTGCTCTCTTCCGATCTTTTCAGTTCTAACATGAGATCTCCTTCTTGGTTCATTTTAATCCTGCCTGCGTTTCCCCCCAAGTTTTAGAAGTCAGGATCTGCTTGAATGCTTGAGGTGATGATTATCTCAGGAAGGATCTTCATTCTCCCTCCTTTTTAAAGCTTTTTTGGCCCAACCTTAGTCCAATTATTCCGTATCTCCGTATCGGCTCTTTCGGTGGCGCAAGGGTTTCAGGCAATGTTCTTCCACCTACTGAGGCTTTAGGCTCTCTTCTTCAAAGTGGGCAATCCGCCTTTTTGTTTTTTTTTTTGGGAAGCTACTGATTTCCTGGATGTTCACCTTCCTTTTCTCGAACCTCCTTTTTCTGCCGATCCACGAGTATACGCACTTCCCAGCGATCTGTTATATGGTACTCTGATAGCTCTTTCCATATAATTGATTTCATGGTGCACGTTGCGTTTATCTTTGATGAATCTCGACAACTCAACAACTTTCGCTCAAAACAAAACGAAGGATGTCTCTTCCAGGACTGACTTCTATTCCACGGCCTCCATTATTCTTTCCGCATATTTTGAGACATTAATGGGGTTCCTTCGGCCCAGGTTTTTTCCGCCTAGGATATCGGAGGAGCTCTCATAACGGTTGACCTTCTCCTAAACGAATCCGACTCTCGATCCTGACGAGCCCCTTGATGTCACTACTGCTTTCGACGCCCACCGTTCTCCATTAGGAACATCCTTTTGTTATCGGTGTTCTAGAGAGCGATGTGTCCGGCTTAAACACTTCTTTGCCTAAGCTGGTTGTTGCATTAGATGCCACAGCGGCCAAGCTCTCCAGCACCGATGCACTGCAGTCGAGGGATATCAATGACTAGAAGCCTGCTTGGCGACTCCGAAAAGCCGCCGGAACTGGTATTCTGAGCCCTTGCACCGTAAGTTTAAGCACCTTGCCCATATTGGTTTTTTATTCTGGGGGTCCTTCCTCCACGAGTGGGTATTTTCCTTTCACCTGCCCGATCTGCTCATAAGCATGCTCATGCACGCACACGGTGAATACGTACAATGTACACTACCCGACCAGGGTCCCGAAGGGGCTGGCTTCTGATACACGCCACAACTACCAGAGCTAGGTTCATATCATCCCATCGACGTCCACGGGGAGTTGTCGACGGCTCCGAGACTCCCAGTGTGTCCCGGCGTGTATCGGTCATTAGCAGTTCGCTCTTAACCGAGAAACTTTCTCGACGCTCCCACCTAGGACGCAGGTTTCCATTCATGTATGTGCACGGACTGTCACATCCGGGAGTAGAGTGTAGGTGTTAGATCCAAGAGTGTCTTCAATGCCAGCAATTAAAGGTGAGTTGACGCGTGTGATCAACGTCGCCAAACCGAGACGTGAGTTTCTGATTCTTACACTTCTTCCGACTAAGATCGTGAAGAGAGAAGTGGAAATTTGTGGGAAAATCCAGCCCGCATTGAAAATTAAGCGGGTCCTTTTAATATGCTTTCCTATTCCGGGCCTCAAAAAAACTGCGGGCTGAACGGAAGCTCTTCTTTTATATCCACTCTCCTCTGGCTTGCTTCTCACCAATTATCGCCACTAGTCGGATCTGCAGGTCCACGAGCCCCCGCAGTGTTACTAGCTTTTGATTAGCAGTTAATGAGTCCTGCCTGTGTGGAGTTCCCAAATCTCCCATCAGGCGCGTTCCTTCGTGCGGATAAGGGAATGCTCGGCAAATGTGCCATGGGCATGCACATGCACGCATCCGGAGATGTGCATGTATGGGCATGCTTATGCGCAGGCCGGGTAGGTGGAAGGAAAACGCCTAGCAGTGGACAAAAATTAGCTATGGGAGGGATATCCAGAAAATAAACCAAATATAGAGGAGGAGAAAAGTATTTTTTTTGCGGTGCAGGGCTTCAGAAACCCAGTGCCGGAGGTTTTTGGGAGTGAGCAAGCGGGCTCCCGGCCGTCGATATCCAACGACCGCAGTGCCTCAGTAGTGGGAAGCTTGGCTACTGTGGCATTTAATGCTACAAGAGATAATGGTGGAGTAGAAATTAGGTCCACACCGGATCCTTTTAAGAGGAGTTCGAAGCTTGGGAGATCACCACCGATGACAATGGTTCTCTTTGGTAGTCGAGATTCGTCGCGGGACTTTGAAACAAACATGAGTAGTCCCTTGATCGACATCATTCCTTGTGGCGCAAGGCGCGAAAGTAAACGGGAACATACCGAGATGGCGTTCGTTACACTTGGGGAACGAATAAATGAACAGTGCGAGTTCATCAAGGAGAGGCGGAATATCTACCAAAATATTCGAGCCTTGATAAGAGGCATTAAATTGTCTTATATCAAGGCACTCGAACAAAAGAATTCCAAAGCGTCAGGTAGCAAGGTCACAAGGGAAACACAGGTGACGCCTCCCCAAGATAAGGCAGACGGGAAAACGGACTGGAGACGGTACCAGTGAGCCTGTAGGACCGCAGAAAGTCCCGAAGAAGGAAAAAACCTCTTCATCAAAGAAGGCGGAGCCAGCGAGAGTACCCGCGAAAGTCGGTAATCTCACGATTGCAGCAACAACACCTGCAAAAGTGGTAGAAACCGACGTTCGGAGGCCCGAACAATGGATTAAGGTGAGCAACAAGAGGAAAAAGGACAAAAAGAAGTTCCGCCCGGAAATAATAATTATTTCCAAGAAGGGAAATATGTCCTATGCCGACATACTCCGAAAAGTGAAATCAGACCCGGAACTGATGGATTTGGGGGATAGTGTAAGCCGTATCAGGCGAACGCAGAGCAGGCATTTGATGCTGGAATTAAGTAGATCCGCTGACAAGTCGGCTGATAACTTACGTGACAAGGTGGAAAAGGTATTAGGAGAGGAAGCTGAGGTAAGAGCTCGGAAGCAGGAGATAGTGGTTGAATGTAAGGACCTAGATGAGGTCACCTCACGTGAGGATATCTGTGCTGCGCTAAAGCAATAGTTCAACCTTAGCGATATTGACCAGAGTGCCATAAAAAGGATGAAGAAGGCATATGGCGGCACACAGACCGCTATTATTAGTTTGCCGACGGAATCAACTATTAAGTTGATTGAGTTGGGCAAGGTAAAAATAGGTTGGGTCGTGTGCAGACTCTGGGAGCAAATATCTCTAAAGAGATGATTCAGATGCCTAGATTTCGGCCATTTTGCGGCGGCATGCATTAGCCAGCATGCCAGGCCGAGAAGTTGCAGGAAGTGTGGGAATGAGGGCCACCTCAGCAAAGATTGCACCAGAGATCCACGGTGTATGCTGTGTAGTGGAAAAGAGGGCGTGGATGTCCGGCATGTTGCGGGAAGCAGCAGATGTCCGGTAGGTAGGATCACACAGCTGTCTCAGCGTGTAACCGAAGCATGTGACGTTACGATGCTACGACGACGGTTGCACTACGGCAAGAGGCCAAACTACTGGTGGAACAAGGAGATCGCTGCCTTGAGATCCTCTTGACTCCGAGCGAGGAAACTTTCCCACAGGACAAGGGGAAGGCCCGAGCACCAGGAGCGTGAGGAGGAATACAGGGATCTCCGAAGCAACCTTAAGGGGGTCATCCCGTGTGAAGGCCGTTTTTTTTTGCCTTTTTTTGAAAAATTATTGTGAAGGACTGGATAAAGATAGAAACGTGATTTTTTCACCATATGTTTATTGATATCTCTAGTATATATAATAAATTTTTCAGCTTGATTTCTTAGCTAATTTTCGGAATAGGTGTTAATTTATGCACCCATCTCCAAAAAAAGGTGTTTTTCTGCTGCCACGCTGGAGGGCGCTGTGTTCATCTGAGGAAAAAAAACTAAACGGCATTTTTATGTGGACAATATTCCACGGTCCGCAAACTAGGATAATTAGAAAATATTAAAAGGTAAATTGTTGGTGGGCTTTTAAACTTAACTTTTTGGATTTTGGTGTTTTTTTACGGCTTTTTTTATGAATAAAAAAAAAACTACCAGTCCGATTGCAATTATCCTAGTTTGCGGACCGTAGAAATATGTACTAAAGAAGTCGTGAAAATTTCAAAGAATTTGGTTGGATAGATTTTGAGCTATGGTGGCAGCCGATTTTCAAGATGCAGTTTCGAGAAAAACGGATTTGAAAATTTAAATGTGATTATCAATAGTAAAATTTTAGCTCACCATTAATCTGCTATACCTGGTCCATAGAGAGCACCCTCCGCTTCTTCAAAAAAGTCTTGTAAGGCCGATTGTTGCTCTCTGGTGTCAATTGTGGCTCTTTTAGCGAGGTCAGTCGATCGTCGTACGGACCGCCAAATTCGCGCTTCATTACGGCGGTCGGCATAAACCTGACATATGTGACCAACTTGACATCCCATTGTCACTAGGATTTTGAGAATGCCATTGAATCCTTCATTGAAAATAATTACAGCCAGAAAAGTGGCTATTTCTACGACCTTGGCCCCAGAATGAATGTGTTTAGGAGCGAAAGTTCAGATCAATGCATTTAACGACTCATTGTTATTCTGGATCTCTGCTCCTAAACATCTGTTCAAGAGATCATCTCGCGACAAATCTTCGTAGATTGATTTGGTGACTGTTTGAACTTCTTCAGTCAAAGGTGCCTTCTCGTGGTGAAAACTATCCAGTTCTCCTTTAGCTTCCGCTTTACGCCATTTGCATCAACTGTCCTCGCCTGCTGGACAATTTTGATGCTGAGGATTTTCGTCTGTAGAACGTTTATGGAAGAAAGTTTCCCAAATTTCTTGCTTCATTTCTTCTATCGAATTTGCGTGTCGATGAATAGCCACCCCAGAAAATATAGTGAGGTCCTTATCAGTAAGTTTTCCAGTCTTTTTCCACCAATGCCTTTGTGATTCTTCTTTGCTTTTCTAAGCCGCGTTCCCATTCTTTTCTCGACATGTCCTGCGTATTCCTTTTTTACTACTACGTATATTTTATTATTTGCAGAAATTTGCAGAACCACCGGAGAAAACTCCAGCAAAATCCAATATACAATATACAAAACTTGTCGCAATTGGAACATCCATGTTCATGCTTGCTAAAAGTTCCTTTGCTGATGTTGATGCGAAGTCCTTTTTCTTCTCTGATAACTATCGATTCCCATGAAATACTCGTTTTTTAGTGCGAGCATGACGTTGAACGTTAAAGCGATCTCCCTTCGTACGATCCATTTAAAAAAATCACTGAACACACAAACAGCACAATACTTACAACAAAATATAACTGAGTATAACTTGAACGCCTTTCAGTGCTCACTCTAGACTGGATTATCCTTTTTATTCCAAACAGCAAATAGGTTTAGACGATTGATTGGTTTTCCATCTTTTTATATTTATACCTGTGTTCGATTTTATAAGGCTCAGGTAAAAAACTAACAGTTAAAAAAAGATTCGATGCTCTTTCTCATCGAGTACTCTAGCCGCGGCTGCAAACTCCTTACCTGTTTAACCCTGTAATTTCTGAAGGACTCGGAATATCGGAAAATCCCTTTGCCCACATATTCTCCACTATATATAGATACAATTCATGCAAAAACAAAAAAATCGATTTCTCCAACCCGACACACGGGATGACCCCCTTAAGAAGGCCATACGGAGAAGCAAGCGGGAATGCTACCAGAAGCTCAGCATGGAGGGTAATACGAATCCGTGGGGTACTACCCACCAAGTTGTAATGAACAAGATCCGCGGGCAAAAATCACTTCAAGTGATATGCCCACGGCTCTTGTTGCAAATAATTACAACTTTTTTCCCGCAGCAGGAGCAGGATGAAAGTGAATCCCAACTGGAAGCTCAGCAGGACGTCTTCTCGGTCCCTGGTGTTACCGAATGATGCACTGTTACCGAATGATGCACTGGGGATAGTAAGGCTCCGGGATTGAATGAACAAGGCGCTGAAGGTGGCGGTCAAGGCCAGATCAAGGTGTTTCGCAAGCACATTCGAATCGTGCATGGCGGAAGAAGTATTTCCTGCCCAGTGGAAGAGGTAGAAGCTGGTGCTGCTACCGAAGCGCTAAAAACCACCCGACGTGCCCTCTTGATATCGCCCTATTTGTCTCTTAGACATCATGGGGAAGATGTTGGAGAGGGTGATATACAACAGGCTGCTTCCGTTCATCGAGCTTGCGGGTGGTCTTTTAGAGCGGCAATATGGGTTTCGGCGATCCGGTTCTACGGTCGATGCAGTGGCAAAGGTCATGGGATTGGCTCGAAATGAAATGGTCATGGACAAATGCTGTGCTCTCGTGACCCTGGACGTCAAAAATGCTTTCAACTCAGCCAAATGCGGCTGGATTAAGGGCGCTTTGGCCAAACTGGGTGTTCCTAGCTACTTGGCTCGGCTAGTTGAGAGTTACCTTTCGGACAGACTTCTCTGGTACGAGACGGACGACGGGCCGAAGGAGTACATTGTGACAGCGGGTGTACCTCAAGGTTCTGTATTTGGACCGCTGCTGTGGAACATAATGTACAACGGAGCGCTTGGCTTACGCGGAGTCACGGTTTTGTGGACGACTTGGCGGTAGTTGCAATTGCAAAGCATCCCGAGGATGTGGAGCTTTATGCAAATGAAGCCATTCATACCATCATACCATCGGTCCTCATTACCAACCGTAGGAAGAACAACACTGTTAACATCCGGGTTGGTAATCGTGAGATCGCCTCAAAATCAATTCTCAAATACCTGGCGGTGATGATCGATGCCAAGCTGAGTTTCAAGGGACACTTGGATTATGCACGAGAGAAGGCAGCAAATGCCAGCTCATCCCTTGCAAGGATGATGCCTAACATGGGAGGGCCGAAGTATAGTCGCAGGCTACTCATCGCGGGAGTGGTGAGGTCGATCCTGCTATACGCGGCCCCTATCTGGGCGGGAGCGTTGAACCACGCTGTCAACCGGAGGAAGATAAGTTCGGCATACTGGCCAATTGCGCTAAGGGTGTGCAGCGCATTTAGGACGGCGTCGACGGAGGCAGTGTGTGTCATCGCGGGAATGATCCTATAGATCTTCTAGCGAGCGAGGCACACTGGCTCTACGCAAAATGGAAGGCAAATCCAGCCGAGGTGAATGCGGATTTCCGAAAAGCCATCAGGAGAGAGTTGTGTGGCAAGTGGCAACAACGGTGAGATAACTCCGACAAGGGCCCGTGGACCCATACATTGATCCTGTGTATCGAGAAATGGGTCGACCGAAAACACGGAGAATTAAATTACCACCTGACACAGTTCTTTACGGGGCATCGAACGTCGGTGGAAAGCTGGATGGCGGTAAATGAGGCAGTAGCCGTGGTGCAGACAAAACTCCTGGAGTTGCATCGAGCTCAGAAGGCGGCGCGAGGGAGACGCGACATAGACGAGCTGGTATAGCGAACCAGAGCCTCCCCGGCCAAGTAATACTTCACGGTGGTCCCGCGAGGAGGAGCGGAAGATTGGGGGTGGTTTTAGTGGGTGCGCATCCCACACACTGCTGCAACCTGGCGCAGCAGAGTCTTTATAAGATTTCCACCTACAGCCATAAAAAAAAATGAGTCCCGATCTATGTATGATGATTACCAGAGCTTAAAATGATAATAAATTAACCTGTCTTGCCACGTAGACTCATAAATTATGCATTTGACTTTGCAGGTTCCTTTCTAGTGTAGCTGTTACTTAGAAACTATCCAAAGGATATAAAAAGGATTCATTTTGTCCAAATTGCAACAACACACTTCACTCTCAAAATCCTTTCAAACCATTCGGAGGTCACATTACCCTAAAGCCCGGCTTTTTCTCAGCTTCCCACTGACAGACAAAAAGTCCTACATTTTCCCATCGGGTTGGTTTTAAGTTTTTCCCTTTTCAATTTTTCCGTATATACCAAAGTAAATTAGAGGTTAGCCCTAATTTCCGGTCCAATAAGTATTTTTTCTCTGGTTGGTATGGACATCGTCTATCCGGGTCGGAAATGTATTAAGGACTTTTCGGCCTAATATCAAAAGATGGTTTGAGACGTATAAGTAACACATGAGGATCTGAAAGGAGCATGTATATGCGGGACATAAATGTAAAATGGTCAGGTTGGGAGCTAGGATGTGTTGTTGAATGTTTGTTTTGGGTATTGGTTTTATTGTTTTAAAGTTATACTGGTTGAGGGCGACTTTTTAAGGTTTCTCGTCAAAGGGAAATATGTATCCATGTGAGAGGATGAGGAGCGGTAGATGTTGAGTAGTTGGCAAGGATACTGGATTTAATTTAATTGGATGTGAGTCGCTCTTCTGCCTTTGTGGATTTGCTTCCTAAGAGCTTCGCGTTCAGATCTTTGGGAATTACATCCGGAACCGCACACCTGCATCAGTTGCATTTCACTTGAACCAGCTCATTCGCATCCACCGTCTCCATTCAAGTGGCTAATGAACATTTCAGAGAAGTACTCTTTATGTCCTTAGCGCGTTGAGTGAAGTTTACACACGAGTGAAGCTCCACTAGCTTTCACTTCATTATGTACTTCAGGTTCATATTGGAGGGAGCTTCCTTATAATGAACGTTCTGTCGAGAACTGTACGCTCGCAGGATTCATCCCTCCACCCTAACCAAATGGTGAATTCCTATGCCGGAATGAACTCCTGGAATAGACCAGTTCTGAGGAAAGTACTTGAAGCTTTCATTTCCCCAGATTTCCAGGAGCTTGGATACCTTACAGAGAAGGATATTATGGTGTTCGCATAGTCGGGAGAACCAAAAACTTTCCCAAACAATGGATGATACTTTTCCCCAAAATACCGACAGTTAAGTAGCGATTGTAGCGGCTCGAAGGACCAGTTTTCGGTGTCACTTAGTGTGGATATGACGCAGGAATCGGGAACGGTTCGTATTATCCTTTCGCGTCATATCGAATCGGATCGCAGTCACTATTTGCTAGTTGTCGTCTGAATCGAGGCTTATATATAAATAGTGGCACAACTAAAATGTGAAGATTATTTGTGTATGGTGGTCTCGACGACAAGCAATCCCAAGGCCTTGCCCGATAGCCAAGACCGTACGAGCAAGGACTCTTCCTACGCGGGCCTTTGATTCCTTTGCGGTGTACTAGGAGATTTGTTTGTATCATTGTTTATTTACGCGGCTATGATATTGTCGCGCGTCGTTACGTTAATTTAATTGTCCTTGCGGTAGGTGAGGTCCGAATTGAATTCAACGACAAACAGGTGCGACGAAATCTGCTCGAAGCGATTCATTTTCAAAGTTCGGAGGAGCGTGTGATGCTGTGAGAGTGCGAGGCTTTGAAGGCAACGTGTTTGTTATCGTACGCAAGGAAAGAGTGCCAATTAATAATTCTCCATCAAAAGGGAAATGTATACATGAGGCGGGTTGAATAAAGGCAATATTACATTTATGTAAGCCAAGCGAAGCGTGAAAGTGCAGAGTGGGAAGGTGTTTCGTTCGTTTCCTTTATTATTCACAAAGAAGTAATTTTCAACAGCAAGGACGACAGCAAAGGGGACGATATAACAACAACGATATCCTTTCCCTGATTGAGCTCCGAACCTTGGCTGCCGACCTTCGCCAAGCATTTATACGTAGGACATTTAGAGTCGAACGTGGGAAAACAAAAGTATTCCAGGAAACATGTGGAAGTTGTTGCTTTTGTTTGGATTATGGACTTCAATTGTAGTGAGAGGTGAGTGTGTTGCCTTTGGCCAAGCAATAGTTTATGGTTGTTTTCGTCCCAGGTAAATGGTTATGTAAGAAGGATTGGCCTCGTTGGATCAGATCGGCTTGTTTTTCTTAAGCTATTGTTCGGGGGTTTCTTGAAGTCCCCGGAAGGGTATAGGATTATGGTAGGCACGTTTCGTTACTCATTTCGCCCGACTACTTCCCATCCCTTGTTCCGCTTTCTGCTCATTTCAATCCCGTTGAGTTCTAGACTCCGGTGGCCTTTTCATCGTGCCCGAGGATACGCGGGAGCTTTAACGTGATTTTTTACATCTACTTGTCTCAAGGGTCCTTCAATGAATCAGGACGAACGACACGTTCTCCTGCGATCCTGTCATCCTTTTGATTAATTATTTGTATCAGATTGTGATTCATGTAGAAAAATTTCCAATCGATCAACCGAAAATGAATGAATAACTGAGCGAACCCAATTTTAGGAATTCCCTAGGTGGGTGGGCCAACACAGGGATAATAGACAAATGAACCGGCATTAAAAAAGGGCATCGAGTACGTGAGTTTGTGTGCGTGGTGTAATGGAATTTCAATTAATATTAACAGCAAATACTTTGTCAGTCTCGACTGGGCGCAAAAATCAAGGAAGAGGGTGGTGGAAGGGTGGTCGACGAACTATGTATTTGATTCTGCCTGTTGTGTGCAGACGTAATAATGTCATTATTATTTAATTCAATGTCGTGATTGAGACTATTTATTAATATTAATGGCATTTTATATGATTGTGCAGCATAGTGCCAGCCTGCTGGGTTGGCATTCGTATTATGCATGCGATTTTAATGAAATTTTGTGACAAACATTGATTAATAGAGCTGTACAGGAATTGGGGTTATTATTAAAATTATAGAGGCTGGTATCAGTGCTTAATTTATAAAATTGCTTTGAGCTCTTCCCGTTTATCCTGTATGTCATATGCAACCAAATTTGATCTAGTGGAAGCAGTCAATTTTGATAGGGCTATGGCTGTTCAAGAGGCCCAACTACTGTCAGTTGGCTTTCATTTATTGGGAGGTTCAAATTAGTTTTCTACCCGCTTTGATTTTTAGAAATGAGGAATTGTGTGTGTTTCCTGTTCATTCTTTTGTGGAGTCTAGAGCATCCGCACAGCCTTCCTGTTGTTGACATTATTTTTTCCAATTTATTTTTAATGAGATTGTGCCTCAGTCCCATTATCATCGCAATTAATGGTGTGCAAGTGATGGCCGTACAGCAAAAAAACGAACCTTTTAAGTGGACTCCATAATGAGTTACTCTCCCATCCCATCATAGTCAAGTTGAGTTAATTCGGCGATCTAGGACGCAAAAGAAGGTATCTTGAACAGTTTGACTTACTCATTGTTTCGAATTATTCATAAAGTGCCTTACAAGCAGCACCGTTAAACATTTTTAAATCATTTGAATAAATTGGAAAAATTCCTTTAATTCTTCCTACAAATTTCAGTACTAAATCTCCAAACCAGATGAGAATTTATTATCCACTGTCATGAGGGTCAAGTGCCTGTTTCCTCAGTTTTTGTCGTCCAAAGAGATTATCCATAAGCTACTGTCTATGCATCTTGTAATGCAGGACCCGTTTTATTATTCTATGGGCATTCATGAGATGAGATCTGTGAGTATTCATGAGATGGGATAATAAAAGTCGACGTAGGATACTTCCTTTGAATCTATTGAGAATTCTTTCAGAAGGGAAACATTAGCTTCTGTATTCAGGACAAGTATGAGGAGAAGAGCAGTTTTGATTATGGCTTTCTTTACGCATAATTATACTTTGTTTAGCTCATGAAATTATTTTTATTAATACTTATTCCGACGTTCGTAGATGTGAGCTTAAGGAAGTTTGTTTGGCATGTGGAATAGTGGGATTAGTACTAGTATGCCATCTTCATTGCTAATAGTTAATAGGTTCAGATAACACTGCAAGAAAGTCGTCCGAAATAATAGAACTTGAAGACATTAGGCTGGTTGGAATTCATCATTTTGAGCCCCTTTGGTCTTTTTCACATAACGACTTATTGCATATCAATGGAAATCTTGGAGAATCTCCTGATTTCATCAAGGCTATTTTTGGTTCGATATTATATCGTAGCCTAATCTTCAAATGTAACTAAATAAGGGTCTGAAAAAAATTTATTTGACATTGGAGGAAGAGTTGCAGCTCCTCGGAAATTCCTGGGGAAGGAGCTGAAGAATATGGCCAGAAGAGTTTGAAATTTTGTTATTGACTGCTAGCTTTACAATTTCTACACAGAAAAATACTTTGACACTTTCAATAGCCCAATTCGAGCTGGGCTTTCCGTTGCTTCATCATCCAGTTTAACGACTCGACAGTGATTTATGGACGCTTTTGGATGTTTAGTTCCAAGCCGATAGCTCATTTTAGCTTAATCATCATCATCATCAACGGCGCGACAACCGGTATCCGGTCTAGGCCTGCCTTGATAAGGAACTCCAGACATCCCGGTTTTGCGCCGTGGTCCACCAACTCGATATCTCTAAAAGCTATCTGGTGTCCTGACCTACGCCGTCGCTTCATCTTAGGCAGGGTCTGCCTCGTTTTCTTTTTCTACCATAGATATTACCCTTGTAGAATTTCCGGGCTGGATCATTGTCATCTATACGGACTAAGTGACCCGCCCACCGTAACCTATTGAGCCGGATTTTATCCACAACCGGACGGTCATGGTATCGCTCATAGATTTCGTCGTTATGCAGGCTACGGAATCGTCCATCCTCATGTAAGGGGGCCAAAAATTCTTTGGAGAATTCTTCTCTCGAACGCGGCCAAGAGTTCGCAATTTTTCTTGCTAAGAACCCAAGTTTCCGAGGAATACATGAGGACTGGTAAGATCATAGTTTTGTACAGTAAGAGCTTGGTGAGACGTTTCGAGCGGAACAGTTTTTGTAAGCTGAAATAGGCTCTGTTGACTGACAACAACCGTGCGCGGATTTCATCATCATAGTTGTTATCGGTTGTGATTTTCGACCCTAGATAGGAGAAATTGTCAACGGTCTCAAAGTTGTATTCTCCTATCCTTATTTTTCCTGTTTGACCAGTGCGGTTTGATGTTGTTGGTTGACCCGTCTTCGGTGCTAACGTTGCCACCATATATCTTGTCTTGCCTTCATTGACTGCTCGATCTGGATGAAGGCAGTTTGTTCGTCTCGGGTGGTTCTTCCCATGATATCGATATTGTCAGCATAGGCCAGTAGTTGGGTGGACTTAAAGAGGATCGTACCTCTTGCATTTACATCAGCATCACAGATCACTTTCTCGAGGGTCAGGTTAAAGAGGACGCATGATAGGGCATCCCCTTGTCGTAGACCGTTGTTGATGTCGAATGGTCTTGAGAGTGATCCGGCTGCTTTTATCTGGCCTCGCACATTGGTCAGGGTCAGCCTAGTCAGTCTTATTAATTTCGTCGGGATACCGAATTCTCTCATGGGCGTGTACAGTTTTACCCTGGCTATGTTATCATAGGCGGCTTTAAAGTGGATGAATAGATGGTGGAACTGTTGTCGGTATTCCAATAGTTTTTCCATCGCTTGCCGCAGAGAGAAAATCTGATCTGTTGCTGATTTGCCTGGAGTGAAGCCTCTTTGGTATGGGTCAATGATGTTCTGGGCGTATGGGGCTATCCGGCCTAGCAAGATAGTGGAGAATATCTTATAGATGGTACTCAGCAACGTGATACCTCTATAATTGCTGCACTGTGTGATATCTCCCTTTTTATGTACGAGACAGATAATGCCTCGTTGCCAATCGTCAGGCATTGATTCGCTGTCCCATACCTTGAGCACAAGTTGATGAACCACTTGGTGTAACTGGTCGTCTCCATATTTAACCAATTCGGCTGTAATTCCATCGGCTCCTGGCGACTTATGATTTTTTAGCCGATGAATTGCACGGACTGTTTCTCCTAAACTTGGTTATGGCAATATTTGTCCGTCGTCTTCAGTTGGCGGGACCTCCAACTCGCCGATGTTCTGATTGTTCAATAGTTCATCAAAGTACTCAACCCATCGCTCCTATATGCCCATTCTGTCGGAAATCAAATTTCCCTCTTTGCCTCAGCAGGATGAGTATCGAGGTGCATAAGGCTTCATTCTGCTGACTTGTTGGTAGAACTTCCGCGTCTGGTGCGGTTGCTCCCTGTACTTTTCTAGTTCACAGAGTTGTTGGTTCTCCCAGGCTTCCTTACTCCGTCTGTGAAGTCGCTTCTCCGTTCGGCGGAGTTCGTGATAAGTCTCTGCGCGTGCCGGCGTTCTTTGAGAATGCAACATTACTCGGTATGCAGCATTCTTTCGTTCCATTGCTAGCTTACATTCATCGTCAAACCGGCCGTTCCGATTCCTTTTGCAACTGGGGCCAAGTATGTTTGTGGCCGTATCCATGATAACGTTCTTCTGGTGGTTGTGAAGATCATTTGTTGATGCTTCATCTCCAGGTCCTTTGCTGACTGCGGTTATTAGCTTCCGGTGGCTATTTCGTCCTTTATTTTGTACACCTTATGGTTATACCTTATACTTTAGTCTGCGACGTTTGAACTTAGCGTTTGCTTATTCGGAATTTTATGTCAAGATGAGCTAAAAATTGACCGTCCTCTAGGTTCGTCGTTTGTCATATTTTCTCCGTCTCGTGTCTAATTTCTCGTTTGGGGTATTCATTTTGATTTGGCTTCACTGACGTCAAACCTGATCTCTATTGCTACTGACTTCAAGGTTGACCAGGTTGAAAGACATGAAGGGGACATCTCTCTATTTCAGGTCTGGGTTAGATTTAAATTTCTTGGTTAGTGTGCTTTAATTTCTTAATACTTTCTTCCTCCCCTTAATAAGACGTACACAACAATGAAATACGCTGGAGCTGCTAAAGTAAAGCCTCTCCTCATTTTCATATGGCGGATATTTTACATTCTTCCGTGAAACATTCAGACGTTTCCGTTCGTTCCTTGTTTCATCTATCATATGGTCAAGAAAATTGGTCAATTGTGTCTACGCTTTCTCAGAAGCCTTGCTAGTCTCTCTTCAATTCTAAGGGCTCCATTTTAATTTTGTTGGCGTAGGGCTTCCTCCAACCCGGCCGTCGTGGAGGTTCCCTCTAGCTGGTTGAGATTCGGCATCATTAAGGCTACTTACTTTTCAACTGTTTCCCGGCAAATAGATGCCGAAAATGCTGCTCTTGGCGCCAGGTTCAGAGGCCTGCAAAAATTTTTAGTGCAGCTAATTCAATGTCTTTTGTATGTAGTTGGATTATCAACAAAGTGGACCACTGCGTGCAAATCATTCCAATGCCGCTTTACCGAAATTGGTTTTAGCTCCTTTCAGGTTCTCCTAAGGAGCATACAATGGTAAGCTACCATTCGGTGTTAAGTGTTTCTTGGGGAAACACTGGTTAGGAACTCTGGGATATTGGTTTCCATAGCATGGCATAATTAGGGTTTCCGTTTGGCCTTTCCCAAAATGCGATCTGTTCATAGCCGGCTTCTAGTCAGCATGTCTGCCTGTACTTGGCCAAGCGCCGATGACTCGAGATTGCATTGGGCCAGACTATTACGGGGACAATTTGAGACAGCAGTTAACGTAGGTTCGGGGCCTTTGAGTAACAGTGGTGGTCACTTTCCATGCACTTCCCCCATATAGCAGCACACAAAAACTTTGGGGCGAAACAACCTTAATTTGATGTTGGTATTGAGGTGCCTGCATTTCCTGATTTCAAACATAACCGAAAAAGCGGATCCAATACTATTAATAGATCGGATGACATCAAGTATCATGCTACCATTGACAAGAACAATGCTATCAAAATATATAAATTTATCAAAGAGTGCCATGACCAGTCAGACTGAGAACCTTGAATTTCTTGGTATCTATCTTCAGTGCGGCTTCTTTGTTCAATTCCAACTATTTGATCAATATCAAAAACTTGGTTTTAAGACAAGCAGATGTCATTAGTATAATTATTGTGTTTGAGAAAGACAACACTAAAGCCTCTCCACCCGACAAATCTGCCAGAACGTCACCTGTAAAAGAAGGAATAATATCGGTGACGGAATGCAATTCCGGTGAACTCTCTTTTCGCTGCTCCGAAATGATCCGCGTTTCATGATGATTCGAGAGCCTAGAGTGGAAATCAGCCTGGTCTTTGTCCGTCAAGCTTTCGAGGTGTTTTTTATGCGTTCTAGGATAATTATTAGCCATTATTTTATGACAGCAGGAGGGACCCAAATACTTCTCCAATTGTCTTACTTAAGAAGAGTTCCTTTCACGGAATCTCGATGATCATTCCATTATTTAAGGATCCAAGCTGTCAGCCGTTGTAAGACCAGCATAGTCTCGGAGTTGGAACCGAGCTACATGAAGAGGACTTCCATGCTTCGTGTACTATAAGAGGCGTTCTTGAAAATAAAATCAGAATTGGCAGAGCAGCTCATCAGGCAATGACAGAGTCTGAACAGGGTACATAAATCAAGGAAATTTGAAGTTGTTGCAGGGAAGGGAGATTGAGGGTGCGGAGCCATGATGGATAGTCCACACGGGGAAGGCTCATTTTGAAAAAGTTCCGGGTGAATTTACGTTGTATAGCTTCAAAAGCGCGACAGTCACGGTTGCAGAAGGGAAATCAGACTACACAGCAATATTCAAGGATGTCTCCGCCAAGTGAGTTGAAAACATTAAAGAGAGCTGGATTGAGGTAAAGTCGAGCAGGAACATAGGATGAAACTTGATTGATCATGCCAGAGAAGTTTGTAATTGAAGATTAAATCTATCTCTTGAAAGGAGGTCAGTAGTGGTTGTCTGCTAAGAGAGTAGGAAAAGGGTATTGGGGAGGGTTTAAGCGAATAGCACATCCAGTGGTAATTGCTCATATTCAGTGTCAGCTTGTTAAGCGAACACTAACGGACCGCAGTATCAATGTTGGACTGCTCGAAGCAGACCATCAAGCCGGCGGCTTCACTTTAATTGAATGCAATTAGATAATTTCGCTTTTATTAGGAAGAGCAATCTGTATTCACACGTTTCGGTGACTAGCTATTTCATCCAAAAGAGGTGAGAATCCACCGGGTATTATTTGGTTGGAGACATGGTGAAACAATTCTTCTGCCTCTTACTTGTTAAAAGAGATGAGGAACTTATTGATCGACGTTCCTTGATCGGACCATCGAAAGCCTTTTGAACACTTGCAAGTGCTCTTATAATGTGGTATACGGTCCACACACCATTATTGTTTGCGGAAACTCCACCTTCCCTAAGCAAGACATAAATAAATATCCTTTTGTAATGGCGCACGATACGCTGCACATTCCGAAATATGTTTGCGTACCAGAGCTGAAGCGCATGACGTTCGCCTCCCCACCTCTAGCTTCCATGTTTCCGTAGCTTGTCAGTTCTATTGGAGTGCCCTCTGGAGGTAATCAACAACTTGATTTTCACCAGAAGAAGGGATATTTTCGACTGCTAATGGTTTTTTTTCCGTCGAGGTATTCAAAATAACCGTCAGAAAAGTGCTTCTTCTATTGTCAGATCACGAAAGCAGACGGTGTTGAACTCGGGAATCATCTTTGTGCGGACGAAATGTGCAGGCAAAGGCAAGCGCATATTAAGTAATGACTTTCATCAACGCCGATGTCAATGCGCATGAGCAAGAATGGTTTATCTAGTGTCCGTAGCGTGAATCTAGCTAGAGCTGGGCAATCGCAAAGAAACTGTCTGAGGGTTTCCCTTTCTTCTTTGTGTAATCTTATTTGCATTTGCATGCGTTTGGTACAGGAGCTTTCATGATCTAATCAGCTTCCTGCGGCTGGGCAGATCCTTATTCCACCACGGTGGCAGTGCCTTCTTGCAGTATCTAGCAGGGCACGAAACCTGTAAGTTTGCGCACCGGAGAGTTTATTCTTGATAACTTGACCAAACTTCCTCCAGATGATCCTTCTGGGGCTTCTGAAAGGTTTGCAGACCTCTACGACGAGATTTAGACTAAAGAGTACCCAACTTTGATCTGAGAAGGATCTCTGGTCAGATACTCACCAGTTGTCCACCATATGAATACCATTGTCGGTTAGTAGGGTGATATCAAGGACCTAGTTTCAAACCTCACAGTTCTTCTAGCAGGGAAAATGGAAGGTTGGTGTACTATCCCTGTTACACACGGATAAGTTTGTATTAAAAATGAAATGAAAGAATGACTCACCTGTTTCTCTGATTTCCAAGCTGCCTCAAAGCTGCATTGGCGTCGCAGCCTACTAACAGGTTTGCTTTATTTGTCGCTATGGCGGTCGTCAAAAATTTTGTAGTTTTGTAAGTCGAGGAAATATGCTCCTGTACTACTGCGATGTCTTCCTTTAGGAGGGAGGAAAGCATTAATCGAACCGCACTTCGAGTGCTGCAGATTTATCTGCGGTACCTTCAGCATGACCTGCTTGCGTGTGGGGTTCGTCAGTCTCCGTCGGATCGTCGATCCTTACTTCCTCCAACAACTCGTTGGTGGCATCGATCGGGTCCAGGACGCCGTCGGGTTTTGCGGAGCGGAACAATTTCACTTTTGTGTTCCTGTCTCCGAATCGCACTTTATGGTTTACCTTTCCCAGTACCTCCAAGCACTCTCAGTTTATACAGGCAGGAAAGGTTGGCTGTTCTTCTGGGGTTCCTCCACCTTGATAATTAGCCAGTCATACATGGGAATCTGGGGTTTCGAAGGCGCAGGGATTGGACGAGATTGTCTTTATCCATGTGGATTTTCGGCAACCAGATGCGACCGGCATCTGGGAATCTCGTCGTAGGTGATAACTTTGAACTTTATGCACTCCCAGACATCGCTGACTTTAGCCAGGCACGCGAAAACTATAAAGTGAAACCCACGGACCACCTGAGAGGAATCGAAGCAGGAGGTGGACCACGTGTGTCTTTGGTCTTTGGTCCAGGAAATGCTCAATGGCCATATTCGACAGTTTGGCCTCAGTTATAATATAAAGCATAATACTTGCCTAAATCTTACTAAAAAATTATAGAAGGCGAAAATTTCATATTCCGCGTAAACCTACTGTACCTTTAGACAATATAGAATGTCAGTATCACTGTAGAATTAACAGCAAGGCATACTAAGGCTTATATATATGTACGTATATATTAAGCATACTAAGGCTTATATATATTAATCACAACCGATAACAACTACGATGATGAAATCCGCGCACGGTTGTTGTCAGCCAACAGAGCGTATTTCAGCTTACAAAGACTGTTCCGCTCGAAACGTCTCACCATAGGGTCAAAGCTCTTACTGTACAAGACTATGATCTTGCCAGTCCTCATGTATTCCTCGGAAACTTGGGTTCTTAGCAAGAAAAATTGCGAACTCTTGGCCGCGTTCGAGAGAAGAATCCTCCGAAGAATTTTTGGCCCCCTACATGAGGATGGACGATTCCGTAGCCTACACAATGACGAAATCTATGAGCGATACCATGACCGTCCGGTTGTGGATAAAATCCGGCTCAATAGGTTACGGTGGGCGGGTCACTTAATCCGTATGGATGAAGATGATCCCACCCGGAAAGTCTATAAGGGCAATATCTATGGTAGGAAAAGAAGACGAGGCAGACCCTGCCTAAGATGGAGCGATGGCGTGGGCCAGGACGCCAGACAGCTTTTAGGGATATCGAATTGGTGGACCTCGGCGCAAAACCGGGATGTCTGGAGTTCCTTATTAAGACAGGCCTAGACCGGATACCGGTTGTTGCGCCGTTGATGATGATGATATATTAATAGTATTTTTGCTGACTGTGATCCAATTTAACACAGCATTATTTTCACTAATTTATCGAAAGAGTGGTATATTCTTCGAAGAGTGCTAGTAAATCCCCCTTCTGGTCCGACAACAGCTATTTTGGAAGACTTGCCCGGGAGTATTCGTGATAGTTATCTTGAACACGCTGCCAGAGAATCGTCATCAACGGCGCAACAACCGGTATCCGGTCTAGACCTACTTAATGAAGAACTGCAGACATCCCGGTTTTGCGCCGAGGTCCATTCACACGGGTCACAATCCACTTCATCGGCCAGACCCTGCCAGCTTAACGGATCTGTACTATGTCATTATGGTATGGTATTATGCGTTCTGGCGGTCCGTAAGGCGTTGTGTCAAGCGCCGGAGTTTGTGACACTCTTTCCAAAGCTCTGCAATATCCGCCGTGCACCAACACATAGAAGGTTCCCCATGTCTTACTGCCTAAACTTCGGAGGCTATCGTTATCAGGCTCATAACTGAATTTACGTCCGTGTCAGCTGAAACGCTACTACTCCGCGACCCTTCCTGTTCACCTTCGCAGTATTCCATATACACAAAGAGCACCGGGCTGGCGTATTCTGAGAGTTTGGCTCAACCCCTTCGAATGCGTAGTATTGATGTTTGCTTGCCGGAAAGTCTTCCACAACTCCATCCACCAGCAACACCAGTGATTCTGACGTCAACGTTACATCGGTATTGCTTCTTGCACTGCCGAAGCATCGGAACTTTGACGTGGGTCCGGTATTGAAAACTACGAGCCTTGTTGTCACCGCCATTTCGAGAATTCGTTTTTCTCTAGAGTATGGGTGAGGCATACCGCATTCAAGTGCCCTGGCATTGCCCAAGATAGAGCATCAAGCTTGGATCCAAAATCCAGCATCGTTTCATTCGGTGTTAGATATACACTAAAAACCGATATTGCTAAACACCGAATCCAGTCAGTATCATCCCCTCGGCCTTGAGCGAAAACTTTTTTCCGCTCCGCAGGCCAAATGGCAATGGTACCTGATATGTCGGGATACCATGAAGCCAGGTCCATGTTTCAGTACTGTTCACTGATAATCATCACATTAGCTTTTACCTCCCTAGCGACCTGTGCTAGAAAGTCATAAACGGTTGCATTCGGGTACGTATTGATCTGCAGGATGCAATTCATGCTAATCGCATCTTGGCTCTTTTCAGATCTGCTTTGAAGCCTGGACACCGCCTTGGGCTCACAGTATGCGCAACGGTCTCATCAGACTTGCCAGAATCTTTGCATTGAAAGAAACTCACCTTTTTGTTGCAGGTATTCACTTTATGGCCTGCCTGGCTGCATCTGCAGATTATTCCTCTCCTGTCAGATCCCCGCCAGGTTGCAAACGTATGCCTATAATCTAAACATCTGCAACATTGGTGGTGGTTGTGACCTGAATTTGTATCCTACATACTGCCCAACCAATTCTCATTTTCCCGCTTGTAACTTCCACCGCAGTCTCGCAAATTTGCAAAGATGATACCAATCCAGCGGTCAAAGGGTAGTATCGGTCCTAGGGTGAATCGGGGATTGGAACCCACGATGACGCATAAAATCGCTGTGTCTCCCGCGCCTAAAAACGGGATAAAATGTAACAACTGGTCCTCCAAGTTGGGGATCGGGTAGGGCTGACAACCCTACACGGAAAACCGATGTTACGAAACCACGGAAGGAGCCTCGGACAGGGTGGCTTTTACAATGACGAACCCGGCAACGACAAATGAGTAACGATTTGCATATTTTCTCGTGGAAAGTGCGCGCCCTGTACAGAGCAGCTGAGCAGCTAACCGATACCCTGTCCCAATATAAAGCTGATGTAACACCGTTGCAAGAGATGCGCTGGACCGGTTTCATGGAGAAGAGCCGCTACAGCATATATTATAGCGACCATCCAGTAAACCATGTACTCGGAATAGGTTTTTTGGTCAGCCAAAAAATGAAACCTGTTGTTATCGGCTTTGAAAATATAAGCGATAGGCTATGCACTCTGCGTTTGCGCGGCAAGTTTAGAAATACAAGACTCATAAACGTTCACAGAGGACACTGCAGAGTCGGAGAATGACACCTTCTACGAGGCAGTTGAGCGGACCCTCGAAGCCTGTCCCAAATATGATATCCAAATCATACTTGGAGATTTCAACAGTCAAGTAGGGACAAAATCCGTATTCAGGCGATACGTTGGCACCCACAGCTTACATAGGGATACCAATGATAACGGACTGCGAATTATTCAGTTAGCAGTATCGCACGAAATGGTTGTTAGAAGTACCTGGTTTGCGCGCAAGGCGGTCCACAAACATACGCTTGCCTCTCCAGACGGGACCACTTTGAAACAAATTGACCACGTGCTTATTAAATGCCGCCACCTCTCAGCCTTGATGAATGTCAGAGCATATAGGGGGGGGGGGGGGGGGGGGCAATATAGACTCGGATCACTATCTCGCTGGCATAGTGCTCCGGGCTCGAATCGCAAAACCACCTACAATCCCCTCTGACAATCAGATGAGAGTGAATACTGAAGACATTCACAACACAACCGTCCTTAACACCTATAAGGGGGAAATGGATGCCGTAATAATCGCAGCTAACTGATGTCGTGGAGATGAAGCATCAAGAAATGATCTTCACAACCACCTGAAGAACGTTATCATTGATACGGCCACAAACATAATTGGTCCCAGCAGCAAGAAATGTCGGAACAGCTTGTTTGACGATGAATGTAAGTTAGCTACGGAACGGAAGAATGTTGCATACCGAGTAATGTTGCATTCTCAAAGAACGCGGGCACGAACAGAGACTTATCATGAACTCCGTTGAGCGGAGAAGCGACTTCACAGGCGGAAAAAGGAAGCCTGGGAGAACCAACAACTCTGTGAACTAGAAAAGTACAGGGAGCAAACGCACCAGCGCGCAAGTTTTACCAACAAGTCAGCAGGATGAAGCCTTATACACCTCGATGCTGATCCTGCCGAGACAAAGAGGGGAATCTGATTTCCGACAGAATGGGCATATAGGAGCGATGGGTTGAGTACTTTGATGAGCTACTGGACAACCAGAACATCGGCGAGTTGGAGGTCCCGTCAACTGAAGACGACGGACAAATACTGCCACCACCAAGTTTAGGAGAAACAGTCCGTGCAAGTCGCTAGGAGCCGATGGAATTACAGCCGAATTGGTTAAATATGGAGGCGACCAGTTACACCAAGTGGTTCATCAGCTTGTGCTCAAGGTATGGGACAGTAAATCAATGCCTGACAACTATCAAAGAGGCACTATCTGTCTCATACATAAAAAAGGAGATATCATACAGTGCAGCAATTATAGAGGTATCACGTTGCTGAGTACCATCTATAAGATATTCTCCGCTATCTTGCTAGGCCGGATAGCCCCATGCGCTCAGAACATCATTGGCCCATACCAAAGAGGCTTCACTCCAGGCAAATCAGCAAGAGATCGGATTTTCTCGGTCCGCCAAGCGATGGAAAAACTGTTGGAATATGGACATCAGTTGCACCATCTTTTCACCGCCTTTAAAGCCGCCTATGATAGCATAGCCAGAGTAAAATTGTACACGGCCATGAGAGAAATCGGTATCCCAACGAAATTGATAAGATTGACTATGCTGACCCTGACCAGTGTGCGAGGCCAGATAAAAGCAGCAGGATCACTCTTCAGTCCACTCAACATCAACAACGGTATACGACTAGGAGATGCCCTATTATGTGTCTTCTTCAACCTGGCCCTAGAGAAAGTGATTTGCGATGCCTATGTAAATGCGAGAGGCACCATCCTCTTCAAGTCCACCCAAGTACTGGCCTACGCTGACGATATCGACATGATGGGAAGAACAACCCGAGATGTACAGTCTACCTTCATCCAAATCGAGCAGGCGGCGCGAGATTTTGGATTGCACGTTAATGAAGGCAAGACGAAGTACATGGTGGCAACGTCAGTGTCAAAACCAAAAGAATGAACAACATTGAGTCGCACTGGTCAAATGAAAGCGAGGAAGATGGGAGACTACAACTATGACACCGTTGAAAATTTCTTATATCTAGGGTCGAAAATCACAACCGATAACAGCTATGACAATGAAATCCACGCACGGTTCTTGGCTGCAAACGCAGCCTTTTTCAGCCTGCAAAAATTGTTCCACTCGAAACGTCTCACCATAGGGTCAAAGCTCTTACTGTAGAAGACAGTGATCTTCCCAGTCCTCATGTATTCCTCGGAGACTTGGGTTCTTAGCAAGAAGAATTGCGAACTCTTGGCCGCGTTTGAAAGAAAAATCTTCCGAAGAACTTTTGGCCCCCTACATCTAAATCTAATCTATGAGCGATACCACGACCATCAGGTTGTGGATAAAATCCGGCTCAATAGGTTACGGTGGGCGGGTCACTTAATCCGGATGGATGAAGATGATCCCACCCGGAAAATGTATAAGGGCAATATCTATGGTAGAAAAAAAAGACGAGGGAGACTTTTCCTGAGATGGAGTGATGGCGTAGGTCAGGACGCCAGACAGCTTTTAGGGATATCGAATTGGTAGACCCCGGCGCAAAACCGGGATGCCTGGATTTCCTTATTAAGGCAGGCCTAGACCGGATACCGGTTGTTGCGCCGTTGATGGTGATGATACCAAAACGGACATTTTTTATTTCTTTTACTTCGTTCTTCTTTGTGAGGTAGTTAAAAGCTCGGTTTCCAGAGAGTCCGTGGTTTCTAGACTAAAGACCAAAGCTACCAGAATATAAGCATGTATTTAGGCAACTTCTTAGGGGCAGTTAAGTCGCAAGCATAACTCTCAAGCCTCTTCGGACACGGATTGATTGGAGACCACAATTAGAGCCTCTTTGTGACTGGCACGGCGGTACTGGACATAGGTCTAGCATTCACACCTGTGGATGCGAGGCTTATTCCTGAGATTTCTACCTACACCGCAACTTAGGGGACGGCGCCTGAGTTGTACGCTTGAGCCCAGAAGGAATTCTGCCCGCGATATGAGCACAACCTCAACTCCCATGGAACTTCCACAAAGGGAGCAACCGCAAATAAATGGGCCGAGAACACATTCCCCAAGAACCTCCTACGACATATGCTCTCAGAAGCCATTTCGGTTCCCATGATACCAGATAACATCCGGTGAGACTTCGTGGCAAGAGCCACTTAAGATGAGTCCCTTGCAAACTCTGGTCTGATCGCGCTAGGCCTGAGACTATCTGCCGCTTTGCCACATCTGAGCATTCTTATTATGGACAGTAGGTTTGTTTATTCTGAATGACAATCAGAATCTGGGGAATATGAATAGGTGGTTCAGTGCTAAGCCTTTTTTCGTTTTACTCCTCTCTCTCATAAAACAATGTGTCTTAAAAAGGAGGGGAGTTTTTCAGAGTTCCATTTCTCCCTTCGAACTAAGGATGTTACACTTATACAAGCAACTTCAATAGAGAAAAGGATTGCAGAGATTTATAAATATAATGCCTTGCATAGTTTATAGGCAAATTAATAGTCTTTAGTGACGGAATAGCAGTGATTATCACTACTTTATTGGCAAACTTTTAACCTTTAATGTACCCATCAATGAAGGTGCTTCCATTCCCCGAAAACATCTTATTATATCGAAATATCAATTTCTCGGCGGCCTCATTAGGCTCAATCCAAAAAGCCACACTTGCCGCAAAGAACTTTCTTCATTTTTTCACTCCACTCCTTCTGAACCAAACGAGTACCTAGCCTGCCTTTGCCTGCCAACGGGCCTTCACGTTCGACATCACCCCCCAAGGCAAATACCTTCGAGAATGAAACTAATATTATCCTCCTTGGAAATGATTATCCTTTTCCTATTTTGGTCACATCGTTGTCAAGACAGGGTAGAAGGAGAGGTGCTTGCAAGCTCTGCCGGCACGTTATTGATTTTAAGTTTATACAAGTAGGTATTTAAGGTGTTTCGGATTTCCTGCACAGGTCCAACTTTAACTAAGAGCATACTCCCGAAAACTTCTTCCCTCTGAAGTTTCCTTACCTTTAAAGTTGGAAGTTTGCTCAGCGAAACATAAATTCAAGAGGATGACTCTTGTGATAGTCTCTTTTGTGGAAGTGTTTGTAAATTGACCTCGTATCGCTTCCAAGTTTTTAGTATTCTGTTCGCAATTTTATTGATTTTGCATTAGATTACCATTCTTTGCAGGTACGTGACAAATTCTACGGGCATATGGTGTACCTTTGTTCAGGCCCATATATTTCTTGCTTTCCGATTTTCCACGCGGGCACGATAATATCCTGATCATGTCCAAACACCTTCAGTTTCTTTTGTTCACTTTTGGGACAGAGGTGATTCGGTAAAAGGACTCCTACATGTAAGAATTTGTCGGTCGTGTTTGAGCTCTGTCAGGACTAATTAAGGAAGTTAAGTCTTTCTTAAGACTTTTTGTGATTCTGATGGCATAAAGTCACTAGGTCGGTTCATGGTCCTCCGTCGATTGTCTAAGCTGACAAACTCCAGGAGGATTGCAGGAATTACCCCTCGACGATACCTCCATCTGCCGGCTATCATACCCCGGGTCAAAGAACTATAGTTCAAGGATGTCAGATTAACCTAAACTTTCAACGGCTGTTAAGCACTCATCCCTTTGTCAAGGAAGAAGGAAAATACAGTAGAACAGCCGTACCCCCGAATCTTTCCATGTATATTGTCCCTAACCCATCGCGACCCTTCGGAAAAAATATAATGCTCCTTTGTGCTGCGACAGGACTGCTTACGATATAATTCTGCTTTTCCGAAAGAGTTAGAATGGTGTGTGATTCATTTCGCATTAAGTCCTTGCTACCAGTCGCCTTGGCACATCGCACATCGCCAAAGGATATGTTTCTCCTTGGATTTATTTATTGCCTTCGGGTGGAGTATCTTGAGAATTCCGCCATCCATTCAGCACTTTTATACGTCGTCTCTCCGCAACCAACGTCGCCGCCGTCATCATGGTCCCGTGGTAGAAGGAATGTTTCCTCCGTAAAAGTGCTTTGGATGCAATGTGTGTTACGTGTTAGTCATTTAGAGGATATGTTTGGTGCTTTGCTATGTGTCTTAGCCATTTTCACATCACTCGTTTACGTTCTCCCCGGATCCTTTTCGTTATTTTGGACGTACTATGGAATCTATGTAATGTGTAGACAAAAGTATTCGTGATATATGAACAAAAAACATGCAATAATAATTTAGAATTGAATGAGATATAATGAGGTCAAATAGTTTGCACGATATTGGGGTTAATGGCCGTTGGAAAATTCTATGATAAAGAAGTCCTTAATAGCGACTACTTGGGAATTATATGAATGCTATGAGTGTCTCGACTTCTGGCCCATGACTTGATGAAGTATTTCGCTAAGTGGGTTTGTTTCGATGATGCGGAGGCTGCGGAATGCAATAAGTAACGAGCGTTGAATGGGGAGTCTGACTGTAATCAGGAGTTTAGACTGCACTGTGGCATACCCAAGGCTTACGTTATGTCTATAACTTAACTTACTCAACCGTAGATAAAAGCTTGGTTGACGATAAGTTGAAGGTCAGGGGAGGAGGTTGAAATGGGAGTAGTACAAAATGCATTGGCTCGGATTGCTGCTGTCAACCATGAGGTCAAAATTTTCCGCTTGCGTTTTTATGACTGATGAAACTCGGATTCAATTTATATTCATTATGGCTTCCGCACCTTTAAGGTATATTTTTTGGGTCTTCGAGCACCATATGAACACTTCCCTGTAAGGGATAGGAAAACATTAGGGGTACAAATTAATTTCAACGATTTTTTTCGTAAAATTGAACCTTCATTGTAAAGAAATGGTTGCAAAGCGATTATTCAAAATGTTGTCCATCACTAGCCATCACTTTTTCACATTTTGCTGGTAGCATACGGCTTCCGCGTGAGAAGGCCTTTTTTGGTTTCCTGGCAAAAAATAAAGTGTTGGTTTGCCAGGCCATGCGTCATTGATCAGGAAAGGTGGTAGTTCGATGGAACATTGTTTGGGCTATATAGTGGTGGATAGCACCAGTTTCACGCTTCTAACGTTTCCTTAACGGATTTTACAACAGGTGGCCGAGCATTATCATGTTGAAACATCACCTTACCATGTCTTTTCACAACAACAATACTTTCAAACATATGAAAATGCCAGGCAAATGGCAAGGGATTCCGCAACTTCTTCTTGGGTTAGTTATGTACCTTCACCCAATTGTCCTTTCGATTGGGTGTCTTCAAACTTTTTCGCTGTCTAGGACATTCTCGATCTATTTTTATTTGGACCGTACCAGGAGTATACAAAAGTCATGTCTCACTTTAGCAGAGGGTGAGACTTAGTCAGGCAAAGATGTTATTCACATCTATCTTTGTTCCCTAGTATTGATTTCATCTTTTGGGTTTTTATAATATATCTCCTGTTGAATCCTTTGTGGAATATAGGGCTTTCACATAGTGTCAGTTTTTAATAAGGTTGTGGCTCCACAAGTGACATGATGAACCGGGATTCGAACCTGGTGCGACAAGTTCGAGAGGTTGCCAACTCAATCGCGCCATCGGTCGAGCTACTTATTAAAATTTTGTGTTAATCAAAGTTCTACTGAAATTGATACAATTTCTGTGGGTGTTTTTTAAGTATTGGTTCATATACTACTAGCACAAGTGATTTCACTTAATACATCGACACCCCACCTCCACTTCTTCACCGAGCAACTGTGGCAAAATATTCAATCTTGGACAGACTTTGCTCAACTCTTCTCTGGCCAGTCAATTGTGCTGTCTACCATACTTTAATAATCTTCTTCCCTTCCCCCGTTCCTAGGCCTACGCTGAATTTACACTTCTTTTCTGACACACTAGCTCGTGATGATCTGGAACTACTTATCTAGTCCGATCAAACTAGATTAAACCCATGTAAATATGCGGTTCTTCCGAAGCTTCGAATCTATGTAGATGTTCTACTATTGTGCTTTGTGCAGAGTTGATTGCCATTTGATCCCTGCGATTGCAAGTCCTTTAAAGCAGCGATTATTTCAATTGAGTATAACTCGACACCTCGGGATGTTTTACAATTACCCTGGCTTGTGATCACCTCTCATTCCTATCTTTACAGCTCAGATGTTGAGGAGATCGTCACATACGATATTCCCTAATAATAGCCACCTGGGATCATGTGGAAAACTCGTGGGATAACGTACGACTCGGGTTCGTCATCATCGTCGTACCGAAGCATTCCAGTCATATTGGATCAGGGCCTCGAAGTGTGTTAGAGCATTTCATTCAAGACCGTAACGGAACACTACAGGCGATCGTCCAATCTTTCTTGTTGATCGAATTGAATGAATATGGTTGGCATTTACCACTTGGCCAAAGCGCCATTGTTCACAGTTACCTGCAATGCCTTTCAGCTCCCCCACGACTTCCCGAGACGCAGTGGTTGTCAGTTCCCAAATAGTAGTCCCATATAGCAACACAGAAAAAACACTAGTACAGAACAGTTTCAATGTGATCTTGATTTTGAGATAACTTCATTTCCAGATTTCAGACAAGGCAGTGAATGTGGATCAAGCCTCTCAACATCCAGTTCGGTAACACCGCCAGCAGGAACCATGCTTCCTAGATATATAAATTGATCGAGAGTGCGATGACCCGTTAGACTGAGAACCTTAGTGTTCTGGATGTTTATCTTCAGCCCAATTCAATTTTCTTCTCTTCCTAAATCCCGAGCCATTTCGCCAAGGTCCACGACTCGGTGAGATCGATGAGAGATGAAACAGATGTTGTCGTCAATTGAATTACCCAGCGTCCTCGGGGCAAGGCAGCATGAAGAACATCACCGGAAACATGAAGAAATAATATCGATAACGGGATGCAACCCTAGCGGACTCCATTTTAGTCCCAAAAATTCTCTGAGATTTTACCTTGGTGTAGCACGAGACATTTTGCCCCATCATATGTCGTTCTGCGAAGAGTTGGTTACTCCTATCGAAAGTTTTCTCTAAATCGATAAAGAGAAAGTGGAGCGAAGATTGAAACTCCGCGCACTGTTCCACTGTTCAGGCTTTATTTTAGGTGTTATCTTTGCAAGACACCCTGCAAGATACCTTTCCAATTGTCACACTCAAACCGGGTCCCCTTCTGTTTGATCTTGGCAATCACCCCCTTCTTTTATCCTCTGGGAATGGTCTTGGATTTCTAAGACTTCCGTACGAGTGAAGCTGCAGATTTATAGTAACTGCAGGTGCAGCGATAAATAACTCTGCGGGGAGACCGTCAAGTCCAGCACCTTTACTCCGTTTGAGTGCGTTAATGGCTGAGATGATTTCTCTTCTACTTGGAGGAATAATCCACATCCGCATGCTAGGGTGACTATCCATTTCATTGGATGTGATACGGTTGAGAACGTTGGTGAAGCGCATCTTCCACCTCTTCCCTTGTGCATTATCGTGGTTGAGAAGTCGACCGTTGACGTCCTTCGGAGGACCATGGTAAGAATTGAAATTGAACTATTTCGTGATACGGTATACATTCTTGAAATCATTTGGGCATCCTCCGCTTCCAGACAAGTGCACTAGAAAATTCTCTTTTGTCATGGATTTCACTCGGTATCCGGGTTCAAAAGCAGCACCTACGCCATCACGTGTCAATAAAGCCTTCTAATCATCGATCCGCTTCTATGATTTCGCAGTCAGCCAGGTCCTATGAAGCCTGTGGCAAGTAGCGGACGCAACAGGCAAGCAAACGTAAGCACCAATTAAATGATGATCCTTTGGAGGTCGATATCAGCGCCTCTTTCGTTACGCACATCCAAGAAACTACTCCTAAAACTACTACTGATCACGAAGTGGTCGATCTGATTATTCGAACGTCGGTCAGTTGAAACCCAATTGACCTTATATCAGACTCTGTGCTCGAACAATGTGCCACCAATGACGAGGCGTTGGAAGGTGCAGAAATCCACCAACCTACCACCATTATTGTTATGGTCATTAAGACCGTGTTTCCTCATCACATTTTCGCGCAAGGTGTTGTCAGATCCCACCTTGGCAGTCAGATGGCCTATCACGATCACAATGTCACCTTTAGGAAACCTCCCTTGCATTGCATTTAATTGCTCGTAGAAAGCATTCTTCTTCATTATATAGAAAATGGTGCGTAGTATTATACAATTATAATGCTCCTTAACCTGTACTGAAATATTCTAGTTAGGAGTCTGCCAGAAAGCGGCTCCTAAATCAAGGGAGCGCGCCTTACGGTAGAAGTTAGAAGCAGTCCGATATCGGATTCGCGTCGACTACCACCTGGCTTTCAAGAGTACAAAAGCGCATTTCCATAATTGTGGCAAAAGGGAGAAGAGTACTCTTCAGAGTCCCGCCCTCTTATTTCGTTTGGGCCCAAAATGTACCGCTTTTATAGTTGGAATATTCGTTCAAGTTGGAGGAGCATGCGTACATTCCAGAAACCAAACCATTTGAGTGTATTCTTACGTCCCTACTGTCAATGCAGAATAGATTTTTTTCTTTAACTTGTTTGACTGTATGTGATTTAGGAAGTTCCATGACATGATTTGGTGGGATTTTTAGCATACCATTTTCTTTAGCAGTTGTTTCAGAGAAGCCTGTGGTGATACATTTTGCTGCCTTGGTATTCGTTGAGTAAAACAAGCGTATTGACATCGGCAGGTTGGTAGACTGCTTCTTGCAATCCCCGATGGCGGTCATGATGGTGACCTTGAGTGCTATAACAGTCGCATTCACGTCTTCATAACATTTTCGGAAGTTGATCGTTTTAGGGCTTCCTTATGTTGATGGGATGAGGTTCCATTGCGTTTTTGGAGTCGTACACCGTCGTTCTTACCTTGGGCGTTATGTATTATTGTATGTTTCGGTATCCCGATGGCTCAAGTGGTTAGAGCGCTGGGCGGTCGTAGCGGAAGGTCGCGATTCAAATCTTACTGGTGACGGAGGGATTCGTTATCATGACTGGTTGTCGGATATCAGTCGACTCTGCCATGAATGAGTACCAAATCAGGGTAATAATCTCAGACTATCGAAATGCTGACTACATTGCCTTCTACAGTGTACTGTAGTGTACTGTTACGGTCTTGAATGAAGTGCTCTAACCCACTTCAAGGCCCTAATCCAATACGAATTGTTGTGCCAACGCACTATTATTATTATTATCTTTTTTTGGAGTTGTCGCAATCTCGGCGGGTGCCGGATTTTACCTAGTACTAGTACTAAGCGCTGATCATTTAGGCTAGCACGATTCTCCTTACTGAAAAATAAAGGGGCGCCGGTGGTGGTGACCGGTAGTAGGTTAATGGGAGAATCCGTGGAGAACTCCCTGCAACATCGAATACGTATGCAGAATGGTATATTTCTGTATGGTTTGAACCAGACTGCGTGAGAGTCCCAGGACATCAAGGAAAGCCGTGAGGGAGTTTGGTACAAGACCTGTAGCCGAAAATACATATTAGTGGCTCATAGTTCGACCACCCTTCCATGAGTGTTGTCCAAAATTTTATTAGTTTGGGATTATTGCGATAAAGACGTAGGGCATCGATTAGCCCGGTACGCTATCCAAAGGCTTGATTTATCGATATTGCAGCTGAAGAAGTTTCTTTGTTTTTTTGTTTTGTTTTTAAAATCATTTTTATTTTTAAGAAATAGATAACAATAGTATATAGATTGGAAAAATGAACAATAAAAAAACAATCTTCTAAAATAACAAAAATAACTTAAATCTAATGGCCACTGTGGGCTCTCAAAATTTTTGAATAACGATTTACAGACAGAGAAGAGAAACAGTAAGAAATGAAAATCTAATTTTACAATAAGTTGTCGGGAAATGGTCAAAAACCCGACAGAATTCACTTGGCCTTAGTTGCAAATAAAGAAATATAAAAGTAATAATAAATATTTGATCGCTTCAAAAGATACTTTTAACTTAAATTATTGTTCTTAAAACTATCATAATTATATATTTTATATTATACATTTTTTCTTTTTTTTACAATAATATCCATACAAAAAAAAAACAAAGAATAATAACGTATGTATTTGTAAGTTACAACTGGAATCATCAGCACTCGTTCAGTATGTACATATTTACAAAGCCCCACCAAGAAACAAATGGCAGAACTGAGCACGGCCACCGCTAACCGGCATCCCGCAGCCACCAGTACCAAGATTTCTCTTTTTCATCCCGCTTAATGTCAATTGCTCTCGCTTTGGAGTATCTCCAGTCGAATCCCGGAGCCCCCACTGTCAAATTCGGGGGGTATTCTATCCTTTTGTCGGTGGCCCGTCTATGTATATGATACATAACCGGATCACCGGCAGAATCAAGAATTAGACCATTCCTGTCAAGATACACGAACGCTTCGGTAGGAATGAAGCCTGTCGTGAGAGTTTTCTCGAAATACCCATCATTTGGGTAGAACGGCTGCGAAACCCAAGGGTTCTCACCATGCGAAGCAGATCGTACTATATGATTCCGAATCAATCTGACGATAACTGTGTCGATTCTTGGCACAGCAGCAGCTGCATACATCACTTCATTAGTTATATAGTGCTCATAGTTTGACGAAGCAGTCCTATTAAGCCCCGTGCAAGCACGCAGACATTTCCTTTCAAAGATCCTTATTTTCTCCATTTGGCTAGCACTCAAATTAAACCAGATAGCACACCCGTAGGTGAGCACCGGTCTAACCAAAGTAAGATAGCAAATAATCTTAACCTTCCGGCTAAGATGTGGAGCATAAAAGAGTCTTCGAAGAGACATGAATGCCTTGCGAGCGCTTTCTAGCGCGACTTTAACGTGCTCGTTAAATTGGAGACGCTCGTCAAGACGCACACCCAGGTATCTAACGCACTTCTTATGAGGAATGCGCTCAGGACTATCCTCGTTCGCGACAATGTGGAAATCTCTCCAATTCCTTTTCAAGTTCCTACTGGCATACGCCAAGGAATTCCGAAACAGAATCGCAAAAGTGTGACTTTTGCGCATTGATTTTCATCCGCCAACTGTTCGTGAAGAACTTAATATCATTGAACATCTTCTGAAGTTCAACTTGCACCTCAGTTACCTTTTTGTGCGCCGTGTAGGCTATCAGATCGTCAGCAAAGGCAACCAACGACCTTTTAGGAGATTTATTAAAATCGAAAGAATTGAGCAATTCGCCGGCAAATACCGCAAAAAGTGTAGGCGCAGTCGCTGTCCCTTGCTGTAATCCATTCAGATCATGAAATTCTCTGCTAGTAGTGAGATTTCCGTCCGTAATGACAAAGCACTTGCCATACAGCATACTACACATCATCGCTACGAGGTGACTGGGAAGCTCATTCTTCAGGAGCCTGAAAATCAGTCCATCCAACCAGACGGTATCCAAGGCTTTCTCCATGTCTATAAGGTAAGCGCCTACGCACTCACCATTGTTAATCCGCCAGCAAATATCAGACGTTACCTTCGTTATTGCATGTATTGTCCAGATCGAAATCCGAATTGCGCGTTCGGCAATAATTCCTTCTTCTTGATATGCCCGTTCAAGGCTTTCAATACCAAAACCTCAAACACCTTGCTGATGTTAGGCAGCAAACTGATTGGGCGGTAGCTTTGAGGGCTAGATGAATCCTTCCCTCTCTTTAAAATCGGGAATACTCGGGCTTTCTTCCATTGTCCTGGAAAGAAGGAATTGTTCAATAAATTATTGAACAAAATGCAATAATTACGAATGGCAATGTCTGGTAAATGCCTGAGGACCACGTTGGGAATGCCATCCATACCGGATGATCTCTTATTGTTTACTCGTCTGTATATGGAAGTTAACTCAACACATGAGACAAAGTAATCAAGCAGATTATCACTCGGTATGAGATCAGCCTGCAACGCAGAGCTAAATTGGAGAACTGTGGTGCCGTTCAGGCTATATTTGAAATTGTGGACATCTCGTTCTACAATTTCCGAAAGTCGCGTTGGCTCTAAGTCCGTTCTGGGCCGATGCACCGATTCAAAGTGCTCCCCTATAAGTTCAAGTTTTAGAGCATCATCCATCACAATGTAATTGCCTTGCGCATCAGCAGTTACACTATTCGTGTCTATACCTGAGTCAATAAGGTGTTGTATCTCGCTGCCACCGACTTTAATTCTCGGCACAGTTATTCGTGACTTCTTCCGGAATAACGTATTTATCTTAGTAAACATGGAGTCTGGATCGCTTGGTGAAATACCCTTTAACTTCTCCCGCCACTGGGAGTTCACTTCATTTACGTAATGTTGACGGATAAGATCCCGCGCGATCTTTAGAAGTGATTTGAACTCAACCAATATGGGATGATGATAGTCCCCATATCTCCGATAGATTTTGTTGACGCGAGTGAGCAGAAGGCTTTTCACTTTTTTCAACCGTTTTATGGCTGCAGTTTCATATCCTTCCATATTATTGCGAGGTTTAATTTTAGGGACGACTTGTTCAATTGTTTCCAGCGTCAAGTTCTCCAGCTTGAGAAGATACTGAAGTATTTCCTCGTTGCTCAAGTTCCTGTCACATGGTGCAATTGTACTATCGTTTTCCCCATCAAGAGGTGGGCATTCCTCTCGATATCCCCGAATAAACCTCTCTTGGAATTTCTTCCAATTTGTTTGTTTAAAGTTCAGCCTGTGGACGCCACTGTCCATCGGCAGAAGGCGAACTCTTCGTCCATCAAATAGAACTTCAATAAGAATAGCGTTATGATCGCTATCGTAAGGAAGAGTTTGTAGTTTCCATTGAGGATTCCTAAAATTAAAGTTCAAGCGCGCGTCAGCAATGCACAAATCCAGATAGGAATTTGCACTGGGCCAGGTTGGACTGTCTGACCCATATAATTCGCATTTATACTCTATCTGGTATTGCTCTATCCAAGATTTGAAGAATACCCCTCTGGGATTGTTTGTGGCGTTTAGCCACGAGGTATGCTTAGCATTCAAGTCGCCAGCTATAATATAGTAATTATGCAGCCTATTCAGTTCGAGTATCGTAAACAGGATGGAATTCCTCCTTGAACTTGGCTCGGTTGTTTCCCACTGCATAGACTGACAGAATGTATAAATTCCCTCCTCTAGGCAGTGAAAAAAGAATACATGAGACTTCGATACACGCAAAGGTTTCAAATTCAGGCCTATTAATGTGCCTGAAACGATAATGGCGACCCACAAGTATTCCGGTACCACCTCCCCCATCACAATTTCGTCTATCGTTCCTCACGAATTCAAAATCCTTGAATGTTATCGAATGCCTCGGATTGAGGTGGGTTTCTGAAATCAAGACTATGTCAGGCTGTTGTCTGGCAGCGAAATCAAGGAGCTCCGCTCTTCGATGGATTCCTACGATGGAATTCACATTAATCGCGATGATCCGGAGACCATCCAGTGGTACCGCTGTGACTGCAGACCTAGCAGCGGACATGCTGTTTGTGTAAATATTCTGTTATGCTATTTATTTTTGTATTGTGTACGTGTAGCGTATGCTGCATGTTGGGGGGATCCCCGAGACGATTGGTGCCGAAGGCACGGTACCGTCCAACGCCGCTGACACCTTCGTTCTTTGGGCCGATCTCGGTGCTTGCTGCCTTGTGACCTTAACATTGCGGTATGCAGGACATCCACGGTACGAAGCCGGATGCCCTCCGCTTCCGCAGTTAGCACAGAAAGTTTTTTCCTTGCCATCTGCTTCAGTCAGCGAACATTCAGCTGCGGTATGGTCTTTCCCGCACTTTACACATCATAAGGTCATTTGACAGTTCACTGCCGAGTGACCATAGCGCTTGCATCTTCGAGACTGGACTATTTCGCCCCTTAGCAGGCGCTCAAAACGAATGGCCTGGTAATTAAGCGACCTGATGCCGATCAGATCGCTTCCCCGGCTCTCCGGGCTTATCTGCACGAGGAAGTGCGGCAGGATTCGTTTTTCCAAAACGGACCTCCTCGTACTTAACCGTGACACTGAGAGGAACTTAACCTCAGTTCCCGTCTCCCGGAGCATTTTGAGCACCTCATCGGGCTCTTCCTCCGCATCCAAGCCTTTCAGAAGGAAGGTTTGCACCTTCTCTTCCTTTGGAGTGTAGGTGAAGTGAGGAGCTTTCACTCGCTCGAGGACCTCCCGTGCTTTTTTGTAATCTGCAATTTTATTGCATTTGACTTGGGCTCTCTCGGCCCCCGTCTTTTTAATAACAAAATTTGAGAGCCCCGCGCTCCTATTAAGTAGAGTGGCTAAATCTCTACCACCTAATTTATAAACATTAATGGGGGGCACCCTTTCCCCCTTTTCTTTATTTCGGGTGCTAATTGTATCCCCAGTCGGACCATTTTTTAAATTTTCACTCGTATTTGCATTATTTTTTAAATTTTCTTTCGTACATTGTTTTTAACATTATTTAACATTTTTTCTTGAGTTTTGTTTTTTTTCTTTAATTTTTTGGAAACATGGACCAAAAACTCACCCAATTTTCCATCTTCACTATTGCAACTTGCCTGGTTAGCATCCTCTTCTGGGACATTTCCATCGCCACCGTTGTCGCCGACTCTCGTATCGTCTGCTTTACTGCTCTCTATGTCCTCCATACGGACAGATTCGCTGTCGAGAACTTGTTAGCCCTCAAGGCAGCCCGGTTCCTCCATGATTGCAAAAGTAGTCAAACATAGCTTAACCTTTTTTCTGGCTACCTTTGGAGACGGCGTTTTTCCATTTTTTTTTATCAATGTTGTCATTTGCTTTTTCAAATCTTCGAGTGTCTTCGCCAGCTCGCCATTTCTTCTTTCAAGATTGGCTATCCTCACTTTGGTTATTTTCAAGTCTGGATCCTCCTCGTTGCGGACTCCACGACCAATCCGAGTGCTCCTAGGCCTTATGGTGGGGGGCCGGTCTGGTCCGCCACCCGCCGGCGGCTCGCCGCTCATTCCCGCCAAGCCAAAAAAACGAATTTTTTCTCAAAACTTTTTAAGGAAAAGTAACTTAGATAATAACTCAAAAGTAAATTAGTTTCAATTAAGTTTTAAATTATATATTATTAATTAAGTAATATAAATATCTTTTTATATTCTTGATAAAAGTTAATTTAATTTCAATTTTAAATTATTTTTATTAAAAATATCAAATTGTAGACACGTCCGTTCTCTACAAATGTCAGCCTACTACTCAAGAGGTTTCTTTGGCCTCTAGTTGCTTGTTCTACGACTACCGAGTCGATAATGGGTTTCTCTTTGCAACCCCTTGACCCAACTCGGCAGCTCTTCTGCTCCTCGGACATAATGTTATTGGTCTTGAGGTGTGCATTGATCCTCCCACTAATAATGGACGTTATGAATTTCTAGAAGTTGTGTCTGCGAGGTCCTGCAGCATGGTAATTCCCGCAATGAGGAAGGGTGGAAATTCTTCCGGATTAACGGCCTGATTGTGATTAGGTTATATGCCTACCAACCACGTGTACTGGTAAATTTTTTATACTAGAAATTCTGCACCTGATCCAGACCGGGACCCTTCCAGTCCTTTGAGCAGTTTATTGTTCGTCAAACCTCGTCTTTGGTAACATTCCGTGTTGATCCACTCAGCATACTCAGAATGCTGGGCAGGTGACCTCCCAGATGTTGTACCCGCCCACGACGTTCGTAGGAGCGGATTCGGTTCGTAGGAGCGGATGATGAAGAGCTTCATTTCCTAGGTTCACTTCATCCGCTGCATACGCGAACCTGTTGAAGTGATCACCACAGATTGTTGCGAATCAGCTGCAACAGGCGGAGCAATGCTACTGGCGTGGCGCCTAGACGTCGAACCGCCCCAGAATTAGCGGTTTCGATGCTCAACTACCCCCTGAGATGCTGCGGTGGGGTACAGATGTTGTCTTCGAGAGTTTCTTGTTTGGTTTTCTAAATTAGAATACATTTAAAAAGCTAGAAAATTATCTAAACAATCAATAGACTGTAGCCCTATATGGTATCTATTTGTTAAGTCCTAATATTTATGGACACATCGATTGCATATATACATACATGAGTGTCAGCTTGTCTCACAAATTGAATTAACCAATTTTGTTCCATCCCCCGAACTATCTAAATCAATTAGGACTTCATCTGAAACTATCCATAATCCTAGAATTTGATTGCTATTGCATGACATTTCAATTTGCATACTAGTATCTACAATCTAAATAAAATATTTACTTACGCTTCCATCTGCATGTCCCAATTTTGCTATTTTGCTGTTACCTAATCAACAGCTCCATCCATAATGGAACACATTGCCAAGCAAGTTACATCCTGGCAAGCATCAATCAATCCAAAAAATTAGATTAGTAACGATAAGTCCAATCGAAATACATTTCCACCCCCTCCCTCCGCCTGCATTTCTCTTTTCAACATGATGGAATTTTCAAAATTACATTCATGAGTTATTGGAAAATTCCCTGTGTAGTCGATAATGAGTATGAATTATTTCATTGGACGCATTAATGTTGTGAAAATTACAAATTGACTGCATGTACGTCTCCACACCTGTTAATTCCAAGCGTATCCTTGAATACTGAAAGGGGTGAACAGGGAAAAGTACGGAAGGGACTCCACATAATGGAGGGATGACGCGGGTTGTTGGAGGTATTGCTCTTCACTAGGAGTAGATTTTACGCGTTATGATTTTGTAATAATATTGATATGCGGTCAGCGCTTACAGATGGATGCATTTATCTAAATAAACCGCCAAAAGAGCAAAAGCTCATTTAAATGGATTATTTGATCCGGAGTTTTGCATTTCGAAATTGCTTTCATTGCAGCACGTGCATTCGAAACGGATTTGCTTTGGGAACTGATTCGTGGCTTGCGGAATCCTTATCCGGGGCTAAATTAGATACCATTAATCCGCCGGGCTTTGGTTGTTATTAGTTCAATTTTACGGGAAGTGCATCCTTAACATATTTATCCCGGATTGACTCCGTTTGGAGCAATGTTTTAATAACGTTTTTGAATTTTTAGTAAATGTGCTTCTACAGAATCTGCATAAAACTGAACATTTCAGGAAAGTAATCAACGCATTTGAAATGCTAAATTCAAATTTCCATATGACTTCCTTCACTAGTGGTTCCTTTTCAAGTACGTACGAATATCAAATGAACTATATATCGTGTAACCATGAAACCCCCCAATTACAAGAGTATCTGTGTCTTCATTAATAATAAAGCGGCAAATGAAATATGAATGAGAAGCAAATATGGGAGGAAGGAAGCAGACACTTGTTAGGGGATGCTTAAGCTACCGCAGACTAGTCAAATGCGAAGGGGCGGATTTTCAATATGAAACTGTTATGCGAAAAAAGCCTGCAATTTGTAAATAATTTAATTCAGGAATTCATATCTCGAGAATAATGGGGGAAAAGAAGCATCAAATGCAAATGTAGGACTCCGAGACCGTTTGCGAAACTTGGTGGTGCAATTGAAGATACAGGTTAGGAACCCTTTGAACAAAACCTTTGCACATGTAACTAACTTGTTGGAATGATAATTTAGTTATCAGCGTGGGATATACAGAAGTGCCAAGAGACGATTTGATGCCTGAATATTTTAGGAATTGAATTTTAAAAAATTATTTATTGAAAAGTGGTTTGGAAAGTCGGCTCAAAGCTTTGACAGTTTCTAGAGCAACTTTTGGGATTTTTGCGTTTGGGCAATTACAGGATAAGGAATAAGTTTGAAGGCCCCACTCAAAGAATATTTATTTCATCATCATCCGGTCTAGGTCTGCCTTAATAAGGAACTCCAGATATCCCGGTTTTGCGCCGAGGTCCACCAATTCGATATTCCTAAAAGTTCTCTGGTGTCTTGACCTACGCCATCGCTCCATCTTAGACAGGGTCTGCCTTGTCTTCTTTTTCTACCAGAGATATTGCCCTTAAAGACTTTCCAGGTTGGATTAAGTCACCGCCCACCGTAACCTATTAAGCAGGATTTTATCCACAACCGGGCGGCCATGGTATCGCTTATAGATTTCGTCGTTATGTAGGTTATGGAATCATCCATCCTCATGTAGGGGGCCAAAAAGTCTTCGGAGGATTCTCCTCTCGAATGCGGCCAAGAGTTCGCAATACTTCTTGCTAAGAACCCAAGTCTCCGAGGAATCCCCCGGTGGAGTATAGCGCGTCAACCATATCTACGTGCCTTTGTTCGCGATTACTTGAAATGCCCTTCCGCATTCCCCATGACGTCTCGAGACGCTCCAAGTGCCCATAGGGCGACCCACTGGTCGGACATCTTGGGAGAGTGGACTCCACTCAATGACGTAATCAGTAATGCAATTGTTGCACGTCCATAAAGCGTGACCCATCCATTTTCGTTTTTCAATTACAGTGCGCACTAGTGACAAGTCTTTGCGCCGACCAAGTTTTTCATTTGAGATTGTATCAGGTCACCGCACTAGTATGATACGACGCAGACAGGTATTAACGAAAGTTTGAAGCTCTTAGGTAACAGTAGAGTTCTCTTTCCATGTGCTACTTCCATAAAACAACAAAGAAAGGACACTAGCACAGAACAGTCTCAACTTGATCTTGGTCTAGAGACAATTGCATTTCCAGAAAGTGGATCCAGTTCGCTGCCACCGTTGGCAGAAACCACCCTTCTTAGATATTCAAATTGATCCACGTCATCGATGTTCTTCCCATCAATTCGGATAGGGAGAGTCCGATGACTGAACACATTGCTTTTGTTGGTGTTTATATTCAGTCGATCCCTACTTGCTTCTTTTTCCAAATGCAGAGCTATTTGGCTAAGGTCCATGACGCGGTGAGAGCACACATATGTCCTCAGTGCAGTCGAGGTGTTTCAATTCCTCCGCGTCCACCGGACAAGACAGCATAAACAACGTTATCGGTGAATAATAATATCGCTAATCTATTAACACAGTATGCTGGTCTCAACCCCAGGTAAAGGAAGAGTGCTTGAGGCAACGTTCTCTGTACTTTCCTCAGTAAAACAAAAATAAAATGCTGAGATCTGGGAAAGAGATAAATAGAGTATAATTGGAGTTTTCCACTATCCTAAATCCTACCTGATCAATCTGAACAAAAAAATGTATCGTCGTTACAAACATGATGATCGGATTGAGTCACAAGCCTCGGAGAAATGCTAGGGCGTCCACCTTAGACGATACGGCAGGATGGGCTCCGGTCCTGTTGAGAAAAGGGCAAGGGTTCTTGACGCATGGATGGCATCAGGACGTAAGCAAGTTAGTCCGAACAAAACAAATACATGTCTGCACGCTAAATGTTGGTACCCTAACTGGAAAGACCAAGCAACTCGCATGAGCCCTTCGGAAAAGGCGCATTGATATCTGCGCTTTGTAAGAAAACCCGATGGTCTGGTGCCAAAAACTGCGACATTGAACGCGAGCGCGGTAAAAATAGGTTGAAACATCTCTATTTTAGTAGCCCACACACCTAATCTGGTGTTGGCATTGCCATTTCAGAGGGTTTCTGCGATGCCATTAAAGAAGTCGAACGATTTGATGATCGGCTGATGAAACTCACCATTATATCAGCTGATCGCACTATTCACTTCTTTGCCGCGTACGCACCACAGACAGGTCGACCTGGTACCGAGAAAGGTGCCTTTTGGCAACTTCTAGATGAAAAGACTTGTCACGTGCCTGCTGACGACTATATAATCATTGCCAGGGACCTTAATGGTCATGTGGTGAAAAAAGCAGACGGTAACAGGTGCCATGGGGGAAGGGGTTTGGAGGGCACAATGAGGGTGGTGAGCGTATCATCGATTTTGCGGACACACATGACCTTGTACTTATAAATACATGGTTCATCAAACGATTGTCTCATCTTCCTACATTTTATAGTGGGAACAGTAAAACGCAAATCGACTATATTTTCATAAGACGCCGACATTTTACCACTGTCACTGATTGCAAAGCCATTCCCTATGAGACCATCGCATCTCAACATCAGCCGTTGATTGCTGTCCTGCGAATTATGCCACCCATAAAACAGCGTGAGGAACGCACTGGCCCGCCGCGCATTAAATGGTGACGATTTGGTGAGAAGAAAGAAGAAACGATCTCACTCACACGATTACGGACCATTACGAATGTGGAAGAATCGTGGAACCAAATGAAAGACACCATCCATAAAGTGGCCTCTGCAACCCTGGGGGTCACCAAGCCGGGTAAGCCGTACATCAATTGAGATACTTGGCTTTGGAATAATGGTGTTGAAATGAAAGTCCGTGAAAAGACGATAAAACGCTTGCTAATTGCTAAATTTATAAGAATGCCAACCGGGAAGCAAAGAAAGCGGTCGCTGTCACCCGAGCGGACCATTACAAAAATCTTTACGATAAACTGGATACTTGGGATGGCGAGAGAGATCTGTATCGACTTGCTAAAAGCCGTAACGAACGTACACATTATATCGAACACTTCTGTTGCGTTAATGACAAGAACGGTACTTTGCTTACCAACCGTCGAGACGTAACGGATAGATGGCGAGAATACTTCGAGCAGATTTAAACTGAAGAATTTGCTCATCCTCCACTTCCAAAATCATTGCTGACATTTGAACCAGTTTCACCTGTCAGCGCAACTCACGTTGGGGAGTTCCGTCCTCACGTACTCGAGGAGGGCGATCAGACTTGAATCTGCAAGGGACTCATCTGAAGTGGCTCTGCCACGAAGCCTCACCGGAGGTTATCTGGTACCATGGGAACCGGGATGGCCCTCTGAGAGCATATGCTCCAGGAGAATTCCTGTAATTTGTGGTTGGCCCCCTAGTGAGAGTTTCATGGTGGTTGTGGTTATGCCTACATCGCGGGCAGAGCTCCTCGGAGCTCGAGCGTGGAGTTGCGCTGTACAACTCGGGTGCCGTACTCCTTAGTTGCGGCAGAGGTGTTAGATAGGCCTCGGATCCACTGGTATGAATGCCGAGCCTGCACGCAGTATAAACCAGGACTGCTGTGCTTGCATGGCGGGGCTCTGATTGTGGTCTCAAAATCAATCCGTGCCCGTGTTTACGGCAGGTACTCACGTCAAACCCCCAGGACTTTCATGTCAGCGAAACTGAAATCGAGAAGGCAATAAAACGAATGAAATTGGGGAAAGCCACAGGACCTGACGACATTGCATCTGAACTCTGGAAAATGAAGAGCTGGGACCCAACACTGTGGCTCAGTGAATTCTTTAATCGGGTTATTCAGGAAGGAAGAACACCATCTGACTGGCAAGAAAGTACCACTGTTACAATATGGAAAAAGAAAGGTAGTCCAGCAGAATGTTCAAATTACCGTGCGATCCGATTACTTTTGAATGCATTCTTCACAACCGTATTCACGAAATCGTTGAAATGACCGTGAATCAATAGACGCAATAGACGCTGTGCGTTTACTCATGGAGAAACACCGTGAGAAGCATGGTCCTCTTTACATTGTATTGCTGGATTTATAGAAAGCGTCTGACCGTGTACCACACGAACTCATCTGGTATGTTTTACGACAACACTTAGTGCCAGAAGAACTCGTGCGCTGGATTCAATTGCTCTATCATGATCCAAAAAGTTAAGTTCGAAGTACACCCGCCAGGTGTATCAAAACTGCTTCATCAAGGAAGCGCCCTCTCACCACTCCTCTTTGTTCTTGTTATGGACACCGTCACACGGAATATCCAACGTCTAGCGCCCTTCACACTGCTTAATGCAAATGATGTTTTCCTAGCATCTAATAACAAAAATGATCTCGAGCAACTTGTCCAAAAATGGAATGATCGCCTCATGCAACACGGTCTCAGATTGAATCTAAACAAAACTGAATTTTTGACGACCGATCCCCATAAAACAGGCACAATCACTGTCAGTGGCAGTGATCTGCCCAGAACTGAGCGATTTAAATACATTCGATCAACGCTATTAGCCAATAGAGAACTGCGTTATGAAATTGCTTCACGCATTAACGCAAGCTGGATGCAGTGGCGTTCCACAACTGGTGTTCTTTGTGATCGACGAATTAACGAACGTCTCAAATCTAAACTTTACCGCCATGTCGTCTGTCCTGGCGCTCTCTATGGTTCTGAGTGTTGGCCGACTATAAAAGACAATGAAAGGCGTCTTGCGGTAATGGAGACGAAGATGTTACGTTGGACTAGTGGAGTGACACGTTTTGATCACATCTGAAATGACGATATTCGCGATCGTTATGGGGTTGCACTGATCGTGGGAAAATTGTGAGAGAGGCGTCTTCGATGGTATGGTCACGCAATTCGTGCTAACGAGAATTCACTTGCCAAGATTGGTCTAAACATCGAAGTTGATGGTGAACGACCAAAAAGCAGATCGAAACAACGGTCGCTCGATACGCTGGATGGGGATTTAAAAGCCTGAAAATTGCACCCAGATCAGGCATTCGATAGAGCCAAATGGCGAAACCGATCACGACGAGCCGACCCCGATTGTGAATGGGACAAAGGCTGAAGAAAAAGAAGTTGATAGGCTGCAACTCTGTCGGACTCCACTTTAGACATCAAATCCAGAGCCAGAAATCTGAAAAAAATCATCTATGCGAGATCTTTAAAATTTTGCTGTGAAGCCCTGCTTATTAGTTGTCAGACCTGATTGGGTTTGCCACTGTTGGTTATTGAGTGGGAGTTTCCCATGCAGCCACTTTGTCATGAAGGCTTTCTGGTGTAGGTGTGAGATCGGGTCTCCTTTGACGTTGTCGGCCATCGCATAAGCAGCAGTCGATCGACGGGCGCTATGATGTTTTGTCCAGCAATTTCCATTACTGATCATCTGATAACGGTCATATTATATCTGTTAGAGGCGTTTATTTAGATTGTAGTTATGATTGAAGACATGGCTACTGGCAGTGATGATGATCATTGTTGCGGAAGCACTATTTAGCTGACTTGAGATTGTACCCTTACTTGATTGATTGATTGATTGGTTGTATTGGTTGTATGATTGGTGGGTATTATGTGCTAAGGTATTTTTGTCATATCAGCATATACTCTGGGGAAAGGAAACTTGGATTACGACCATGATCAGTACGGACAGTGCGCTAACATTTACGTTTGGAAGATTTCATGACTAAGCATTCTTTTTAACCGCGTATCCATCTACTTTTTGCTTTTGTCTTTCCTCCATCTAGACCCAGGCAACTTCTCAAAATTGTCAACTCAGCGTTTTTTCCTTAGGTAAATCTCATCCTAACCCAACATTTACACTAGAGCTATGTACATAATTCACAGAACACATGCCTTTAAATTTTTTGCCTTGCCTCAATTAGTATCGAATTCACTTAGTTGATGTTGAATTTGAAGAAAAAGCTCAGTTGGAGTCCTAAACGTCAGCCAAATACTTCAAGCTAAGTAGAACGGGCGAAGCACCCAAGAACAATACTCATATGACTCAGGGTCAATTTGAGGCAGTAACCCATTACCCATCACCTTCGCTTGGAGGTATCTTAGCTAAAAGCGAACAAATAACATCCTCGAGAGTAGACGAGAGTCCTTCCAATGATTGAAGGAAGTTTCCTCATCACCTCATCCTCCACTTTTTGAATGAAGTCTCTATAAAAATAGGAACTAACGGTTTCGTCAAGGGCAGAAGCAACTCATCAGACGCTGCCTCACCTCTGCCCTGGGAGCAGCGTGCCCGTAAGTGGCAACAGATGGAAAATACTCCTTTATGTATTCGCCAGCAAGTCAAGGGTGCGAATTATATGCAAGTGAAACCAGCAATAGTTTCAACCGAAGCTAGGCTAAAGCTAAATTATTAATTAGGATAGTGAGGGATTCTAAGTTCACAACTACTTGATGTTGGACCGGACCAAATGGAGAGCAACTTTCTCTCACGTTTTTTGGTCACCTCCCACGAATTAAGGCATCCCTCACCATCCTAAACAACAAGTCCATATGTCGAAAGGCCGGAGATAGATCCCCTCCACTTCACATTTTACTTTGATTCTCGAGGTTCATCTCCCTGTGCTGGATTTTACCTGTGTATTTAAACCTGCATCAGATTGGCATACACAACGAGAAACAAAATCAGCCCACACCGGACGTCCAGGATATTCCAATAAAACACATTTCATTTCATGAATTAATCACATGAAATTTCCAAAGCGTTTTCCTAGAATTCTTCAGCACTTTCCTACCATTTGTTATCGATTTCAATCCTCCTATTGCAGTGAATTTTTCATGATTCGTAAAACACCATGAGCACATTTCCTTGCATACATTCCTGGGAGAATCCCTTGGAAAAGTTTGACCCAATTTCAAGTTCCAATCGAAATTACAAAGCACTCCAGTTGTGTGCTCACTATTGGAGCATAAAAACGACCATTCCACCGTCCATTGAAACTTAATATTTCCTCTCAAATTTAATTCAGAACACTCTCGACCATTCAAATCTCCACACCCGGGCACATCCCCTACCACCCAAGGTCAACTACATCAGAATTAACTTGACTAATGAAACTTTTTAAATGCCATTATATTTGTTGACATTGAGTCTTTCGCTAATAGGTTCTTCACTGAATGGATCTATTAGGGACGAAAGCAAACAGTTTCCTCTGAATGCCCGATGGCCTTCTTGCCGGTTAAATGAAGAAAGTTTTTTCGGTCGTTGGTGGCTTGCTGAGCACAGAAGCGACTCACCCTCCCCCAAGGATATTATTCGAACGCATTTAGCTAAGACGATTTCATGGAAATGCGGTGGGTAATGGGGTCCTGTTTCGAATTGACCCTGAGGCATATAAGTATCGCTCGAACGTCATTTCACTGTTGTTCCGGCATGCTCGATGTCCTTATTGTCCCGACATGGTAGCACACTTCTATTCCGGGGAGAACAAAGTGCTCTCAACATTTTTCCTGGAGTTGTTTCAAATTTTCATTCAATTCCATTCCATCTTCACTAGAGTGGTTAGAGTGTGATTTGAATGTTGCCAGCAGTGATCCTTGCCGTCATAGATGGAAGGCTTTGAGAGCAATGTGGGACGAAATCACCCTTTGGGTACAAAGATGTGGTTGGATGATTGCAGCAAGTGATAAAGGGGCAGATGAGATTATTATGGCAGGTGGAGGGTTGCCACTTTATGAAGACCCTTCAGCATTACGACGAAAGCTAGATAATCCTGCAAAATTAATCTGATTTTCATTTATGCCAGCCTCTCCGTCGTCCTCTCTGTTTTTGTAGCAAGTCTGAGCCTTTCCTCGTGTTGTGATTATGAGCCCGCCAACACTGGCTAAGTAGGGCGGGAACGACCTCATTGAAGTTCCTAAAGTGGAAAACTGTCTGCCTCAATGGAGTAATTTTTGTCATGTGATTTGGAACAAGGCATCTGCCGTACATACGAGAACAGTGTTTTTCGGGGCCATCCTGACGATGCCTTCTTTTGGGAGCGATGATGTTTTTTCTTCCTCCATCTTTTGTCGCTCGCTTCCAACGCTAATCTGTCGTCAGCGCTTATTTATGGTTTAAAAACAAAGTTGGTAGCAAAACATACACATTCGTCCTTGCACATTTATGCGAGCTCGGTGAAAGAAATGGACAGTGTCAGGCAGAACATCAGAGAGAACGCCATGAAGCAAGAAAACCATTGCCAGAAGTCGGATTGGTGGTAGCATCACATTATACTTATATGTTGTCTTCCTTTTTCTGGTAAAAAAAGCTGGATGACTACGAGAAACTTACCCCAAAACTAGGTCAGTTCATCCTTCACTGCACTACATACATTAGCCCGTTGGGTGGTTGCCTCTGCATGCATGTAGCCGTGTGGCAAAATGGCTCCATATAAAGCCAAACGAAAAGGAAAAAGCTTATTTTGGGGTGGATTACAAACGGCAGGAGGAACACTTTTCGGCAAGGACTTTTTATTTTACTTTGTGTAAAATTTATTGTGAGGCTACTATGAATTTTTCTGTCTAATATTCCAACACTGTAATGCGGAAAATTTCTGCAGAGAGATATGTTTGCATGAAGTTTGGGATGATCACTGGGGAAGCAAGAAAAATATGTGCAAAAATAAGATGTTACCATTTGTATGATAATGTCGGTCGGTGGTGATGCCAAGGCGTTGCGGTCGGCCTTGGCTCCATTCGAAGGGATTGTTCTGAAACGCGGCGTGGAAGCGGATTGTGCTCTGGTTTTTGTTGGATATTTGCAAATGAAATTGAAATATTCCACGTTGCGGGGTGGCATGAACGAGAAAGTGTAGAATACTAAGGCATGTCATATTTCTGGGGAGGGAGTTTGGTTTTCTTCCCGGTTTGTGGGAACGGGAAACGGCACCGGAATTCAAATATTAAATTTTTGAGTCTAATTGATATCCGGAATGCGGAAAGCAGAGATATTGCGATTTCTTTCCAAAAAGTGGTTCATTTTATACGCGAGAAGTTTCTGAAGGAGAATTGTAAGTTTTTTGGAACGAACTTATGGAAATTTCTTTCGAAGAAGATGTTCAATGTTGTTTTTGGAATGTTTGCAAATCTGGGGAGATTTTTTTAGGTTTGCTTCGGAATTGAGTTATTTGGAAACATACTTCAAGGCTTTAGTGCCGCTTTGATACAAATGTCGATCTGCTATAAATGCAAGGATAACTTTCTGATTAAACTTTTTCCATTTTTCACTTCGAAACAATTTGATGTTTTTCAAATTAGGGTAATCATAAAATTTTGATTGCTACACTTCGGATAACGTAGTGCATGAACGTTAGTTCTTAGAAAAATTAATTGTTCCCAAGATTTCAACTCGGGATTCTAACGATTTAATGTGGATTAGAGTTGCCCAAAGAAAACCCTGATTGTCGGAGTTGATCTAGAGGGGACAGCTATCCTAAAAACCTAAAAAAAAATGGCAAAAATGACTGTCAAGGTCCACCCACAAATACTTAAGGTCAAATGACATGTTCCTTCGACATCTTCGACACGCGCTTGTTTGCTTCTTTGCTAGCAAGCCTCGAGAATTTGGGGGGCGCTTTTGAACACTTCAGTCTTTCATGTGTTAATAATAATAATCGTTGGCGCAGCATAACCATGTTGGATCAGGGTCTTGAAGTGTGTTAGAGCACTTCATTCAAGACCGAAACGGTACACTGTAGGAGGCAATGTGGTCAGCATTGCGCTCGCCCAAGATTATTACCCTGATATGACTCAGGTACTCATTTACAGCTGAGTGGACTGGTGTCCCACATCCAGTAACGATAACAAATCCCTCTGCCACCAGTGAGATTTGAAACGCGACCTTCCGCTACGACAGCCCACCGCTCTAACCACTTAAGCCATCCGGACACATGTGTGATTCAAGTTTATACGTCCTTAAACCGATTCTTTGGTCCGTACCGGAACCTGAAAACAAGCAACCATCGGTACATCACGCGTACCTATCGGGGGTAAAACACGCAAAATAAAACTGGCACATGGAGCCATGAAACTTTGAACGCGAATGCTATAATCGAGAGAGAAGATCCACAACTAAGAAGACTAAGCACTGATACATTTCCTAGCGCATTGTTTGAAATTGTATGGAAGGGAAAAATCATTGCGTATCTTGGACGTTGTACGGTAAATGCGCGAGAAAAATTCTGTGAATTACGTGCCATGTATGTGATGAAGGGCATTCGTGTGCGGTTACGTGGTTGCGACAACAACAGGTATTTAGGACTTGTCACATGGGATGGGCAAACGCACACAAAAAACCATCTAGGTTCCATCGATACAACGACATACCAATGCATGAACCACAGGGGCTACGGGCCAGTTAGCTACCTCGTCTCTATCAAACGAATACGTGATAACATTCCGTTCCCTATAGATATAATTTGCTCCTCCTGAAATTAGTCTTCATGTGCACAACGTATCACATTCTCAATCGATGTTTCATTTACCTCAGATGTCACGATACAAATTCACTGCCACCAGTGAGATTTCAACCGCAAACTTCGGTACGACTGCCTGGTGTTCAAACCATTGAGCCTTTCAGATATTATTTCAGTCATATACCCGAATTATTCTATTATTATCCATTGAGTGTGTTACTTAGCAGCACTCTTGTTTCCACTCGAAATCGCGGATTTCTGTTTGCCACTGTTTGCCGCCTGGTAGTCTCAAAACCTCGCTTAACTACTTCCGATCACTGAATCCTGACGCAATCCGGTCATAATTCTTCCAGAATGGTCTCTTTACTATTCTAACGGAATGAATGAGGTCTATTCTACCATGGTCGCGAACAAAAACGTAACTTTAAGCACCAAATACCCCCTTCTTTTTCCTTTTCTGACCCTTCACATGTGCCGACTTCCTACGTTAGGCGAAAATCTAGAGGAACTCAATATTTCTCTTGCTTAGCACCAAACTCAAAAGTAGTTTTTTTGTAAATTATAAATCAAAATTTAAACAGGCATCATTTATGTAAATTTGCTCAAATCATCCTATCACCTTACTTGCCTCTCTTTCGAAATCCAGAGTCATTAGGCCAATGTCCATGTCCAAGTAAGAGAGCAAATAGATGTAATGTGGGTAGGCGAGGTGTTTGAGGAAAGATGTCATGGTTCATTCAACTCCTCCACGTCTCCGAACAAGACAGCATAAAGAACGTTATCGTTGAAAAAATTCAAAAATTTGACTGACGGTTTCGTCCAGGGCAGAGGCAACTCATCAGACGCTGCCTCACCTCTGCCCTAGGAGCAGCGTGACCGAAAGTGCCAAAAGGTCCAAGGTGTTTAGGAGTCCGGTCCACCATCATGTGGATGTGGACTTAGGATCCCGCAGATCCTAAACAACAACCTAGCTTTAGTCTAGCTTAGACTAGAACGACTGGTGTTTTAAGTCCAATATAACTCGCAACCATGTCGTGTTTTTGCGATGATAAAAGGGAGCGTCTTTCGACCTGTTGGCACTTTCGGTCACGCTGCTCCCAGGGCAGAGGTGAGGCAGCGTCTGATGAGTTGCCTCTGTCCTGGACGAAACCGTCAGTCAAATTTTTGATTTTTTCAATTCTTAATGCTTGGGGTGCTACGCTCCAATACTAGGGATCCATGGACTAAAAAACGAGGGAGTAAGTTGCTCCTCATTTAGTCCGGTCCACCATCATGTGGATGGGGACTTAGGATCCCGCAGATCCTAAACAACAACGTTATCGTGCTCCGGATAGCTGAGTGGTTAGAGCACAAGGCTGTCGTGCGGAAGGTCGCGGTTTAAATCTCACTGGTGACAGTGGAATTTGTATCGTGATTTGACGTTGGATACCAGTCGACTCAGCTGTGAATGAGTACCTGAGTCAAATCAGGGTAATAATCTCGGGCGAGCGCAATGCTGACCACATTGCCTCCTACAGTATACTGTAGTGTACCGTGACGGTCTTGAATGAAGTGCTCTAACACACTTCAAGGCCTAGATCCAATATGGATTGTTGCGCCAACGATTATTATTATCCTATCACTTCCGGTATTTCTAATTTAATTGTCAATCCTCGGCTCAGTCGTCCTTCATCGAAGTGGAATCCTCTCAACAGGAAACTCTCCACATCCCATTTCCATCCACAAACTGTTACTTTAGCCAGAAACAAGCGTTCGTGCTTCACTTCGTAATATGAAACATGATTAAATCTTTGTGCCAACAACAGCAAAAGAGATAATGACCGTTTTCAAAATATTTGAAATTTTCTAAACTAAAAATATTTAAATGAATTTTAGGGTTTTATGGGAAACCAAAAAGTGAGATAGTTTTGCAAATAAAATTTTCATTTTAAAATCAATATTTTGAGATAAATGAATGTTGGGATGAATAATAGAAAGTTAAAAGAGGTGTTTTGGAGTAGCTAAGAGGGCTAAAACGCTAAAAGGACATATGCTGCCTATTAGCAAACGATGCGAGGCCCGCGAAGCTGTGGTTTCTACAGGATTCAGATGCGCTTACTCTTTGAAGATGCTTTAAAAATCGGTTTACTGTCTGTCTGTCTGTCCGTCACACGCATTTTTCTCAGAGACGGTTACAGCGATTGACAGCAAATTTGGTAGAAGGGTGGGAACTGTGAACGCTCACGCATATAGTGAGTTACACCCTTTTATGACGAATTTAAGAGGGGGTCCCCATACATGCAAAAGGGGGGTGTACATTTTTTTTTCATCAAATATAGTCATGTGGGGTATCAAATTCAAGTTCTCAGTTAATATTTTTCGAAGTCGGTCTTAGTTTCGACTTCTGTTAAAAAGGTGGAGAGTGCGGGGGGTTGAAAGTGGTCATTTTTTTAACGAACCCATTCTCAGAAACTACCCAGCCGACAAATCTGAAAAAAATCAGGGGGCTGCCACTATATAGTCCCTAGGCTCCGAAATACCCTCCATACCGATAGCTGTTCAAATAAAGTTAATAATAGTAAATTACTATAATTTTCAGTAATTGACAGGGAAACCCCCCTTAAGTTCACCCTAGTATCACAGAATTTTGCAGCAATGTAGGCTACAGTATTGAGCATGATCCTGCCAAATCTGGTAAAAATCTCACTATTACTAACAAAGGTATACTAGGTCAAAACTATCGTTCCTCTTCAAATTCAAGACTATGAATGTCAGTATCACTTGAAAGTGGCTATTTTCGAATAATATATGCATATTTTACATACTACATGCTAATGGGGCAAATGTTCACTCAAATCTGTTTATAAAAGAAGTACACAAAACCTTTCATACCTGAAGCGTCTAGCGTCCGGTTTCCCGACTTGTCATATATTATATGTACTTCGAGTTCCTCCGAGAACAAAAACCAAGGACTCATTCTCAGAAATGATTCACCTAAAAAATCTATCAAAATCATGATGACGCCTCATCCAGGCCTCAAAATAATACTTAATCCAATATCTGCTCCTATAAACGTTAATGGTGGATCATTCATATTCACCATAAAAGTACGGTAATAGTTGTAGTAATACGAAACACGATACTGGAAAGTTTGCTGAAAATCCTAACATTGTTTACAAAACTCTTGAAGGTTGAATTAGTTCCTTTCACACTAATTTGCTGCACTCTGCATCTGTGTATCACGCGTAGTTTGATTTATCAGAACCTAGAACATTTTCTCTTTAGACTATATTTACGGGTCATCACGAAATCCAGATAACTATTTGTTTTGAGATTGACATTTGATACCTCAACCGCGGCGTTTTCGGCCTCCTCTCGCCTGCACTAAATTGACAAAGGACAACAACTCTGGGCGAGCTTTAGCCTCAGATACTTATTCTTATGATCAGGAAGGGTTGAATTTAACATAATTTGCTTCTATCGTCTTCTACAAGGATATCAACCGTGAAAGTCGCGCTGCAAAGTTCCGTGGCTTGATACGCTGGATGGAGATTTAAAAGCCTGCATTCAGATCAGGCATTTGGTAGAGCTAAATGGCGAAACCGATCACGACGAGCCGACCCCGCTTGTGAACGGGACAAAGGCAGAAGAAAAAGAAGAATGTAAGGGACCTCAGGACTAAGCAGCTGGATTTTCATTCATGTTTTCATGTTTATATGCTTTTCCGAACTGCCTGCATGCCATACCAGCCTGCAAAGCTCCCCCCGCCGAAGAGTTTTTCGATACACTGTTAGATATTCTGCTGCTGAGTTGTCCTGGTGAACCTACTGCTGCGGGGCTACCAGTTTATCAAATCAATCAAAATAATCGCATCCTTCACTTGGTTTTTACCATCATTCTGCTCAATCTTTTCCTTTTATTTCCTGGTGACTTGGTTTATCTTCTAATCGATGCGCATGATCCGCCTCTTCAAGTTGAGTTCTAAGTTCATCATCTTGCCGTTTAACCGAGGCCCAAATTCAATTTCCATACTGCGAATTGAGTATCTTTGGATAACTTTCTTTTGGCAAACTGGCTTGTGAGGTGAGTTGAAAATTGTAATTCTAATTTATTATGCAAACCTGGCCGTTTTCAGGTTTTATGATGTACTTCAAAAATTTGTTCCTTCTTTTGTTCCTTTATCTTGCTTTTCTGTACGAAAATACCCTGTTTTGCTTACCTATAATAACCATAATGCCTTGCGCGCAATTTTAGTTGCGCTTGCGTCATTCAAGTTCTACCGAAAATTGGGTCATTTTTGCAGCTTTAAGTCGTTCACTAAAACTTTTCTAAGCAAAACGAAGTTACATTTCTCCTTCCTGGCCCGCTCCTTTCGTTGCTGAATCTACAGGTAAGCTTCTCCGAGATCACTTCAATTTATATTTTTACTCCTTCGTCCCACTCTTTTTTGCAGTAGATGACCCTTCCATAACCAGCACATCGCGGATTCCTCTTCTAAATCCTTTCATATTGTCGAAATTCTTTGATGTTAATGTGGGTCAAGCACCTGCCAAATCTTTTCCTATAAAAATGTATGGTATACCTCACATTTCGTTTCACCGAGGATATCTTTATGGACAAGTGGAAGGATTCTGATATCATCTCTTAACTGGGCGAAAATTACGGTTGAATACATATCCTTTCTTCGATTCCAAAGATTTTCGAGGAGTCCATAAAAGACTGCCTATCGTATCTTTTTGGACACTTCACATTGCTACTGTGAGAGGGGCGAACATGACGCACCAGAGTTTCGGTACCGTGGTTACTTTTGGCAGCATAGTATGCGCTGTACTAACAGTGATTTTGGTCGACCCTTCTTCCATCGCTGCATCCATTCATCCATAGGTGCCTGTAGTCTGGGATATTTCCAAGGAATTCGATTCTCCTTCATTTAAAGATGATAGCTTAAATTATTTGAGAACGCATCAGGAAACGCCGGAAAATTTTAATCGACGGACAGCAGACAGAAGGAGGAAGTGGCATTTTCTTGTCGATATTACTTCTGCTTGTTATAGTTAAAATTCTCCACGCTGTTTTGGGTGGAGGACGTGGACTATGCTGTGGAGTTGGCGAAGGAGACAAGTAGAGTTGGTCTAAGGATAAACACAACGAAACCAAGGACCGGTCAGTTCACTCTACCTATCTCCATTAACCAGTAGAACACCGAGAGCGTCGTCAGTTTTATACATTGTTAGCGCTGTTTCCGCTGACGGTGGCATGGAGTTTGATGTTGCCCGACCTATTAACAGGTCCAAATTTGCTTTTTTGTCTGAAATTTGGAAAAGTAGATATCTCAGCACCAACATAAAGTTGTTCCACGGCAGTGGCCTCTCTGTGCTGTTGCATGGAAGTAACACGTGGAAACTGATCACCACGGCTACTCGAAGAGTCCAAAGTTTTTGGTAACAACTGTCCCCGCAGTGTACTCTGGCCCGATACAATCTCCAATGAAGAGCTTCGTCGCACTAGATACCGATAGATGTGTTGATTAGAAGACGATAATGGCTGTCGATAGGTTACCCTTTGGGAAAGGGCAACAGCTTCATTGCTTCATTTGCTCAATTATATTGGAGTAGCCGGCGAGAGGGTCGTCCAAGAAATATATATAGCTTTCTTGAAAAGACTTGGAGAGAGTTGGTACTTGTTTCGGCCGACCGGCGACCATGTTATTGCACCGCGAATGCGAATCTACACCTATAAAACATGGATAGATGTCAATTAATTACTTGAACTTCCAGTCTTATCTAGTTTTTGTCGTTGCCGGTGCAGAAACCATTGGGACTACGATAGTCAGTCTTTAACGATTTTTCTGTTCGTTAAACATGCTGGCTTCGATGCTGGGCTCTCTCCCATAATTCTTACAATTATTTTTTTCAATTGTTTTGACAAGGAGATTCGGTATCGAAACCACCACCGGTTCCGACTATTCCCACGGCTGCACCTACTCCGAGATGGCTCTCCTATAGAGTAACGAGGGGCGACGGGTTAAAAAGAAGACTGTTAAGCCTCAGTAGGCATTTATGAACGAATTGAGGTCTGGTGAAGAGTTCTCACGCCCACACCACAGACAAAATAGCATTAACTTGTTTTATTCGGAGTGCAGCTTTTCTTCCCGTCGTCTTGCTAGCACCACGCCCGTTTTTAAAGGGACAAGCGCTTTCCTGTAGGTTTTCTAGGTTTCGCAGATCCTCAGGGTCTTACCTTCATTTTAGCTTCGGCATCATTGGATAGGTCTTCCCTTTCCCTTGGTTTGCAGTTTTGTTGCCAGTTCCGCTGTCCGGTAAGGGATGGGGCCACCAAGGCGGTTTAATAAGATTTCATCCTTTCTTGCTCGCTCTATAATCGCTTTTCTTGGTATCTCAGTGTGGATATTGCGGCTTAAATGGATTTAACAGAGGGGGGGGGGGGGTTCTGATTCCACAAACTCTAACCATTTGGCGGAGGTTTGGATTTTGTGTTAGGCTGAGCTGTGCGTGGGTTTACAGCTCTTCCGTTTCCCTGGGCGCACGGAGGTTGACTTGGTTTTATACTTGCGTCAATTTTCCATGCTGTTATTTTTTGTTATTTGTGTTTTTTTTTCTTCCGATGTGTGGATAATATGTGGTCCCACGGGTTTCGTGGGATCTGATAGTTTACAAGCGCAGTGAGCCTTATTGGGAATCAAGGATTGCTACTCTGGGGGTTCACTTGAAAACCCGGAGTTCTTCTTCGTGACACCATTTACTTCTAGTTCCATTCACGCATCGTCAGGGATAGTATAGCTCCGTGTTGGCTTTGGCGTATCCCATTGTTTCCAGGAAATTTCTGGGCACACTTCATCCCCAAAAGATAAGGGTGAACTGACGGTTCAGTCATGAAAGACAGATCAGGTTCATCCAAATATGGAACAGGCCAGGCACATCGGGAAAGTGACCATATTTCAGCCGGAAGTAAACGCCCAAATTTTGGCAAAGTTAGAATGTCGGCAGCAAAAATCCATGGGTCACTTGGTTCGCTCCAAGCGGTATCAGTATTTGACGTCGTATTAGGTCAGTTGATGTGGGGCAGCCGCCAGATGCTACTAAAGTTTGACGTGTAATGGGATATTTGTGAGACTGGTTCAGTAAGGGCGTGATTCCACAAAGTTTCAAACGGAGCCAGCGTTTGCGTTAAGGTGGTGCCCTGTCAGTCTACCATCATGGGCGAAGTTGCAGGTCGGCAATCGAAAATTTACATATGTGAAAAACACGAAGGTTCAAAGTGGCAAATTTTTTGTCTCTTAAGAAAGGGGACACGGAAACCCTAATAGGATCCTTAGTTGTCAGGATTCTTTGAGTAACAATATAGAGAAAATTAGGGAAGTGGTTTCGGTTATATAGATATACCAAAGTAAAGTAAGAAAAGCAGATGCCCTTGCATATGCTACTGTTGGGACTAAGAGAGAAAAATACTTCAGAAAGGTTTTCTTTAATGAAGAATATGCACTCTCTCTGCCTCTGGAACACCTAGCTAGATACATAAAGGCCTACCTAGCTCCCTTCATAGCACAAGAAGCATCTAGAGCTCTAGAAAAATGCAGCCTAGTCTGTTGCCGTATTCTTGATGTAGATGTTAGGACACTGTGGCATCGCTGGGTAATGGGGTGGTTGACAGAATTAATCAGTAAGAGTGTGGTTCCGCGAAGTTGGAAATAGAGCCGGCGTTTGGTTTTAGATGATCCTTTGCTTGTCTACCTTGAAGGTTGAAGTTGCAACTTGGCATTCGGAATTCCACATATGTGCGAAATCCGAGGCTTTATAGTGACATTGTAATGTCTTTTAAGAAAGGGTAAACGAAAACCCAGTAACCCTAACCCTTAACTGCCAGTAGTTTTTTAACTACATCATAGAGAAAACAAGGCAGGCGATCTCGGCTATACATATCAAATTTAAGTCAGAAAAGCAGATGTTTCTGCATTTCATGCGCTGCTGCATTGACTGGGAGTGGATGATACCTCAGGAAGATTTCCTTTTCTGCTTCTGGAAGACGTTCCCAGATTCGAAAAGGTCTAATGTAGTCTAGGTTGGGAAACCGACAATGTCTAAAGCTTTTGAAAAGTGAAAACAAGCGCTCGTGGAGCTTAACCTGGTTGGTGCCATCCCTAAGCAGAACTCGAAAGGGTGGGTTTGATATTAAAATATATCATTTCGAAAACCCCTGCTTCCGTGACACCAGCAGTTTTAGGACCCCAAATTGGGTGGCTTTTGTAATGGACTTGGATGTTTGTGGTAGGGAACGATTTTTAAAATATTTTCTGACATTGCAAGAATTTTTTATTAAGGCAGTCCTGCACCTGATACTAGTTGTTCTGCCGTTGATTTTGCTTGGGCGCTTGGGGGCTTTTTTTTCTGAATGTAGTTATGGAGAGGAGTGGTCTTAGATTGAATTCTTTACGGGTGACTCTCCCTCTCTGCCTGGAAAGGTGCAAGTGAAAAACCTGAAAATTTATGTGTTTTAGGCTTTTTCATCATTTAGGTGTGAGATCGTAGAAAATTTCGATATCTTTTCGGGTAATAGTACTCTATTAGGGAGAAATAAAATTTAAGAAGATCTACAGGAATATACTTTCTAGTGACACTGTTTATTATGGACCTATGCATCCATACAAAAGGGGGTCATAGCTTCAACTTAATTGAGTTATCTTAGAGGACTTCATATTAATTTATAGTTACCGAAGTAGAAAATCAGAAATTTCAAGTAATTGGCACCACATATAAAAGCGTTGTGGTATACCAGGTAATACAAGTTTTTGTTCCAAGGAATGCAATAAGTTTCTATAACTTTTATCTTGCTATGGTTTCAAGATAGAAGTTTGAAAACATGTTGAAAAATAAGCGCTCACTTTGCCTCTCTCTTGAAACTTATTAAAAGAAAGCTAGAGTGCTCCTAACTTGCTTTATATTACTCCATCGGCGAGCTCCTAATTTGCTCATTCCTTTCAATTTCCCGCAGGATAAAGTCGTTGAGAGTGACTGAAGCGAAATGCATTTTCAACTTCTTTTGACAACCAAACAAAATTAACTTTTTAGCTCCAGTGACTTCTGCGCTGATGCTCAGAATTCACGCTGGCTAACCTACAAGTGCCGCTTGAAAATAATAACAGTAACCTAAGCGAAAACTATGCTCTGCGAATTCTGGTGGAGTCTCATTAAAAACTAATTTACATCCGCCCTGACAAATAGCGAACCTTCAAAATAACCGCAAATTTACACATGCCTAACTCCATAGAAATAAAACAACATCCGAAGAAAGGCAAAAACCTTTGCCTGCAATCTTCATACTTGTACGTATGAATGAAAACCTCGTTGAGTGGTAGAAAGCCGAAGAATCAGGAATAAAAACAGAAACCCTTTCACGATTTATATTCTCAAGCATTATTGTAGGTAGTCGCTCTTTCTCTCTACATTCGCTCCTGTTTTTCCCTGCAGAAAACTTTCATGCATTTCAACTTATAGTCGGAGCCGAACCCACTGGAGAAGGACTCCACGAGCATCAAGATGAATATGCTATATGGGATTCAAAAGGATACCCAGCGAACCATATATTGGATGGTAATGGATAGACAAACGAATGCGAACCTCAAAGACGGTTTTACTCTCTCAAAGTGTTTTGAATGGGACAGGCCAGGCATTTCAATATGATAACGTAGCAGACGGTTTACTACACAAAACACTCACATATTGTGGAACGCCGGGCTACCGGGGATACCCCAGCACATATTCATCCCCCATATATTCGCCATTACACTGGAGAGGGGGCGAACAGAAAGGATATGAGGACCGAGTGAATACGTTAAAGACGTAAAGAAATCTATATAATAAAACTGTTTGAAAGGACAAAACATAGAAAATGAATCCTTGCGTTGTGAAAAGAATAACGAGAAAAGTTTATCTTTGTCAAAATCTTTTTCAGTTCTCTGTTCTCCACAGTTTTTTTTCTAGCTTTTTGACTTTTCTACTGCTGTCACTGATGCTAGTGCTGATGCTTGCCATTTTTCCATGGCATGGGACGACTGTAAAGTAAACAATCAGGAGTAGGTATGGAGATAGAGAGACACAATGGGAAGTAAATGGAGTTATGAATATTTATTCGACCATAAATTTTCTATTTTTGGCAAGGCTTTTTGTTTTTGGATTGCAGGTTCAATTAGATGTCAAAATATTTTAAGTTAATTGGAAGACTTTTGAGTTCTTGGCAAACATCACTTGGCGTTTGTAATTTCTTTGCATGCACAGAAGGATATGTGCGGTGGCAATGAAAAGCGGCGGCAAAGTTGCAAAATGGAATGAAGTGTCAACATCAGAGTGTCTTGCCTTCAATAGAGTAAGGCCGAAGGGTTGTCATTTGGCCATCACATATATATAGTACAAAAGCTTCTTTCCATCCTTCAAGGTGTTCTGAAAACAGAGCACAAAACCATCATAACCTCAGTCTAGTAGTCCTTTGTCAAGCCGTTCTTTTGCTTGTCATAAACAATTTACCAAAAGAATGTTGAACTTGAAGTTGAGGGTGTTATTTATTCATAAGGTCTTTGAGATTATTTTGGTGTTTTTTCAGGAAGCTTTCTAATTTTTATTCGGAGGCGCGACAAAGCAATTTTCCAGGGGCTAAAGCCTTGTCTTGCCTTAGAGGCTACCTCGAAAACATAAAGAAGCATAGCGAAATATAAGAACCCACTTTCAGAAGGGTTCTCTGGGAAAAGAAGCTTGAAATTCCTTTGAAAAAAGTTTCGTAAAAATTGAAATGAAAATGTGAATATTTGTTTACTTAGATATTTTTTTCAATCAATCTTCCTCTTGCATCATATTTCAAATAATTAGTACCCTTCGTTGGTTTTGGATGGATCTCGGATTTGGGTATGTACTCTAGCTAAAAGGTGCAAATACCACATCTCAAGTTAGCCAAGCCAATATGAAATACCAGGGAATATTTGCGTTTATTAAAAAAAGTCATATTGCCGAATAATTTACGGATGGATTTGATAACCATAGTGGGTAGCAGAGTACAAGTTTAGAAGTCATGCGAGTGCATGCGAGATCTATCTGAAACCTCGGTAGCAACTAAGGAGTCCGGCACCCAAATTGTAAAACGCATCTTTGAGCATTAAGCCTCCAGCAGCTCCAAGAATTCTCCTGGAGCATATACTCTTAGAGGGTCATCTTGGTTCCATGATAACAGATATCCTCTGGTGAAGCCTCTTGGCAAGGGCCACTTCAGACGAGTTTCTAGTAGGTTTGGGTCTGATCGCCTTCCTTGAATAGTTAGAGGGTTTGATAACAGCCGCTAGGTTTCAACCCAGATTTCACTTTGAAAAGGGATCACAAAATCAGACCATGTGCTTGCCACGAACGCACCGATATATTGTATATATTCATACTGACTGCAAGCTCAGCGTTGATACTAATGGATGGCAGGCCCTTATAACACCTTTGTATCAATTACAGGTTACATCCCTTAGCTGCAACCGCAACCTTTTAAAGCACGAGGAATTCTGCTCCCGCTATAGGCATAATCAAAACTGGAGGATATTTTTCTTTTAGTGCATAAGCTCGGCCGCTGTGACAGTTACAAAGGTGGTTCACTGTTGTTCTAGCAATGCAAAATTCTGCTGAAAATCGTTGCGACAAAAAACAAGGTCGTAATACCAAGGTGGCTTCAGAACCGGGTGCTCTATAATTGATCGACTGTCCTCAGTAAAACAGGGGCGTGGGAAGTGTTGAAAATTTAACATCGATGTGCACTAGATCTTTATAGAGAGAATCTCGGGTGGAAAGTCAAGGAGAGTTGATACTGAGTCTCAGGAGTTAAGCCTTAAGAATACACTCACAAGTTTCCCTTGCTTGTCATAAGAGCCGACTAAAAGTGATAGAAATTTATGTGTTAGAAACCTGCAAATTTTGAAAGTCTTTTGCTATTTAAACTTCAAAAATGCCTCAGATAGGAACTGACCTCATGCCGAAAACCTTTGGCTATCGAAAACGGACTATGATTGGTTTCTGGAATATGTGCACGCTTCTCGAAAAACGTAGCGAGGGTCTTCAGGATGCTCGCTTTTTCCAAATTGAGCGGGAATTTCAACGATATAAGGTGGAGATTTTACGCCTAAGAGAAGTAAAATGGTGGGACTCTGGAGATTACTCTCCTCGATAATGGCAATGGGCTTTTGTACTCTGGATAGCCAAGTTGAAGCCGACGCAGATTCGGTGCCGGTGGTTCAGACGGCTACCACAAAGTACTCCCTTGACAGGAGTCGGTTTCTGACGGACATATAACTGCTAGATTCCAGTTCAGGTTAAAGAATTATACAACGCTATGCATCAAAGGTGACTTTCAATATTATGGAGAAGGACGCTTTCTACGAACAATTACACATAGTCTAGGGAAGGCTTCCTAAAGGGGAGGTGTAAAGTGCACTCTGACAACAATTTGCTTCAACATGCGATGGAGAAGCATTGTCTTGAAATTCTGCAACGATAATGGTGGGAGCTTCGCGGGTTTCAACAACTTCTACTGCCTTGTCATTGTTGGCACAATGTTCGAGCACAGAACCTGCTACAAGGTCTGCTAAATTTCAACTAACTGACAGTGAGATCGGCCCATTTGGCATCAGCAGTAAATTTAGAGGCTGCCTCCTGAATGTGCGAAATAAGAGAGGCCCAGACATCAACCTCGAAAGGGATCACCATCTGATTGTGGCTAATCTCCGCTAATGTGTTCGGTAAACCACTTCTCGTAGTTGGATTGGAGAGCTGAGACCCTCAAGCTCAACCTCGACAGCTTGTGTGATCCAACTATCGCTCGGCAATGGGACAGCTGACGTGGTAATCGGAGTAACCCGCCTGAGAATATCGATAAGTATTGGGCTGCCATCAAAATCTTTTCTCGGGTGTTATTCAGGTCGTCAGCAGGTCCCGAAGAGGCGTCATAAGATATGGCTTACTGCTGAATCGTGGATGCGGATTGATAGACGAAGGGAGGAGAAGGCTCTGTTAACAGCGGTGAACGATGGCGTGACTCGATCGCATTTATATTCCGAGCGAAATCAAGAGAGAATTGATTCTTGCTCTCGTTAGGGAAGCAGAAGCTGCCTTGGAAGGTAATGATTTCCGAAGTGCATATCGCATCAATCTTTCGTTAGTCCTGTGAAGCACGTTAACTGTCGACTTCCCTTTCACGAAGATGAACAACTGACAGGTGGAACGAACGCTCCTCGGTTCCTAACGGTATTACATCTGGCGAGGTTCTTCCTCTTGTGAATGAAATGGTTAGTCACCGTAACATTTGAATACGGACTGTTTCTCCATGAAGAAGAGAAATCATTTCGGCCATCAATGTATTCATACGAAGTAAAGCCGCTTGGTTGGACGGTCTACTCGCATAGTTATTTATCGGTGGACCTGCAGTTACTACAGATCTGCTGCTTTCGCCCGTATGGAAATCATGGGGATCCCTTTCCCAGACCTTTCCCAGAGAATGAATGAAGATCGTTAATATTCCAAAGAAGGGAACCCGTTTTGAGTGCCTCTGCCTTGGTTAAGATAATAACTTAAATAATCTTGGAACGAATCAAAGAACATCTCGAAGGCTTGATCGACAGAGAGCAGGCTGGTTTCCGATCCAGATCCTCCTGCATTGATCACATCAACAGTCTACGGATAATTTTGGAATAATGAGCAGAGTTTAGGTCTTCGCTGCACCTGCTCTTCTTCGATTTCGAGAAAGCTTTCGGTTGCGTATTTGGAATGCTTTATGCAGGAGCGGCATTTCGAAGAAATTAATAGCTACTACTACAGCTACATATGATGGCGCAAAATGTCATGTACTGCAACCAAGTAAAATCTCAGAGGATTTTGAGGTTCGAAGTGGATTCAGCAACGATTGCATTTTGTCATGGATATTATCTCTCATGTTAACGTTCTCCCTGCTGGCAATGGACATTGACATTTTTACTCAAAAACCTCGATTATGCTGATGTCATTTGCTGTTTCGCCAGATCATGGGCCTTAGCCCAATGGGTCAGAATTTGAAGAGTAGTAGAGATTCTCAGTCTGACGGGCCATCGCACTCTTCCTATCTTCATTAATGTGGCGTTAATGAAGACCGTGACAACGAACGCATAAACAGTTCTAGAACCCCTTTCGCAAGCTTATCCAAAATCTGGAAATGTAGTTATCCCAACACCAAGATCTGTGCTAGTGTTGTTTCTGTGTTGCTATTAGAGAGTAGTACATGAAAGGTGAACTCGACTGTTACTCAAAAGTGCCAAGCTTTCGTCGATACCTGACTGCGTCGAATCATCGGAGCGCGCTGTCCTGACACTATCTCAAACAAAGAACTTGGTCGACGGACTGGCGTGGCACTCGTACGCACTATGATCGGAAGGCGGAGGTGGCAGTGCATAGGCAACACATCAAGGAAGGGCGACAATTGAATTGCAGGCTACGCCTAGCAGTGAAATCCACTCCCCCCAGATGGCCGACGAGTGGGTCGACGCAAGGGCCCTTCGCGCAGAATAACAGAGGTGTACGGGGAGCTGAAGGGCATATCAGATAACTGCGAATGACGGCGGGTAGGTGTGGTTGAGGTGTTATACCTCACCAAGGGTAAACAGCAACTATGTATGTCTGGAGCATTTCATCCGAAGAATTCCCATTGACACAAAAGGACACTACCAGTAAAATCAAACTTGTCCGCGCCATTGTCAGATACAATCTAAAAAGGAGAAATGCATCTTATAATGCTTAATATTTCCCCCTTTTTTCATTTTTAACCCCCTTTACATTTCTCAATATACACTACACTACTCAACATTCACTTACGTTAAAATTTTAAAACAAAAGTCAATCATTTCACTTTATTTACCAGAAACTACCATTTGTTACCGCTTTCTAAAATTCTAAAACTCATTTACATATTTATATACAAATGGTCAATATGATATGATGACCGGTCAAAAGGGAACATTGACCTTCCATTTAAATTTGGTTCATTTATTATATTTTGAAATTCAGGCCTAACGGTTGCTCTTGTTGAGGGGAAGGGAATTGCATTTTTCTGCATAGAAATTAACGAGGCCGAGACCGGCTGATCGATTGACAGTGGAGCGGCTGGACCGGCAGTCGATTCGAAGCCACGGTTCGGCACAATCATTTCAGGGTGAAGTGAGAGGTTGTATTGGGTTGTAGTAAAAAAGAAGTGATAGTGAAGTAATTTACTGGATAACAAAGTGGAGAAGTGGAGAAGTTCACTCTGATGGGCACACTCCTTCTTGCAGGGAGGATTGGATTGATAGGAGTTTGGTTAGCATGGTGACAAACTAGGGTGGACGAAATACCTGAGGCAGGGGAAACATCGATGGGAGAGGTGATCCGTCGTGGATCCTCCCTTTCGGCCGCGGTACTCGGGTCAGGGGTTTTGCGGCTCCACGCCCGTGGTCGAGCCGTCTTTTTTTTAATTATTCATTTCCAGGTTTAGCTCGCGAGTTGTTTATTTCGAAAGGTGCCCGCGAATCTCCGTATTTAATTTATTTTTCAGGATACGGTGCAGACTCACGTACCGGAAAAGCTACCTGAATTTGTGTGTAATAACACGTGAGGGATTGAAGTGCTTTAAAGGATCCCCCCACACACTCCTTAGTCTGGCTAGCACAAAGGCGTGCAAGCACAGGTTGATAGAGCACTTGGATTAAGCCTCACGGTCAATTTTACCATCTTTTTAGGTTTTTGCGATAGCTCTCCTTACTTGGCCGTCTCCGGCCACTAAGGATGGTCTTTTGACCATCGACAATTCTAATTCTTTCATTGCAAAACAGATGCTATCTCGAAAGCACAATAACGTTTCACATATTTCGGAGCAAACTCTAGAGAGAGGACGGCCAAGAAGATGACGAAACCTTAGGGATGTTCCCATTGCAAACATCTCGATCTATCGACCGCGTCCTCCAACTTTGAAATCTGAGCTGAATCTTCTTGGTGCTTTCGAGGTCCTATACCGGTCTTTGTTCTTCTGCCTTCCCCTCGAATACCGTTTTAGGTATCTGAGTATCGTGCATACGATGAATATGGCCGACCCAATGCAGGTTACTAAATATTTGTTACAACTCGGTGATTCGCCACGTTTTGTCCTATCATTTAGCTCCCATTATTTCTCGGGAGTTTGTATTAGGGTCCATGTTTTACATCCGTAGCATAGTTCAGGTCTTGTTATCAGGGTCGAGTTGTGCTTCGGCGTTTTATTTCGTCAAGTTCATTTCCAGTCCTCGTTAGTTAAAAATATAAATGTGTGTACATTTTCCAAATTGTACTCGTCAATTGTCATATTTTGTAGTAGGTATCATATTTCCTGCATTGCAAACTGTTAGGTGCGATTTATATGCTTATATAAGCAGACCACGGCGCGTCCTTACCACGCAAATAAGGGTACATCATTTTCATAAATTTCAAAAAGAACATCTCCACCGATCTAATATATGCATAATCTTTGATAAATATATCTAATTTTGTTGAAAAAATATCTAATTTTGGTATCTGACCTTCTCAGGTCCCATCTGAATTGTCTGCTATTTTTTTTGTAGTGGCGACATTTCAAAACTTTTAAGCGGTACATACATTTATTTGAAACCCTCCGAATTTAACATATCCATTTCCTTCTTTTTCAGATTTCTCAATTGCTGTAATGATAACAAATCTCAAAGTTCCAACCACCTACACATTAGAGGATATTAAAAACCCAGATCCGTTGATACTAGATTGTGAATACGAAGTGGATTCGACAGAAACTGGATTTGTTTTGAAATGGTTGCTGAATGGTGTTCAGATTTATCAATGGATACCAGAGCATAAACCCTTTCCTTTGGTAAGTATATATGTAACGTGTATATTGAAAATGTTGGACAAGGCATCTCTTCCATTTCAATTTTCATTAATTCTGACATTAACAGCTTACCATGCTCGAGAAAGCCTTATCCTTTTGGAACAAAGTGAAATAATTTTCGTTTGAACGATGTTGGAAAAGAAACTTCTCCAAGGTCGAGTTGAGTGGCCAAAGTGGCCCTAATTTCGAAAAGTTTCGATTGATAGCCATACACACTATAGAGCTCTATTATATATGTATGTAAATATTTCACGGAACTGGAAATAAAAGTAAAAGCGACTTACCGCGCACAAAGACTAAAAATAAGTCTTTTTAAGGTTTGGTGTGAAAAAAACCTCATTAGAATCGATTCGATGTCTGTCTGTCTATCCGTTTTCTGTTTTTGGGGTTGGAAGGTGGAGAGGTTCAAAACCTACCGCTGGCTCCTGCTATACGGTTATGTGGGACTTCAACTCACTAAAACTATCTCCTCCTTGTTGCTTACCTTACGGGACTATCAGAGCGGTATTACGTCTGGGGTCAGGATCAGTTACGAACTGCGGCCGGTCTCGTAATTTGCTACTTCTCACCGAAGCTCTTCTTTCAGTAGATTGTGGATCGCCTGAATTAACTTCATCGTGTCTTCGTTTGATCCATTTTGAGACATCTGGATTACTCCTAAGAGTTTAGCGTTGAAGTTGAATATAAATAATGTAGCAACCCCGGAAGTATTTATTGCTAAATTCTCACGATCGGGATTGAATTTTAGTCTTTGGTCAATCATAACTCCTTGGTATTTAAGCGTTGGTTGCGAATGTGGGTTTACCAATTCCGGTTTTTATCGATGTTTGCTTCCTTCGCTTGGTGATCAGGTGGAGGTCAGTAGTGAATGGAGCTGTCCACTGAGAGAATAGGAAGGATGTTGGGGAGTGTTCAAGCGAATAGCACATCCAGCGGCATTTGCTGATATACAGTGTTAACTTGTTGACCGAACACGAACGGACCAAACTATCAAGGTTGGACTGCAAGAGAGAACAGTCCAGCGGAGACGAAACAGCGGCAAATAATTTAAGATGAGGCAGGTGAGGATTGGGGCGAGGTCATTGATAAAAAACAGGAAGAGTAGGGGTCCAAACATGGAGCCTTGGGGGACGCCAGAGGAAGGAGGAAAGGAACGAGATGAGTAACCATGAAAAGAAACTTTGCAGGGATCGTAAGCGATCTCTCATATAGGAGGAAAGCTAGGGGATGACTGAGGGAGGGAAGTTGAATAATGAGAGTTTAGAGACCAAGATATTATGGTCAATCGTATCAAGGGCTTTGGAGAAATCAGTGTAAATAGCATAAACCTTCTCTCGTGAATTAAATCATCATCAGCAACGAAGTTGGTAAGGATCAGAAGGTTTGAATCCGTAGATCTATGTTTCACGAAGCCATGCTGCTCTTTGACAATGAGGTGAGTGTGAGTCCGCGGTCAATCAGTTGACGTATTTTTCCAGGATTTTGGAGCAAGAGGAGAGAAGAGAGATGGGGCGGTAGCTCACAGCAAGAGAAGGGTCTCCGCTCTTGAGGATAGGGATGATAAGGGCCTCTTTCCAGAGATGGGGAAGTAGCATTTTTCTAGACATTTGTTTAGATTATACTCAGGGGGAGAGAAATGTGTTTTCTACAGTTAAGAAGGAAGAGGTTAGGAAGCCCATCCGGGACAGGTCCGACATTGGGGTCAAGATTACCAATGAGGAACTTAAACAAGGAAAGCGTAAGGAGAGGAATGGTCAGAGATTCGGAACAGTCTCCGGTTTGAAGAGGCGTAGAGGGTGGAGGGGTCAAGGGGAAAGCACAGAAGAGAAGTAGGTGCAGAGATGATCGTAGGATTGTTGTGGGGAGCTGGCGGTGGAGTCCACGAAACTGATAGGAGAAGGGAGAGATTGAGTGGGATTTCGAAAATTTCGAGTGTGAGACCAAAAGAGTTTCAAGTTACCGAGGGCAAGGGCGGTTTCGACGCTCAATAAGTACCTTTTGTGCGTTTTTTTATCATTAACTTCACCCTAAAGGGCATGGCCTTAAAGGGAGGAAGGTCAGCGTCATCTGGGAAGCCCGAAACTTTTTCCGCAATGCATGTTTCAGGCGAATGTTATTAAGAATCTCCTTTGTGAACCAAGCTGGGTACCAACGTAGGCAAGCAGGGAAATGACAGGAGAGGAGATCGGACGGTATATAGTAAATAGTGTTCAGAGCTTGATCACACGATGAATTGCTTAATATCTGTACCCAGTCGAAAGACGCTAAAGCTGAATTCAGACGGTCAAAGTTGGCTTTGCGGAAGTTGAACTTAGTATATTCACGCTCGATTTTGGAGTTTGAACGAGGGAGCTGCACTTCAAATTCAAGCCCGGGGTGGTGAGCGTCAGTTTCGGCATACGGAGATGTGCAAGGAATTAAATAGAGGCTTTGCTCGGGGAGGTTGGAAAGGAAGAGGTCGACTGTGCGCCCCAAGGAGTATTTGGTGGTATTGAAATTCAAGGCAGAGCGAGTGTTCATAAAGGAAGAAAGTAGAAGGGAAAAAGGGGAAGGGTTTTTGGAAAGAATTGGAAGGCTAGGATGATTAGGCCGGTGGACCATGGGGAGGTTAAAATCCTCACAAAAGAACAAAGGGTGGGAAGGGAATTTGACAGTAAGGAGTTCAAACAAACTGTGAAACAATTTTTCATTGAGGTAGAAAGGGTAAGCACAGGGGACGTATACACAAGATACAATGAACGGGAATTAATTAGGCGGGGAGACACGAAGACCAACGCAGTCAAGAAGAAAACCAGAGGAGGAGATCACGAGTTCGGCGTGGAGCGTATCTTTTATTGCAATTAGGACCCCACTGCTAGTGGACTTACGAAATGCATCCCTGTCCCTGTTACAGCGGAAAGCGTTGGACTCTTCGGGCAGCCAGCTTTCGTAGATAGAGATGGCATGGTGTTGCTGGGCCAGCACGGATAAATTGACAGCACCAGCTTGGTTCTTAAACCCCTAAAGTTCTGAGAAAACAGACGGACAGTAAACATGAATCCAGTTATATTGCTCGGTGAAGCAGGCGGATTTTCCTGAAATTTACCCAAAAATTAGGCCGCGAATACACCTTCAGGCTAGAAAAGAGGGTTGCCGAGGACGTCAACTTCGTAAGGATAACTCACCTTGAAACACGCAATCACCCGGTCGGTGCTGTTGTCTTTTGTCAGTTTAATGCAGGACAGAAGAGAAAGTAAACCAACTTTCCTCTTTATTTGCTCCAGTACATCGTCCGTAGAAGTAACGAACGCTAGCCTGGAGGTAAAGAGCTGTTTAGGCGGGGACGCTACCTGTAGCCCGGCCCGCTGGTATGGGTGGAAGAAGTGCCTGAATATATGGCAGCGGTGGAAAGTGGAGCTTCATTGGCGACGACTGCGTTCCGATTCGTGAGCTGAGGAGACTGCGAATATTGTCACGTTGAAGGTGCGATGGAGCGAGACAGGCTCGATGGACCATAATTAGTCACATAGGGGCCCCTCACTCAGGGGTGTAGAGCCAATTGAAGCTACCCTGATGTAGGAAGGCATTGCAGATGAAATCAACTCAAATTGGGAGGCTTGGTGCAAAGAACCCAGAGAAGATTTTGCGACGACACTGTCAGCCACAGCAGGAAACGCCTTGTGAGAAGTCAACATCTTGTCGAACGAATTCCTAAGCCGTCATGGCAGGTGGTACAGCGATAGGATATGTTGTTGGCAAACTTTGCTCGAATCTCCAAAATTACTACAGGAATTCCTAGGCAAGTTCTAAGCTGTGTCTTTTCGAAGGGTTCACTAGAATCAAGTTGTACTGTAGCGTCTGATATTATCACAACATTATCTTTGTTTCTCTATCTTCTTCTGTCCGCTTTGTGAAAAAATATTTTGACTACTGGCAGCATTTCCATGTTTTCGTCATTTGGCATTTCTAATTCTCTCCATTTTTTATCCACCTCATAATCTCGTTGTCAATTTCCTCCAAACCTTTCCAAACAATAAAATATTAAAAGAGAATTTAGTTTCATGACGTTCCTAGAAACTATCACACTGCTTGTACCTTAGTTTCACTGGATACGATTGCAGATAAAACCCCACAACCACTGAAAGACGTTTCGCCAAACTAAGCCAAAAGCCGTAGGTCGTAAACAAGAACACAACCAAACCTACCAAGTGCTAAGCTAAAAGGGCTTCGAAAAGCGCCCCTGTAATAATCCTCTTGAAAAGCTGCCACACAGAATAAAATGCCTCTTTTCCAACTTTATAAATACGTTTTATCGCTTACACTTAAGTTTAATCAAGTTGAATTCAAAATACAATAAAGTTTGAACAAGTCTTAATTTAAAATTTAAAATCACTCCCCGTGGCCGCTGCGGTTAACCAACTGAAGGCAACTCATGGCACTCTTTTCGCCTGCTCTTCACTCCTGTGGCGAGTTCTAAAAATGTATGGAGAGCGCCGGTGGTGTCATCTGACCGCTCACATTGGCAACATTCGAAATAAATTTCGACTGCCGCGCCACAAGAACATCTTTTGAATCCCATTTGAATACTCTTGTTAGCGTTGCTTGAAAATTTCTATGCACTCTATTAACCTCTCAATTTTCCACAACCCTAAATGTACTCGTAGTATAACAAAGAAATCACTGTAGATTTTAGCATTGCAATGCTATGCATATTTGCATGTTAGTTGGCAATTATGTGCATTTTGCCTGGGGAGAGATTTATTTGGATATGATGCTCAAGCTATCGGACTAGTTCCTTATACTTTTTAGATACAGAAAAAGTAGGCTGGGTATGTTGCTATTCGAGAGCACAATTGAACAACTGGCGTTTGGTGGGAAGAAACATTGATTCTTTATTTCGTCGATCTATTTCTGGCTTTCTACATAAGGTTGTTTGTATAAGTACAAAATTATACTGTGGGAAACAAATATTGTGCCAATCGGCAAATTGAGAAGGCGAGGAAAAAATATGAGCCCATATTTCCACCTCTTGCTTTAGGCGAAAATCGTTTGTCCTTTAGGAACTTTTTGTGATTTTTCCCAATTTTCACTTCTTCAGTTTTGCAAGTTCAGATGGGTTCCGGACGATTCATGTATAAGACATGTGAGATTTTATTTAAGATGTGAAAGGGACTGAAATTTCTAAATTTTCCCCCATATTTTCGAGCCTGGCAAGCACAGTCGCATGCAAGTGGGTTTGGACGGGGCATTTTCGTGAAGCTCCACTTATCTACTAGTGGAGTGGTTAAGCTTCAGAGTTTTTTTCCTATTTTTGTGATAGCTCTGCCTTCGTTATTGATACTGTGACGGTGCTGAGCTTTTATTTATGTATATCTCGGACTACGGTTCTGGTTTAAGGCTTAGATGTTCTCTTTGTGCTTGTCCCGCTATGGTGGGTTATCATTGCCACAAAATTGTTTGTGATGAAACTGGGGAATAGTTTTATTAAAAATGAAAAAGATTTGCGATAAACAAAGAGATACTATTGACATGTTCTATTCGCTCGAAGGGACTGAACAGAAAGCATATGAATGTGTATTGCGGAAATAATTTCCAGAATTAAATGAAATGTGTTTGCAAATAGTTCATCAAAGGCTCTTCAATCAAACGAGGGTATAAATAAGCCAATATCACTTCTTTGTCATATATCAAATATGAACAAGGCTGTAAACAGGCTTTTATTAAAATTGAATTCCAGCTTGCCTACGCCACCTCAATCTATCTTTCACCAACCCGAATTGTCTCTTGTGTCACAGTTTCGCACTTGTCTGTGAAAAAGTGATTTAGAGTTCCCGCTGACAAAAAAAGCCCCAAAGGGAACAACTTATTTTGCAACTAAAGTTGATTCCGCTCCGATTTAATAAAGTTATGGCGAACAGGTGTATCCACCGAAAACGCGATGTACCTGCACAATGTGCGCCTGTACTAAAATTGCAGACTAAGTATGTAACATGCGGTACATTACTCCGGCATTGGTTTCAGCATCGTTGCACAACTTTTTTAATACGTTCCGTACCCTATAAAACTTTGTTACAACATGACTACGAAATTTCGTTATATTATGCGACCATGCAGTCGGCGGAAGGGGGAGGGATGCATTCAAGGGGGTATAAGGACGAGGTTCCAAGTAACTGTGGAGTGCATCCAGCGTGGTTTTGAACCGGCGTCGAGAGCACAACTTATGGCGAAATTTGAATTATGATAATGCAAGTTTTGCAACAGCTCTGCCATTCCGTGTGCAATGTTGCAGCAAGAAAATGATAGCTCCAGAGTATGACCTGAAACTTCTAACTGCAATTCATTTTAAAGTGCAATTTCAATGCAGAATTTCTGAATAGATGTTGATTAATTCCATCTAGGTGTACTATTTGCATTGTGCTGCGGGGGAGATTGGGCGGATGGTGGGAACCCACACTGCCTCTTTTGGCTGATGTGCTGGGGTTTTCTTTCTGAAGGACTCAGCGGGAAAGCCATGATCCGACAAAACCCATGAGCCTTTGGGGAAATCCATCGAATGCATTAAATTTAAAAGCGTCCTTTGAAAGCTTGCCTCTGGAATAAAATAAACAACTTAATTGCCTTTTGTTTCCACGCAGAACATTAAGCTGCAGGATTAAAATTTTAAAATCTGCCAAGTGAATATAAGTGGGAAAATGCATTTCACTCATGACTTTTTAAATGCAAATATATCTGCTTCGGCCTTTCAACAGATTTTTAATTCACAATTAGCAGTCGTTCTTATCAACATTGTTATTAATATTCTGTTTTTTCTCTGCTTATTTTCCAGGGCTCAATGAAATCGCGAATCGATACGTCGTTCTCGTTATCCACCGACTTTCACCACCGCCATCGAGCCATATCCATTATTAAGCCAGAATGGAATATGACCGGAGAATACACATGTTCCGTACAAACGTTTCAATCGTCGGATCGAAAATCATCATATTTACAGATAATTGGTAATTATGAGCATATTGACATTTTCAGAATGAGAACAATGTAGTGTGTTTCATAAGAAGTGTTTTCAAGTATGTGTCAATCATATGCGGCTAGCAGCGACTTTAATGTGGCCCAAACAAGTAACCACGCATTCGCGGCCTAGAAAGTTAGTTTAAGGTAATGAGCTTTAACTTCTTCCAGGACTTTCTGAGAAGTCTACACTGTTCCTCGACTATTCTTCGCAGCGCAGTTCTGGTGTAACGCACTAATCGACCCGCCAGTCCTCATGTATTCCTCGGAGACTTGGGGTCTTAGCAAGGAAAATTGCGAACTCTTCGCCGCGTTCGAGAGAAGAATCCTCTGAAGAATTTTTGGCCTCCTACATGAGGGTGGACGATTCCGTAGGCTATATAACGACGAAATATATGAGCGATACCATGACCGTCAGGTTGTGGATAAAATCCGGCTCAATAGGTTGCGGTGGGCGGGTCACCTAATCCGTATGGATTAGGATGATCCAGCCCGAAACGCCTATAAGGGCAATATCGATGGTAGAAAAAGAAGACGAGGCAGACCTTGTCTGAGATGGAGCAATGGTGTAGGCCAGGACGCCAGACAGCGAAAACCGCAAAACCAGGGTGTTAAGAGTTCCTTATTAAGGCAGGCCTAGACCGGATACCGGTTGCTGGGCGGTTGATGGTTATATGTACATATAATTTCACTAGTTAAAATTATTTTTTAAAAAAATAGGAATTAACGGTTTTGTCTAGAGCAGAGGCAACTCATCAGATGCTGCCTCACCTCTATATTCGTAAAAGCACGCGAAGAATGCGAATTATATCAAAGTGAAACCGGCAATCGTTTAAGCCTAAGCTAGGCTAAAGCTAAATTATTGTTTGGGATAGTGAGGGAACCTGGACGAAACCGTTAGTCCCTATTTTTTAAATGCTTGTGTGCCATGCCCTAAACGAGGGATCCGTGGACTAAAAAGCGTGGGAGTAAGTTGCTCTCCATTTGGTCCGGTGCAATATCAAGTGGATGTGGACTTGGGATCCCTCACTATCCTAAACAAAAATTACTTTGTATTTCCCACCCTGAAGCTGCTTTCAAAGTCGACGATATTACCAGGACCATTTCGTCACTTCGTCTATAAGCTGGCCGGAGAGATTCTATGTAGGCATTCTAGGAGTAAATTATGTATCAAAGTCTTCACCTAGTCAGAGGCAACTCAATTGAAGGGCTTGCTATCAGGACAGAAAATCGGGGAGAACTCAGAGTTTCAGTACCTCTAAAATTGGCGAAATCAGGCCGATTCTAGCATGACCTTGCAGCAGCATCTTGAAGACGTTCTTACGGTAGACTCGATACGTTCTCTCACTTTTCCATAAAGACCCAAACATCGATAAGCTTAATGGGATAGTCCATTCCAGCGCTGAGTCCCAACATCTTTCAAGTAGTCGGGAGCCATACTGCAGAAGCAAGATCGGAGCCTACTAGTTCAGTCTACAACAATATGTGTTTGTGGTGTTTCTAGTGAAAAGGTTAAGGGATTAAAACGAAACGCCGTCGGATCTTCTAAGTCAAATCTTACATTAGCTTAGCAAGACTTTCTCGGCTCAAATACTGACGCGGCAGTCATAAGCAAAGATGCAACACTCTGTTACTACCATTCCCGATGCCGCGTGCAATCTTTAAAATATGATTGACCGTGTATGGCCCAACCCCTTGCAACAGAAATACCAGTTACATAGCCGGTTGTAAGCGGTCTTTCCGGGAAAACGCCTAATTGCAGCTTTTTGATTAGTAATGGTGCTGATATATCAATACCCCGTCGCTCGAAAAGCTGAACTTAAAATCTATGCGGATGACAAGACAACTCACATAGATGGGAAAATATCAGCTCGTACTTGGTTTTCGTTATAAACTGATCGATCTGAGCATAAGGTTTTTAACATATTTCCGCGAGATTTAGTCCCAGGACCAAATGCTTGTTTAATCAACACCCACATCTTTCTTATGACAGAGAATGGCGAAGGTGAGTCTCACGCGCCTAAAAATGGGACATATTATATCAATTGGTCCACAAGGTTGAGGGTAGGGCAGGGTTGACAACTTTATATGGAAAACGCTATTACAAAGCCACAAAGGGGCCCCGGGTTGGATGGAGTACACAACGAAGGACCAGACAATGGAATTTTCTCATGGAATGGCCATCTAGTAAACCATGTGTAAGGAGTAGAACTCCTAGTCAACCAGAAAATGAAACCTGCTGTTATCGGCTTTGAAAATATATTTTTGCATAAAAACCATAACCCCTTCATAATAATAATCGTTGGCGCAACAATCCATATTGGATCAGGGCCTTGAAGTGCGTTAGAACACTTCATTCAAGACCGAAACGGTACACTACAGTATTCTGTAGGAGGCAATGTGGTCAGCATTGCGTTCGCCCGGGATTATTACCCTGATTTGACTCAGGTACTCATTCACAGCTGAGTCGACGTCAAATCACGATACAAATCCCACTGCCACTAGTGAGAGTTGAACCGTAACCTTCCGTATGACAGCCTTGTGCTCTAACCACTCAGAATGAAATCTGGCTGAATAGGTAATGATGGGCTGGTCACTTCATCCATGACTCCTCCCGGAAAGTTTTTTGCCTTTTCTTTTTCTTTGGCCTTTGTCCCGTTCAGAATCAGGGTTCGCTCGCTTCGATCGGTGGCGCTATTTTAGTCGTCATATGTCTGATCTGGATGGAGTCGGGAAGTTATTAAGTCCCCATTTAGTATGTCAAGCTCCGGTCGCCCTTTTCGTCGTTTCCTATAGATGTCGATATTCACCACCAATCACACTAGTGGCAAAGGCAAATGACTTCTCCTCAACGTGAATTACATGTCCACGCCATCGAAGATGCCTGCCTCGCAATTTTTCCCATGATCGTTGCAACACTGTATCGATCGCGGATATCCACATTTCGAATGTGAGCAAGGCGTGCCGAGCCAGTAGTCCAACGCAACATTTTTGTCTCCATTACCGCAAGAGCCGTTCAATGTCTTTTATAGTCGCCCAACACTCAGAACCATAGAGAGTAACAGGGCGGACAATACAGAAGTAAATTTAGATGTGAGAAATTTCTTTGTGGAAGGTCACTTTACCCAGGTTCTCCTTTGGTTGATAGTATTGATTCGAGATATGTAAATGAAACAGTTCTGGGCAGTGTCAGGTAGGCGTGACAGCGTCTAAAACAAGAAGGAATAGAAGTGGCAGGAGAACTCTTTCTTGGTGGATACCAACAGAGGGATGAAGTGGTTTTCAAATACCTGGCACACTTGGGAATATACTCTTCGGGTTGCGGTAGAGCAATTTAACTTAGCGCACGAATTCGTTTGGCCCTAGGTGCGCCGCAAATCATACCCGATGAGTTCGTGTGCCACACGGTCAAACGCCTTTTCTAGATCCGGAAATGCAATGTAAAGTGGGCGATACTTCTGGTGTTTCCACATAAAATATTCGACCGATTAATTTTCTTATCTGCTTCCTATCTACAATAAGCTACCCTGATGCGTTCCTGCAAAGTATGATCTTGGGCTGGAAATTACTGTAGTTGTTTTTGCCAGTTTGTAGCAGGATCTTAAATTAAGGCTCTTGGAGTTATCATTCAATGTGCGGATCTCGTCATTTTTTTCTCTGCACTTCTTAACCGTGGTACATTTTAATTGTACGTATTTGCCTTCTTGTTTGTTTTTTTTGTGTTGCTTCTGACATTTTTATATGTAGCGTTTGCCTAATTCATTGCCTGTTGGTACTCATTAATTCCTTTCGCGCTGAGGTTCATATCCGATGGTTTTATCTGTAGTCGTCTTGATTGCGTCACTTAACTGACTCCCCTTCACAACAATGCTATTTGCTTCCTAGTGTTGGCTCAGCGTCTGCAGGGTTTGTTTGTCTTGCGCGGTGGACCAGCTCTTTTTCGATCTTTGTCCTGAAGTCGTCGAGCACTTTCTTCACGTCATTTGAAAAAACTGACTTAAGGTCATTATAGAATTCATCCTGGGTGGTCCTTTGCTCTGTTAGAACAGTTGATTGGTCAAACATTGGAAAATTTAGTTTCCATCGAAGCGCTTCAGTTTCTTAAGTAATTTTTCCTAAATTCGCCATCTTGCCGGTAAAATTCTTGTAGGCGACAAAAGATAAATCATATTCTCATGTTTCAGATTTATTTTTCCAAATTTAAAAGTAGTATGAATTTAAGAGCCACCTTACTGTCTAATAGTTTAATTTTCTGGACCATTGAGAAATCTATCTTGTACCTTTTGACCTGTTTCGTGACAGCTTCCAAACCCCGAGTTCTTTTCCGTAGTTTTTTTTTCAGTCCATCTCCAGGATCAGTTTAGGGTTTCAGGCAATAATATACTGCGAACAAGTTGTCAGTTTGTTGCACTGCTGCCAATTTAAAGGCCCCCTTAAACCCTTCACCTTCTTTTGCATTATCTAGGGGTTTCTAACGTGAAGGTGAGTGTAGAAGTTGGTAGTAGAGCTATAGTGCTTAAATCAGCATCAATTATCTTTGTATTTGTATTTGTATCAAATCCCAGTAGGGTAAATTAAATTAATTTCAAGAAGAAGCAACTCACAAGTTAATTACCATAAGCTTCGATGGATCGACGCAAACGATCCCACCACTGAAGTCCAACATTCTTTAAATAGAACGGTATAGGCAGCCTCTGAACTATCACAGACCAAATCTAAAGCGGGGATGGAATAACGTTTCAGGTCATACAGAAAAATCAATGGTGAGGGAGGATAACCAAAGCCTCATGGATATCTCAACTTTGTATCCTTTTGGAGCAATCGTTACAATCTCTCAAGAAAGCTCAAAATTGGAAGTAAAATTGCCCAAAGGTTTCTCCAAGACCCATTGGTAGTTATGTGATATCACACTGATGAACTACGCGTTTAAGCCAAATGCAGATGTGACAATTGAGAATGATTACTTCGACACTGCAACCGCAGCACCATCAGCATCTCGCCTTGGATCTTGTCCTCCGATAACCACATTATTGGCTATTCGCCATGTAGATGGTAAAACGACCATTCTCGGATCGACGGACTCAAGCACCACGAGCTAATCATAAGCCTATGATATCATCACATACTTGGCGGCCTTACTAGTCTTTCCACAGCCTGCACGCTTGACCCGGTTCTACAGGTTCCCGCCATCCATAGGCACCTTGCGCTTTTTAGGAACAAATATAAGTTAATTATTGCCAAGTCCTCCCAGAGGGCCTTTCTACCAGGAAAAATTACAAGCTCACCAAATTTGCTTGTGTGCAACCGGTTCTCACCCCGACGCTTCGCAGGAAAACGCCTCATCGTAGTGAAGCAGGAGCTCGACCACCTATCAGAGCGTGTTGTTAACCGTCCCTCGTCGTCAGTAGGCCCATCGTCTGCACATGGTGTTTACGGCAGGCGGCGAGTCAGGTGCTACGAACGACTACCAATAACTAAATATCACTACCCACTCAGTTAAGTATCTACTGCTCATAATAGGAAATGCTGGCAGCTCGACATTCTCCGTCATCGCAAGGTATACTGGCACAACAGAGAAAAGTTTCGTAGCTTCAAAATGCCTGACGTTCGTCTCGATCACATTAACGTAAACCTCATCAAAATTCCTTTTTGTGAAAGTTACTGGACTTCTTTCACCATTGTTCGTCTTTACACATGGGGACCGCAAGTAGTTTCATTCCTGGATCCGACGGCATCGCTATCGTATTCGATCACTGGATCTCCATTGTCGGTACGATTCTGTACATCACTGCTGAACAAGGTTGCCAATCTGAGGCTGACCTTCTCGTCCAGCTCAACATTGTGGTGGCGTCCACATGACGCCTTGCCACCCCAGGTTAACGGAATGGTGGAACTGATGCACCGCGATCTGAACGAAGTTTCTTAGTGCATGTCCGAAGTTCCATGGCTGTAAGTGCTAGCAGCAGTTCCCTTCCACTTTTAAGGAGGATTTGTAAGCTTCTCCGGCTGAAATGATTTTCGGCTCATCGCTCCGTACTCCGGACGGGGTTCTCTGGATAAACCAGCCACCAGATGCAAGGACTTCATCACCGACCTGCGCATTCTTTTTAGAGCTATTCATTGGGCACCAGCATCTAGGTATCAAGAGTACCATGTTTTCGTCTCCAAGGGTTTGAACACCTGCGAATAGGTTTTCCGTCAAATCAATGCCATCTAGAAGCGGCTAGAGCAGCCATATACAAGTTGGAATGGAGTGATACAAACGTTTGACGTCCGCACGTTCGTCTTATACGTTAACGGGGTCGGAAGAACCCACTCTAAGGGCCACCAGAAACCTGTTTATCTCAAGTGAGGAGACGCGCCATCCTGCCAGGCTCTGTCATCCATCTCAGCCGCCGCAGACCCCCTATTAAATTGCAAGCTTGTGATTTACAGCTGGCTCCATCCCTGCAAGCAATCGAGCGAATTTCGTCAAAACACAACTATCGGTAGTCAGAGTTCCTTTACTTCCGCAAAGTTTACCTGTAAATTAGGGTGGTGCGGGAGTGGCTTGTCTTAAGAGACCAAGAATTTTCTAACGAAACCAACTAAATAGCTTGCTCAAGGTCAAATGAGCACGAGGAAAAATTACATTCCAAATATTGAGCAAACAATATTAAAACCTGCCCTGCATGACTTTGACATCTGACATGTAAAGAGGGTTGAGGAGCGTAACTTTCGTAAGTCCAGAAAATCCATTTGCACTCATCTCCTCAGATATTTTCCTAACTCAACTAAATGAAGGAAAGATTATTCAGAGAAAGTGAACACAAGGACGAAAATAAACGAATTACAAAGAATTTAATTTCAGTTCTCCAGTAGCGGCCACAAAAAAAGTTTTTCAGTTGAATTTTTCTGCTTCCAGTTGAGAAAAACTTACGAAACATGGTGGAAAATTCAGAGTCACGATGATGTACCCGAAAAAACTATGCTAAAAAAAGTCAACAATGCAGTGAAAAGGGAAAAGTTTTGAGCAATAAAGTAATTCCTTTCTGTGATTCCAATTTCCATTCTTAATTTATTTTTCAGGCGGCCCCGACTAGAATTGAAAGTGTTGAGCACGACGTTCGCTGATTCCGTTTTAATGCTCTTTAAGTGTTGTTTCAAATTTTCTGGTTTCAATTAAGAAGCTTAAAAGTGAGAATTGGGATTATATCGCCTTCAGTGAGCAATGCCCACACGTTAGGAAGGGATGCTAATGGATGGTGCATTTCAACGCGGCTTAGCTGGAACGGAAGTTGGGTTTTCATAATATGAAGCTATTTTCCAAAGACCTGTGCGCTTCAGATAATTCCATATTTTCCGGAAATATAACGAAAGGGATTGCAACCCTTGCTTTAGTCGGTTGATCCCGGTGTTGCATTTAATTATTACAAAAGTCGGAAAATTGCATAATTGCAGTGCATACCGGTGCTAACTTTTGGTTAGTTTGTTTAGCGAATGTGCAGCAAATATTGAGAGCTAATAAGAGCAGTAGACATGGTGTTTGGGTACAGTTTTATGTGTAGTCTAGATTTGATTAGTCGAAATATTCTGTCCACTTGTAGGTCTGTCGGTACAGTATCCTTGTTGGAGTAGCAACGAATATATGTAGTGTTTAGAAGGGACTAGTGAGAAGCGCGAAAATGTGTGTGCTGTCTCGCCTAAAATATTTTCATTACAACCATTGGTATTTTTGGCTTGCATTTATGCAACGTTTTCCTCAATTCGTCTTTCCGCTCGTTAAATCGTGCGGTCCATGCCCACTTCTACAACCCTTTCATGTGGGAACATTTCTTTAGTCTCACTTGTACTGCATACAATTGGTAGCATGCGATATGCCTGTGCTTCGACGCTCAGGCCATTGGAGAATGCCGTCCCAGTGGACTCGAGAGGGGGATCAGATCCGAGTCTACAAGAGCCTCATTTGAAGTGACTTTAATCATGATGCTTAACCAGAGGTTTTCTAGTACTCTGGGGACCAGGAGGATGTGCTCTCGGTTCGGTTATTTAGGGTTAGGTCCTTGTGAGAGTTTTATATTGTGGGCAGAGCTGCTTGTGGATTCAACCCGTGGAGTCGCCCGCTCGCATCCACTGATATTATTGATAAGCCTGCAGTGCCACTGTGTTAATCCGTGTCCGAAGGAGTCTGTAGTATTATGTCTACAATCATGTTAAACTCTCATAACCTTCATGTGAGCGTTTGGTGCCTATACCGGAGAAGATTCTCGGCAATTGTTGAATAGCAAAGATGCGTTTTGTATGCAATCCACAATCTCGGCAGGGATCTCTCGAAGATTACCGACCTTGCCGTAGTAAAGGAGCTCAGTAAGGAAGATCCTCTAGGAAACGAGAGGTGATACCTGAAGCCAAGCGGTAATCGAAACCCCAAGCCAAGGTGTGACTACCGTGCCGAGGGCTGAATGATCATAGGGGTTAAGATGTGGCCGTAAACTTTGAACTCTGGGTACCAGGCGAACCCCAGTTTTAAGTAGCCCTGTCTCGGCAAAAAGAGCTCTGTCGAAATCGACTTACTTTTTCTGATAAAAGGTTATGGCAGCCAATTATGCGAAAACAAAACAACAAAAACCTATTAACAAACTAAAATTAAATCTCGATCGCGACGATCCAACCCCGAGTGAAGGGGCAACTACGAGGAACCTGAATTTAGACACAGATTATCCACTTATTCAAGTGGAAACCAATTGAATTGGGACCCAATCCTTAACGGATGAACCGAAGTTGGCCATCAATTCAGCACTCTTCATATCGGCGCCACCAGCTCAGACTAAATTCTTGCCCATGGGTAAGCACTTGTCCACGGGTTGCAAACCGCCTCTAGACAAACCGCCTGCCGGCAAATCACAATCCAAGGTTGAGGGGAAAGGATCGCTCGGAGCATCAGCGGGTAAAGGAAAATCGAAGCGGCAGTGGTCTTCGGACGATCCCAACTCTTCGACCCAAAGGCTGTAAAGAGGGCTCGGCCGGTAACGGCTAAGCCTTCATTTGCAGCCAAGGCTATCGAAGCCGATGGATGGGTGCTGTATGACGACACTAATCCATCCTTGGAAGGAAACTTCTCCTACTCCTTACGACTACATCCTCGCAAGGCATTAAGCTTCGCTTCGAGTCGGTGTATACCGTAAAATGTTACAGCTAAACTTTGTCAATGAAAACATGAACGAAAGGCGCAGGCGGTATTGCTTCTCCCTCAACAATATGTGGGAGTTTGCGTGACTAACCCCGAAAAAGGGTCTCTGAGCAGCCATCGTTCAAAAAGTGCTTCCTCTGGCTCCCAGAAGAAGAGTGTATTGGTGCTGAAGTTCTGGAACAACTTGGTGTCCAGAATATTCCGGAACTTTCCTTACCATCGGCGTTACCGAACCCGATATTAAAAAACTTCGGGAAGAAACGGGCTGCTGGCTCTGCTACGGGCGGTCACGTTACAAGTGTCGGTACCTAAAACCATTGAAGGAGATGCGTAACCCTCGGCATCTTCACCTGAAGCGTGGGATGCCATATTTCCCAAATAAATTTGTAGCGTTGAAAAGCGCCGACTGAACTTATCAATCGTCGGATAAATAGCTGCCAGACATTTATGTATCTCACACAAGAACCGTGGATTATTGGTGGGGTAGTCAGCCGCCTATATATATGTATGTATATGTATACCAATGCAAGTGATCGACCCCACTCCTGCATGGTACTCTCAAAAGACTTCCAGGCTAATTTGGTTAACGACCTATGTGGTGGCGACACCAGATCGGCTAAACTAACCGTAAAAAGTCAACAGGGAGATAAAGAGATACTATGGTGCTTTCCATATTTCCCCTATGATGCAGAAGAAGATCCCAGTGGAATATACATCAGAGTCATCCAGTATCCCAAAAGTAAAGGCATGGGGATAATAGCAGGATGTGATGTCAACTCTCACCACATATGCTGGGGAAGTTCCAACATCAATGCAAGAGGATCGAGACTACTGGAGTATCTAGTAGGAACCGATCTGCAGATCCTTAATTTGGGTAATAAACCCATTTTCTGTAATGTGGTCAGGCGAGAAAGTATCGACATCGCGGAAGCTTCCCTTGTCATTGCGGCTTTGGTCGGGGAGCGGATAGTATGATATCACGCTCTCAGATCACAGACGCATTGATCTCCTTCCATTTCGGAATCCACGGAAGACAGATTGGGTGACGTATAAAATAGCACTGAGCGAATGAGTCACGATCTCTGGGAGGCGCATCAAATTCATTCCTGGAATTGAGAAGATAACCCAGAAGATCACACTCAAGCCGTCAAAGAAGGGTAAAACACCATGGTGGAACTCAGATTTGTCAAAGCAGAGGAGAACAACAATGATGTCTTCAATCGTCCTCTGAAGTGTGATTCAGCCGCTGGCTGGAATCACTACGAAGAGGCACAGAAGGCTCTAAAGAAGAGCATTAGGTCGGTTAAATGATCATCCTGGAGGCGCTTTTGCGAAGACGCTTGAATGCAACTCTGCATGGAATCCACACCCACCAGACACACCTCTCACCAATGAGGTGCTGTAGTGAATCAGATCGACTATCGGGCATAACTCTCTGCCATAGAAGGTAGGTACATACCCCACATAGGCTAGTTCAATGTCCAACTGTTCGAATGTTTCAAGTAGGATTCGGCGCCTGGTGTTCGCCAGCCGGCTTTCCCAGCCTAATTCCCACACGCTCAAGTCGCTGGTAATTGTTCTAACACCAAGCTCTCCAGCATCTTCTTGAATAATGATATTGGTGCACTAGGAGGGACGCAACAGCCGTGGATATGCACGCTGTTTACTTTTGCCCTTACAAGGGGAATGCCGTTGTTTTTTGCATTTCTTGCTTCCCCATCCCGCCGCGTTTCCACATGAGAGTTTGTCTTACATAGCACTACCGTAATTTCGAGAAGTTCGTCGTCGTCCACATTCGATTCTCGAATGGTTTGCGAAAGCAGGCCTTGGGCTGCCGCACAATGGTCGAGGGTCCACCTCATTTAGCCCTAGGATTCAGCTCCCTCTTAAATTCTGGCCAACAGCCCCCATCCTTGAATCTTACCGCTATTCTGATATGTTTCTTTTCTTCTCTGATTCAGTGATATTTGTCTCTTTATGCCCTGTGAGTTGGGGCCTAAGAATACCCTCAAAGTATCCTCTGCTTCTTGTAAAAGGCGAATAAAAGGGATATAAATTTGTGGGCTAGCAACCTGCAAGTTTCAAAACTTTACTGCTAGGGAAACGACAACAACGACTCCGACAGGGACTCACTTCACGGCTACGATCTTTTCGTATCGAAAACGGATTATTATTGCTTTATGTAATGTGTGCACGCTACTCGACAACGGTATAGAGGGTTTCCTGAATGCTAGGTGTCTGCAACTCGAGCGAGAATTCCAAATATATAAGCTGGATATTTTGGTCCTAAACGAACTAAGATAATGGGACCCTGGAAAGTACTCCTCTCCCCGTTGAGGCACTGTGCTTTTGTTCTCAGGAAAGTCAAATGGTAGTAGATGCGACTCCGATGTCGGATTGCGACAGCAACCGTAAGGCGTGTTCTCTTGCCCTGCAAGCCAATTTCTGACATACTTCTGGCTGCAAGATTTCGATCCAAGTTAAGGAGAATCACAATAGCACAGTGCTATGCATCAACGGAGATTTTCGATATAATGGAAGAGAATGCTTTCTATGAGCAGTTACACGTAGTTCAGGAGAGGCTTCGAAAGGTGACATTGTGATCATGATGGGTGTCTGAATACAAAGGAGGGCATTGATAACACTCTGCTCGGACATGTGGTAGGGAAAGATGGTGTTGGCATAATAATGGTGGGAGGCCTCTGGATTTGGGAATTTTTTCAGCTTACACCGCCTCTTCATTGGTATCACATTTTTTGAACATAGAGCCAGCCATAAGGTCAGGTGGGTTTCAACTGACCGACAGGGCACGAGCAATCAGATTGACGACGTTGCGATCGGCAGTTAATTTAAGAATTGACTCCTGGATGTGCGTAACTAGAGAGACGCTGACATCGACTTCGAAAAGGATCACTATCTGATTCTCGCTTACGTTCGCTTGCGTATTTCGTTCGCCATTTCTCGCAAGGCGGGAGAGCTGTGACCCTCGCAGCTCAACATTGATCGCTTGTATGATTCAGCTATCGCTTGACAGTGGGAGAGCTATCTTTCTCATCAAACGGCAGATACACTGAGTAACCTGCCTGAGAACATTGATGAGCATTGGATCACCATGAAAAATGCTCTTTCCTCGAGCGCTACCTAGGTCTCAGCCGCGTCACGAAAGGGTATCACAAGGTTTGGCTGACTGCGGAATGAAGAATTAGGACTGATGAAAGTTAGGGATTGAAGGCTTTATTTAGCGCTAAGTGTGATGGCGATCGTAACGATACCAAGGGAAATCCCGGAAGGTCCCATAAAGGAAGTTGATGTCGCCTCCTTATCGACGATGACAAGCAACTAAACAGGCGGAAGGAGCCCTTCACCGCGCCTCTTCCCCATATCAGATCCAGTGAAAGCCCTCCGGTCTGCAAGCTAAAATAATCCTGGATCGCATCAAAGAATATCGTGAAAGGTTCATCGACAGAGAGCAGACAGGTTTCCCCTCCGGATCCTCCTGCCTTAACCACATCAACGCCTTAAGGATCATTTTGGAACAATCAGCGATATTATTTTTTCTTGTTATCGATAATATTCTTTATGCTGTCTTGTCCGGTGACGTGGAGGAGTTCAATGAACCATGACATCTTCCCTCAAACACCTCGTCTATGCTCATTACATATATTTGCTCTCTTACTGGGACATGGACATTGACCTAATGACTCTAGATTTGGAAAGAGAGGCAAGTAGCGTTAGACTGGAGATAAACACCAATAAGACCAAGGTTCTTAGTCTGACGGGGTATGCCAGGCCTGGCACCCGTACGCTGTTTGATCCAGAGGTAAAAGTAGCAGCGGATAGGTTTTACATTAGGAAGGGGAAATTGCTTTGCTGGGTACACCATGCCGTTGAGCTGACACCCCCAAGATGACTTGGCGCATAACCGTAGCGGGGGAGTGCGGACGTCTGGAGAAGTCTTGGAAGCAGTTCAAGCACATTTCAATAGACCAGGTACTATGGCGCATTGGTGTGATTGACGCACTATACACCACCAAGTAGTGAATAACAATCATGTGTTGTTATGGGATCTGAGACTAAATCGTACTATCATTTGTTGTTGAATAGAAACTTCGACGTTCAGGCATGCATTCACAGACTCTCGCCTCATGGATACCCCAATACCCTTTCCATCCTTCCAGGTCGTGACCAAACCACTTTACTAACTACTTTTAATTTTATTATATGCTCTGCTGAACACATTACCAAATCCCACCCTTGGATTTTCTCTGAGTTTTCCCCGGGACAACATTTCTAAATCATTTTAATCTGGGTTACATTCCTCGATATTACCCTTGTTTGCTCCAATATTACACATAAATACGGAACCCGCAGTCAACGTGGAAAACTTCAAATGCAAATATGCATCTACTTTCAGCAAAATCCACCCTCGAGCATAATCCTTGCTTGCACTCGCATTAAATTCTTATGAAACACACTGTTAGTGTCGACACGTAGCATTTCCGTGTTGGCTCTTCCATCATGCAACCATTTTCGTCCTCATCTGCTCTATTACCATCATTTCAAAATTTTCCCTTATTATCTTTCCTGTACAGTGCCGGAAACGGATTTTCAACTGACGGCTAAAGTCGATTTCGCAGCAAACGACGTAATTATCGTTTGTAGCGTGCAGAATGTGTTCCCGGAGCCAGTGCTGACAATATTGTAAGTAGACCAGTTAAATCTGCTCAGGATTAGTTGCTGAAATTTTGAAACGTGCATGTAGTAGTAATGGAAAGTACCGAATGGATTACGATAAATCTGGGCTCGTGTCAGACAATGAAAATTGAAGCATGAAATTTACTGGTAGATAAAGCCAGGACAAATAGAGTTCAACGGACTCGAGCTGCACTATTAGCCCCATGGTTGCAGGAAGTGCGCTTATATGGCATTAAATTTTCACAGGTTCAACAACGATCAACCAGTCCATGCCATCAAGAATTTGAAGAAAATGCCGAATCATTTGTACAGCGGGAATGTGACGGTGGAGCTGCCTCGGTCGCAGATAGAGTCGCCAACACCAATAAATTGTGTCCTAACACTGCCCGGGTCGAATTACACCAAGCGGAGGGAGACCATCTTCTACGGTAAGTAAGGGTGGTTGGTGTAGGCTATATTAACATTAATAACAGATAAATTCCTTCACGTCTAGATCAAGGACTCACAACCACGGTGGAGCCTTGTGAAGAGGAAATTTCGAGTGCTATATCCCGGCTCGAAGGAGACGGCCTGAGAGGTGAGTGGAGTCATATTTCATACTTAATTCATTACATTTTCCAGAGGAAAGTCCGAATTGAAGGACATTTAAGTTTTAAATTCGTCACTTAAATTATGACTGGGGATTTTTACATGGGACCTGCATAAAACATCGACTTCAATTCACAGTCCTGTGAGAATTGGATGACAGGGTTTGTGGTTCTGAATGGAAATTACACACGGACCGGGTCGTGAGCCTTTAAGCTCTTGGGACAACAGCTGTTCCACTGCAGTCTCCCTGAAATTACTATCACCGCATTTGTATTGGAAACGATTCACCAATTTCAGAGCCTTTCATTTTCAATTAAGCTTGTATATGTTCTCTTTTGAATGGTCTGTAATTGGATAGCCTATTTGCTGCGGTTTCTGGAGCATGAGTAAAGCAATGACTCAATGATGTTAGATTCTCTCCTTGTTAATTAGAAATTCTGAGGAGAAATTGGAGAATGTGTAACGGCAACATGTGAATCGACCACAATAGCAGAGGAATGGACTTATCATGCTTTAAGCAGATTACGGCCCAGGGCCATTTGATTCAATTTCAGTTGGGAAAGATTCCCTTGCAAAGAGCAAGGAATCAACGATGATGTCAGGTAATCTTTTACTCGATTTTCATGCAGAAGTTTGTGGTAATAAGCAGGAAATTTTGAAATTTTTACTTAATGGAAATAGAGGAAAGCTTTGGGTTCGGTTGGAACAGAGAACATATTTTCGATTAATGTATCCTGGAATGTACACAATGGTGAGTTATAAACGATTGAGTTTGTTCCCTTTTGGATGACTGACTCTTAAGGCTTATAGCGCGAGAGTTGCGGGTTTTAATGAACATGCAGGAAATAGGATGATCAGTCGACCATTCTGAGTGCTCGAAGACGACCTAGAGGGACGATCTATTCTAAAAATCTAAAAAGTTGGCGAAATTGACCGTCAAGGTCCGCCCGAAAATACTGAAGCTCCATCAAAGTGCTCGGTTGACACGTTCTTGCACAGCTCTGTGCTAGCCAGGCTCGGGAATGTGAGGGGTCCATTGAACGCTTTGATCCCCTTTGATTATTTTATTATCTAGTTCTCTGCGAGCAACTCGATTGTTATTTTTTCGTTATCAAGCACCGTAGGCTGAAACTTTCCTGCAAACAAGCAAATTTGCTTTAGGTTAATTAAAAATGGCGCCCAACGTGGGGCCCAGCATTTCCAGGATTCAGGTGTTTCTTATTTACAGGTTTTCTGAATGAGAGGGAGATAGCCTATTCGGGTTCACAACCTCGTTTGGTAGTATCTCATAGAGAATCACTAGATTCTTAACATTGTTTCCGGCTAGGCTCCACGTACACTTGCCTTCACATTTCTACCTCGTATCGTAGAGTTTCCAGCCCTATCCTGGGTAGAATACCGCAAGATCTAGTCATTTGTTGTGTTTGTCTTTGAGACTTATCTAAATGCTTTCCTTTGTTTGCCGAGGCCCAGGAGCATAGACAATGATGTTTGTGTTATCTAATTGGCGAGGCGATATTGTGCAATTAGAGAATTGTCGGCAGCGTCCTGTCGTCCTATTAAGCGCATGCTGTTACTCATTGGTATATCCAAACTGTGTATGCAAGACAGGTTGTTAAATGTTACGTTTTCGTCCCTTGCAACAGAGGATAATTTAAACAGTTCGTTCTGTGCGGCCACATTTCTCCTTCTCGTTAAGTCTCGGCAATCGATTTCCGATCTGAGCAGATAATCAACGAGCGTTCTTTCACCATGATGTGGTTACAATTTACCTCTTGGTAGGGTATCGCGCGTCAACCACACCTACGCATCATCGTTCGCGATTACCTGAAATGCAGTTGAACTTCCCCCATGACTTCCCGAGACGCTCACATTCCTTTTCTACCGTTCTGTGCCAAGCGCCCTGTGGGAGACCCAGCCGTCGTCCACATTGGGAGAGTGCACTGTATAGCGTAGCGAGCAATGGAATTGTGACCCTCCCTATTCACCGCCACTTCCATCTTCGGATCACATTGTGTACGGGTGACGTTCCTGTGCGTCGACCAAGTTCTTCCTTTTTAATAGTGTTAGACCAGCGTACTCCGATGATACGTCCTAAATTGATTTTGACGAAGGCTTAGAGCTTTTTAGTAACAGCGGGAGCCACTTTCCATGTGCTGCTCCTATATAGTGACACAGAAAGAACACTAGCATAGAACAGTCTCAAATTGAACTTCGTGTTGAGATAATTACATTTCCTGATGCATCAGGCAACATCTAGTTTGGCGCCATCGTCGCAGAAATCACGCTTCCTAAATACATAACTTCATGGACGCTCACTCCCTCTCTCTGTTTACCTTCAGTTCAACTCTACCTGTTTCTCCTTCAAAATCCAAAGCCATTTCTCTGAGGTCAATAACACGGGAAGGGTGGAAACAGATCTCATTAGCGTAGTTGAGATATTTGAGGAAGCACGAAGACCTTCTCCGATAAGAAGAAGAAATAATATCGTTGATAAAATGCATCTCTGCTTTAGTCCTTAAAATCCTCCGAGATTTTACTTCGATGCAGTAAGTGACATTTTACGTCACATGTAGCTCTGATTATATCTATTAGTTTTTCCAGCATGCCGCTCCTGCATAGAGCACGACGGATACACTGCCTGTTCACACTATGGAAAGTTTTGTACAGATCGATGAAGCGAAGATCAAAACTTCGCACTCTCTTCCAAAATGATCCGTAAGGAATTGATGTGATCAATGCTGCAAGATCCGGAGCGGAAATCAGTCCGCTCCCTCTCGATCAAGCTTTCGAGATATATTTTGATACGTTCCCGAATTATTTTAGCTATTACCTTTGCGACGGGAGGGAGCAAGCAGATACTCCCAATTGACACGTTCAAAATGGGTACCCTACTTTGCAATTTTGGCGATGGTCCCCTTCTTTCACTCTGGGAAAGGCCTCGGATTTCGAAGATTTCCATACGACCGAAAGTAATAGATGTATAGTAATTACGATGAATTACTCTGCGGGGAGACCGTCCAGCCCAGCGGCTATACTCTGTTTGAGTGCATTGATTACTAAAACTATTTCTCTTCTGCTTGGAGAAATAGTCTGTATACGCATGTTACGGTGACTAAACATTTCATCCACAAGATGAGAAACTTGACCGAATGCGATACGATTTTGAATCGTGGGAAAGTGTTCTTTCTACTTCTGCAGATGCTCGTCGAAAGCTTTGCGACCACTCGTGATGCAGTATACACTTCTGAAATTATTGCGATCTGCGGCATCTTCCACTTCTCCGGCCAGCGCATGTCATTTAGCAAATTTCCTTTTGTCATGGTGCTCACTACACTGAACTTCCCAAGATTTCGCATGGTATCGGAGTTTGAGTGCGTTGTACCCGCCATCACACCGACATCGACGGTCAATAGAGTTTTCATTTTCTTCTGTTCATTGATTGGATTCCACGATTCCGCAGTCAACCAGATTTTATGCCGCTCTCTGGGGACGTGACCAACAATCTTCGTAGTAACCGAGAAAAGAGCATTTTTAATGAAGGTCCAATGCTCATCGATATTCTCAGGCAGGTTGCTAACTGTACATGTTGTCCGATCTGCAAGATAGGCACACCACAATCGAGCGGCAGTTGGATCATATAAGCGGTCAATGATGAACTTGAGGGGTCGCAGCTTTCCAACCTTGCGAGAAGTGGCGCTTACAAGTCGCAAGCGAATGTAAACGACCTTCTGATGGTGGTCCTTTCCGGTGCCAAGACCGTGCCTCCTCATCACATGTTCGAACGAGGTGTTTGTCAGAATCCACACCCATTACGATCATAATATCACTTCTCTCTCAGTCGCTTCTAAATTGGGTGTAATTGCTCGTCGAAAGCACCATTCTCCACTATATCGGAACTCTTCTTCTTTTTCTTTTGTCCCGTTCACCAGCGGAGTCGGCTCGTTGAAACCCGTTGCGAAATTTTGTTCTATTAAAGGCCTGATCTGGATGCAGTCGCGAGGCTTTCAGACCAATCTTGGCGATTGAATTCTCCTTAGTGTGAATTACGTGATCATACAATCGAAAACGTCTCTCTCGCAATTTTTCCCCATATCGATCGTGGTTATCTTCATTTCGGATGTGGTCAAACCCCCAATCCTACGCAACCTCTTCGTCTCCATCACCATAAGACTCCATTGCATAAAGGGCGACAGGGCGGATGACATTGCGGTAAATTTTAAATTTGAGCCGCTCGTTAACATGTCGATCACAAAGAACATCACTTGGTCCAGGTTGCACTAATGCCTGAAGCAATTGCATAATGCAGTTCCCTATTGGCTGATAGCGTTGACCTGAGATATTTAGATCACTCAGTTCTGGGCAGGTCACTGCCCCCGACAGTACTCAGATTCAATCTGAGATCGTGTTGCATGAGGCGATCATTTCCTTTTTCGACAAATTGCTCGAGATCATTTCTGCTACTAGACAACTGGAAAGCATATTCTGCATAAAGCAGTATACAAGTAGTTGGACGTCCCGCGTGACCGTGTTCATGAGAAGAAGGAAGAGGAGTTGCAGGAAGACTTTTTCTTGATGAACACCGACTGAGACACGAAGCGGTTTGGATACACCCGCCGCATTTCTAACTTTCTGGCACAAGGTGTTTTCACAGAGCCAGAAGTGCAATGTAAAGAGGGCGATGTTTCTCACGGTGCTTTTCCTAGAGTAAACGCGCAGCGTGTATTGCGTCAGTAGTTCCGCAGTTCTTGGCAGACTCGGGTTAAATCACGCTTATTTGAAAGATGTTGCGAAAAGGATCGTTAAGGCTGCGTTCCAAAAATTTTCATGGTATGGGACAGCAACCAGTTCGGACGGTAATTTGAATATTCTGTTGCGCTACCTTTCTTTTTATGGTTTTGTATAAAACAAAACCTTATTAAAATCGGTTTACTGTCTGTCGGTCCGTTCGTCACACTTCGGAGACGGTTATCACGATTGACACCAAATTTGGTAGGAAGGTGGAGACTGATAGTTATAAAGACAAAAGTGGAAGCACCTTGAGATTCTTTCGTTTTCCGAAGAATGAGAGAATTTGCGAAAAGTGGAAAAAACTTGATAAAAAATGTAGGTGGATCGACTTTACGCTCGTATTTGTTCAAAACATTGTGTGCAAGACGATTATAAGCTCTAAGGCATTCTTATGGAGCCTTTGCAAAGCAAAAGGCGATTAAAGGACGACGCTGTTCGGAGACAGTATTCACTTCTTCCTACTTCTAAGACCTGTTCTCCCGGGTGGTATACTTCCAAGAGAGTTTGTATAGACGTAACTCTGAAGTTCGTGCAAGTACCATCCGTTTTTTTAAATAAGGACTCTGCACAGCCTGGAAGTCTCTCTTTCACCTTCCAGTTCCTCACAGTATGCTCTAAAAGAGTCTCGTTTCGAACGTTTTACGAGCCTCTTATATTCACGCAGTGAGTTCCAGAAGTCTAGCCAGTCTTCACCTTTATTGCTTTTGCAAGCACGATTTAGAAGTCATCTGGTTGATTTCTTGAGTGTCTGCAGTTCTCGATTCCACCATGGAACCGTTTTACCAGGTTGGCCTTGGGAAATAGAGGTGATAAAATCAAACAGCTTCTCTCTCTAGGATTGCATTTGCTACTGCCCCAACAAATATGCTGGGCGTTCGCCTGATAACTTATTAAAAGTTCAAGGCCACTAGATTCTGCATACACTACCACATCCCTTAGTTCTTGCGTCGTCGGAGGACACAAAGAATTATTGGGTAAGTAAGCAGAGGCAACTATGACGTTTCCCCTCTTACCACTAACCTGGTATTGTAAGTTGACCGCAACAAGGTCCTTGAAACAGAATTGTCTTAGTATGGTTACCTCTAACAATTTTGACATCAGAACGCAGGTCTTTCATCATAAGTGATCCAATACCACAGATTCTGTTAAAACGAACCAATAGATCTTGAACCAGAAAAAAATTTAGACAGTCCTGCAACTTTGCCAGCCTTGCTGCAAGTAGATAAGAAAAAGCTTTGGCATGCTGCATGGTGATTTGACTAACTCTTATGTTTGTAGCCATAAGTGCAGTCTAATATGAAAACCACCGCTAACTGAAAAGTCTGCTGCGTTCAGTGTGGATTTCACCGGGGTTAGCAGCTTGTCCATAACCTTTGCCGAAAGTTCCGCTTTATTGCATCCCATTTCTCTGGATATCATCACACTTGGTGGTGTAGCAATATCCATGTCCTCATTCCCAAGAAACTTCGCCTTCTTTAGCAGTACTTCTCATTGTCGTCAGCTACGAGCCCTCCCAAGTTCACCGTGTCCGGGTTGCATGGATATGTTTTCACGTACCGGCGTTAGACCAGTTGTGTCCATATTACCAGCTTCCCTTTTTCGGGTACAGACGGAGGAGAAGGTTCTGACAGGTAAGCCTGTAGTCTCTTCTCCTTTGCCTTCTGCCGAGCCCCCGTATTTTTGAAGAGTTAGACAACAGTGTGACCGACAGGCCGACCGTAGTCAGATTTCCAGTTCAACTCATTAAGGGGTTGATCTACTATCCTTTTTGGCTGACACCGCCGTAGACATCGGGGGTAGGTTTTCCACTGAAGTGGAGAACCTGTATTCTATAGATTTCTCCGTAGGAGGCCTCCAAATTTCGTGCCTCGGCCACGACTTGATTTGTCAAAGTCGCGGGATTGGATTTGAAGTCAGTGACTTCTTATCACTTGGAGAGTTACAATCCTTTGTTTCCATCTTCATGCGTTTTTTGACACCCTTAGCGTAGTAGTAAACTACCACAAGCTCCTCTGCCACGACAAGGTGGTGTCCGAGGGGGAGAGATGTGGCAAAACGTGAATCGCTACGCGCTCTGAAAACCATCCTGGCCTTTAATTCTTGTTTCGGTCGGAAAATACGATTTCCAGAATGCAGGCACAATAGCATGACTTTGAAGATCATGAAATAGATTCGCAAGAATAAATAAATACACTCTGAAATAGATAATAAAAATTGGCCTTCTTCTTTGGACATATTGGTTTGTCAAATGAAAGGTCTAGGTTAGTACTTTCTGAAGCTGTCAGTTAACCCTTTTGCCTGGATATACCGAGATGCAATGGGAACATATCAAGCTAGAAGAAGACTGGGGGAGGATATGATACGTCTTGGATCTTTCTCACGGGAACGCATTCGTCACGAGTTTTCTGGCCACACATTGCATTTTTTTTTTGTTTTCTAATTTTTTCACCTACTTTTGTGAAGGACTTACTTAACTTGCACGTGTTCATACTCTACTCTATTTTTGGGATCGCTTGGCTCTCTTGATTGACGATACTCGGTTTGGTCGGTCATTTTGGCCATCCTCAAACTATACTTCAGAACTGATCTTAATCATGTAACATATTTGTATCTTCTGCAATGAATTTGTGGCGCAGCGGGTTTAACAACATTCGAAATTTAATTGCCGTATCTTTTCGACCTTGGATTTAACCAAGGCCTATCACCAAATCCCTGTAGCTCCAGAAGGCATTCCAAGGACGGCAATATGCACACCCTTTGGACTCTTCGAGTTCACATGGATGAGTTTTGGGTTGTGCAATGCGGCGCAAACCTTTCAAATGTTCATCCACTCGGCCCTGCGAAACCTCGACTTCTGTTTCCTATATTTGGATGAAGTTTTGGTCGCTTCTTCCTCAGAGTCTGAGCACTTAGCCCATCTCGAGTGCATTTTTCAACGTCTCCTTGAGGCTGGTTTAGTCCGAAACGTTTAGAAATGCAAGTTTCTCCAGACACAGGTAAGATTCCTCGGCCACTTCATTTTCCATGAAGGAATACAGTCCGACCCAGACAAGGTGCAAGCGATCTCAAGCTCCTCGCGTCCGAAAACCGTGAAGGATTTACGAGGTCTGTGTGGTCTGAAGAGGCTGTCCGCGCGTTTGATAAATCCCGACAGCAACTGGCTGATGTTACATTCTTGGCATTTTCTCGATAAGATGCACCCCTGGTCGTTTTTGTTGATACCTTTGACATCGCAGTAGGCGCTGCTCTTCACCAAAAGGTGAACCAAATCTGGCTTCTTCTCCAGACAGTTAAACCTCGCTCACCGGAACTACAGCACTTACGATCGAGAGATGCTCGCCGCGTACTTGAGCATTAAGTACTTCCCCTTCTCCCTAGAAGGCAGGCCGTTCACAGTGTTCACGGATCATAAGCCTCTCACATATGCTTTGAAATAAAAGCCCAACAAAGCGTCCCCTCGTCAGCTTTGACACCTGAACTTTATAAGCCAGTTCAAGTCCGACATCCAGCACGTGTTCGGCAAGGACAACATAGTTGCTGACGCTTTGTCACGTGTCTTCGAGGTTAACAGCCCCGCCTCACTCGACTTCTCGGCTATCGCCAAGGTGCAGGAGGATGACGCAGAACTTCAGAGCCTTAAATCCAACCCCAAATACAAATACAAATTCGGGAGTTGCCCATTTTCGGCTCAAACCTCTCTCTCTGCTGCGACTCGGAAAAGGGACCCCAGCCATACATTCCGGTCACCTTTCGCAAGGAAGTGTTCCCGCTGTTCAGGACGTAGCGCATCCAGGCATCAGGACAACAAATCGGTTAGTCACCGAGAAATCCTTCTAGCCCTCCATGAATAAGGACATCAATTCCTGGGCCAGAGAGTGCATCGTATGCCAAAAGTGTAAGGTCACCAGGCATGTAAGCAAAGAAGTGGGCTCATTTCCCCGCCCTATCAAGCGGTTTCACACCATACTTCTCGACATAGTAGGGCCTTTGCGAGACTCGCACGGTTGCAGGTATTGCCTTATAATCATCGACAGACTTACGCGGTGGTCTGAGGCAATACCTCTGAAGGACATTACGGCGCTATCTTGTGCCGAAGTCCTCTGTCGAGAGTGGATCCCTCACTTTGGCGTCCCTGCAGCGATCATCACTGACCGGGGAATGCAATCTGAGTCCACCCTTTTCTCTGAATTAGGCAAACTCCTGGGATTCAAACGCCAGCGAACTACGACTTACCACCCGCAATCCAATGTAATGCTAAAACGTTGGCACCGGACGCTGAAACGCGCCATTATGGCTTGCGATGGTCCGTCCTGGACTCAGGTCTTGCCTCTCGTCCTACTCGGCCTACGAATAACCCGCCGAGAGGAGTTTGCTGCTAACCCCACGGAGCTGGTATACGGGGAGAACCCAAGACTCCCAAGTGATCCGGTCTTCGACAAGAGATCGGGTCTCACAGATTCGTCAGTTGAAAGACAACCTTCGCCACATGAAAGCCACACCTCCCACACGACACTCGTCCACACCTGCCTGCACGCCCAGGGAGCTGGACGCACGACCTGGTCAGAACGGATGCCGTCCGGATGCCGCTGCAGCCTCCATACGAAGGCCCGTACCGTGTTCTCGAGCGGGGAGAACATTTCTTCCAGCTCGAGATCGGGGGACAGAAAAAGGCTGCCTCCTTATCCAGGCTGAAGCCCGTTTGCACCCCAAATCAACGTTGCGTTCGCTTCGTCGTATGATGGAGAACGCACGGCGACCGAACTCGGAAGGTCGCCAAACCCCTAGGTTTCATCTGGGGGCGGAGTGATGTGTGCGGGGTTAACAACATTCGAAATTTATTTCGTCAATTTCATTTCAAACATTGCTGATATAACAGGCAATTTAAATTAATCCGTAACCAAATATGAAATAAAGTGCTGATTAATCCAAAAATTTATTCAGATAAAACTTTCAAAAAATATGAGAGTCAGTATTGGATTATGTTTTTTTCCTAGAACACTTAGCTTGACTTTGCACTGAAATTATATATGCAATCTTTCTTTTATTCTCCCACAGGTCATGCAAATATTATACTATCAACGATATCATCCATATTCATCAGCTACTTACTTCTAGTCATCAGTTAGTTAATAAAGGACTTCTAGGCTAATAATGATAAAGAAAGCGTAGGAAAAACCACCCAATAAATTAAACGTATTTTTGTAGATACAAGACAAGAATGGCATAAGTTACGAGAGAATTACGTATGAAAATAGATAAATATATAAAAGAAAGACACATAAACAATAAATCGCTAGCTGAAACGTATTCTGTGTACCCCATTAGAAAGTATGCTACTACCAAGCGGTTCAGGCAATGATGCTAGGAAGCTTTTCCATCTATTTCAACGTCAGTTTTTCTCCGCACTACATATGATTTGTGCAGAAAAGTTATTCCACTTTTCGTTTTCTAATGTTTAGTACTCATAAAAACTCAGCGGAATAAGCCCGGAAGGTTCCACCTTTATCGTGCGGGATAACCCCAAGTGGTTCCATACTTGCCATAGCATGTTATTAGCATACTTTCATACTTTATTATGTTTTCGCGAGTTTATTGGGTTCAAAGCAAGGCTATATATTTTTGTTGCTTGAGTAGGAAAGGACGAGAAAGGAAGGGAAATGAATATTTTAAGAAATGTGTAGAGGAAATAAAACAATAAAAGCGTTTTAGAGTTGTATTATCAGTTAAATGATAAATTTAAAAGAAGTCGGACATTTTTATAATGTATGAGTAAAGTAGCAAATTAATTAGTTGAATGAGTCAAATATACGTAAACATGCTGAAGTTGGAGGGAACGAGCTCGAAGAAAGGTTTCGAAATTATTTATTTTATTTTAATGTTATTTAATTTAAGTCTAATTGATGACGTTTTATTTTCAATAATTTGATTATAATATTTTATTTCAAAGTAAAATATCCTGAAAGTTATAGAAAAGAGGGTTTATCCACTTTAACTTCATTTGGAAGATAAATTTTGAGAGCAACATCGGAAAAATGGCATCCTATTGTCAGAACACTGTTATACCTAGACCATCCAGATACTATCCATTGCTGTCAACATATTTCTGGGATGAGAAGTGGATTATACATAGGCTTTTGAATACATATGTGTAAATTATTAGAAAGTACAACATATCCTTCGCCGCTATAAACGAATCATTTCATATTTTATTACCCTCATAAATTTGAATACGCAGAATGACACGCTGGAAGCTGAGACTATATAATGGCGATTTGATATGGGGTTGGTAACAACATAGTGTGGTGTCATAAAACATTAATAATAGCATCAATTAAATGTAACTGAAAATTAATACCCGCAAATCATAAATCAATATTTAAATTTTATATAACTGAAAATTAGACTTAATGGTGCTAAAATATAATAGGTAAACTATGCACTAGCTGTTATCTATTCCGAATAAGTTCTCGGTAACAAATTCTGAGAATGCTTTTTCTCCGACCGCATCCGAAGGTAAGTAATTGCATTATGCCTTTTTTTTTAAATTCTTGTTCACCATTTTTTGCAAATAAAAGATACACCCACGTATACTAATTAAAAATATGTTGTGATTGGCCTTTAATTTAAAAAAAAAACATTTTTTCTGCGATATTCTTTCAACGTATTCTTAGTTTCACCGGAATTCGTTAAGGGGGATTATCGGAAATTAGTTTGGTTCCCTAAAGTTATAACAAAATGATTGAGTTTTGTATGCCTTCCGTTGACTCCTTTAATAAATGGAGGGTATTGTCGGTCCATCTTGTTAAGGTTTTGTGTACAAGAAACCTTATGAAAATTGTTTAACTGTCTGTCTGTCCGTCGCCCGCACTTTTCTCCGAAATGACTAAACCGATCAGAACGTAATTCGAGTGAATTCTCGTTAGCGCGAATCACGTGACCATACCGTCGAAGACGTCTTTCTCGTAATTTTTCCACGATTGGTGCAACCCTATATAGATCGCGGGTATCCTCATTTCGAATGTATCTAAAACGTGTCACGCCACTAGTCCAACGCAATATCTTCGTCTCCATTGCCACAAGACGCCGTTCATTGTCTTTTGTAGTCGGCCAACACTCAGAACCATAGAAAGCGACAGGAGGGACGACATTGCGATAAATTTTAGATTTGAGATATGTCGATCACAAAGAACACCAGTTGTGGAACGGCGCTTGATCCAAATTATGTTAATGCGTGAAGCAATTTCATAACGCCATTCTCGGTGTTCGGTCGCAGCTTTTCGCTTTCCAGGGCTCAGATGCGTTGTCGTCAGGTCCTGTTGCTTTCACCGATTTCATTCGTTTTATTGCTTCCTCGATTTCAATAACGTTGACATGAAGGTTCTGGGGGTTTAACGTGAGTACCTGCCGTAGACATAATCTCACCATCTTCTTCAGACACTGATTAATTTGGAGACCACAATCAGAGCCCCGCCATGACTGTCACAGCGATACTGGTTTATACTGAGTGCAGGCTCAGCATTCATGACAGTGAATGCAAGGCCTATCTAACACCTCAGCACGCTTGAGTTCACGATGTAGGCATAAACACAACCACCATCAAACTCACACAAGGGGGCCAACCGTAGATAACTCCGGGAATACTCCTGGAGCACATGCTCTCAGAGGCCATCCCGGTTCCAATGGTACCAGATAATTTCCGGTGAGGCCGCGTGGCAGAGCCACTTCAGGTGAGTCCCTTGCAGACTCGGGTCATTAACGCAACAAAAATGTTCGATATCCCGTGTGCGCTCGTGTCAGCTTTTGGCAAGTCGATACAGATCTCTCTCGCCATCCCAAGTGTCCAGTTTATCATAAAGAATTTTGTAATGGTTCGCTCGGGAGACAGCGACCGGTTTCTTTGCTTCCCGGGTGGCATTCTTATAAATTTGCCAATTAGCAGGCGTTTTATAGCGAGAAATTTGTGGTAGAGGCGTTTCTTTTCACAGACCTTCATTTCAACATCATCATTCCAAAGCCAAGTATCTCGGCTGGTAATCGTGTAAGTGAGATCATTTCTTCTTTTTTCTCACGAAATCGCCCCCATTCAATGATCGGCGGCGAGTGCGTTCCTCACACTGTTTTATCGGTGGCTTGATTCTCAAGACGGCAATCAACGCCCGATATTGAGGTGCGATAATTTCATAGGGAACGGCTAGGGTAAAATTTCGCCATCTTATGAGAAAATAGTCGATTTGCGTTTTACTGTTCCTACTCTAAAATGTGGGAAGATGAGACAATTGTTTGATGAATCATGTATTCATAAGTACAATGTATGATGTCTAATAGACAATTGATTATACGCTCGCCACCCTCATTGCGTGTTCCAAATCAACCCCCCCCCCCCAAATGGCACTTATTACCGCCTGGTTCTTCACCCACATGACCATTAAGGTCGCCGGCAATGATGATTGTCCTCAGCAGGCGTTGCAGGTCTTCGCATCGAGAAGTTGGCAAGAGGCATCTTTCTTGGCATCAGGTCGAAGTGTCTGTGGTGCGTATGCGGTGAAAAAGTGAATAGTGCGATCAGCTGATATAATGGTTAGCTTCATCAACCGGTAATGAAATCGACTTCTTTAATGGCATCCCGGAAACTCTTTGAGATGGTAATGTCAACACGGCTTTCCAGATGAAATTGTTTGTGTAAATGGATCTTTAAAAGATAGAGCCTAATTGAATCGTTCCTCACATAGGGAAACACAAAACCTTTTACACTTCAAGCATCTAGCTTCCGGTTGCACCACCTTGTATATCTCGCCCCAAAAGTCTATGTTGCATGGTCACACAGCTGTTTGAAGCAGCTCTTTTTGCTCCTCCGAATGGCTTCTTTTAGGCGACCACGCAGTTGCCTCTGTGTCTTCTGTCGTCTGTCGCCCCCGGGCTTTCCCCTGAGCCTCTGGCAAAGCCTCCTTACCCGGAAATATGCGGTTCGTAAACTTGCGATTTCGTTGTTTCACCAGTAGTTGGGTTGCCCCTACTTCCATACCCTTCAGGTGATTTGGGTGGCTTTTTCTCTAGCCGTACCGTTCAGAGATATGTGGGGTTTGAGCGCCGCGGAAAACGTGTGCCCTTCAAAAACTTTCGCTGTCCAGCCGGACATAACACCCGGGATACTGCGAGAATTTGTTTTTGAGCTCGGTTCGCCCTTGATTTTCGTACAGATTGCCTCGTGGTCGTTGTGATTATAGTCCTCACTGGCATGCCAAGCTACTCTACTGGCTAAAGCGGCGCTTACGAATGTCAGGTCCACTATACCCCCCTAAACACATTCTTCGGAAAGTGTACGAGGGCCCAACATTTACCAGTACCACGTCTAGCTCCGCAAATGCTTCTGGGAGAACACGTCCCCTCATAGTTATCCGGCTACCCCATTCAAAACCCACACATTAAAATGAACTGCTATTATAGTCAGCCAGTAGGGCTGGGCGTAGTATAGCAGTTGTAGATGTGGACTACTACATTCATCGCAATTGTAACATTTGATGCCACAGTAGCCGAGGTTCTCACTACTGCGGGACTGCACTCATTGGATATCGACGGCCGAGAGCCCGCTTGCCCACTCCCAAAAACCGCTGGTACTGGGTTTCCGAAGCCTTGCATCGTAACTTTCCCTCTATTCTCCTCTTCCATGTTTGGTTTTATTTTTGGGTATCCTTTCCGTAGCCAATTTTTATCTACGGGTGGGCGTTTTTATTCCCCTACCCTGCCCGTGACTAAGCATGCCCAGACACGTACATCTCCGGAGGCGTGGATGTGATGCCATCGAGCGTTTCCTTATTCGCCCGATAGGACGTGCTTGATGTGAGATTTGGCAACTCCACACAGGCATATATATATATATCTGAATTAGGCATTAAGTCTTCATTAGCATATACGTCTGTCTCGAGTAATTGTTGTTGATATATAAATGATTAAAATGTTAAAACGTAATGTTTCCCTGCGAGATTAGACAACCCTTCTTTATTTTAATATAACCTTTGATTATTACTTCACTCAATTATACTGAACGGAAGGACCTCCTATTTTAATTACTCCTATCTTTTGCTTCAGTCAAATCTAGAAAATTTGAAGGCTTCTATTCATACAAAACTTTTTTGGCCGATCAACCTGAAATTTCGACGATGATCGCGACTTACAACTCTCCACTCCTTGAAGATCTCTGGTTTGAATATTGCATGAGGTCTGATGTATATGACATCTTTTTCGAACCATTCATTTGCATTTTAAGTCTTGTTCCAATGGGATTTTGAAAACCATCGGTTTCTACAGGGTTCGCGTATTCCAGATTTCAAGAAAAAACTCAATATTTTTTTATAGACACTTTCTTGATATCCTTTCTAGATTCCCAATCAATCTGAAAATATTAGGAAGGAGTGCAGGCTTTTCACTGGATCGAAAATATACCATCTAACTTTGGCTACTCATCACCCAGGAGGCACCATGTGGAGGTAACGTGTGGATTTTCATGCCTAACTATCAAATGGGTTTGACGCTAATTAGAAGTGTAAGCTAGATGATAAGGCTAAGCTAGACGAAGGTTAGGGCGGGTGTTTAGTTTCAACGTCGAGGGAGATTCACTTTAAAATCTCAGTTTTGTTTTGAGTTGAAGGTGTGATGAAGCAACGACCTTTCAGGAAGAAGTTTTCGCCCAAAGTTTGTGGCTCGCTGACGTAACCACAAGTCGGGTATTTGGCAAATTGGGTGCTGGCCCAAAACAGGGGTCCGTGCCCTACAAACAGTGATAAAACGTTACTTCCCAAGTGGTCCTGTCTGCCATCAACTAGGTAGTGGATTTAGGACTGTTTCAATTCCAAACTAACCTTAGATTAGCTTCCACCGAATTAGACCTGAATTTTACTAAACGGTGTTTGTCATTTATACTTATATCGTGTGTTTGATTTTATATAAGGAAGCAAATACCAACTTGCATCCCTTCGGTCGCGTTCCGGGGTGAGGCAGCGTCGGATGAGTTGCAGGAAAGCCCGCAAATAGTTTAAAACTGCCTCTTTTTCAAATAAGTCAACCTTTCGATTTGCTGGAACACTACTGAGAGCATTACCTCAGTATCTTTCAGCAGCATCTTTTTGGCTCCCATTTTGGTGTTAGTAAGTCATAAAGTTGACTTTGTGTATTCCAATTTGTACTTTATAGATACATGGCAACGTTCACTGGTAAAGTACTTGCTATTTACTAATTTATATATAAATTTAATTTTCCTTTTGGCAAACTAGTTTGGCTCATGTATTGCTGCCATTTCCATAATTAAAATGCAAACTTTTTATCTCATGTTAAATTCTATTTAAACATTTTTTATTAATTTCTTCACCGTCTGATGTTTATTGTTGCAAACTTTCCCATCGAAACTAATGATGTTTGTATAAAATTTTCGCGAAATTCCTGCTTTCAATTCAGCAATAATTCAGGAATAATAGGTTTATTTTAGCATGTTTTAAGGGTTAATCCCCTACGGTGTTTTAGTTGGTAAAAATTGAGCTCAAAGCTTCCAATTTCAGCATGAAATATAATACATAAATTAAATCGTTGCTAGCAAAGCCATTTTGCTTTCAGATAATGAAAATAACACGGATAATATCTATGTATAGTGCATATCCATGCACGTAATAAGTTGAAGCTGAAAAGATCATTATTTATATTGAAAATCAGTGAAAATATTATGAAGTGATTATATTATTTATTAATGTTAATGCACTCGGATGTATTATGCAGAAATGCAAAAATGTAAATTTGACAGCAAAATAATGCTACAATGAGAAAAATGCGATAAATAAACAAATATGAGAACAATAAATGTTCCAAGAAATAAGTGAAATTATATGTAAATAGCATAAGCCACTATCTACTAACTACAACGGCCATTTTGAAAAAGAATATCAATCTTTAGATTTTGTATTACTGTTACTAATTTTCATTAAGTGGAATCAAATTAAAATGACGATATCGTATCTAATTTTATATTGCCTGTGATATTGCCTATGGCTTTTCAATTTAACTTCTTGTTCCAAGTATTTTTTAGAGCACCATTTCCTGGAGGAACATATTGTAAATTATAACCGATTAAGAGAAAACTTTGGATAGATTGCTGTTCCCTCTTTGACCAATCAATGAAAGATACTTTTAGGAGTTTTGATTTTCTGTTAAGACTTATTGCCTCCAGTACAATTTTCGTACTGTATCGAGTTTAAGGGATGCATTTTAATTTAAAACAATATTCCTTTCGAGACTATAGTTACAATTCGATAATTCAATTGAATTTTGAATTCAAAATTTAAAATTTTTTAGTTCTATTGATGAAATTACAGAGAATAGTAACTCGATACCTTCTATTTATACCATATTTGAAACTTAAATCTAACCCCCACACCCCAACTTAAAATCCACCTTTTCGATGTTATAATAATATCAAAAAATTAAAACCATTGAAAGCTTCACTTCCAGGCAGAAAAAGATAAAAGTTGTTCCCACTGAAATTACTAAATTTTACACTTATCTGATTTATTGAGGGACCAGAGGTGTGGCTTTTATAGTTGTCAATCATTTAAACCTCCTTCCCTTAGAATTTAACGAACCAGTCTCCCAGGTTCTCATCCAACAAACACAACTTCAGACATACCTTTGAAATTTGATAAAAATAAAGCCATCCTCCATTCATTTTTGAATCAAAATACACAAGTTTCCAACTTATTTCTTCTCAGAAGTGAAATTCAAGAATAAAAAGTTTCGAATATGCTAAGCAACTCAAAGTAATTGAAAATCAATTCCACTTGAATAAAAAAATTTTCTTTTGAAAATATCCAAAGACCGTGAAAAGAAATTGTAAATTAAATATTGCTTAATGTAACGCTTTCAGAACTGAATCATGAAAATAATACTTGAGGAGTATATAAATATATATATATATGAAATTGATGGGAATTATATATAAAATAATGAGATGAATATAGAGCAGCGCTTGTAAGTGATCATAATTAGAAATTAAGTTAAAAGAAAGTTAGTCATAAGATGTTGATGTTTTACAAATAAAGAAAGTGGTCGCGGAAAGGATAACTGACTATGCAAGAAAATTATGGATGAAATTTCTATATAAATGTGTGAAATTATAAGAAATAAAATATGAAAACAGATTTTGTAAAAAAAGTTGGAGGTTGTGTTTTATTAGCTGGTAAATCTGTTACTGAATATTTTCAGGTCCTTCTCTGTTAGCAACGAGTTTTATCATATTTTAGCTTAGGTCCTTAGGCCTCTGTATAACATTAGTAAAGTCCGTACCTACTAGCATTATGGTCATAAGGTTTCCACGACAAACGTTTCCACGCCTTTGTGTTTGCCAGGACAGTGAGTGTGGGGGTCCTTTTGGCTATTTTCCCCCACATCATTAGCCGATGTATTGAACCGTACTTGACGACAGACGCGATACTAAAAATGAAGAAATGAATGAAAACAGCAGGGATTTCTAGCTAGAAAACCTAAGACTCCAATGTCGCAATCTAGAGAGAAAGCCACCTCTACGAACTGTTTAAACCCAGGCGAGAAGCTAAACTGCCAACCGAATTTTAAATACGACTGGTCGACAGCAAATGCGATTTAAAAGGGGGTGATTGGACAATAGTAGTTCCATTTTTATTAAAAACAAGTGGGGAAACCGGAAGCTTGACGCTTCAGGTATAAAAGGTTTTGTGTTTCTCTATGTGAGGGGCATAACGCAGTTCTCCATTGGCTGATAGCATTGTCTCAAGATATCTAAATGGCTCAGTTCTGTCCATGGCAGTAACCTGCGCAGAACTGAGCGATTTAAATATCCCGGGACAACGCTATTGTGTGTTAGACTCCCGCAGCAGCACGCTGGCGGACTACCAACTACTCCCTGTCCTCCCTGTCCCTGTCCTCCCTGTCATCAGAGAACTAGCCTGGAACCGTTTGACACATTACTTTGGGCGAGCTCTCCCGCTCTCCCGGCTTTGGGAGCCTTCAAGTCAGGGAATTCCCTTCACCAACGGGAGGGCAGGGGAGGAGGTTAGTTATTGTTAGTTCAGGGAACCCATTACCGTCCGGCCCCTCCGCCGGTCGAGTTCAATCTTCTTCGCAATCGATTCGATTCCAGCTGCTAGCGCTCTTCACCATCTCTCTGACAATGTTGTCTGGAGAGAGTTCCCCTGTGTCTGCATAAAGCTGCTGGTGGAGGGCGTCCCACCTCTCGCAAGAGAAAAAGGTGTGTTCAGCGTCGTCCGCCACTCCATCGCAGAACGCACAATCAGGAGATCGCGCTCTTAATCCTGTCCAGGTAAGACTGAATACCTCCATGCCCACTTAGAAGTTGGGTAAGGAAGTAATCAATCTCATCGTGCTTCCTGTTCAACCACGGGTCTAATTTGTCGATGAGCCGCGCAGTCCACCTGCCCCTTGGCTCATTTTGCCAAGAAACTTGCCACTCGTTAAGGTGCGTTGACGTTCTTCACGGGCAAACTTAAGTCTTAAGTTTTCGCCCTTACCGCGGTAGATAGTTTTGCGCTCCTTGGCGAGGAGGGCGACGGGGATCACTCCCGCGATCAACATTACAGCCGGTTCGGAGACGGTACGATAAGCAGACGCCACTCGCAAAGCGGAGGCTTTTACCTCCTTGTCAAGGGCATCAGCCCATACCTTTGCATCATAGAGAAGAACTGACTGCGTTGCTTCCATGAGGATACGTCTCCTAGTTGATATAGGGCCCGCAACATTCGCAATTAGCCGGCTCAAGGCTACGACTCCAGCTGCAGCTCCTTCCGCTGCTGCTTTGATTTGCTCGAAGAAGCTCATCTTCGAGTCGAGCATTAAACCAAGGTATTCAACCGCTGGTTTTGACCCTATAATCAACTCGCCGATCGATATGGGACGCAGGGTCGGGATTCTCCTTCTGGTCAGGATGACTACTTCGGTTTTTTCCAGCGCAAGGTTGAAACCGCGAGCAGTCATCCATCCGCTTACCCCTCGCATCAATATGCCAAGTCTGCTTTGCGCCTGTTCAACAGTGCGTCCGGTAACAAGTGCCGCAACGTCGTCTGCATAACCGACCAGGCGCGACTCTTCAGGCATATCGAGTCTCAGCAGACTATCGTAGGAAGCGTTCAAGAGGTCTGGCTCTAGGATGGATCCCTGTGCTACTCCCGACGTGATTTCCATCCTCCTTTGGCCCTCTAGCGTCTCAAAGAGCAGGGCGCGGTCTTTCAGATAATCCCTGAATATCCGCAAGAGATAGCTTGGCACGTGAAAGGAGTTCTTTAGTGTGCATAGCGTATCTGTTCATCTTACGGAATTGAAAGCATTTCTGATATCAAACGTTATGAAGAGCACTATTCGTCGAGATCGGCGGCTGTGCCTCGGCTCGATTAACCGCATCTACGATCTGCATAACAGCATCCACTGTAGATTTCCCTGCTCTAAACCCGAACTGCCTTGCGGATGAGTCCCCGGCAGCACGGATCGCTTCAGCGAGTCTACCCCTGATGAGCTTCTCGAACACTTTTCCGGCCGTGTTAAGAATACACAGCGGTCGGTATGTAGACGGGAGCTTCGAGTCTCCTTTATCCTTAGTGATGGACGCAAGTCTGGCAACTTTCCAGCGACAAGGGAAAGCAGGCGTTGACCACTTCAAGCAGCAATTCTGGCCGTTGGCGGAACACCAGTTGGAAAAATTCCGCCGTGATGCCATCAGGACCTGGCGGCGTGCTGTTTTTCATTGTGAGAACCGCTTCTTCGAACTCTCTCTATTTACATTAACCCGTACAGGGTGTCTGGGGAACAATGCTCGCACAATGCGGTCCATCTGGTCGGTGCTAAGTATGCAGGGCTTCCGCAGAGCCTCAATTTTCCGGGTGACAAGCTTATAGCCAAGTCCCCACGGGTCCTCATTCACCTCGTTAACAAGATTCTGTCAGCCGCGAGCTTTGCTTTTATTTATAGCGCTGCGAAGTCTCCTTTTTGCTGATCTATATTGTGAATTTATGGCACATGCTTCTTCGTTGGCGTGCAAACGTTGCGCCGAATGGCGGAGCTTATGACACTTCTTCCGTAGGTCGGCAATTTCTGCCGTCCACCAGTACATAGAAGGCTTTTCGCGCCTGGGGCCTCTCCGGGGCATGGAAGTCTCACACGCAGTTGTTATCAGGTTCATCACTGAATTTACGACGGTGTCAGCAGCGACACTACCACCCCCCGGAGTGCCCTCCAGCGCGGCCCTACCAGATACAAGAGCTTTGACGAACTTCCCGATGTTCACCCTCGCGACATTCCACACGCAGGGGGAACGTCGTGTTGGTGCTCGGCGGCAAGTAGCGTCAACCACTTCGAACGCAATGTACTGATGATCACTTGCCGAGAAGTCTTCTAGGAATCGCCACTCGTTCACCGATGATGCCAGAGATTCCGACGCTAAAGTGATGTCAGGAATGCTTCCTTCACAACCTGGGCGCCGAAACGTTGGCGTGGATTCGGTGTTTAAAACTATGAGCCCGGTTCTCGCCGCCATTTCCAAAATCCGTTTCCCTCTGGAGCCTGACTGAGGCATGACCTATTCAAGAGCCCTGGCATTAAAATCACCGCTAACTAGGGTTCGTCCCTCCGTGCTCGAAACGGCGTCCTCCAGGGCATCAAGCCGGTGCCGAAAGTCCGGCATTTTCTCATTCGGCGTCAGGTAAACGCTAAAAAACGTTATCCCTAAACACCGGATCCAGACAAACCCGTTCCCCCGGCCTTCGGCAAGAACACAAAGTCGAACGTTGTCCGGAACCTAGATGGCAGCGGTGTCCGATAAGTCGAGACGCCATGAGGACGGGTCCTTGTTTCGGTATTGCTCGCTAATCAGGACTAGATCACCATTTACTTCCGCAGCGAACTGTGCTAGCAACTGGTGAGCGGTTGCACTCCGGTGCATGCTATGATTGGGTTTGCTTTGGTGGTTTGGGGTGAATTTAAATTGATACGGGCAAGTGTTTATCTAGCTTTATAATCATCAATGGCGCAACAACAGGTATCCAGTCTAGGCCTGTCTTAATAAGGAACTCCAGGCATTCTGGTTTTGCGCCAATGTCCACAAATTCGATATCCCTAAAAACTGCACATTGTAGGGGTGTGAACATTAATGAGGCTTATATTTCTAAACTTGCCTCGCAAATGCAGAGTGCATAGCCGTTCGCTTATGTTTTCAAAGCCGATAACAGCAGGTTTCATTTTTTGGCTGACTAAGAAACCTACTCCGAGCACATGGTTTACTGGATGGACACTATAATATATGGTGTAGTGGCTCTTCTCCAGGAAACAGGTCCCTGTTCAACGCATCTCCTGAAACGCTGTTTCATCAGCCCCATATTGGAACAGGATATCGGCTAGCTGATTATCAGCTTCATCTCTGTACAGGGAGCGCACGTTTCATGAGAAAATGCGCAAATCGTTATTCTGTTGTCGTTGCCGGGTTCGTCGTTGCATAAGGCTGCTGTTGTGGCTTCGTTACAAGTTGTTTTCCATGTAGGGTTGTCAGCCCTACCCAACCTCCACCTGGAGGACCAGCTGTACAATTTGTTCCGTTTTGAGGCGCGGGAGACTCGCCTTCATCCTTCTCCGTCTGCAGTTTTTCGTTAAGAAAGAGCTCCCAGCGGTCACCACGTGGAGGTGGAGATAGGGTTTGATAGTAGAGCTGTTGGTGTTGGTTCAGCAGGTATTTGCCAGGTTTTATGCTCCATCATGGGTACCAATCCACGTTTCGACCTGGGACCTACACTCCCCTTTGTTGATCTCCAAATGCGCATTAACCCTTCTACTAATAATGGACGTTATGAATTTCTAGATGGTTGGTAAGCTAGTAATCGGTCTTGTGTCGGCGGATTTTGTACTGTGTCCTTTGATTTTAGATAGAATTCTCAGAGTTGATGGAAATGCATAAAGCCTAGGAATACCTGGTGTATGCAACGGATCGATCTATTAGTGGGGATTTCAATCAGACGGTGAAGAAGAGTGTTTCGACGAGTACCTGTTGTTCCTTGACGAGCCTCCAGGATGATCCCAAGTTGTATTCGGCCGTTGACGGCGCCGGTAGTTACATGGCTGCGAGTGATAAAGCGGTACACATAAAGCCAACTGCGAAGTACAACTGGTTATCGGCCCTTAGACTTTTAACCACCTTACTGTCGATTACAGAATCTTCACCCAGTTATCAAGGCATACAACATTTTACATGTGATACCAGAGCGCCAGCTGTCGTGATAGCTTCGTTAGTGCATGCACTTTCCTCACCTATCCCTTGACTGACTGAGGCTATCTATTTCCCCTCCCTTCAAAATCAGGCTTTATTATTTATACATTTCTTTTTTGTTTTGAGCATCACCAGGAAACTGTCGAATGACTCTATCAATTCCTTCCTTGGGACCTAAGCATTTCACATTTAAACGATGGGAAACCCATTCCGAGTCATAAAATGAGTCACGTATGACACAAAAAAAGAGAGAAGGGATGAATAAGACGGCGTATCGTTTGGAAAACATTTTCATTAACCAGCACTGCTTTCATTTTAGGAGTCGAATAATCAATTGTTCTACTCAAGCTCTGCTACTGATTTTTTTTTTCAAAATTAAGTGATTCCATCTTTTCTTCTCTTACCTTCTGATATCTAAGGATGAACATTAGAGTCGCGATTAAAGTCCCAATTTCAACCTGATGTTGTGAAGCTATAATACACCTCTCAAGATGCTGATGTAAGGCTTTCCCCTTTTTCATGTCAGACTATCTTGCGAAAATTGAACCGGTACCTCAAATAATTTGTTCAGTATTGTAACCTTCATATTGCTCTAATTAATCAATGAAACCTATCCTTTATCCGTTCAAAATCTTTCGGGAGATCCAGGGCCATTGACTTTTCTCTCCATCAAAAGATTCTTAGGATTAATAGCATACATCTGCAACAACCCCATTTAATTTGGAGCTCCTCCTCTTCTATATAAAATAATCAATTAACACGAATCACATTCGGTACACAACGTCTATCATCAATTTAATTACATGGGAGACTTGCCTGTAAACTACATAAGGAAACAACGGAAAATGTATCTCGTCGGATTCTCTAATCTCTGTATCTTAAGAAATTTAAGTAATCTTTATAAGAGCTCATTATTCAGAAAGCTCTTCATTTAATCCTTATTGATTACCACAATCAATTGTTCGATATCGGCCTTAGGGATGGCTTCCCGAGGGTACAACAGGAAAAAGTCATGATAAAATATCTTCGAAAGACTAGGAAGGTGAAGAGAAAGTTGGAAGCAGTTAAATATAGAACGAGGAAACTATGGAAAAGATATTATTTACTATTGACTATGTTTCGCTTTTCTCATGTGCATGTTGTTTATATTATCGTGGCGTATCCTTGGGGTGTACTGGCGCGTGTTGTGTTAGTTTCGGGATATTGCTTTGATATGTAGACTGATGATGTAATAAATCACTTTCTATTTTTGAATTTAGGTATGCTTCCGCTCAGTCTGTGTTCGAGATGTAGTAATGAGCACGACTTCCGATTGTGGTGGGTAGATAATGAAAACGGGCTATTTGTAGGCTTTGCGAGGTGGGCGAAATGTTGTCTATATGTAGTCAGTTTGATCCTAACATTATCAGGAGATATTTCTAGCTTCTCAAAGGGTCGCGTGATCCGGTGAATCCATACGAAAGCTAACAAATCCTTTAAACATCAATGCTTCCCACTCACTCCAGGCTGCACCCAGAGGTGGTTCAAACGAAAATGCCACGCATTCATTCATTTCCCTTATTTGGAGAATCTCAAGGTCTTCACGGCAATATCACTAAATCAAATCAAACATGAATGACTTTAGAGTGTGCTCCCTCCACCTCGACACGACCTCGAAACTGGGAATCCTTTATGTAAATTACTGTCTTCTTGCAAAACACAATGGAGACCGGAATATGCCAGTTATTTCCTTATTTTCAATTGTGTGCCACCGGAAAATAACCCAATGAATTACTCTATTGTTCGACTATTCCTAACAGAAAGCTCCAATACGAGTCTTGAATTTCTCCTGAATTTGTATTTCCTTATGACACAAGCCATGACCATTATAAAAATATATTCGGCGGAAGTGAGCGTTCAAGGCAAAGGACATCTTGTTGCCACGTTACATCATTTCGTGCCAGCATAACAAACATACAAAATGAAATCAAATGGAGAATTTTCAATTTTCATCGGAAAATGGCGAGGAGATGTAAAGGAGAAGATGAACAGGCGAAGGATGGCAAAGTCTTTGACTGGCATGATGCCGGAATACAGTGTTGTGTATGTGTAATTTCACGCTCTTCTTGTCAAGTGGTTTCTCTGAATGCCAAACATCAAATTTGATAGGTTATTCCTCAATTGACAAGGGAAAAAGGACGTCGTACATATAGACATCATCATCCAAACCGCCCCTAATTCCCCTCCAATCGCATTAAACTCGCGAAAAAAGGTAATTCAAATAACAATAACATTTTACGATTCTAAATTCTTGTATCAATTCTGTTCTCCCCATCCAAAATCTGTTCTTTATTATTTCAATAACGGGCAAATATTACTTGGCTTTCCTGTTGAAAAAGGCAGAGCAGAGACACATGTTCACATCCTGCAGGCCGATAATGTAGCGTCCTAAATGAAATTCATAACAAACTCACTGCCACAATGCCTGGCTTGGTCCCGGACCTGGGTGAGACTTTCAGCAGAAGCAACGAGGGCTTGGTACGTATCATTGGCCTCCGTTCTGACCGTTCAGCAAACATTCAACTTGAAATCCCCCTAGACTCCTCCGTCATTGAAATAGTCACGCCACAGGGAAATGAAATTTCGTATCATTCAGATGTCCTGACGATGTGGTGGCCTGAAAGCGGGCACTAGGGGTGGGGGCGTTTGTTGTTATTGTTGCCACTGCATCAACTCGGGTCGACGTTGTTTTGTTTTATTGAAGTTCATCTCCTCGTATCGGATCGTTTCCAGATCCTTTTTATTATATTTTAAAGTCTGAGGCTTCAGGGGATACATTCACGCTGGCTTCTCTCGCGCTGTCAGTCCCGTCTCCTGGTGGTATGATGGCGGCTTAAAGGCGTGAAATGCCCAGTAGACAAATAAAAAAAATATGAAATTGGAGCTTACGAATGAAAAATGTTTACGAATTGTGAAGGGATCTTTTTTTGAATGGATATCCTATAAATGGCCGATTAAATTCAATTATCTGCGCTTGCCATCATGGCGTTGTTTGGGAAAGTCGTAATGATAAAAGCAAACGGAGAGCACCGAAGCACAAAGTGAACCCGCGGTGGGATCATAACAAATTTTACGTATAAGTCAAGTTTCTTTTGAAAAGTTATTTTCTCCTGATTGTCTCAAATTAGGGATTTCACTTTAGAATGAAGCTCACCTTTGGGAATCGAGGAGTTATTTTACTAAAACTTGGGTTTTGCAAATTTGGGAGTCGAAGATGTCAACCGGCAACTTTTCAGCACGGGAATCGTGGTTAAACTATTACTATGAATGAAGTATAGTTTTACCGTAGTTCCCAGTTTATACCATTTTCAGTCATTTAAGTGTGTTATGTTGCACTAGCGCTCCCTCCATCACTTTCATTGCTGTCAAATCGGCAATATCGAAAGAGGCATAAATATTGGTTAGCTACAGACTCAGGCTTTGACTTTATTGCTTGGCCTTCAATGTCAAGGAGGGCACGTTCGAGATGCCTTGGGTCTTCAGACCCTTGGCAATCTGATGGCCTAGGCCACAAATGATCAGCGACGTGGAATTTTTGGAAGAGAGTACACATGAAGAAATTCGCGTTTCTCTCATGGAGATACCCGATGGACAAACAGGCGGGATCTCATACCGGACATAAATTGGTCCATCAGGCAGAGGCATATCTCCACAATATTGAAAATTAGATGACACTCCAGAAGGGGGGAGAGCGAAGCTGAACAATGGTCTCTTGAGAAACCTGCTACCAACTGAGGTCCTTGATCCCAAGGCAGTGACAAGCAAATTGTACCTCTGAGGTCAGTATATCAGACGTTAGGAAAGAAATAGGCCTCAGTCGCGTAAGTATTAAGTGGTATTCGGGGTTGGTGAGGGGCGAAACGCATTTAACTAACTATACTGCGGAAGTTATTTCCTTAAGGAGCATGAAATCATTGAAAGCCTTGTGGTCGTGCAGATGTGCAAGGGATGTAGTGTGAAGTTCGTGTTCACTGGCATACACTTTCGAGCAGGTTTTATTATGGTAGACTGCGCGACGGAGGACCCGCCGGAAGGGATTAGGATAATAGGCCAGAAATTGCAAAGCTTGAAGTGAGGAGAACTGTCCACATGGTCTGGTGATGATGTACCAAATGCACAAATGGTAACAGTCTACCTTCCAAAAGCCACATCGATGGGGAAGAAGAATTTTCTGGGTCTCAGAATCGCCCAAAATAAATATCTCTTAACATGCGATTGTGAAGAGTCTTGGGATACTGAGTGGAGCGCAAAGGCAAGCTCCTCACGATCGTAATAGGTAACCGATGCCCGTAGGCAATTAAATGCTGTGATAGCCTCATCAATAACAATTACAGACCAAGGAAAGATACTTCGGAGCGCATTTAGGGTGGAGGCCTACCGAGACTCCTGATGGAGTCGCGGAGGCTATAAAGGTTGAAAGGGCAGGATCGAACAGGACAATGGACCTGCTGCTTACTGAGAGCTAGATGCCCGTCAACCTAGACCTAAATTGTTCGATACATTTATTATGAGAGTATTCATACGATCCAGAAGCAAGCATTCCGCGTCCAGTATGGAGCATGTACAGCACATCACAAACGAGCGTATTCATATAATCCAGCAGCTAGCGTGTCCAACATAAAAGAATTGTTCCCAAGAAGAGTTCTCAAAGGAAATTCGCCTGTCGGAGCATTGCTTGAAATTTTACGCTGGAAAAAAATCATTGCGCATATTCAACCTTCTATGGTACGTGCACGAGAAAAATTCCATAAATTAGTTATGGTGTTAGTGCCCTGTATGTGATGCAGTGCATCGGCGTATGGCCACGTGACTGCAAGCACATGCTATTGCACCGCTGTACAGCGATTTATGTCATATGGGATGGGGAAACACATACAAGATGTCATTAAAACACCGACACGCCTATACGTGTACCACGACGGTAAGGGGTCACTGAACTACCTCGTCAATATGACACGAACTCGCAATAGAATACCGTGAAAAAGACACTTGATTTGTTCCTTCCGTGTTTAGTTTTCTTGATTATTTCATACGTTTACTATGAGAGTATTCGTACGATCCAGCACGAGGTGTTCCCGATCCGCACACGCAGGCCAGAAATAGAAAGAATATTTGTCCCCGTGCTGGAAGGTATAATAGTAGGGAAATTGAAAAGCTAGGGGAAGCGAAGAATCATAGACACGCAAACAAGTTTCTCAGGGATTGTTCCGACGGAGGTCAATCTAAGTCAAAACGTACCTCTCAAGAATTCAGGCATAATTTCCGCAATTATATGATGTAGTTCTATACTGTTTTTGACACGCTCCGTGTTGGAAACGCTAGCTGCTGGATCGTATGAGCACTTTTATCTGTGCTATGCTGGACATACTCCGCGGTGAATACTGTAATGATATATGCAAATTGTCAATGGTCAACCGACCATACTTAGTGGCCGGAGACGACTAAGAACCCAACCCAAAAACCTAAAAAATGGCGAACTTGACCGTGAAGGTCCGTCCGCAAACATTGCGTGGGATCCTGAAAAATAAACCAAACCCGAGTATTCGCGCGCACCTACCGAAATAATCCCCTCGCGAGCTAAATCTGGAAATAAAAGAGATAATAAAAAAACGGCTCGACCACGCGCGTAGAGCCATAAAACTCCGGACCCGAGTGCCACGGTCCAAAAGGAAGATCCACGACCGATCACATCCTCGATCCATGTTTCCTTTGCCTCAGATGTGTTGTGGGGCCCGCCTCTGGAGTTCAGAGTCTTTCTTGACATGCTCAGGACAAGATTTTGGAAGATATCCCCGGAAAAGGCTTGTGAAATTTTGTGAAATGACACGTGAAGAATTGAATTGCCCAAAGCACTCCCGCCTCCCACATTCCCAAACCTGGTTAGCGCAGAGCACGTGTCGACGAAGCACTTTGATGGAGCTTCAATGTTTGCAAGCGAACCTTTAGTCAACTTCGCCATCTATTTAGGTTTTCAAGTTAGCCCAGTCCTCTTGGCTGCCTCCGGCTACTAAGGATGGTCGTTTGCATACGTCATTACAAATGATATCCCACGTTGTAATGAGATTAATTGGTTTGTCGATGGTGAAAAGACCGTCCTTAGTGGCCGGAGACGACCATTGCAGTAATTCCAAGTGCAATTTCCAACGAGAACATTGGAATAGTTCTGGCTCAAGAACCCAGGACACATCGGGGGCGGATCCGTGACCTGCAAGGAAGGAGTCAGCAGATAATTTACGATTTCTAAAAATCAAGAGCGTGCATCACTCTTAAACGGAATTTAAAATATATATGTATGTCCTTTAGGGTTTCTAACTAAATATCTTATGGCTGTCCAAATCTCACTGGAAGTCGTAGGAAGAACTCGAGATGGAGTCGTGGCATCAGCAAACTTTCCAGTAGATGGCACAGGGATCCCACTATAATTAGCCAGTAGACTGGCGAAATTCTGCGAGAGAAAGAGCGATCACTTCTTCTCGACTGTGATGCCGATGCCCACTTTTAGATCTGGGGAAGCAGCGACATTAATCCAAAAGGTGAGTCCCTTCCTGAATTTGTTCTTGGTAATAATTTAGAAATACATAATATGTTAAACACGCCAATATTCGTGACCTGCACCGAGCAAGAGGTACTAGACATAACTCTAGGAAACGGGCGATTTGTCTAAGTATTGAATTATAGCAGAATTAGACTGGACGTCAATGGCAAATCTGAAGTAGAAAGGATTAGAGGAAATCTCAGGAGGACAGATTGGGATTATATTATGCACCTAATCAACACCATGGCTCATCTAAAGACGGACGATAATGTCAGGAGTGAACTCCAACTGGAAATAGTGGTGCAGACCATAGCAGCGTTGTAATTGACGCATATGAGGCCAGCTGTCCGGCTAAGCTAGGCGCGTTATCAAGAGACGCACCCTGGTAGAACAAGAACCTATCCAAAATGAGAATAGGGCTCCGGAAATTCTTCAACCGCGCGAAATAAACTGGGACTGGCCCAGGTACAAAAGCACATTGACGTTGTATAATCAGGGAACCTAAACGAAACAGCTTCAAGAAATTCTGTGAAAGGGTTTATCAAACCGGATGAGCATACGGACTATGCGAAGATTTAGCCAATGATATCAAGATTTCTATCTGTCTGAAAACGGAAAATGAGACATTTATCGAGAATGAGGAGGGCAGGGTATTTCTGCTTCTCAGAAGTTAACAACAGAAGACAACAACATTCTGTCTGACACCTTCATAGTACGTAGAATGAAAAATGAAAATTGGAAACTAGCGAAAGAGGTGTGCTCGGAATTTAGACTAAGATAGGTAGTGGGAACCTTGAAATTACTGAGGTGACTCGGAATGGATGCATTTTCCAAGCAGAGGGGCCTCCAAATCATCGTAGCATCTCCTCTAGGAGGGAAGGGGCGGCATAGCCCTGCAATATATACCAAGCGCATTGAGCCCAGCAAAATAGTGTTTTTTCGCGGTGCTCAAACCCGATATGTCTCTGAAGGGTACGGCTAGAAAAGAAACCACCCAAATCACCCGATAGGTGACGGAAGCATGCGATGCTACTATGCCCTGAAGGCGATCGTTCTCTACCGATATTGAAAGTTTGCGAGCCGCATGTTTCCGGGCATGAAGGCTTTCCCAGAGGCCGAGGAGAAAGCCCGATGGCGAAGGCTGTGAAGAAGAAACCATTCGGAGGAGTAAAAAAACTGCTTCAAACATAAACCCTTGGGGCGAGGACTACAGGGTGGTAATAAAAAGGTTGCGGATATCCTATCAGTTGACCTGCCTCCGGCTCCTGAATCTGATTGTTACCACTCTACTCCCTCACCACGGAAGCAACGTATGACAAACGATTGTTCAGCTAAATGGGGGATAATAGTAGTAAAAGTTACTTGGGGAAGTTACTGTGGGAAATATGTGGTAGGATCGGTGACAGCAAGGTTCCAAGTTTGTATGGCAATGGATGAAGACTAGGCCCGACCTGTTTGTCAATAACCATCATGGTGAAACTGGCAAAAGACGCACTGACTTCTGGCGACAACTGTGCCGTGTTGCACTGGACGGCAAAAACGCGTTTAACTCGGCCAACTGGAATTGAATTGAAGGGGAGCTGGCTGACATAAGTGTCCCTGGGTATTAAGCGAATTTGGAGGAAAATTACCTCTAAGAGAGGTACGAAACGGATGAGAGAGTACATTGGTACAGTCGGGATACCATAGGGATCGGTACTGGGTTCCCTGTTGTCGAATATCATGCAAAATGGGATGGCTGATCTTTCCCTCTCAGAGGGGGCTACGATTGTTGGCTTTGCAGATGGCCTAGCTGACCCAGAAGATGAGAAGATCTATGCGACGGAAAAAGTCAGAGCGTTAGAGTCCTGGCTAGGAAGAGCCGGGTTGGCCTTGGCGGACGCAAAAACCGAAGCGGTCCTAATAACGAACCGCATGAAAAAGAACACCGTGAAAGTGTAAGTCGGTGAATATAGGGTCCTATCAAACCAGGCTATTAAATACTTCGGGGTGATAATTGACACCAGATTGAGCTTTAGGTAGCACCTGGAGTCTGCATGCTAAAAGGCAGCCAGTGCCACCGCGGCACTTGCAAAAATATTGTCGCATATTGTTGGGTCGAAACACTATCGGAGGTTGCGTCTATCCGAAGTGAGGCGCTTGCAAATTCTCAGAGGCGGAAGCAGGTGAACTCCGACTACCAGCTGATGGTTTTGAGGGTATGCAATGCTTTTAGAACCAAATCAGCTGAGGCAGTACTGGCTGCGGCGAGCATGATCCCTGTCGACGTTCTGGTAAAAGAAATGAGCGTGCTTTACCATGTAAGACGTATGGAGGGGCACACAGAATATAGAAAAGTGGCAAGGTCAGAGTCACATGATTTTTAGCAACTCAGATGGAACGAGTCCACAAAGGGTCAGTGGACCAACAGGCTGATTCCCAAAATTAGGGTGTAGCTTGGGCGGAAACATGGGGGGACCTAGGTTCGCAATGGAGTTGAGATCTAAATCAATCATTGGGCAGGATCGTGAGCTCGGAGAACTTAGTTGTAGGAGAGCTGGCTTACGGTTTCCTCTGCAGTTGTGTAAATGCAGGAGGAGTTGTTGAAGGAGCAAAGAAGGAGGAAAGCTGAAAGGAGAAGAATGGGTGCCTAAGGGGAAACCTACTCTTTGAAGAATACCGAAATGGTGGTCCCGCTGGGCTGGGGTTGGCGGTGGTTTTTAATGGGTGGGAATCCCACACGCGTTCGATCTGCCTCCGGTCTTATTGTGGTGGAGCTGGAGCGGACGTGCCTTTCTAAGATTTTCCACCTTCGTGTACGACCAGAAAAGAAAACAAGATAAAGCATTTATACAACGATAGTAATATCGCTCACTGTGGTAACATAGTGGTTTTATGCCATCATATAAGATGCATTTTGATCAAATGTACTTAGCCTCAGCCGGCCGAGGCTTCTTTAGTGCTATTAGCTTGATGAGTTGGAGGAGTTAGAGGGTTGGTGCCGCTTTAATTTGCTGCAAACTACTTATAACCTGGATGATCCTTTCCCTTCGACCTTAACCTACCTAAGGGTTATGGTTTGCCTGCGAGCTATTTTCTTGAAGGCGGTTTTTTCAAATGCGTTGTTTCATTGGGGACACTTTTTCGGTGGTAGGAAAATCCTTACTTATGAATAAGGCTTTGGCTTCTGTAATAGAGGTCAATTAGAGCTTAGGGTCGGGGTTTTTGGCAGGGTATTTGCGTCGTCTAATCAGTTGGGGATGAAACTCACGATTGTAGTATAACGATCAAAGTTTAATTCTTATTTTGATTTTTCTTTGAATTTTTCTTAGTTATGAAATGATTGTCTATTGCAGCGCTTAATGTGGGAAAGAAGCTTACAGCGGAGGTAGAGCTAGTTGAAGTTAGGGTTTGCTTGTTATCCATAGTTTAGAGTTCAGGGGAATATTTTAATGTCTATGACCCCTCAGCCTTCAGCACCATAATCACACCTCGGCTTAGGGTTTGAACACCTCTTGGCTTCAGCTTCCTCCTGTGATCCCCTTAAGGATCCTCCTTACTGACCGCTCTGACTATAGGAAGGTAGATAACCGTCAAAGGAGAGTTAAAGCCGGTAGGCTCTACCTTACTTTTGCTTATGGAAGTAAATTCTAATTAACATAGTTGATTTATTCCATTCGGAGTCGTTGGTTACAGCTCACGTCCATCAATGACCAAAAATATCACCAATTGGAGAGTACACTTTTTCATAGGCTGCTGATTTAATATTAATTTTCATCTCATTAAATTTCATACCCTTTCGAAGAAAAATATGGATTAGTCTTCCCGGAGAGTTCAACGTATTTATACGCTTTCAAGGCTCATTCAAGGCTCCTATTCCACTCAGTTCTACCGGCCAGACTCCTCCAGCACTTCACTACTTTCATTCCAAAACAAACTGATTTGCATCTTCATATAATTTTCCACAAAATCTATTCAGAAAACTTTGTAAGCTTGAAAACATATAATCTTGGTGGGAAGGGAGAGGGACGCATCGTAAAATTGTGAAAACCTCATCAATTCCTCCCGGACTACGACTTTCTAATAGAAATCAGAAAATCCACACAAAAGTTCGCCATGATCCAACGACACTTAAGAGCTTAAAAGATAGAACTTTTATTGTATGGAAATGAAAATTTTGAATATTCCTACGGCTCCGGTCATAAAATCCTCGCCAACTATCTACGCCAAGTATAGCCTTTTTCATTGCCCCCTCCTGAAAAATGTTCATGTCTTTATATATCCTTGCCTTGGCTGGCTTGGTGGAGGTGTGTCGTCCACTGAATACAAATTTCCACTGAAAGCCTTGTAAGTAATTATGAATTCTGAATTTTAACCTCGGTTTGTTGTGAAGGTTACACATTCTACTTAGTTTCGCAAGGACTAACATCTACGTGGTTGGGAGGATTTCCCAGATTTAATCTGGACGTTGATGATGAAAAGTCTGCGGGGTTGCCAGACTGGAAAGGTGAAAGTTTTCAGCTTTTGAGTCTTTAAAATTTTCCTGGAAAAGGTGTGGATACTTTAAAGTCGATCTGCTTTTCGGTATTCTCAAAGTTCTCAACTAAAAGCCTAAACTTGCCTGTGCTGGTATGCCCACTAGTCCGTCGAAAGTGAATGCAGATTAGGCTTTTCCTTTTAGGCTGTGCAAGTATTACTTAGAATCGTCAGCCCCATGTAAAAATCCCTCCAGTTTAGAAGTTTTTCCACTGCCTACGAATGAAAGCCAACTGCAGACTGACCCCATCCTGGCAACTCGTTTTCCTATCAAACCATTTGTATGTGAGGAAACCATGTTCCAAGGATTCCCAGATTAGCACCGCTTTCGAAAAGTGAATAATAAATCCAAGCAGTCAAGCCGACACGACAATGATGATGATGAGAAAACGTATAGAAAATATATGTTTTTCCATTTAGTGGAAAGTGTTTGCACCGATATTCAATGTGCCAGCTCCCTTCACGCTGCGACTGGCGCCATTAAGGAAGAAAAAGGAAAGTAATTTAACTGAAAGCTAGTAATGCGTTCAACAGTCCCTTGGGTAATTTACACCAATTTATATTCAATGAAGCATGTCGGAATCATATAACATAACTACTCTGTTTGCGTCCTTATATGACTTACTCGGGATGCTAGAAAAAAAGGATATACTGAAAGCACCGAGTTCCTTTCATTTGCCTGGCGGTGCATACTTTTCTACGTAGGCCACGTTTTCCTCCGGCTTTCACTTCATGAGGAAAACTGACTTTTCTTCTCCGTGCTCTGCCTGTATGTATATAAGTTGGACCATGGAAAATCCTTGCTTGCTTGGGCTCTATAAAAACCCAATGAGTTGCCTACAACGTCTAATACATATAAGATTGGGTGAGTTATCTATTTCTTCCTGCTGTAGTTGTACCGCAACAACCTTGAGCGGAGGAAGTTGGAACGGTGGGAATCCTGTTTTATGAAAGTGTATGCTATGTTTTATGGTGTAACATTTGTTCGAGCCATTTCGACAAACTGTTTAGTTGAATGATGCCCGCTTATTTCAATAAATCGTTCTAAATGCAGGACTCAGAGAAATACCGTTTAATTTCTAATAGAAAACTCTGAATCAACGCGGAACCTTTTGAGCTATTAAAATGGAAAGGATCCCATCATTTATGTTTATTTAGAGAGAAATCGCTCAGATGGTTTTAAAATGAAAATCGAGTTAAATTAAAAAGAAACCGCCGAAGCAATTATAGCCGACCCAACGATAGGAGTAAGAAATTAATTTAGGGGTGTATTTTTAGAATGTTCATGGAAGGTTTCTTGGTTGCGTATCTTTGATCTGAAATCCTTTTTCGGCGATGAGCAATATGCAGACAGTGGGAAATTCAATATACTTCAGGCGTCATGTTGGGGATTATCTTGGGGCGACTCTTGGATTTTCTGGCCATAAAACGATTACGTGAAATAATTACTATTTTTGCCGACTAGAATAATAAGAGATACATTAAATTATGGGGCAGATGGATATCTCTACTAATAAAGCACATTTTCACATTGTCTCAAGGGTAGAATTTCATTTTCTTGAACTCTAATGAGTACTGCTTAAGTTCAATGGGTATGCCATTGCCATATTTTTGGATGTCCCTGCAAAATTTCAAGTTAATGCCTTCAGGTGTTGATGCTATTGAATCAAGTGTATCATTAGGACGATGAGAACACTCTCCTGTCATGCTGTAAGAGTCTGTGATAAGGGTGTCCAAAAACACATGAAGATGCAGTAATGGATCGTAACTCTCCAAGTGGCAAGAAGTGACAAACATCGAACCCACCGACGACTTTGGGAAATCAGGTCGTGTCCGAGGCACGGACCAGATTCATGCTTCCTCATTGAGAAAGCTATGGAAGACAAGCTCTCCACTTCAATGGAAAACCTGAAGCCAGTGTCTTCCGCTCGATCAGCCAGAAATAGGCTACCTTAATGAAATAAACTGGAAACCTGACTATGGGCGGCTTGTCGGTGACACTCGGTAAAAGGAAACTTCAGCAGCAGAGAGGAAAATACTACTCGCCTGTCAGAACCTTCTCTTCCGCCTCTACCAGGAAAAGCGACTGAAAGGGCAGCTGGCTATTCGGACACAACTAGCCTAATTCCGCTGTGTAGAAACAGATCCAAGCAGCCCCGACACCGTGAACTTGGGAATGCTCCTCGCCGACGACAACGGAATGTACTGCGAAAGAGAAGTTTCTTAAGAATGAGAACATGAGCGTTGCTAATACACCAAGTGTGCCGATATCCAGAGAAATGGGACGTAAAAAAGTGGAACTTTCGACGAAAGGGGTGGACAAGCTGGTAACCCCGCTGAGATCCACACAGGACGCATCAGACTTTTCCGTTAGTGGCGATTTTCATAGAAGGTTCATTTTGATGAAATCTGAGGAATTGGATTAGGAAAGAGGAGGATCTTCTTCGATGCGAGATCCTCGAGACCGAGAGCCTGCGTCCTGATGTCAAAAGCCTCAGTGATTCCTGGTGGACTGCACACAAACTGGCCCATCCGGCGGAGGCACATCTCTAGGTGATCACACCCAAGGAGAGTGGCGGGATAAGTTGGGAGGTCAAGCAGAATCAAGGTCAAAATTCGTCTACTACAAAGACCACCACTAACGAAGGCCCCCGCTCAAAACCTTCGGATGGGGGAGGATCTGAGCTTGAAAATGGTATATAGGTTGGGGGGTCTGAGTACCAGGAAAATTGCTGATTTTTGGAGGAATCTTGGGGAAAATTTAAACGCTTATATCTCCGTTAATATTGAGAATTTCGCAAAAAGGAGCTTAAATCGTGATCACTACTATCAGGGGAGGATGGGGGAGGGTCTGAGCTTCAAAATGGTGTATAGGTTGGGGGGTGTGAGTGCCAGGAAGATTGCTGATTTTTGGAGGAATCTTAGGAAAAACTTTAAATGCTTATATCTCCATTAATATTGAGAATTTCGCAAAAAGGAGCTTAATTCGTGATCACTACTATTGGGGGAGGATGGGTGAGGATCTGGGCTTCAAAATGGTATATAGGTTGGGGGGTCTGAGTGCCAGGAAAATTGCTGATTTTTGAAGGAATCTTGGGGAAAACTTTAAACGCTTATATCTCCGTTAATATTGGGAATTTCGCAAAAAGCAGCTTAATTCGTGATCACTACTATTGGGGGCGAAAGGGGGAGAATCTGAGCTTCAAAATGGTATATAAGTTGAGCAAAGGCACCTCTGAGGTCACCATATCAAACGCCAGAAAGGAGACAGGTCTCAGTGGCGCAGGTGTCAAATGGTATTTGCGTTATCTGACGAACGCCTGAAACTAGAGGAGGCCTTTAAGAAGGCTCAACACAGACCTAAGCCTTCACAATCCCTCGCAGGCGGGGAACAGCGGGAATCCGCCCGCGAAAGGTTAACGTTCCCAAGAAACCAAACGAGAGTCCAAGAGAGGAGAAATCCCCGGGCGATCTGAACCCAACCGAACTCAGCACCTCAGCTTCAAAGATTGGCTTGCATATGTATCAGTGGGGCAGTGAGGACATGCCCAACGGCATCTCTGGAGCTCCATCTGGGATTAACCCTCTCCATCTGCACATACAGATGCATGCAAAGAGTATCACTGAGGTGGGGAGCTGCCTGAACCAAAGGACGATTGATATTCTTTCTAGGCGGTATCCGGAATTACTGTTCAAGAGATAACATGACAACGAGGTGATAAGAAGTTTGAAACACGTTGAAGTAACAAGGCAAACTAGGAGATCGTGTCTACGACATACGGCTTAAACCAGCAACTGATTACTTGATACACTTATCTCCAAAAGATAGCCAAGCAGCGATCAAGGCACTTAGGTCCAATCAGGTGAACTCTAAACTGGTATGGGAATACCTTGAGAGACTGAATACACTCGGCTCATCCAACAAGGTTCCAGGCCATGTTGGGTTGGGAGGCAACGAAGCAGTGGACGAACTAGCCAAGAACGGACGCCTTTACACTGGGCAGAACCCTTCTATGGAATCGGAAACGGTTTCATGTCTATGCCACTAAGAAATGAAGAGGAACGGTTGAGGGAACTATAATAGGCGGGCCTACCAGAGATGGAGCAATTCAGAGTGCCTATTGGGGGATACGAACCGGTGCGCACAAAGGAATGTTTAAACTTCACCCTCTGAACCTCTGACTCATAGTGGGAATTCTCACTGGTCACTGTCGGCTAAATTATCACCTAGGAAAGCTAGGGATGTCTACGGATACTGCCTGCATGTTTTGTGAGTGCGATGAAACCTTTATACAGGTCCTGGGATAGTATCCTACTATGGTCCCTAAACTGCTAGTATGCAAGGGAACGGAAGTATCGACATGTGCTTGGGACAACATACCAAGAGCATACACGGTGATGGTCTACCTTCCCAAAGCTGCAGTAATTGAGATGGGGAAGTTTCTAAGCCTCCTCATCATTCAAAACATGGATCTCCTCCCGTTGTTATTGAGCGTTTTTAGAAGCAAGGAGGTGGGCAAGACAAACTGTTCACCATCGAGATAGACAACTAACCCCTGGAGGCAACTAAACGTCGTAACTGCCTCATCAAATACAGATTTGGTAACATAACTATGCACGTGCACAAGGGGAAACCAAAGAAAGATACTTCGGAGGACACATCGGATGGTAAGCTCCGATGCAGGGAAGTGCCCTGTCGGAGGAGGAGGGTAATGTTCAGACATTGGAGAAGAGCTCCAAACACTAGCGTAGCTGATGTCGAGCCCAGGTGAACCTTCATCATGCAAAAGTGCGCCTGCAGTAATTGTAAGGGCAAGTTCCAAGGATAATAATGAAATAATGCTTGTTCGAGAACCTTGAATGTACCGGGACAGATTTGCCGCCTGTAGGTAATTTGGTATTCCTTTTGTAAGCAACCAAGAGTTTGCACCATTTTCAAAAAAAAAGTTTAAAATTTATAAGTCTTTCAGAGTTTCTAACTGGAGATTTCGTGTCTGTCGAAGTGGCACTGGAAGCATCCGGACATTTCTCTGAGGACGACACCCAGATTCCACCGGAATTAGTCGTTAGACTGGCGAAGTTCTGCGAGAGGAAGGCTCTACGACTTCTTCCTGGCTGCGGTGCAAACGCCCACCATAAGAGTCACAGAATCAGTGACACTACCTGAAGAGGTGGGTACTTTCTGGAATCCATTCTCAGTAACAAGTTAGAAATACGTAACGATGGGAAGGCACCAACATTCAAAGTACAGAGATAAGAGTCACAGAATCAGTAACACTACCTGAAGAGGTGGGTACCTTCTGGAATCCATTCTCAGTAACAAGTTAGAAATACGTAACGATGGGAAGGCACCAACATTCAAAGTACAGAGAGTGAGTGACCGGACCAGGCGCACTAGTTTTACTAACAAATCAGAACTTATACTTAACGATGCTAATCCCACCGGGACAAAGAGGGAAATATGACCACTGGTAACGAGGAAATAAAAAGGGGGATATCACACAGTGCATGCGAAAATGAGGGGGGGACGGATAAGTTGTAGCAAAACAGCTTGACTTTCTGAGGTGTTGGGCTACTGTATTTTAGAATTGGGTAAAGGGATTTGAGTTGCGTGGCTCAGTGCCTTGATGATATGTAGGAGGCGTATTCATTGTCACCCCAAGGTAGGTGACTTCCTTAACGGTTGGGATGGTGTCATTGTGGATCTTCAGGGATAGGGTTGATATGTCGCTCCTCATTTTCGGCGTCATCTTAGCGGTATCGCAGAATACGATGGTCTCGCATTTTTGTGGGTTTAGGGATCGTTTTCAGCGGGTGAAATACCGGTAGAGTTCGCCCAGTAGGAATTCAGGCGGGCTTCACAGGCTGGGACATTTCTGGTGGAGGTGTAAAGGATGAGGTCATCCGCGTATTGGAGGATGCGGATTGGATTTGGGTATGGAGTTAGATTGGGAAGGTCTGCGGTGAACAGGGAGAAGAGGGTAGCGGAGAGGACTGATTCCTGAGGGATCCCAGCCGGGCTAGAATATGGGGAAGAGAGGTGTTCACGGAGTTGGGGATTTCCGCCCATCAAGAAAGCTAAGAATTACCTTGCAGAGGTGCGGATGGAACTGGGGGACTTCGGAAAGCTTGTATGCGAGTTCGTATTGCCATACGGAGTCGAAAGCTTTCTTGATGTTGAGGAGGCAGGTTATGATCGGTGCATTCCGGTTGAGGCCAAGGAGGACGTCCGATTTGAGCGCGAGTAGTGCATGCTCAACCGAATGTTTGGGTCGGTTGGCGAATTGGAATTGTGACAGTGAATGGTTGGAGTCACAGTGCTCGTCGATAATGAGTTTGATAATCCGCTCGAATATCTTGGCGGAGGATGAGAGGATTGACATAGGCCTGAAGCTATCGGGATTTAGGGGATTTTGGTTTTTTTGGGATAGGAACAATTCGAGGACTCTTCTAATCTGTTGGGAAGTGGGCGTTGATAAGGCAGTGGTTGATGATGGGGGACATAATGCAGTGCTTGGGACGCATTTCTTGAGGACGATAGAGGGGATTTTGTTCAGTCCAACTGATTTCTTGCTTTTGGAGGCGGCGATGGCCGCCCTGACGGAGCCTGGACTGATAAAGTGAATGGGGAGGATATTTTTTCGCTGGCTTGGGTCGACGAGGGCGTGGGTGAAGGGATTTTCTGCGGGTTGGGGAATGAGGTAGGAAGGGTGGGCTAGGAGTTGGGAGATCTTTCCGCTTACCTCGTCATCGAAAATTAGTTCATGGAGGTGGAGGTGCAGTGGTGGGCTTGGAGGAAGTGGTGAGCGAGGACGTTCACCTTTAGTGTGGGTGGGATGTTTTGTGGCAGGATCGTGTTTCGTTGGACTGGTTTGCCTAAACGCGGGCAGGTTTTCCTGAGTTCCCTGTATGTACCAGAGTTCAGTTCGGTGTTGGAGAGGCGCTTGTGGAGATATTGCGTGTATAGAGTGAGAATTCTTTCGCGGTCCATCCGCTTGTCCAGTTCGTGGATTTCGGTGAGGAGGTGAGAGGGTTGCGGAGAGTATCTGTTTCTAAATAATCTCCGCCTGGGGGTCTTTTTATACCGGATATCGCTTAGGATGCCGTCGGGCAGGGTAATTAGGTTGCGGTAATTCAAGGGGCGCGATGGGATCAGTTCGTTGCATACTTGCCGAATTGCTTCGGCGTATTGACGGACAGTTAGATCGGTGGAGTTGTTGGGAATTGCACAGTTGGACGGGAGTAGGAGAGGTTGAAATTTGGTTTTGAGGGCTAAGTTGATGTGTTTCCAGTTTGCACGCTGGAAGTCGGGAACTGAAGGTGGCGTGGACCGAACGACTCTGCCCGGCAGTTTTATGTGAATGATTATGGCGTCATAATCGCCGATGCTGGGGACCGTTTCGAAAAAGAGGAAGGTGTTTGGGTTGGGAATAACAGTCAGGTGACTGCTAACCAGGAAGTGGTCTAAGTGTGGCGCGGCAGGATCTGCAGCATTCGAAATTTATTTCGAATGTTGCGGATGCGGACGGGTAGATGGCACGGAACTCTCCACTCACTCATTTTCTGAACGCACCGGGGGAGTGGAGAATTAGCGGTGGAAAAATGCCGTTGTTTGGGACAGTAAGGACCGCATGGAAATAAGTCGGTCTCTTCTGTTCCAAACCGCGGCGGCATACACACGTAACCACCTAAAACAAAAAGTGATTTTTGCGATTGTTCATAATACTTTGCCTATTTAGTGATAAATTTAATCAATCATTTTAGCTGATATAGTGTTATTATCAATTCGATTATAACAGTTAACTTTTGTGACATTTGAACTGCCCAGCAACATTTAAATTATTAAACGAACTTGCTCAATAAATTCAAACCTACCATTTATAGGAAATTTTACAAATATTATGAGAACATAGTTTAACTCCAATTACACTTTGAATTACTTGTGTGTTACCAATAACAACAGAATAGGAATGGTAGTGCGATCTGTTGTAAGTAGGAAGGGCCGGGCTGAAATGGGCTAGGTTGATGGTGGGATTTGAGGTTGTGAGGAAAAGGTAAAGCTGGTCCCCGTTCTGGTTCGACCGTGCATCGAACCAGGACGGGTGTCTGGCATTGAGATCTCCACTGATGATCAGGGACCATTGGGAGGTGCAGGTTTTGTGCGTTCCTCCTTGCCACCACCTGGACGAACCGTGGGCACTTTCTGTAGTTGGCTGGGTGGTCGTTGCCCCCGCAGTTAACGCACTTCGGCCTCCTCGACTGTTTTGGCACATTCACTAGGACCGTGTAGCCGGTCGCAATTAACGCACCTGTAAGTGAGGTGGCAGTTGGTTACCGCGTCTCCCGGCAGTTTTTGCATTGTAGCACTTGTCTGTTTTTGATTTGCTCGAAGCGAACAATCATGTCCTGGATGGCTTTCACCTCGCGCAGCTGGTCCTCGCTAAAGGTCGCGTCAAAAGTGACCAACCACAAGTCGAGATTAATATTGTTGGAGAATCGTCGGTGGCAGTGGGCGGGTCAGCTATATATAGTAGAAAAAGGAAACGAGACAGGCTTTGGCTGAGATGAAGCAATGGTGTAGATCTCGACGCCAGACAGCTTTTAAGGATATCGACTTCGGCGCACAACTGAGATATTTGCAGTTACTAAGATTGCGCTGTTGATGAAGATTATAATTAAGGAATGCCTGCCTGCCCTCTGAGACTTTTAGACTGTAACGAATCGTCCTTTTTGGTATCTCAGATGGGCAGAAACCGTGCTTATTTTCAATCCTCGGCTCGCAGCAGCAGGGAGCTACAAATAGCTTTTCACTTTCACTCTGCCATTTGTATTAAAGTCGCTTGTAATTAAAAACCTCTCCTTGTGAATCACTGTGAAAGAGTGGCTGTAATCCGTCCCTTGGAAAGGTCAATCCATCTAGTTTCGAATTCAGTTTTCACCTCAACTCTGAGGTATGATGATGATTGAGATATTTCATCTTTATGCAGCTCAAATGTTATCTTTTCAGACGAGCCAGCTTTCAGTTTCCTCCGTGGACATAAATGGAATGTATGAACACTGAGAGTTCGCATATGAGCCCCTAGAGAGTGGAAGTTTGGTTGAGAGCACGAAAATATGTTTGGAATTGCTGCTTATGGAGGGTCGCTCCAGAAGGGAAGGTATTTGGTTCACGTTCGCAGTAATTTCATGAATCAGATGTGTAGATATTATTTCACATATTTTTTTGATTGAGGATTTATCGTGCTTTAATCCTCCTGGGAATTCACATGAAGATTTTGACCCCCTGAAGCTTCCTTTTTAAGAACGAGAATAACTACAAATATTGCAATCATCTATTCAATCCACCCCAGACTTTCTATTTAACCGAATAATCTAAACACAAAGCATCTCCATTTTCTATTCTATAGGAAAATCTAATTTGTGCAATCAGCAACAGGTGTTTTCTAATTTCCTGGCAACCTATCTTTTATTTATGTATGTGTTCTTGTCTCTAACCAAACTTCGCCACTAAAGCATTTAGGTGCCTCCTCCTTAAATTTCCAGCAGCTTCATTGAATGTGGCCGTCTAAATACCTTTAAAATCAATATCGAATAGACGTATCTATAGGACATTAACATGGTTTGAACTGGGAAAGGCCGCTTCGCCTCCTACACTGTTTGCAAACACATATCCTGGCGAGAATTTTCCAGAGCCAACTTTCATCTTTACTAATACGGCAAGGTAGGTGATAGGCGAGGGAAAGTCTAAAAGGGTTCTACACCGAGCCTGAGCGGAGGAAGAGCTCGCTACGGTATAATGAAAGAGATGTTTATCTACGGTTATCCTATACCACTACAAATTGAAGGCGATTAGGGATTAATACACCAGAGGGTGGTCATTTATTATTCACTTTATCCTTATCTTTGCTCTTTACTTCCTTCTTGCGGTCATTGGAAACAGATGGCTACAAGGCATAAGCTTAATATCTTTCCACAACAACGAGCAGATATTTCTGTCCTTTGATCGATTTATTTGCAATGGAATCTGTATCTAGGATTCAGGGCATTAGACGGTTGTGTTTCAACGGGGCCGAGGCTGTAGTTTATGTTCATTTTAGTGTTTGATGTATGAAATTTAATTTAGGTGCTTTGATATAGCGTAAAGGGCTCGGATGTTATTGCTGCCAAGATAAACATTAGCTTCAGCTTTTGATAGCCGATTAAATTTATTACGAGCCATTATGGGAAAGTTATTAGCCTCAATTATTAGTTTTCTTTTCAGCGCAGTTGAAGGCAGCCGACTGACTCCTCTGTTTGATACCACGTCGCGATTAGATTTATGAGGGGATAAGTGTTTGCAGGAAGTACACAGTAACCAGGGAGAAGTACTCAGTACCCTGGAAGCACGGTAGGAAGACATCATCATTCCAGGAAAAATATGCAGAGCCTCGCTTTGAGTGCATCAGAATTTCTAAGGACCATCTGCTCGCCGCTTCAGAGCCTCTTCCTCCCATCCGCCGAGACGTACCTAACTCTAATCTCGGCGAGTCTTATAATTATCTTTTATGCTGCCAACTTTAATTGGATGAACTTTTCACTGAAGTTGGCATTCCTCAGACATACATTTCCTGCTGGCCACAAAACGAATCTCGTTACGTCCCAGTTTTATCACTTTCAAAACACTAACACAGAACTTTGTTGACAGTTTGTTGCCTGAGATTTGCCAGGATTCCTTAGTCGAATGAGCCGAGATACAGCCTCTCAGACGCTTCTTTATATATTATTTGTTATCGTGGAGATGTGACTGCCACATTAGTGCTACTTTGTCTACCGTAACCGGGAGGATATCACAACAGCTCCCAAGTTTTCGCACTTTTGGCCTGTCTCAAAATATCGCTGCAAGTATTCCTTTGCTGGGCGTAATTCCTCTGGGGAATATCTAGATGAACGTACAAATGGGAAATATTTTCAGATAATGAATACTATAAGTTGACTTGGAGTAATAAATATGATGTAGTAACCGATGGGACGAATCTTAATAAATAAAAAGGAAAATGAGGCGAAAAGTTTCCAAGAGCGAAGAAAACTTTTCGCTTCAGAGTTTGCTTTAGATGATTTAAGGTCGTGGACTATTTGAAATATGAGACATTCAGGCAGTTATTTTTCGGGAATTTATAGGAAACTTTTGGCAGGTTAAAAGCTCTTCCGTAGTTAGCAGTAGTTCGGTGTTTCATGATTTTGGTCAGAGAAGTGAGAAGAATTATTGGATGGGAATTTTCCAGGACGTGTGACTGACAAATACGGCCGACAAGCAATATGTTTGCTTGTTTATTGTTTCTGGTAGTGACCTTTACGATGAGAAATAAAATAAGATGAATCTGGTGACATATCATTTTATTTAGTTCGATTCTATTGGGTGTTTGTTGGAATTTCCCGAAAAATATCTGAGTGTGACAAGCTCCCACCTAACGCTGCCTTATTTTAGGCTTTATTTTCAGAAAATTTCATAATGGCCTGACCACCTTTACAGAGACGGTGCAATGTCTGAAGTTATTGAGGATCAGCTTCTCAATTTCTAGCATTTCTGGCATCGGATAATGATTCTAGTCGTAAATATTCGTGCTTGGCTTTGTGCTTATTCTGCTGGTACAGGATTTAGATACATATAATAAGAGGCTGGCAATAACACTACTGGATATGTCATCAAACAACATGAAGTATTACTTCACTGGAAGGGTGCTGGTTTAGACAACCACGCTCAAGTTTTTCGTGCTTTCTTTGATTTGGCCGTTATTATGGTCTTCCTCCTCTAACCGTTTCCAAAATTTGAATGCATTATCGTATACCCATTACCATATCTTTTAAGCTTCCCTTTCCTCTCCACTCTAGTGGAGAGGATCGATAAAGGAAAATAACTTCCAAGGCTTAAACAATGAACCTAAGTCAATATGGGTTTTTAAGTAGGTAGAAATCGTCAAAAGACAGCGGTCTGGACACAACAGAGTGTGGGATTTTTACCCACTGAAACCACCCGGTGGCGGTCAAACGGTAGTGTAGGTCTCAGGGCGAAACGATGATTGGTACCCACGATGCAGCATAAAACTTGAGAAACGCCTACTGAACCAACACCAACAGCTCTATTACCAAACCCTATTTCCACCTCCATGTGGTGACCCCTGGGAACTCTTTCTTAACGAATAGTTGCAGGCGAAAAAGGATGAAGGCAAGTCTCCCTGCCTAAAAAACGGGACAAATTGCACCAACTGGTCCTTCAGATTGGGGGTTGGGTATGGCTGACAACCCAATGCGGTCCCTGCACAGAGGTGGAGTTGCCAAGCAGCTAACCGATACCCTGTCCCAATATAGGGCTGATGTAACAGCGTTGCAGGAGATGCGTTGTACAGGGACGGGTTTCCTGGGGAAGAGTCGCTACAGAATACATTATAGCGGCCATTCAGTAAATCATGTGCTCGGAGTTAGCAAAAGAAGTGAATCCTGCTGTTACCGGCTTTGAAGAAATAAGCGAACGCCTATGCGCTCTGCGCTTGCGAGCAAATTTAGTAATAAAAGCCTCATTAACGTTCACGCCCCTACAGAGGAGTTTGCAGAATCGGAGAAGAATACCTTCTACAAGACAGTAGAACGAACCCTCGAACTCTGTCGCAGATATGATATCAAAATTATACTTTTAACAGCCAAGTAAGGACGGAACCCTTATTCAGGCGATACGTTGGTTCCCATAGCTTACATCAAAATACAAATGATAACGGGCTGCGGATCATTCAATTAGCAGTGTCATACGAAATGGGTGTCGGAAGTACCTGCTTTGCAGGTAAACAAGTCTACAAACAAACGTGGTCCTCTCCAGACGAGACCACTTTCAACCAAATTGACGACGCGTTGATCGAACGCCGCCAGCTCTCAGCCTTGATGAACGTTAGAACATATAGCGGGGCCAATATAGACTCGGATCACTATCTCGTTGGCATGGTGCTCCGAGCTCACCCAGAATCTCACAATCAGGTGACAGTTAACACTGAAGCCATCCACAACACAGCCTTCGGCGAAACGTATAAGAGGGAAATGGATGCTGCAATAACCGCAGTCAACAGATATCCTGGAGATGAAGCATCAACAAATGATTTTGACAATCACCTGAAGAATGTTATTACAAATACGGGTATAAACATACTTTGCCCCAGTCGCAAAAAGAGTCGGAACGGCTGGTTTGACGATGAATGGAACGGGAGAATGCTGCCTACCAAGTAATGTTGCATTCTCAAAGAATGCAGGCACCCGCAGAGACTTAACACGAACTCCGGCAAGTGGAGAAGCAACTTCACAGACGGAAAAGGAAGCCTGGGAGAATCAACAGGTCTGTGCGCTCGAGACAGGGGAGCAACCGCACCAGGTGCCGAAGTTTTACCAACAAGTCAGCAGGATGAAGCCTTATACACCTCAATGCTCATCCTGCAAGGAGGCATTATCTGTCTCATACATAAAAAGAGAGATATCACGCTGTGCAGCAATTATAGAGGTATCACGTTGCAGGGTACCATCTATAAGATATTCTCCGCTATCTTGGTAGGTCGGATAGCCCCATACGCCTAGAACATCATTGTCCCATACCAAAGAGGCTTCACTCCAGGCAAATCAGTAACGGATCATCGGATATCGAAATCGGATCATCATCGGATATCGAAATCATGAGAAGAACCACCCGAGACGTACAAACTGTCTTCCAGATCGAGCAGGCGGCGCGAGATCTTGGGCTGCACATCAGTGAAGGCAAAACAAAATATATGGTGGCAAAGTCGCCACCACCAATCAAGCAACAACATCAAACGGCACTGGTTAAACGGAAAGAATAAAGATAGGAGACTACAACTTTGAGACCGTTGATAACTTCACCTATCTGTTGTCGAAAATCACAATCAATGACAGCTACGACGATGAAATCTGCGCACGGTTGTTGTCAGTCAACAGAGCCCATTTCAGCTTACAAAAATTGTTTAGTTCAAAACGTCCCACCAATGGTCACAGCTCTTACTGTACCCAGACTACAGTCCTTATGTATTCCTCGGAGACCTGGGGTTTAGCGAGAAAAATCGCGAACTCTTGGCCGTGTTCGAGAGAAGAATCCTCCGAAGAATTTTTGGCCCCCTACATGAGGATGGACGATTCCGTAGCCTACACAATGACGAAATCTATGAGCGATACCATGGCCGTCAGGATTAAATCCAGCTTAATAGGTTACGGTGGGCGGGTCACTTAATCCGTATGTATGCGGATGATCCAGCCCGTAAAGTTAAGAAGGGCAATATCTATAGTACAAAAAGAAGACGAGGCAGACTCTGCCTGAGATGGAGCAATGGCATAGGTCAGGAGGCCAGGCAGCTTCTAGAGGTATCGAATTGGTGAACCTTGGCGCAAAACCGGGATGTCCGGAGTGCCTTATTAAGCAGGCCCAGACTGGATACCGGTTGTTGCGCCGTTGATGATGAAAACCACCCCGACTCTCCCCCTACTCCGTGGTATTACAACGCTGACATTTCCGCTTTTTTTTGTTATCTCCGCATATGATAGATTTCTTTTGCTGGAGGTTGCAATTGTTTCTGGGCGAATTCGCAACTTTGCTTTCTTCGCCTTTTTGTTTGCGACCTTAATCCATCTACCATTTTCATTTTCTTACGATTTTGTTTCGTTAGTCATCATTCCCACTTTGAGCACATTTTTTCCACGTTTTGAACATTTAGTTCTGTTTGTAGGACTGATTGGGATGCCTCCCTTTGTATCATACTCTTTTAATTGGCCGGAGATCGATGACCTTGCAAACTGGTGTCATTTTGTCATCGACCAAAATGAATTAAGGCCGCTTATTTTCCCCTATGGTAAGTCTTTCACCCTTGAAAGTTTACTGATAACGTAAGGACTTATTAGTTTACCCGATTTCACTCTTTTTATTTTCCTGGGGTATCTTTTGTATTTGTCTTGTCTTGTCGTTTGGGCTTTTTGCTCCTTCAACGTTGGGTATAATGTAAGGTTTATTTTAAAGGCAAAACAGACTGCTGTGCTCGATAGTGATTTTATAAGCTACGAACTTGTTCAAAAATGATCTGATTCTTCTTCATAATCTCTTGAAACACTGGATGCCACAGTACTAGTAGTCAAGTGTCTCACTATTCAGGCGCCACAGTTGTTTGATAGTAATGGCTGATACCCGTATTATCTTAAAAACCCATCCGTTGTACTGGACTTCTGAGGCCATGAAAAGAATCTTCTTGGGCAGCTCTTCTAGCCATGTTTTCACCCCTTGATTTTTTCCGCTCACATAGGCAAAACAAAGGGACTCGAATGGCAAGATACCTATTATCTAGGTTTTATAAAGGCAGTTCCTTTGTTTTCTATAGTGGTATTACATCGGGGGCGGAGTTAGCTTACTTTAGGCAGGTCTCCTTCCTAATCTTTTGCTTTTCACATTTTACTGTGGATCGTTGCAATCATGGAGTTGATCACATCCTAACGATCCTTTTTTGAGTGAACTAATTGCTATTGCAAGCTAATTAAGATCCCCTTCCGCGGCTTTTTTCGCCCCTAACGTTATATATGTTCGTTATATCGTCTCCCAAGATGTCAACAGTCACCATTCCTGAGATGAAGAAGGCCGCATCATCTAATCGTTCCGGAAGGTAGAGCACACCTCCAGGGCTGTTCTTCTGTAGACCGCACTCATATGCAGCGCTACTCACCTAACTGCATACAGCAAGATGAAACTCACTATCCTACAAGCAGCCTGTAAGTACGCCGCGGAACTCCTACATTCTGCATCATCCTTGTCAGAGCCACAGTAGCGATGGGTGCCTTCTCGGAAGTATACTTCAAGTTCTGCTTAAAACTGGGTTTCGCATCTATCATCACTCTCAAGTATTCGATGGCTGGCTTGGATGTTTCTAATGCGAGCAGAATTTTTCTCCCGGCGCTGAGTAATGAGGACCGCTTCCGTCTTTACTCTGCAAATGCCAGCCCAGCTTTAGCTAACCAAGCCTAAACAGCACCGATCGCTTCGCTAAGTATAACTCGGCACTTTCCAGATGCTCTGCAACCACAATTAGTGCAATGTCATTGGCTACCTGCATATCGACCGCTGTATATGTTTGACATAGCCGGGAAAGTGCTCGAAAAGCTCATCAGGAGTATACTCCCTGAAGCGATACCTGCTGTCAGGGACTTATCCACAAGTCAGTTCGAGTTCAGAACAGGGAGATCCATGGTGGATACTGCTATGGGGGTCGTGGATGCGGTTTATCGAGCCGAGGCACGCCACTATCGACTAATAGTGCTCCTCATAACGCTTGATGTCAGAAATAACTTCAATTCCGTAAGGTAAACAGATATGCTTGGCACATTAAAAAACTCATTCCATATGGCAAGCTACCGCTTGTGGATATTGAGGGATCATCTGAAAGACCGCCGTCATCCTGTCGCTCTCTATGGTTCTGAGTATTGGGTGACAATAAAAGACAATGAACGGTGTCTTGTGGTAATGGAAACGATGATATTGAGTTGGAGTAGTGGAGATCCATCCTGGAGTCGGGCCTCTGGAATCCTTCCTGCGATAACCTGCTAAGAATCGACAGGCCTGAGGAGGTATGCCTAGTTGGTTATGTAGACGATTTTGCGTACTTGTTGCCGGATGCACTGTTGAACAGGCACAAAGCAGACTTGTCATATTGAAGCGACGGTTAAGCGGATGGATGACTGCTCCTAATTTCAGCTTTGCGCTGGAAAATACCGAAGTAGCTCGACTAGGATATGGGCTTTTTCAAGGAAATCAAAGGAGCAGCCTGAGACAACTAATGGCGAATGTTGAGGGCCCTATGTTTACTATGAGATGTCTTCTTATGGGAGCAACGCAGTGCATTCTGTTCTAGAGCGCGGAGGTATGGGCTGATGCCCGTGACAAGGAGGTGCATAGTAAGCCCTTTGTCTAAGTAGACGGGTAGCTTTGCGATAGGCATCTGGCTATCCGACTGTTTCAGAACCGGCCGTGATAGTGATCGCGGAAGTGATTTCCGTTGCCCTCCTTGCCAAGTAGCATAAAGCTATCTACGGTCGTAAGGGCGAAAAATGGGTCAAGGGGCAGATGGACTGCGTGGCTCATCGATAATTGAGATCCGTGGCTGAGCCGAACGCATGGTGAAATTCATTACTTCCTTACCCAACTTAGCATGGAAGTAGCTTACCCAACAGCATGGAAGTTTTCAGTCTTGTGCTGTCTGCTCAAGATTGGGAAAGTGGGATCTCTGGGTAATGTGTAAAATGCTTCCAGGCAGGTACTCTGATGACAGGGAGGTGTTTAGTTGGTAATCCGGCAGCATGCTGTTGCGAGAGTCCAATATTTTGTGCATAAATGCATTCTCCTACCTTACTCCCCAAAAAAGGGGGCCCAGTACAAAGCCGAGAAAAGTGTGAACACTAATCGTCGACAGAGACTTTTGTATACGGCTCCAATTGCTCGAATTCAATACATTTTTCATGTCTATGGTTACTACCACGCAATATGTGGTGGTGCTACCCTTTTCGTGAATTTCCTAGTAGAAAGCCAGTAACTAATTTGATTGCATCAAACGTTGATGAGGCTTTAGGGAAGCCATGCTTTGGATCGGAAAAGTCTCTTTGGCCGTCAACAACCGGGAGTAATATATTGTAGACTGCTCACTCTTGGATTTTTCCCAGTATCCAAAATACAAATAGGTCTGTAGTAGTTTGTCTCTTCTGGAGGTTTATCAGCCTTAGGTAGTAGTTCAAAATTCTGCTACTTGCATGTCGCAGGAAATATCCCCTTATATATGCGGGCTTCGAACAACTTACCGAACATCTTCGGTTTGGATTTCATGCCGAGCTTGAGGACCCGATTTGGTATTCCGTTCAGGCTTGAAGATTTTTTGACACCTATTCTGAGCCTTGCGCCTTTCACTAATAATGGTCGTTGTGAATTTGTTGAAGGTTTGTAAGCCAGTAATCGGTCTTGCGTCTGTGAGGAAAGGTGGAAATTCCTCAGGCCGATTAATTACCGAGTGCCGAGTGTTTTATACCAGAAATTCTGCACCCAATCCAGAACCAGAACTTCCACTTCTGTAATATTTGGAAAATTTATATTCGCGTAGGGACATGGCGGAAGTCATTGGCGGTAATCTACTCAGCTTGCATTATCCAAAATTGTACTGTCTGGACGCTCTGTTGGGTTTCCCTTTAGTGATCTGAAAAACTCCAGTGGTTTCTCGCGTACACTGCATTTTGAAAATGTCTAGAGCGACTTTCGCCATACCGTCGTAACCAACTACATACGTCAGGAAGTTTCTGCTTTAGTGTGTCCATAATGTCTACTACGCGTATCTCACTGGGGATGTCATAATTCCGGTATACCCTCTGCATCTTTTTGCTCACCCGTCTGCTGGTATTGCCGGTGTTGATTTCAACCAGCCTAGTAATGTCCTACTGTAATGAGTTTCGCCGACGATTCAGATGAATTTTCCATCTCTTCGGATAAAGCATATCTTCTGACCGTGACAGCCGCATCTGCACGACAACATACAGGTGACTGTAGTTGTTGAAGTGGTAGCCACAGATTGTGGCGAAACAACTGCAGCAGGCGGTGCAATGGTCCTGGTCGTCGTGGCGCCTAGACGTCGAACCACATCACGACTAGCGGTTTCGACGCCGTGCTGTCCATTACGGGAGCCCGACGCAGTCACCAAATCAGGCGACTCTTGCCGCTTTCGCGGATACGAAAACAGGGTGGTGTCGATCATGGGGCAATTGAATATTATCATTTTACCGTCACAATTACTGTGACTCTGGGTTAGGAGGTCTGTAGTTAGGGGATGGTGGCGGTAGTAGATGCTTGTGGAGTTGCTCTGTAAGTTGGAGTAGCACTGGATGAGGCCGTTGTCATGGCATAGGCATTTGGTAATGGAGTTCAGGATCGTACCATACGACGAAGCGATATATCATCAGAGGTCGAGTATGCTGATTGTAGCAGAGGGATTTGTGTTTGGGGACGGGTATTAACATGTACCCCGAGGTACTTGGTGGATTGGACGGAGGGAAAGTGGGGTGTCCTCATTTTGATCTTGAAGTTGCGGGTTCCGGCTAGCATTTGCGGGTGAAAGTGGCTCTACCGCGGAAGACGAGCGGATTCACATTTATTGGCATTGAGGAGGAGTTTCCAACAATGCTGGAATTCCTTAAGGGCCAGGTTCGTGCTATTGATTCGTAGTTAGGCAGCTTGTATGCCTTAGGACGTTATATAGAGGATCAGATCAGTACTGATCCTGGGATGCTTGCTGGAGGGCTGTAGCGATCGTATAGGGTTTGATTGATACGAACCAGGGATTATTGATCAGATAGGTATTTCAGAAGTAATCTACACAGTTGTGGATGCAATTTAAAGGTGTGGGAAAGTTTGAAATGAGGTCTTCCTGAACGACTCCATCGAAGGCTTTCTAGATATAAAGGAGGCAGGCGGTGGTGGGCATGTTGTCTAGGTGGGTCAAGATGTCGGTTTTGAGAACTAGCAGGGCGTGGGAGGTGCCGCGGCCCTGCCTGTTGGCAAACTGAAACGAGGGAATTACATTTTGGTTGCAGATGCGCTCGAGTGTGAACGAAATGTTCGAAAATTTTCAAGGCGGTGTTGAGGATGGACAGATAGGGGCGATAGCTGCCCAGGGAGGCATATGGCTATTGCTTTTTAAGGTTTTGTGTAAACACAAAACCTTATTAAAATCGGTTTATCGTCTGTCTGTCTGTCTGTCAGCCTGTCTGTCTGTCTGTCTGTCCGTCACACGCATTTTTCTCGGAAACGGTTATAGCGATTGACACCAAATTTGGTAGAAAGGTGGGAACTGTGAACGCTCACGCATACAGTGAGTTACATCCTTTTACATCGAATTTAAGGGGGGGGGGGTCCCCATACATGCAAAAGGGGGTGTAAATTTTTTTTGCATCAAATATACTCATGTGGAGTATCAAATTAAAGGTCTCGGTTAGTACTTTTCGAAGCCGGTCTTAGTTTTGACATCTGTTGGAAAGGTGGGGAGTGCGGGGGGTTGAAAGTGACCATTCCTTTAAGGGGGCCATTCTCAGAAACTACCAAACCGAGAAATCTGAAAAAAATCAGGAGGCTGCCAATATAGGGTGTCTGGGCTTTGAAATACCTTCCATACTGATATCTGTACAAATAAAGTTAATAATAGTATATTACCATAATTTTTAGTAATTGGTTGCAAAACCCCCCTTAAGTTCATGTTAGCACCATGGAATTTCGCAATAATATAGGGTATAATATAGAGCATGATCTCACCAAGTTTGGTGGAAATCCTACTATTACTAACAAAGTTATAATACGTCAAAGTTGTCGCTTCCTTGCAATTTCAAGACTATGAATGTCAATATCATCCGAGAGTGGAGGAGGATGCAATCCATTGTGAATCTTTCCTCTCCATCCCGGCGCTCGGGTCCGGAGTTTTAGGGTGCAATCGTTTTTTTTTACTTTTCAGGTATCGGTTCGGTCTCACGTATCGGTTAAGGACATTTGAAGTTTGTTAAATGACAAGGGAGGTATCGAAATGTACAAAGGACTTCTCGCACACATTCCCGAGCTTGGCTAGCATAGTACTCAGGTTGGTCCCTGGTTGTTGGCCAGTCACCTTACGGGGCCCTAAGAGTGTTGTTGCTAGGTGTGTACACATTTCAGAAACCAAACTTTGTGGCCGATAGTTAAAGGCATAATCAAAAAAATTGCCTAGAATTAAGGTCCTCTTCCCTTGCAATAGAAAGGATTCTGAAATTCACAGACTATCCGTTGTTCATTTCTTGTCCCTGTTTGCTGCCCTTTATTACCAGGCAAATACAAGCATTAGCTTTCATTAAGTTCTAATTAAAGCAATGAAAGTAACAATGTGTCAAAGAAAACAACACACGCCATGTGATATTGCTTCTAATTAACGTAGCCCCGGAGCAAAGCAAGGAGCCCTGTTGCAACTGAAATCTAGTCACGAGATGTTGAGTTAGAAACACACAAAAGCCTGTTCTCGTTACATGCACGAGCACACACACAGCCACGCCCGAAAGCACACAGACGTCTCTCTCCAGGACTTTCAGATTTTATTGTCATAACCCCCAACTCAGATTTACCAAATATTTCTCAACGAAACTCGGAAAACTTTTCGAGTTTTCAACAGTTTAGCAGTTGCAGCGTATAAATGTCGGCGTGGAGTATGCACTCATACATGAACATGAACATTTCCAGTTCATTCTGCGAAACTTTTCCACCAAAAACTTTCATGTTGACGAAAATAAGTTTACAATATGTTTTCTAAGCTGCAAAGTCAAACCGTGCATTGTTCGGCTAACAAATTACAGAAATGCAGCAAACATTCATTCGTAGTTTGGAGTAGTTTCATGAAGTTTTGGTTAACAAGATGAGAGTCGCATTTATGCCATTCCATATTGCTTTTTTGAATAGTCCTGGCAACTTATATCGTCCCCCGTACGGAGTATCATTCATCCCCTGCCATAGTGCAACGTGCCGGGAGTTGGCCCATGTGTCTGCCACAGACACTCTCTGGCGCTGAAGCCACAAATGTATCCACAGAACAATTTAATTGTTTGAATTTATTTGAAATTCATATTTTGTATGTAAGCAACGTTCCCTTGTAATAAACTGTACGACTTCATTGTCTCTTTGCGGGGAGGCGTAGTGCGGGGCGGGGGTGGAAAGCAAGGGATCCTGCTTCAGATTTCATATTGTTTTACAGGATACACTGCGATAATTTTATTAGAGCATCAGTCGATGTTTGTAGAGGATACATATATTGTTACCAGAATAGGAAAATCTCAATACCAAGTCGAAATCCCTAATTGAACCCCCTATCATGCTCGGAATTTCCAGCAACAATTTAAACCTCGACTAGGTTCAAATTTCAACGCATATTTCCCCGAATTAGTCCTCAACTGTTGCAAAAGCCACAGCGCTCTTTAGAATTTTCGCGAATTTCCCCATTACTCCTGAATGAAATACTCAATTTAAATCACAAAACATTTGCCCGGAGCCATTTTCAAATGAGTTAACACAACGTGCGGATACTATAGACAACGAGGTGTTATCTTTTAATACTCGCTTTCAACAGAGTCATCCTTTGAAAATGCTGACACAGTTTTGCATCCCTGTTCACGCCTCCGACCGTTCTGGCAAAATATCATGTGCATAGGTACCACCATTGCAGAGGTGAATAATCAATTTATGCAGCACGTAAAACATTGGCGAAAGGTGACTTGAATTTTCGCTGAATTTTCACATGAATGCCGGGAAATTTTCGAGAGAATTTTCACATTTGGTCTTCCTAAGTCACTCAGCGGAATGCAGTACCTACTATATGACTTGCGATCCTATTTCACGTACGAGTGCCAAGGTGACAAGAGGTGATGCTCTTCTGCATCTCTGGAGATTTATCTTGCATCGACACTTCAGCTGGCAAAGTAAGTGGAAGCCTGTTTTAAGCATAAATACCAACATCCTAATCGGGAGGAAGGCTTCACAGTTCGCAAAAGTTCAGTGAATTTTGTCAAGAATGCAGAAGAGCTAGAGAAGCTATGATAGGGATTGAGGTGTTTATCGATGGGAAGGTGAATGATGCCTATGTGTCGTCATTCTCGTTTCCTAAGTATATGGACTAGGATTTTCGGAGAAACGCGCACTCGTCAATTCACAACTAACATACTCCTATTTCTGACGTTCAACCGTTTTCCTTGTTGGGAGAACAACGGCATAATCACCAATAGAAACGTCTCCTATTTATTGCCACATCAACTTTCTAGGAAACTGAATACACGGACTCGTAATCTGATCCATTTCTAAATGTGTTTGGCATTACAATCTCCTGTTCTGTGAAATATGTTAATAAAGGTTAATTTCCATGTCGTGTGGAAACACAGACGCAAAACAGGTTCGCTTAAAAACTTCGAACCCCGGTAGAACCCCGAAACTTTAATGATGAAGTGGACGGCGCATTCGCTGTTTTATGTATCCCCACTGGAGCGTTAGGAACTCTGACTCGGAATCGTTTGATACATTACTTTACGTCACGTCTATTCAATATACAAGCAAAACCCTCCGTCACCCCCCCCCCCTCCCAACCCTCAGCCTCTCCCTCTTTCTCGCATTAAGAATAACTTGACTATAACGTGCCACTCGGTTCTATGTGTCCTCACTCTGCAGCGTGCCCTCAATTATGTTGTCCGGGGACACAAGACCACCGCCAGCTTAGTCGAGATCATGGTCTCACCAATCTGAATAGGAAGGAATGTGGGAATCCTTGCCTTAATCAGCACAAAAACTTCGGTTTTTTTCCAGAGCTAAGGAGAATCCATCTGCTCACTCGCCACATCACCATTCCCAGTGTGCGCTGAGTTTGCTAAACTGTGCGTGCGGTAACTAGTCCCGCAACATCACTCGCGTATCCCACAAGATGCGATTCATCAGACATCTCGAGTCACAAAAGTTTAGTGTTTAAGGATAGATCCCTGAACCGCCCGCCATGTCACCTTCATTTTGCGTTGCCCTCGCAAACTAGAGCACGATCCTTCAAATAGTCCCTCAATAGGTAGCCTGTAGTGTGGAAACGATTTTCCAATGCCTCAAGCATATGGTTGCACCTCGCAGAATTGAAGGCGTTTCCTACGTCTAGGGTCACAAGGGGCATCACTTACCGACAGTTGCGACTGTGTGTCTCAGGCAGTTTTACCTCAATCGCATCAATTTTGAATCGGCCCGCTGAAAAACTACAGTCGTGGCTTGATGAGCTTCTCAGCAGCTTCCCTGCTGTGTTTATCATATTGAGAGGGCGATACGCTGACGGCGTTTGTGGATTGCCTTTGCCCTTGCTTACCAGCACAAATTTCGCAACCTTACAGCAGGAAGGAAAAACCCCCGCTGCCAAATATGCGTTGAATGCATTGAGTGGAAGGTTGGGCTTGTATTTACATAAGATTTTTAATATTACGATGGGACTACCATCCTGATGCTATCTAGTCCTTCATTAACAGGACCGCCCCTTCTAGTTCCTTTACAGGGAAGATTGGGTATTCCTTAGTATTCATCGACAACGTTAATTCGGCTAGGGTGGACAGGAAAAAGCGCCTGCATGATTTCTTTCATCTTCCCTGCTTCCATAGAACAGGTTAACCAATGGGCATCGAGTTTTTCGGTAATCAGCTTATATCCGAGGTTCTATGACCTTCTTCGTTTTTTCCACTCTTATACTCTGCGCCGAAATCGGAGGCAGTTCTTTCGTAGGCTCGCAATTTCAGCCGTCCGCCAGTTCACCAGTCATTTCCCGGGACATAGTTTCCTTTTGGCAGCCAATCCATTATAACCTACGGTTCATCGTTTAAAGAATTTGCAATTCAGCTGCAATTCTTCTGCCTGTGTCTGGGTCTTGGCGCATAGCTACCCCTTCGATAAATTTTGCAGCGTCGATTTTCATATCCGACCGGATGGCGTTTGCCATAGGGTAGAGCATTGGAAAAGGCCGTTTGTCGCTTTGAAGGAAATGTACTGATGATCACTGACCGTGAAATCTTTGGTCGTGTTTCTAATCTCGTCCCTCAAGGCGGCGAGCCTATTCTGAGAAGCGGGCATAAGCGTAAGGTATAGCTGAAAAACGTCAGTTCGGCAACACGAACCCAAATGAAGCCATTCCCTAAACTATGGGCCCGCATTCGCAAGTTAACCGTATCTCTCACCCAAATGGCAGCGGTGCCAGATATATTCTATCTCGGTACTGCTCGTAGAGAAGCAAGACGTCAACTTTTCTTTCTTCTTCATTAGGTCATAAGAAGTTACACTCCTTTGCATGCTTGCTGCAGTATGTTGATCATGGAGCTTGATTTTTCGCTTTCTGGTAACCCCCAGAACCGTCAACATGAGCCACATCCGCGGTCCTTGCGAGACAGCGCTTTATCGCCTTACAAGTCTTTGCTTTGTGACCAAATTCGCCCCATTTTTAACACAAAGTGCTTCCACCCTGCCCTTTGCAAGCCCGTATGCCTAGCACCCGAAACAGCGGGTTGGAACTGTCCTTTGCGTTAGTCGGTAAAGAATCCGCCCGATTTTTATTTTCCCTCGCATAATGGAGAAGTTGGCTAGCTGTGTTTTGAGCGACAGTGACAAAAACCAATTTCTGACCAATTGACAGACTTAATTCCCACCTCAAGGTTGCTCACATTTAGGTAATCCCTTTTTGTCGCTTCCTCTACTTCTTTTGTGTTAGTGGGACAATCCCGATCTCTTATTTGAGGGGTGCAGATGGGTTATAGGCTGTAAACCACTGCTTTCACTGCTAGAATGCTCTCGATTGATTCGCAGAGCGTTGGTTTTCGACCCAAGCTCGACAAGGATATCGCCGGTACGATATTTAACATCTACCCCAGCCTCTTCTGGTTAGGAGTTGTTACGGACTTTTCGAAGAACTTCCGAGAAAGATCTCCTTTCTTTCCGCTTGATGAGAGTGGCCTCTGACCGTGGTTTGCCATTTCTTTTTTTATATGGTGCTGATGTTGCCGTCGTAGTCGAATTTGACTTTTGACAGTGCAGTCACTGCCGCCGCTATTCAGCTTAGGCTTTTGTTGTTGGGTTTTCCTCCTTTTTCGATGGTACTTGGTAAGCTTAGTTACCACCTGCCAGAATTCTTCTTGCTGCGTCATCGTCAGCAGTTCCACGCCGTTTTCCTATCACCTCCTTTTGTCGATTGTTTGTTTCCCCTCTGGCAGGCTGAGATCACTGCGCTTTGTCCAACTAGGGGTTGCACTAGCGGAGTTTCGATAGCATGGAATAAGGTCTAGCAGTTCTTCCATTTCTGAAATTCATGGGGATATTTTGCTGAACGATGGTAGCAGCTTTCATTTTCCGTAGGACCGCCCCGTACTTTTTGAGGAGCCTTTTTTCATATACCCTTGACTTTCGGATGATGTCCATCCTCCCCGGTCAGATGACTTCCATTTCCGCCTGATTGGGGAGCTCGTCAACCTTTTTCCCGACGGGTGTCACGCAGGTCGGAGTTTGCCATTTTTTTGTCGTGGCCCTTTTCCGGACTCGTATTTGATGACGTCTCTTCTCTTTGGCCTCTACAGTGTCACTCTCTTTGCACTTCCCCCTTCGGACAGAAGGCTCTTATACTTTTTCAGTAGATGATTGTTCGTAATTTGGTGCTTCTTGCAAAGGAGTTTTAGTGGAATCTTTCTGTATAGTTATTAGAAGCGGTGAGCGATGTGTGATTTTTGTTTGATTAGCTTCTGATACGGGTCCTTGAAGTAACTGACCGCTTTCGAAACTTCGCACTCGTCCTCTATGTAACCAATCTCAAAATCAATGTCTGTTTCGAAAAATAATAAACGAGACCTATCATTTGATACCCAGCATGAATATATTTCGCGAAAAAAATTCTACTGCATACTGCAGGCTGCTCATAGCCAGGATGGCGAATTCCATCTTGCTGTATACAGTTCAAGTGTGGTGAACTGCGCTGTATGTTTAAGGTAACACACATAAACTGAGTGCGGTCTATAGAAGACCAGCACAAAGGGTTTGCTCTGTCTTCAGGATCGTCTCAGATGACAAGGCGTTCGTCATCTCGGGAATGATGCCGATTGATTGGGTGAGATGATGAACATATATAAATAACATCAGGTCCGTATCTCCTTTATCGCAGTTGAAAAAGCCCGAAAGGGAGAGATCAATAAATAGATGGCAATAGCATTAACGCAACCTGGATGAAGTGGCGTTCCACAACTGGTGTTCTTTGTGATCGACGTATCAATGTCGTCCGTCCAATCGCTCTCTATGGTTCGGAGTGTTGGCCGACCATAAAAGACAATGAACGGCGTCTTGCGGTAATGGAGACGAAGATGCTACGTTGGACTAGTGGCGTCACACGTTTAGATCACATCCGAAATGAGGATATTCGCGATCGTTATGGGGTTGCACCGATCGTGGAAAAGTTGCGGGAGAGGCGTCTTCGATGGTATGGTCACGCAATTCGTGCAAACGAGAATTCACTTGCCAAGATTGGTCTGAACATCGAAGTCGATGGTAAACGACCAAAAGGCAGACCTAAGCAACGGTGGCTTGATACGCTGGATGGGGATTTGAAAGCCTCGAGATTGCACCCAGATCAGGCATTCGATAGAGCCAAATGGCGAAACCGATCACGACGAGCCGACCCTGCTTGTGAACGGGACAAAGGCTGAAGAAAAAGAAGAATAGCGATGGGACCACTCTGAAAAGGGTCGTGGGATTTACAGGTTGATCCCTTTTATGGGGAGATAAATTATAATCTTACCCACCCAATATCCTGGCGTGTCCAAACCAGATTCTTCAGATGATTTCCATTTCCTTTAAAAAATACGGAACTGACAGCGGGATAAATAGTCTGACAGACAGACGTTTGGGCTTAACTATTCCCTGCTTATTGTGAAAGGCCACTAAAAAGGATAGAAATTTGTGGGCTAGCAACATTTCCAAACGTCAAACTGTTACCGAATGGTGAGCAATGCCTCGAAAATGGAAATTCGGCTATGGTTGGTTTCTGGAATAGGCAAACGTTCCTCGACAACGGTAGCGAGGGTCTTCAAAATTCCCGCTTGAAGGCCTAAGCGAAGTAGGATGGTGGGTCTCTGCAAAGTACTCCTTTCCCTCTTAGCTTACTTGGGCCAAGTTGCTTTTGTACTCTCGAAAGTTGAATGGTAGCACACGCGAATCTGGTGTCGGATTGTTTCTGATGGCTACGCAGGGTATGCTTTCTTGACCCGAGCGCCGATTTGTGATAGACTGAAAGACTTCGGATCAGGATAAGGAACATATAAATTTTATAGTGCCTTTCCAAAGGAAACTTACGGGCCTGTCACCCATACACGGTGTAATCGGAAACCGGAAGTCGCAGTGGGTAAATCACACATTAAAGAGGGGATACAATTGCATTGCTGGCTATATTATGCATCGGAACCCATTTTCCCAAGATGCTGACGAGTGGAGCACTTGGCCCACAGTAGTAGCGGAAGAGTATGGGAAACTCAGGAAGTCCTCTTGGAACTTGGAGGACATTTCAGCGAACCGACAACGACGACGCGTAGGTGTTGTCTATCTGTTATATCCCACCAAGGTTTAAATAGCAACTGTATATATACCAAAAACACCACCATCCAGAGACTGCAGAGGAGAACAAGAATGTTCCTTGCCTCTTCCCCCCCCTGCGAAGGTGGCATTCCCGGCATAACCTTTGACTGGTGTAGCTGGTCGACGGGGGGTGAGTTCTGGAAAAGTTTTCGGCAAACGACGTTCAATACATCGTGTTCGAAATGCTTGACGCAAGCTCTCGTTGTGCCCCAGCGGACGTCCTTCCTGTCCATGTAACATCAGAAAAGTGAATACCGGGAGATTCGTAGAAGTTCTTCAAGCAGGTGGAGCGCGCTGGATGGCACTCTTCGTGATGGTGGCGCTGCGACTGATACAGTCGTAAGTTCTGTTATGGACTTGGTAACGGCACTCAGAGGAGCTTCGTTGCCTAGGAGGGCATAAAAACGTGGCAAGGGTTCTGTGTATTGATGGACAGCGGAAATTACCGAGCTCCAGAAGGAGTGTCACAAAATCCTTCGCTTAACCCAACCCTTAAAAACCAGGAGGAGGCATGTAGCCAATGACAGAGCGCAGATCAGAGAAAAACTGGTTATAAACTGGTAACTCCGAAAATCGGGGCCCTGCGGAAACCCTGTCCACTTAAGGCCGAGCAGATGGGCTGCATTGTACCGGTACTATTCTCAGCATATCGGGTGCGGAGTTGATGACAGCAGCGTGGAAGGTGCCGAGATCGCCCACTTTTCTCCACAAAAGGGTTGGAAGGGGGCGCCTGGACCCGATGGCCTCCTAGGAGGTGTACAAACTGGTGTTCCGAAATGGGCCAGACCGCTGAAGATCGCGATTGGTGGACGCGGTTCATTCCTTAAGATGGAAAACATTCTAGGCATACTAGACAATACTTTCTACGTGCCTTACGGATACTGAAGGATTGCCTGAGGAACCGCTCTCTGCTCTTTGAGGCGCTATAGGGTCAGTGCGTTTATTTTTGTGGTAAAGAAAATAGGGCTCGATTGGTGGAGGGGCCGGATGGCAGGAAGTTCCTTGAATTAAGGGTTTCCTTTCTCCTCTCCCTTCGCATTAGTGAAAGGAATTCCATGATTTGAAGGCCCTCCAAGACGGGAGTGTGGGAGAGCTAGCCTGAAGTAATGTGTCAAATGGTTGCAGGCTAGTTCTACCATATCGTATTCACCTACCCTAGGTTAAAACAATTAATACTTTTCGTAATAAGCTATAATAAACAATGGCTGTAAAATAGGGGCGTGAAGGTATCATAATATACACATTTACCAGAAAATGTTATGGGTCCCATTTTTACAATCGATTCAACTAAAAACTCTAAGGAAAAGCTAAGACAAGTCCAGTTTTGATTTCTTAGTTAAGTCAGAAATGCATCCCACATTGACATCTGGTCGAATAAAGTTAAAAATTGCAAATCACTTTACTTTGAAAATTTACTAGGAAGCCGGCTTAAGTTTAGTTTACCTACTAAGAGGCAGCTTAAGGGATGATCTGGAGGACAATATTGGAAAGAGCAACCGTACACGCAAACTATGCCACAAAGGAAAATCATGAAAATTTGCATATGTGAAGTTCAATGGAGCCGCACCTCATTTTCCACGATAAGGTAGAACTCTAACCTCTTCATTGGCAAAAGTCAACCCGCATGGGGTTATTTGATGATCCCAATGATTACGGTCCGTTACATTTTTCCAGGGGATATATTCGCTTAAAATAAGAATTAAAAAATTATGAAAAGGCCATTCTTCGTCCATTGAATCATGAATTTTTAATTACATTTTATATTACTTATTGAATGCCTTTTATCCTTCTGCCATTCGAATTCGCTTCGACTGACCCATTTTCTCTTTATCACAAAAATTGAGGTAATATCCCCAACTCATCTCTGAAATTATCTCAGCTTACAAAGCCATAAAATCTCCGGAACATGACCTTTCTCGGATAAACTATTTACGGCATCCTCATTTAGGAACCTTCTCACTGCCCCCAATGCAATTTTTGAACAATGCAAGTGAATCAATTCGAAAGTAAGATGGGAAAAATACCCTCAAGTAGATAAAATCGGTTATTTAAAATGGATATCAAAAGATATTTATTCATTTTGATATTCTCCTTCAAGGAATATTTTCCCTTTCAATCGGCACCGTAGCAACAAAAAAGTCCTTAAATTTATAACATAATCGACAGAGGTAGAGGATGATATCGAACGAGGACCCGAAAAAATGTTTTGAGAGAAAATTGAACTTTTCAATGTTTCTAGGGGTTATGGATGGGAGTCATGGAATTGGATAATGTACCCTTAGTGGGTCTGACATAAAGGATAAGACCGAAAAAAAAAACTTGGCAGGAATTTCTGCAAACAGAAAAGACCAAGTTGTTTTTACAGTCGAAGATAATCGATGGGCATAAAAACAAACTTGGGTAAAGTCACTCCCAGGTTCGTGCCCGTCCTAGGCACTGAAAATCTGCGTTAGGACACGAGTATAAATGCCGACAAAGCCCTTGTTTTTCTTTGCCTGAGTACTTGGGTGACTTGACGATGACTGGGCGCTTTAATACTTTCGGGACCGCTCCCTCTTATCAGCATCGCTGGAAATTCGACTGCGTATCTTAGCAGTTTACGTACTGGAGTCAAAACGATTTGTACTTTATGCACAAAATGTGGAAATGTAAAACGTTTTATATCCTTGAGTGAGGTCTATGTGCCGATAGAGTTTATGGCTTTATTTTTCCAAAGTTTTATTGCTAGGCAACCCTCGCTTTTTAGGCAAAGCTAACAGCCCCAGTTCAACAGATTTTTATTATGACATGTGCATCAAATCGAATAGAGAATATTTGGTAAATTGGTTTTGTCATATGGACTCGATAAGGTAACTTTCGATCGGAAGGGATGTAAACTCGAAAAAAGTCTGCATTGTATCTTTCACCGTTTTATGTTTGCGAATTCCGTGTCCTATTTCAAGGTTGATGCCGATACAATCAGGATATTTTGCCTCCCCCCAATTTTTGGAAGAACGGCATGATTGCTTCGACAAATATGCGTAGGTTGCGCTACCATAACTTATAAAGCAGTAAATTTATGAATACTAGAAAATATCAGCGCGATAGTATTCAGCCCCTTTCGAATCCCTTGAACAGGCTAACAATTCCAATGTACAACTTCCATTAATAAATTTCTTTACGCGTCTAGTTCTCTCATGGTACTACGGTCCAATGAGGTTTTTCAGATGAACAGCTGCGTTTCCGTTTTCAATTTCACGAGAGCGTATTTTATTCGTATTTCCTTGTGCCTGGAACTGTTCACGGAAAATATTGCGATTTTGATTATATTTCCCATTTCCGGAGTCCCATACTCGAGCAGCATAATGATTTGAACCAAGCAAGCAGGACTGAAGCCTTTGGAATATGCAGTCCATTATCGTCCTTCCACGTAGAAGGATCTCGTCCATTTGGCGAAGCACTCAAACGCAAAACATGGGTCAACATGGCAGAGTGGGCGAAAACCAAATTGAAGTAACATGTCCTGAAAATGTTCGTTCAAATGCATGAATTGTGCCGAATTGCGAGAAGGGGGAAATGTAAGAATAACTCTATTGTTGGCATATATCGGAAAGGCATCCATAGGCACTCGTGGTATCACACTGGCCTGCCCATACACAATCATTGTGTGCACAGATGGTTTGTGGGGTGTTTCGCAAAATAAGTGCACAATGACTAAAATCTTCATCCTTTCGCTCCCAGGATTCCTCCATACGCTGTGGATGCGTACAATTCTAGTCACACTGAGCCTGGGCTGGACTAACGACCAGGGACGGGATGTTGTTATGTAAGGGATATTTTAATCCAACGCGCCGCATTTAAAGAATGGGGAATTTGTGAAACGTGAGAGTCAAACAAATCGATTTTGTTTAATAAATCGGAAAATCGTGGGTATCTAACTGGACAATGTTCAACTACGAAGACTTGTTGTTGCAGAATTTATCCTAGTCCAGCTAAGTGGATTGTGGAGTGCGGCAGGAATGGTTCAGTCAAATTCGAATGAAAATAATTGTAACAGAAACAAGGTAATACCAATGGAAGAGGCAAATCCTGCTGTTAGTAAGGCCAGGGATCACGTACGTTTTGAGTCAAATGAAAGCGTGATGCAACCCTCCAAACGGGGAATTTTATGAACAGAAATAAAGGTTATTCTTGGCTGGAATTCAAATTCTGTACTTTAAAATGTAGCACCATTCCTCGAACTGGAACTGCAAACACCAAGGTGGATCTTACCGCCCCGGCGAGAAATATGCTCTGGGTCTAGACTTCCAGGCCCAACGTGGCGGATGGAGGCATACCTGTTGATGTTTAAAAATGTATCCCTGCATTTTCTTTTCAGATTGTCCATAGCACGTGCTAGGCGAAGACGATTTCGATATCCACCGCTTCAACTCCAGAGATACTCAAGGACCAGGAAATAGACCTATTCAGGAGAAGCTCATCAATTTCGAGATCTCCTCCAATCCCAAAGACGCAAAGAGTTAAATGTCATTGAAACTAACTATGATACAGATGGAACAGCAAGCGAGCAATACAACCAAGCCTCAACAAAAACAGAGGGCTGATCCCTAAGAGGTCCTTTTCATGCACCTTTCCTGCAACATGGAGCTACAATAGCTGATGCCTTACTTAATCCCACGGTCTTCCTAAGACGCGGAACGATTTTGTGACCACAATCAGGGCATCGCTGTGACAAACAACAGTGGTACCAGTCTATACTCAGCATTTATACTGACTCCACGTTTCTTCACTTGGAAGTAGCCACAACCCTCATGAAACTCCCGCTAGGTGCCAACCGCTAACAACCAGGCTAAAAGTACATGAACTTCAGATGAGTCCCCAAGCGGACTCAAGTCTGTTAACTTATATTAGCCAAAGTCAATATTGGCCTACTGTGAAGAGCACATAACAAAGGTCCCCGCTCAAAAAGCCGGGACGAGCAAAGGCACGTCTGTGTTCACCACATAAAACTTTAGAAAGGAGACAGGTCTCAGTGGCGAAAGTGCCAAATGGTATGCGCTATCTAAGGGACGACCTGAAACCTGAGGGGGCGCTTAAGAAGGTCTAGGGTAGACCTAAGTTTTCAGCATCAGAACCAAGAAAGTGAGGAGCAGTAGAAATCAACCCGTAAGAGAGAAACGCTTCCACAAAACTAGAACCTGGATGCAAGAGAGGAGAAATCACAGGGTGATCGAGGGTGAAGGCAGGAGCAGGAGATCCACCGCTAGGTATGTTAATGCAATAAAGAGCATTCGACTGGCCATACTGTCGACAATATTTCCACAGCGAATATTCAATCGTGAGGGGCAGGAAATAATTGAGGACCTTTTCGTCATGAAATTGTATGAGGGGTAGTGTAAGGAGCTCGTGTTTACCGGCATACGCTTTCGACGAGATCTTATACTGGTATACTGTGGGGCGGAGAATACGGTGAACTGGCTTAGGACTATAGTCCCTAAACTGCCAGGATGGAAGGGAACGGAACTGTCAACATGTGTTCGTGGTGATATACCAGGGGCACACACGGTGGCACCTTCCCAAAGCTGCGCCGATTGAGACGGGGAAGCTTCTACTCCTCCTCATCACTCAAAACATGGATCTTCACCCAATGTTATAAAGAGTTTTTAGAAGTCAGGAGGAGGGCAAAAGGAAACTCCTTACGATCAGAGTAGACGACCGATCCCTGGAGGTAATTAAATGTCGTAATTATCAATTACAGATTTGGTAGCAGTCCTATACACATAGAGAGGGAGAAACCTGCAAGAGTAGCGATATTAATCGAAGAAGTGCGTATCTTCTGGAATTCATTCTCAGTAATAAGCTAGAAATATATAATGTAGGGAACACACCAACATTCGTGGCCAGCACTAACATTCATGGTCACCACACAGAGGTATTAGACCCTGCTCAAGGGAACACTCTGATGAGTGCCTTGATCAGGAATTGGAGACTGTCGGATGTTCCCTCTTTGTTGAATCACAGAATAACCACATTCAACATTGAGGGCAACTCGGAAGTAAATATTATAACAAGCAATCCTGGAAGAATAGACTGGGGCTCCTAAACAAGATACCTGGGTGACAAAGAGGCTCATCTACAGGTGAGTAGTAACATCAGGAGCAAAGTAGAGCTAGAAACAATGGTGGGTGGTTTCAACAGAGTCTTCATTGATGAGTATGAGTCATGGCGGGCTAAGACAGTGAAGTCATCAAGGGAAGTACCCTGGTGAAACAGAAACTTTGCCGGAATGAGAAAGGAGGTGCAAAAACTTTTCAGCCGGGCGAAAAACACCGGGGACTGGCAGAGGTACAAATGGGCACTGACGGTGTGTAGCAACGCGATCGGGGAAGTAAACCGACAGAGTTTTGGGGAATCTTGTGAAGAAATAGAACAAACCACAACAACATTCAGGCTATATAAAGCTATAGTCAAAAACAAAGCAATATTTTCTGCCTGTCTGAATAAGAAAAATGTGACATTTACCGAAAATGAGGAGGGCAGAATATATCTGCTTCTGAGTACTCATTTCCCGGAGTCCTACTCCACGGCGGAAGGCAGTAGCATTTTGTCTGACACCCCGATAACGGGCAGAAGGGAGAAAAGGTGAATTGGAAAGAGGAATGCTCGGTAGCTAGAGTAAAATAAGCAGTGGAAACCTGTAAACCCCTGAAATCGCTCGGAGTAAATGGCATTTTCCCAGTACTACCCCAGAGAGGCCTAGAAATCATCTTAAGATTTTTCCTATGAGTGGTAAGGCAGCCTTGCGATGCGAACGGACAAGAGTGGTCTTTAGTCCCAAAGCGGGTAAAAGGGATCCATTTCACTCTTAATCATTCAGACCAATCTGCCTGACATTCTTCGTACTTAAGATGATGACACAAAGATACGAGATACCCTAATACGCAAGGGAGTGGGAAACACCCTGGTTTTCTGGATCGACAGACTAACAGAGAGTAAGCAAATAGAAGTAGTGGCCGGTACAAATTCTATTGTGATGAACACTGCTGAAGGTTGTCCTCAAGGTGTGGTTTTCTTACCATTAATCTGGAGCATGGTAGTTGATGAACTCCAAGGCGAGCTAGCAAACATTGGAATACAAGTGCTAGGTTAGGCTGACGATATTGTTTTAATCTGTAGGGGTAACTGTGAGGATATCCTATGTGACAAAATTTAAACCGGACTGCGAATAGTACCATTCACTAGTACCATTCACTAGGAAACGCCAGATGAATTCCCCGGAGAGCCATTAGATTACATGCCTTAGAGGTGAAACGAGTAATAGAGATCAAATATTTGGGAATCACACTAGACCAGAAACAACTCTGGCAAGAACATGTTGAAAACATATGCCGGAAAAGCACAAAGGCTGTGATGACTTGCATGTCCATAGCAAGGAAAATATAGGGATGCCCCCCGAAAATACTGCACTGGATATACACTACAATAGTAAGGCCAATGATATAATACCTAGGGGGCGGTACTCCGGGCAGAAAGAACAGAACTCAGCACGACAACGAGAGAGTTACACAAAGTTTAAAGACTGGCTTGCGTGTGTATCAGTGGAACAATGAGAACCTAACCAAGGTGGGCGATCTTCATAATGTCTGGGAATATCAGTGATGCGGGGAGCTGCCGAAATCAAAGGAAAATTGACATTCTTTCTAGGTAGCATCCCGAATTGCTGATACAAAGGGATAACGTGACTACGAGGTTCCAGTAAAAAATAAAATAATAAATAATAAAATGTTTGAAAAAAGTTGGAGGAATAGGGTGAACTGGCAGTACATGACATTGGCATACTGCTTAAACCAACAACTGATTACCTGGTACTCTGACAGACGCCTTACGGTAGAGCAAGCAAGGGCTGGGGTCATTGGTCCAAAGAAAACTGACAGCCAGGCGGCTATTAAGGCACTCAGATCCTACCAGGTATATTCCAAACTTGTATGGGAATACCTTTATAGGCCCAACATGCTCGGCGCGCTCAATACTTTGGGTTACAGGCCACATTGGATTAGAAGGCAATGCAGCAAGGGACGAGATGGCCAAAAAGGGAGCAAGGGGCCAGAGCCATTCTGTGCAGTCGAAAATGGATTCTTGATTACGACATTGACAAATGAAGAGGAGCGGGTTGCCCTTAGGGGATACGAACCCAAGCGCTCGAAGGATTGTTTAAAGCTCACCAAAAAAAGTTTCCGGATTATAATGGGAATACTCACTGGTCACTGCAGACTAAACTATCATCTGGCGAAGCTAAGGATTTTAACGGACACTATCCGCACCAGGCGCGGAAGTTTTACCAACAAGTCAGCAGGATGAAGCCTTATACACCTCGATGCTCATCCTGCCGAGACAAAGAGGGAAATCTGATTTCCGACAGAATGGGCATATTAGAGCGATGGGTTGAGTACTTTGATGAGCTACTGAACAACCAGAACATCGGCGAGTTGGAGGTCCCGCCAACTGAAGACGACGGACAAATACTGCCACCACCAAGTTTAGGAGAAACAGTCCGTGCAATTCATCGGCTAAAAAATCATAAGTCGCCAGGAGCCGATGGAATTACAGCCGAATTGGTTAAATATGGAGGCGACCAGTTACACCAAGTGGTTCATCAACTTGTGCTCAAGGTATGGGACAGCGAATCAATGCCTGACGATTGGCAGCGAGGCATAATCTGTCTCATACATAAAAAGGGAGATATCACACAGTGCAGCAATTATAGAGGTATCACGTTGCTGAGTACCATCTATAAGATATTCTCCACTATCTTGCTAGGCCGGATAGCCCCATACGCCCAGAACATCATTGGCCCATACCAAAGAGGCTTCACTCCAGGCAAATCAGCAACAGATCAGATTTTCTCTCTGCGGCAGGCGATGGAAAAACTGTTGGAATATGGACAACAGTTGCACCATCTGTTCATCGACTTTAAAGCCGCCTATGATAGCATAGCCAGGGTAAAACTGTACACGGCCATGAGGGAATTCGGTATCCCGACGAAATTAATAAGACTGACTAGGCTGACCCTGACCAATGTGCGAGGCCAGATAAAAGCAGCAGGATCACTCTCAAGACCATTCGACATCAACAACGGTCTACGACAAGGGGATGCGCTATCATGCGTCCTCTTTAACCTGGCCCTCGAGAAGGTGATCCGTGATGCTGAGGTGAATGCAAGAGGTACGATCCTCTTCAAGTCCACCCAACTACTGGCCTATGCTGACGATATCGACATCATGGGAAGAACCACCCGAGACGTTCAAACTGCCTTCATCCAGATCGAGCAGGCGGCGCGAGATCTTGGGCTGCACATCAATGAAGGCAAGACAAAATACATGGTGGCAACGTCAGCACCGAAGACGAATCAACCAACAACATCAAACCGCACTGGTCAAACACAAACACGAACAAGAATAAGGATAGGGGAATACAACTTTGAGACCGTTGACAATTTCTCCTATCTAGGGTCGAAAATCACAACCGATAACAACTACGATGATGAAATCCGCGCACGGTTGTTGTCAGCCAACAGAGCCTACTTCAGCTTACAAAGACTGTTCCGCTCGAAACGTCTCGCCATAGGGTCAAAGCTCTTACTGTACAAGACTATGATCTTGCCAGTCCTCATGTATTCCTCGGAAACTTGGGTTCTTAGCAAGAAAAATTGCGAACTCTTGGCCGCGTTCGAGAGAAGAATCCTCCGAAGAATTTTTGGCCCCCTACATGAGGATGGACGATTCCGTAGCCTACACAATGATGAAATCTATGAGCGATACCATGACCGTCCGGCTGTGGATAAAATCCGGCTCAATAGGTTACGGTGGGCGGGTCACTTAATCCGTATGGATGAAGATGATCCCACCCGGAAAGTCTATAAGGGCAATATCTATGGTAGGAAAAGAAGACGAGGCAGACCCTGCCTAAGATGGAGCGATGGCGTGGGCTAGGACGCCAGACAGCTTTTAGGGATATCGAATTGGTGGACCTCGGCGCAAAACCGGGATGTCTGGAGTTCCTTATTAAGGCAGGCCTAGACCGGATACCGGTTGTTGCGCCGTTGATGATGATGATGATGATGATGATGACTATCTGTTGATTCTGTGAGGAGAGTGATCAAACCTCCATACATGTTCTGCGACAGTGTCCGGCACTTGTGTTGATTTCTCTATTCTTCACCAAATTGACCAAATTATGCATTGTTGGAAGTTGCTTAAATAAGAATCAGGTAGATAGGTATCAGTGGCTAACGCGCCCAATTAGCGCTATGGTACATTATTTTTATGTCGCCGACCTGGGAACCAGAGGGGGTTACTTTGAGTTTGTCACCCAAACTGCTCAACGCATCACGGGACTGCCCCACCAGGTAATTGTGACAGAAATTCATTTACTTGAAATGTGCGCCCTTTTCTCACAGTAGTTCATCAGTCTAGCGGCTACCTCCGGTGGGATCCAGATGTCGTGTCCTGGGAAGAAGCTGGATGCCGCGACCGCCTCTTGAGTGGTCCTTCCGACTTCCGGTCAGGAACTCTGAAAGACATATATATTTTAAATTGCGTTTAAGAATGATGCAAGCTCTTGGTTTCGCAACAGGAGTCTCAAATTACCTGCATGCTTCCACCTTGCAGACCGCGAATCTACCTCCGGTACATTCAGGGCTCCTGATCCAGCACTATTCCAATGTTCTCCTTGGAACTCTACTGTCGGCGTATCAGCCTCCTCCTCCGCTTTCCCGTACGTCGCTGTCTACCATAAGCCCTAGAAGATCTAGGTATAAGTCGTCCGGCTTCTGTTCTTCTTTGGACAGCAGGTTTCCTGATTATTTCCCTGCGCATGTGCACGGTATGTTTCCAAATCTATAGTTGATATGGCAACTCTGATGTTCGATTGCCTCCTGGGATCGGTCATATACCCTTGCCTTCCTCCTTGCTTCTGAAGGCTCTCTATAATCACGTATGGAGATCTTTATTCTGAGCGATTAGGAAACCCATGAATTCTTGAGTCGCTATTGATGCGGCTTTCAGAAGGAACACTGTCACCATGTATCTCCTAATATATCATCCCCAGCACATGTTGATAGTTCTACTTCTTCCCAGCCTGGCAATTTAGGAACTATTGTCCTAAGTCACTCTGTAATGTCCTCCGTCGCTCGTACCCCGGTGAACACAAGCTTCACATTCCATTCCTTGTATATCTGCCTGATAACGAGGTCTTCGATAGCTTCCTGCTCCTCACAAGTGAGTATTTGCTCGGAAAACGCTAGTGTGACCAGTAGAATGCCCTTGAATGCATTAGCATAGAAAATGGCGGGTTTGCTGCTTTCTGCCTTTACGCCTGAGCTATCCGGATTTTCTCCCCGTCTGGGTTCAGTTTTGGGTTTTTTGGGAGCAATCCCCTCATGCGGGCTAACCGCCGCTGCTCCTCACTTTCTTGGCTTCGATAAATATGGCTTAAATTTATTGTATTGAGTCTTCTTAAGAGCCTCTTCTGGTTTCAGGCCTTCCTTCACATAACGCAGGTACTATTTAGCACCTGCACCACTGAGGCCGGCCTCCTTCATGACGTTTGATATATTGATCTCAGACGTCGTCCTGTTTTTTGAGCAGTGGTCTTTGTCGGTTGAGCAGTGGTCTTTGTCGGTGTTGTCCTCGAAGTTTACCAATGTTGACCTTGGATACTACCAACTTCTCCCTTTTTGGGTGTGATCACCTGGTTTTCAGTATTTCCGCTTGGTTGGCCAGTTTATGTTCAGTACGGGGTCCGCTTGTTTGGTTGCAGTTTTCTTTGTTTTTATACGTGCACTTATTTGATTCAGACGAGTATGGAAGTTAGGAGGTCCGTCGTGCCATAGCTTCCCGTGGCACGGTATGGTCAAACTTATTCACTGCGGTGACCAGGTGTTAGTGGGGCTCCTTTTGAATACGGTCAGTTACCCCGACTGCAAACTATCCAATGGGCACGGTCCGCATGACACCCTGGATTTGGGGGAAATGGTTTTCGACTCCACAGTGTGGATGTGTAGCGTTTTGTTAATAGTAGGGTCCCCTCGTATAGGGTGTGGCTGTCACCACTCACTAACGATCTTCGTGGACATCACCGCGTCAGTCTATCCTAGAGTGCACTGCTTGGCCCCTCGTGGCTGGGTTAGGGTTTGAATATTCCATTTTCAAATAGATGATGATACCTACTAATATTGAAGTTGGAGTCCAAGGACGAAGAATCAAGCATTTATTTTCACTTAGTTCAAATCAAAGTTGAATGCTTCGGAGATTGCACTGCCCTAAGGAAATTTCAATATCTGATTTTGTATCTATTCTTGGTTTCCTTCTTTTACTTGAGATCGTTAATCCCTCACCAAATTCATCCAGTGCCTTCAGGAAAAGTCACCTGAAAATGCTGTTTACTCAAGTAACCCCTCAAACACCAACCCTTAATGATTCAGTCTGTGCAGTCTTTATTTACCCTCGCTTGATCTGAAGCCATTATTGTAGTTGCTCCCCCCACCAACAAAATAGCGTATAATTTCATATTAGATATGCCGCCAAGAGAAAGTTACCTACTTTGATGTCAAAGTAAATACAAAATTTAATTTAAACGAATCATTCTACTCACCGTTAAGCAAAGTTGTAAAATTGTACGCTCTGGGCGGATGGGGGTGGACGTGAGAGCGACGTTAGGAAAATAGAAGTTGTATTTTCACCGGAAAGGTGTCATCATCTCGCAATCGTTTCGCTGTTGTTGTTGATGGTGATGTCGTCCTGTTTTCCTTGGGATCGTCTGTTGGGAAATGAAATTTTTCCCGAAATTGCGAGGCAAGCGAATGCCGATATGACACGTCTCATGTTTTCCAAATTCGAGGCTTCAGACAAAGGCAAGAATTTATTACTTTTATCGAGGTGTGTATCACGGCATCGCGATTGTATTCATTCAGTGATAAGCTTTTGCGTTCATCGTGGTTTTATTAGGAATCATCATAGAAGCCTTTGTAGGTGATGTATGTATGTTGGTAGACTTGTTTGTGACCTCTTTTCGATTCTTGGTTGGGCCATTCATACAAAGCACACTTTAGCTCTGCATCTTTTACCGCATTTACCCGACCGAATAAGAGCACCCCTGGCGCCTACCTTCATGGAACTCCCTTTCCAAGACCATAACTCTATAAATTTTTTAGTGCCTACTTGTGCTCCTATCAGTTCATAAGATAGTACCTTGGAGGAGAAGAACCTGAGCTCCAAAATGGTTCATTATTCAAGCTGAGCTGCGAGCTAGACAGCAGCGTATTCCAAGCTGGATAATTTTTTTATGTGCTTTCCCACCATTTTTACATCCAATATGTGGGTTGAATTTGCAGGTTTCAATATGGAACCAAAAAATGTACATTTACCGTAATTTTTTGAAGTACAAAATATAATTTGACGGTGAAAATGACAAACTGTCTTTCTAAATCCCACGCCGCCTTTAAGTCATTCAAAAGAATTATTTCTGAGATGTCTAAATTCAATATGCAGACTTTTGAATTCTTATTACCTGAAGGGGAGAGATACCGAGAACAAAGTAATTTTTTCAAGGTAACTTTCAATGATGCTTCATTTTACAATTCAACAATATTCATGTATCGAGCATGGATCACGTTCGAGTACCTCATATATTTCTAATTAGAAACCATTAACTATGTAGCTATCAGTGACTGCTCCAAGAAGCCCCCAGCGCTGTGGTGCACCGTTTTGATACCAGAAGCTGCTAAGACAATGACTGCTGTGGTAAGAGCAAGGGGGTATAGGGGAGATCTGCAAAGCCACCTCGTAGCATTCACGATTGAGAGCAGCGCTCTCACCCTGCAAATAGAGATCTCTGTGTGGTCCTCAAAGAATTGTTTACCTAGTGTCCCTAACCTCGTTCTAGTTACAGACCTTTGACTTAGCGCAGGTGGTGATCCTTTGCCATCTGAAGTGAACGGCTGCTAAGAATTACGAGTAGATTCTGATTGTGATTGTGAAGAGCAGAGCCCCGTCCACCTAATTACCTTCTATGTGCTCCTTTGAGCGCGGACGCAAAGCAGGGTGGCTTTCAGTATGCCACCGGGATTGTTCAGCGTCCCTTTGTGCTGTCCCACTAGCCTGGAGGACGTCGTCACTGAGAACAAAGATTTAATGGTTGCCTGACTGTCGGTAAGAAAAGCTATATTATGCATGCGGCTTGGATTATGTCCCAGTCATATACAGACTTCCAATATCGCCAATACATCCGCTTGGAATACACTGGCGAATCCTGGGAGATTGTACAACTCGGCTCGGAGTTCCCAAAACATGCAGTCACAACATATAGTCTTGCAGCACTGCACGCTTCAGTGTGTTTAATGGGGTGGCCGAGGGGAGGAGGTGTCGAAGCACATTAAGGGCATCTACTGTACAGGACTGCAGACTCCAACTAGCTCCTGCATACGCGGTCCTTTGGATCGCATGAAGCTTTTTTCTATTGCACTTTTTGCCAGAGCCTCCGCCAAGACAATAGAACCATTCTTTTAGGTTAGAATGGGAAGAACCATGGCTGTTTATATTCAGAGAATCAAGCTCGGCAGAAGATACAATTTGAAAGGGTTGAAAGGTACTCTTGCTGACGTAGAAGGCTATACAGGCCTTCTTAACCCACAATTCTATGTTCAGCCTCTAATTTAAGCTAGCATCTAGGATCACACTTAGATACTTCACATTGGAGGAAAGAACCAATCTTTATTCATTTAGCCAAAGCAGGTGGAATTCGGGGTTGGTTGTAAAAACCATCAGCTTTTTAGGTTAGATTTATGTCTGGTATACAGTCTAGTCTAGTCCACAGCCGCAAGCACACCTTTACCAAAGCCCCCTTCATGATTTCACTTATCACAGAGGGAAACATCCCTATATCAATATCACTAAGTCGTCAGCATAAGCTACTACCTTAACCCAACTTCGGTCTAAAGTGAATAGAAATTCACCCATTACTATTAACCAGAGCATCAGAGAGGTGGCGCCATCCTGGTATGTACCCCTGCTTCAGCTTTTAGTCTGGATTATTGTAGTTGTTAGCGAGAAATGTATAACATGGATAAGATATCCCTCCAATCCTGTTCTGGTTAGGGTTTCCTCGATGGTTGATACTAGCTTTCACATATGAAGGCGTATGTTGCTTATACTTTAGCGACGCTCAACCCTGTTATTTATCTTGTGAAGAGCTGTTTGTGTAGATATGCTCTTAAGGTAGACGTGCTGAGATCTTAAGGTAACCGTTCTCTCCATAATCGCCCTTAAATGGATGTCCGGAGCGAGCTCTAGGACCTTCAACACGAAAAATTCTGAGACTGAAAATCCACGAGTGCGTGCCTTCAAGAGATACCTATTTGGAAGACATGTAGGTCCGGTAAATTCTGATTAGCTACGGCCCAACCCTTTTTTGCCGTTTCTGTAGTATGATTGGCATTATTCCACCGAACTCATCTGGTATGCTTTACGACAACACTTAGTGCCAAAAGAACTCGTGCGCTGGGTTCAGTTACTCTTCCACGATCCGAAAAGTAAAGTTCGAAGTATGACGGGTGTATCAAAATCGCGTTGTGTCTCTGTTGGTGTTCATCAAGGAAGCGCCCTCCCACCACTCCTCTTTGTTCTTGTTATGGACACCGTCACACAGGATATCCAACGTCCAGCGCCCTACACACTGCTTTATGCAGATGATGTTTTCCTAGCATCTGTTAGCAAAAATGATCTCGAGCAACTTGTTCAAAAATGGAATGATCGCCTCATGCAACACGGTCTCAGATTGAATTTAAACAAAACTGAATTTTTGACGACCGATCCCCATGAAACAGGCACAATCACCGTCAGCGGCAGTGATCTGCCCAGAACTGAGCGATTTAAATACCTCGGGTCAACGCTATCAGCCAATGGAGAACTGCGTTATGAAATTGCTTCACGCATTTACGCAACCTGGATGAAGTCGCGTTCACAACTGGTGTTCTTTGTGATCGACGTATCAACGAACGTCTCAAATCTAAAATTTACCGCAATGCGTTGGCCGGCTATAAGAGACAATGAACGTCGTCTTGCGGTAATGGAAACGAAGATGCTACGTTGGACTAGTGGCGTCACACGTTTAGATCACATCCGAAATGAGGATATCCGCGATCGTTATGGGGTTGCACCGATCGTGGAAAAGTTGCGAGAGAGGCGTCTTCGATGGTATGGTCACGTAATTCGTGCCAACGAGAATTCACTTGCCAAGATTGGTCTGAACATCGAAGTCGATGGTAAACGACCAAAAGGCAGACCTAAGCAACGGTGGCTTGATACGCTAGATGGGTGTATTTGAAAGCACCCAGATCAGGCATTCGATAGAGCCAAATAGCGAAACCGATCACGACGAGCCGACCTAGCTTGTGAACGGGACAAAGGCTGAATTCCATCCATTCCATCTGGGCCCGGATTCAAAATTCCCACCCACAGTCCTCCCCGCTGGAGCAGAAATGCGTCTTGACTAGCAGAACCAAGGGTTCACAAAAAGATTCCGTCAAGAAGCCTTGTTGACTTCTTAAGAAAGGATGATTTGTTATGTCCTTTAACCACAAACTTACTAGGTCTTGTAAATTCGCTGGTGTTTCAAAGTTATGGCAATTATCCAAACAAGACCATTTCATAGCAAACTTGATGGCTGACTTGCGCCTCTTTAGGCAGCCCTTTCATGGCAGCGAATGTTGGTAGCAGATGTTAAAGACCCCAGTAAGCTTTCTGAGCCTGGCGACATCTTCATTCCACCAGCCCAGATTTTCATTCCACCACGGTGGCCATATTTAGCAGGACATCAAACCTTGAAGCCGGTTTGGAATGCCTTCTTCAGGGCACTGACCTTCGACATCCGCTAGTCTATCGTGCTAACATTATGAGTTTGCGCACCGGAGAGTTGAGACTAAAAAGCATGCTACTGTAATCTCATAAGGATGTAGAGCTATATCAAGGGCCTCCTATCACAGCCTCGTTACAGATCTCTGAGGCGGGGAAATGGACGGTTGGTGTACCCCCCTGTTACACATGGATAAATTTGCGCTAATAATAGAATCAAACGGAGACCCATCTTTTTCGTTGATTTCTGTGCTGCTCCAAAGTGTATTCCTTGCATTGGCGTCAAAGCTTATAGATAGATTAACCTTCGTTGTTGCAATGGTGGTCGCCAAAAGTTGTGCATTTGCTTAAGAGCCCGTTAATCGTTCAGCCTTTTTGAATCCAGACCTCGTGTTTTAACGAGAAGCAGGAAGATCAGCGCTTCGTGTGCTGCAGATTTTTCTGCGCTACCCTAAACATGATCTTCTTGCGTGGGGTTTGTCAGTCCCTGTCGGATTCTTGATCTTCATGTCTTCCAACGGCTATTTGGTGGCTTCGTGTGGATCCAGGTCATTGTCAGGTCTTGTGTGGCTTAACACCTCCATTTTCATGGTTACGACTCAGAACCACACTTCATAATCTACCTCTTCCAGCTCCTCCAGGCGTTCTCCATCTATGCGAAGTAGGAAAGGTTGTCTGTTTACCTGTGGTTGCTCCATCTTGATCACCACCCAGTAGTCCACAGAAATCCAGATGTTTAAAGGGGCAAGCATTGGACGAGCTTTTCTTTATCCATATGGATCCTGTCCAGATGACTTAAGTGGTTAGAGCGATGGGTTGTTGTAGTTGAAGTCGCGGTTGGAATCATACTGGTGGCAGAGGGATTTATTATCGTGACTGGATGTCGGATACCTGTCGACTCAGTTGCGGATGGGTACCTGAGTCAAATCAGAGTAATAATATTGGGCGAGCGCAGTGCCGACCACATCGCCTCTTAAAGTGTACTGTTGTGTACTGATACGTCCTTGAATGAAGTGGTCTAGCACAATTTAAGGCGCTGATCCAATATGAATTGTTGCACCAATAATTATATGGATCCTGGGAATCTCGCCGTATACGATGAACTTGAGCTTTACATCCTCTCAGACGTCGTTGGCTTTAGAGAGACAAGAACTCAGAAAATCCCTCAAGAATTGGTCTTCCCATGCTATGATATATCACGGACCACCTGGGAGAGATCAAAGCAGGAAATGAATCTTCCCTGTTTCCATTTGCCTTCCAGGAGATGCCCGATGACTATCTCCGATAGCCTGTTCTTAATAGTAGCCGGAAGAATTATCATCAACCAGCATCATATGTGAGTGACTCCTGGCCGTGTTGTAGCAGGATTTAACGTACTCATTGCCGGCGGTTGCCGTTTCCCTGCTGCTTAACGTCCGAATTCTTGCTCAGTCTGCTGCTCTTGTTTTCCCTGTTCGACCTCATCTTGAGATCGATTACACTTGACAGCGCTTCGTTTGCCATCCAATTATTATTGGTTTCTTCGGCAATGACCTGGTATTTAATGAGGTCTTTTTCATTCCGCCCGTCGACAGTACCGGCCGCTTTATTCTTCTTAATTTTGCTCAGAATATGTGTACTCCCCTGGTACTGGCTCTTGAGCAGGGCTCCAGTGGATTTCCGCTGTTTTGTTGGTTTCTTACCCACCCTCATTTTTGGAGGGAACCCCGTCTGAATGGTTTCGGGTTAGGAGCGCTATAATTGGTACCCCCAGTTCGACTACATATGATTGAAATAGCGGCTTTTTGACATAGAAAACAAAAAGGGTTCTTAGTGGAGTTTTTCCCCTGATGGATTTCCTTCCTAAATCTTCGACACAATTGCGATTTGCCGTCCAGAATAATTTATAGTGTGTGGATCATGCTAGTCATGTCCTAGTCCTTTATAGTTCCGCTCTAAAGACAGGACACCATCCCGGCCCGCAGTGCATGCAACGCTTTCCCCAGATGCACTACGATCCTTGCAGAGAATAGAATTCTCGCTTTTGTTGCAGGTTTTTGCTTGGTGACGTACCTGACTGCATCTGTCCGTAGTCCAGACGCCTATAATAATTCATAGGGTTTATCCGCATTTATACCCTGCTGCGAAATTTTGACCTGGAGCATTCACACAAATGATGCACATATCTAGGCTCTAGACTAGAAACGAGGGCCTCCTTCCCCAGTAGCATTGACCGTTTTGAAGAACGAACTCTTGCTAGTTGTCTTTGAGCCTTATTCAACGAAAAGTCCGCTAATGTTCGTTCTCTGTATGTAAGACATTTCTGCTCCACTATCTTCGGGCTTCATCTTGTAGCGAATTTCAGTGTGGACTACCGCAAATGTCTTACCTTGCGTTGGCTTAATAAGCTGAGCCCACGCTCTAGTCTTACTTCGTTTCTTAATCTTTACTGTTATTGGTTTCCTAATTATGGCCGAACGTTCTCTTTCTTTCTGTCTCTCTTTATCTTCTTTTTGGGAACCTTAAAACTACTTGGATAAAGTCTCCTTAAGGCATATCCTATTCTTTCCGCTTTTTCCCCAGTTCGCTTTGCAGTGGGCTATCTAGGATCCCTTTCACGCTTACAGTATCCAAAGCGAGAAGTGTGGCTGTTTCTGCTTTTGGCGCATCTTCCGCTGCTGTCCATGTTCGCCTGTAGAAGGAAACGCGGTCCAGTAGTTTCTTCAGCTCTATTAGCCTCTTTTTGACGCCTTTACTGATGTTCTTTGAGAGAAACGTTGCCGGCTGCATACGCTTCATCACTGTCGTGCATTTTCTGATGAGCCTTTCCTTCGACTGGACTTCCACCTGGTTCGTATCCAAATCCACCTGCTCAGGTCCAGCGATTTTGGCCGGGCTTCTTTCCAGAACAGGAACACTGCAGGGTACTGAAATCAGAGTTGCGTGTTTAAGAAACACAAAATATTGGCCAAACATATCGAAGGGGTTATATAGAAGTCTCCATCGGTATTCACCAAGAAAGTGCTAAAAGTTGCTAACAGTATTTGGTTTTAAGTCCTATTACTCCCTGAAATGTCTAATTGCTTTTCTGACCATCCCGCTTTAATGACTCTAACGGTTTCAGTGATGTGGTTTTGGAGGTTTTCTATTGAGGCAATCAAATCTGCAATGTCTGGAGCTTTGAACGTTTATTAGGATGCCATTGAGGGTGCTTACTTGAAAACCTTTCCGCAGCAATTAATCAAAGGAATATGGAGGCGGCCCCCTTCCTTCCAAGCATACCTTGTTTTGCTAAAAAATACAATATATGGTGCATATTCTTTATAATCTTACACCAAAATTGCTGGACACAATGAAAAATAACCACCGATTTACCCAAATATCCCCTTCCACCAAGAAACCTAAAAACATACAAACATGCACGCATATGTTCCGGCAAAGGTTAAATTCTACAAAATCCACCTCATAATTTATTTGACCGAACATTAGCTGTATGGAGTTGTACCATTACTCCTGGAACTGTCTTGGTCCCGTCCACAAATTGTGATTTCATGCGGTGAATCCTGGTGCCATGTCTCACTGTAAATCATTCGGTTGTGCTTGTTTTATGTGCTCGTATGCATGATACCTTTCCCGAATATGTGCTTGGGTCATAGTTGTATGCGTTGGGCCAGGACTCCATTGAAATTTCTGTAGAGAGGAAGCATCTTCCAGTTTTAAAATATGTTATGGCTCCTATGGTATCTATTGTGAGGACAAATTTAAACTGTCATAGAGGTAGCGGTTGTAAATTTTCAACCAGAATTGAGAACTCTCTTATTTAAATATTTCTGGGGGTTTGGAACGCAGAGATAACTCAGCTGCGGTCTCCAGTGCAGATTTGAACTTAAATCACGACTTTAGGTTTTGTCCTTTTTCGCTAGAAATAGTCGAGTCGAATAGAAATTTGAAGTATCCACTAAACTTGTTCTAACTGAAAATATAATATAAACAAAATTTTTATTAATTATACTTAATTTAACAAGTATTATAGTTTCAGACATGCCTCACCTGATCTGTGGTGTAATTTTGTATAGTATATGCAGAGGTAGTTTTTGAGAGTAATTGACACAACTGAGTCGAAGTGTCAATCCCAAAAAAAGTATTTTGTTTCCAAGGCTATTAAAATAAAATGGAAATCATTGTTGGCTGGCCACCTGCTTATGGACAATGCATAACTGATTCTCATCCTTTCTTCGGCTTCCTTCATTGTCACTTAAAAAGAGCATTTAGTTGTCCTCACCCCTGGTGCTCTGAGGTGGCGGGGAAGAAGACGGGGCGGCAACCCTGTCGGCTGAACCAAAACCAAGTGGCCGAGGAGAACCTCCACGTGGTGGCACCGAAAAACGCTGTATCGCATTGGTTTGCCGGCCGTGATGTAGTAGGCGAATGCTCCAAAGGCCTAATCAGGGCGATCAGACCCGAGTCTGCACGGGGACTCATCTGAAGTGGCTTCGGTCACGAAACCTTACCAGGGGTATACTGGTATCATGGGAACCGGAATAGCTCCTGGACTCTCATACTTCGGGAGAATTCCCGTTGTATGTGAGCACAGCTCGGTTATTTGCAGTTGGCTCCCTAGTGGGAGCTTCATGGGGGTTGTTGGTTATGCTCAAGCGAGAAGAGAACTTCAGGCCTCGGCGTGGTGTTGCGTTTCAACACAGGTGCCGTACTCCTTAGTTCGGTAGAGGCCTTGCATGCACCAGTATGAATTCTAAGCCATGCACTTGGTATAGACTGCTACCGTTGTTGCTTGTCTCAGCGGAGCTTTGATTGTGGTCAGAAAATCAATCCGTGCCCTAAGAAGACCGTGGGATTAAGTCTTCCAGACAGGTGCTCACGTAAAACCCTCAAGGACTTGACTGTCCTCACCCCTTCTATTCCTACCTTCTAGCACTTTATTAATTCCTTCTACCCTCAAATTCTTACATAGTTCCTCCGTAAGATGGCTCAATCAAAGAGTTTACTGGCTACAATATTTCTATTTGAAGTACAATCTTCAGAAATCTCTTCCAGTTTAGTGTCTCCTTGAATTGATTAGTGTTCAGCTTTTCAAAAGCATTATTTATTGATATTTCTGTTATTATTGTTGTTTTGATATTGTTAGCATTACGGAAAACCAGATGGACGGTCGCGTTAATGGTTACGATCCAGTGGACTAGCAATATTTTAAGTAGCAAGTTTTAAGCTGAGTTGTAGAAGCAATCACCAGCTAATCACTACCGACAAGTGATCAATAAAATAGAAATTTCCAGCAGCTGGCATGACAACCAGCAGCTAAACTGGCGCCGGAATAGAAACTTGGTGGAATTTGATTGCCAAAAAGGAGAGAGAAGTATAGATCATGACAAAGGGAATTCTTGAAATTACCGGGATGGATCTGTCAGCGAAAAATTTTCTGGTTCTACCAAGCCTTGAACATTTTCGTTAGTTTGTAAATTTAGAAACTTGCTAGCATGCCTGCCTTGGGTACACGGTCATTGCGAAAGGTAATATACGACCTTTGGCAAAGTTTTTCAAGAATCAAAGATGTGGGGACGCTTGATAGATAAAAAATAAAATACTCAGTTGGTCGATTCAGCTTTGCAACAACAAGATTTGGACAAAAACCAGTCCGGGGACTAAGTAATCAATGGTTTTAAATAGTGAGTTCTCGGAGAAATCAGAACCAGGGAGTCAAATATAACAGGGAGTTATACATTTCATATGATTTGACAAAAGCTGCCGCGAATATTAGAATACGAGAGCTCCAGGATGTAAGCTATTTAGAAAGGGTGGACGACAGGAAGTCTTTTCAAAGATAAGGTAAGAGACAGACATCCCTTGAAGAACCTCGGAGCAGGTGACACGCTGAACCGAGAAGAATCGAGGTCAAGGTCCAGTATTGGACAATGGTGTCAGCGGTGTTGACGTGTACACCAGCTACGCGTCATTCAGCCTCATATTGTCTAATTTTGAGGGTTGATTTTACAACCTGTTTTTGATGTAAAGAGATGACGTCCAAAGGCCAGTGACTTCAACACTTAGGACTTCGAGTGGGGGAGCACAGAGAATAACGTAAAGGCAGAGTCTATTAGAGGCTTTGGTAGAATGTAATTGTGACCAACGAAACTGATCTGAACTGTGTCCGTTCTTTACTGATGCGGAATAAGTTTTGAATGACAGCGAAGATTACACACACAGTAACCACCAAGGAATTATCCTTGAACTATGCAAAGAACCACAAGACAAGGCAACAGTATACCCAAAGTCAAGAAGGGCATCAAGCTGGTCTGGAAAAGCATTCACTAGCTAACTTAGAACCGAAAGAGCTCTTCATTTGACGAAAAGCACGCATATAAGGAAGACCACTAAAACCTCAAACTGGCCATCCAGGCAAGCAAAAGGGAATGCTTTGAGGAGTTTTGATTGGAAGCGGACGTAAATTTGTGCCTATAGAATCGTTATGGGCAGATTTAAAGGTCGTTTACCGTTTATTATGTGCCCCACCTTTTCTTAAAATCATTTAAGGCCAAGGGGAAGGAGGCGTCAGAGAGCAACCTTAGGATATTTATTTATTTATTTATTTATTTATTTATTTAATTAACGGACAACAAACAGATAGAATTCCAATTAATTATTGTCCTCAGGAGGAGGAGGAGAAAGTAAAAAACTTATCCTACGTTTAAAATTACTTAAAGTAGGGAAGTTAAAAGGACCAAGCTGTTTTGCATTATAATTATGCATTATGGACATCGAAGCAATGGGTGTCAAAGCGAAGCTTATTGTCGAAAGTGACTCCGAGGTCTTGAGTGGAATTTAAGCAGGATAAGGAATGTCCGTCAAGCGAGTAGGAGAAAGAAGTGGGTGAGGATTTTAGGGAGTAGCACATAGAGTGACACTTTCTGACGTTTAGCGCTAAACCATTGGTCGAGCACCAACGAACCAGAGTGTCCAGGTTATTCTGAAGGGAAACACAGGATATGATAGAAGTGCTCAGAGAAGAGCTGCGGTAAAATAGGCGACAATAAAATTTTGGGCTTAGACAACATCTTAAGTCAGTTACTTAACGTCGCAATGAAATCTAAACCGGACATGTTTACTGAATCCTAGAAAGATGCTTGTCCGGGAGGATGTTTCCTGTAGCACGAAAGGCGCATAAGATGGTACTGCTACCTAAGGTTGGTAAGATTTTAGATGAGTCATACTCCTATGGATCCATGTGTTTTCTGGACTGACTGACTGTTGAGAGGCAAGGATTAACGATTAACGGATTAATGATTATATGTGGCCGTGAATAATGCCATGGTGGGGTATACTGCGTCAGCCACACCTACGCGCCATCGGTTGCGGTTACCTGAAATGGGTTTCAGCTTACCCAGGGCTTCCTGAGATTCCCATACTCCTCCTCTACTGTTATGCGCCAAATGCCTATGGAGTGACTCACTCACAAATTGTGACAGGCCTGTGCGACGATCAAGTTCTTTGTTTGAGATAGTGTCAGGCCAGCGTACTCCAATGAACAGCTGCATTTTTTAATTTTAGACATGGCAGCGAAAGTGAACTTAGCGTTGTTAATGCGTCGGGCAACATCCAGTTCGGTGCCACCATCGGCAGAAACTATGCTTGCAATCTTTACCGACTCCGCTCTCGACCCAAATTCCTTCGAGATTTTACCTCGACGCAGGACATGACATATTTCACCATCATAAGTCGCTCTGATAATGGCTATTATATTAGGCGATGACGGCTTTACGGTTTCTTATCAGGGCAGAGGCAAATCGTCAGATGCTGCCTCACCTCTGCCCTGGGAGTACCGTGACTGAAGGGGCTCGCAGATGTTAAGTGCTCTTTTATATAATTCGTAGAACAGGTGAGGCTGCGTCTGACGATTTGCCGCTGCCCTGGTAAGAAACCGTAAAGCCGTAATCGCCTAATATTTTTCAAGTTTGGGGGTCCGGCATCAAGTGGATGCGGACTTAGGACCCCGCAGTTCTCAAAAAAAAAATAATGGCTATTATTTTCCCCGGAATGTCCCTCCTGCATAGAGCACGCTAGATACACTCCCTGTTCACGCCAGCGAAAGCTGTCTAAACTCCGTGCACTGTTCCAAAATGATCCGTAGAGTACTGATCTGGTCAATGCAGGAGGAGCGGAATCCAGGCAATGAAGCGTTCGAGATGTTCTTTGATGCGTTCCACAATTACTTTAACTATTATCTTTGTAACGACAGGAAACACGCAGATATCCCTACAATTTTCACACTTAAAAAGAAATGCCCTTCTTCCGATAAACCCTGGGAAACGTTTCGGAGCATTTCCATATGAGTGGAAGTAGCAGATGTGCAGAAACTGTAGGTACGGCGATGGACAACTCACCAAGGAGACTATCGAGGGCAGTTGCTTTACTCGGTTTGAGTGCCTTGATGGCCGAAGCGAACTCTGTTCACCTTAGGAGAACAAATCGTTTTCGCAAGTTACGATGACTAGCCCTTTTATTCACAAGGTGAAGTGTTCCTTCCACCTCTTTAAGTGCTCGACCTCGAGGATAATATGTCGACCGTTAACGTTCTTCAGAAGTCCATTGAAAGATTTGCGACGACATGTAGGTTGCTTCGTGACGGGATATACACTTCTCAAATTATTGCCTTGTCTGGCATGTTCAGCTTCCCTGACCAGTGCAATAGCATTACTTATTTTGTTGAACTTCCCGGGATTTCGCACGGTGTTGCAGTTCGAGCATATCAAGCTAAATGTCATCAGCAGCTGCTCCGTTCATCGATCCGCTTTCACAGTTCAGCAGTCAGCCAGATCTTATTACACTTCCGGACGTGGTCCACGGTGTAGCACTCCAGAAAAGAGCAGGCCATCCAATGGCAGAACAGTTCAAGCTGCATGACATGCAGGGGGCATCCATTGTAAGCATTAGAAAGGTGTATGGAGGTACACGGGTGTGCACAAGTGAGGTTGATTTGTCTGACCGATGCAGAAGTTGTGGTAAAACAGGGCACATTGCTCGGGATTGTAACGAGGATCCCAAGTGCATGTTCTGTGACGAAAACGAGGGCCTGGACAGCGGGCATATTGCCGGAAGCGGGAAGTATCCTGAGTTCAAAAAGGCGATAAATGCAGGGAAAAAATGAGGTTGATTTGGATCATTGCAGGGTCGCGCAAGACCTGCTCTCGGAGACTACCCACGAATCCGACGCACAAGTGGCTATAATAAGCGAACCCTGTAGAAATCCTAACAATAATATGTGGATAGCCGATCCTACAAGTGGGCGGCTTTGTGGCCATGTGGGGACGAAGCTATACATATATAGCATTCGAGAACATCCTGGACAAATTGGTTTTGGATGCAAAAGAATAGAAACCAAAATACATTGCCGGTAACTTCAATGCATGAGCCACAGAACGGGGAAGTTCCCTGATGAATGCAAAAAAGCGTTGTCTCTTGGCGGCTTTCGCTCAATTAGATATCATATTGGCTAACGACGGTCAGGTTAATACTTACCGGAAAGGGGGGTCTGGTTTGGTTGTAGTTTTCACCACTGTTCGTCGTTCACTAGCTCGTGATATGTCCTGGAACGTCAGTGAACAGTACACCCACAGTGATCACCAGGCAATAGTCTTTGAAGTAAGGACTAAGTCAAACGGTTGGAAATCTGCTCGTCCAAAATGAGGAGAACGTCAGGTTGGTCTGCGAAAACAATTGATGACCAAACATTCATAGATGTGTGGTTGGACCAAAACACTATACAAAATACATCCTCGGAAAAAAGCCTTCCATTTCACGGAGTGTATCGCGAAAGTATGCGACTCATCGATGCCGAGACGTAATACTTTCCCCAGTAAAAGACCGAACTGCTGGTGGAATAGTGAATTGTCTAATCTTCGGTCGACGTGCCATCGGACCAGAAGAGCGGCTCAGGAAGCACTGGGTAGGATTGACCAGGAGGTAAAACAGCGAGCTTATAAGAAAGCCCGAAGAAACCGCAAGCTGGTTTTAGAGCGAAGCAAGAGAGACTGCTTCAAGCAACTCTGCGCCAAGGTGGATACAGACGCAGGGGGAAGGAGTGGGGGGGAAGGGCTAGGGGGGCTGTGATGGAGGAGAGTGAGAGGTCATGTTACATGTTCCGATCTTCTACTGAAAATCGTTTCGTTCCTAAGGAGAGCGCAAGGGGTACTGTTTAACGACATCTTTAGATGGCGCTGTAATACCCTGAATAACGACGAAAGAAGTATTGGAGACAACAAAGCGCCCGGTCTCGACGCCATTTCAAACAAAGCTCTTAAGCTGGCCGTTAAGTTGAGACCAGACATATTCGTAGAGTTGCTTGAAGCATGCTTGGCAGATATGATTTTTTTCCGAGACGTGGAAAAAACAAAAGTTAGCGTTGTTGCCTAAACCTGGTAAGCTTCCTCAAGAACCATCTTCCTACAGACCTATATGTCTATAGGACACTATGGGGAAATGTTGGAGCGAATAATCTACAACAGATTGCTCCCGGCTGAAGAAAGTCTGTTAGGTTTATCAGACCCACAATTCGGCATCCGTATGGCCAGATCAACCGTCGACGCCATCAAACTGATCACTGGCTTAGCTCAAAATGCGAAGCGCTAGCAAGTATTGCCCTGTGATTACCCTTGACGTGCAAAATGCGTTCAACTCTGCCGGTTGGAACATTAGATGGATTTCATGGGCGCGATTGGTGTACCCAGTTACTTAACTGCGCTAGTCGACAGCTATCTAACAGATAAAAGGCTTTGATACGACACAGATAATGGAACCAAAGACTACATTGTCTCCGCGGGTGTTCCACAGAGCTCTGTGATGGGACCGCTATTGTTTAGCATGCATAATGATGTCCTCAAAGTCCCAGTTGCTAGCAAGACCACAATTGTGGGTTACGCCGATGACGTAGCGACGACGATTTAGCGGATGTGGAATTATATTCATCCAAAGCAATCACTGCTATAAAGAAGTGGCTGAAAGATGCAGGCCATGCACTTACGTATATATCTCTATAAGCTTAAATTAGACAGCTCACCCAACTGTACCAGCTACGATGGTATTCCAGAGAACCCGGAGCATGTTTTCTTCCATTGTCCTAGATTCGCTGACGAAAGATAAAGTCTAGAGGAGACATTGGGAGGAACAGTAGCGCCGGAAAATATAAGTGGCAAAATGCTTGCATGCCAGGAGAGCTGGAATGGAGTGAAGGACATGCTAGGGCCGATTCAGCGCAGATTGAGAGAGGCAGAGAAGGCAAGAAAGGCGCGGTTGCGAATGCAATCGATGGGCGAAGAGAGACGCTAGAGGACGGGCGTTAGGGGGTGGGGGGAATGGGTAAAAATTCCAGACGCTGGAACATGTGTACCGATGTCTTTGGAAGATTTCCACCTCCGGAAAAAAATGCTATGCGTTGATTTCGTTTATAGCGCCGCTAATTACTTACAAGAATGGAGCCTCTGATGGGCCAAGGAGTATGTTGCCGACACATGGGTTCCTCAGCGTATCGCACTGGGCCCATGGCTGTAGAACATTACGTACTATGATGTTCTTAATCTTCCAATTCCGGAGAAGGCGATACTGGTGAGTAGCGTCGACGACATATGTTATGGTCGCAAAGTATTTGGAAGGTGCTGAGTTGTAGCGATTTAGAGTAATTAGTTAAGCTAAGGAGTGCTGGACTGTCATAAAAAGACGGAACATTTCCAGTTGGGAAAATAGTGCTATATTTTGTAATGTACACAAGGTGAGTGCGGTGTACAGAAGAGCAGCCCTAAGGGAGGGTATGTCTTAGATGTGTTATTTCGGGAATAACGCCAAATGAAATTTTAGCAGAGGAGACAAAATATCGAAAATAATTTAAAACGAAGTTTGAAATTTATCGAAAGAAAATTGGTTTTCGTTTGACCTCTGACGTTAAGCGTTGCTTAATGTGATTAATGCTTAGAGGGGTGACCACGGTAGTGATCTAACCTAAACTCCTAAACTACCTAGCTTTGCGGTCTGTGGGTATGTGTAGACTTTCGCTTCTAGAGCCATATTCTAACCTGAAGCATCGATGTGCCCTCAGTGTTAACGAAAGTCTATTCGAGATAGCCTTTCGCCCCCCCCCCCCATCCCAACCATTGAAGCTTATTACAAGATGACTTAAGCACTGTCTTCCAGATCTTTTTTTATTTTAGCGGTTTGCTCACCATTTAATAATGTTAACAAACTCGGTAGTAACTCGCTGATTGGAATTAAATGGAAATTGCCAACTGCTCTTAGCATCTAACAATTATGTAGGCGGATGAACATTCACAAGTTCTATATATACAAAAACCGATATGAATTTAATTGATTTCGCCATTGAATTTCAAAACACGCCACAATCAAACCAACGATTTCAACTTGCAAGTGGGCGCAAACGATCGTTCTACCCACGATTGCCTGCCACGCATTTCATTACTCCCAGTTTTCAATAATGCCAGTCTTCCGTGAACAACCGAGAATACCCCTAAATTCCACTGACATCATATATTATCCAATCAAAATGAGGAGCTATCAATGTGTCTTAGACCTTTCCATAATTACTGAACTCCATTCCCACGCTCAAATTCCGGAAAGTGGTCCCTCACAAAAGGACTATTTTGCCATAAAGTTTTACGACATAAAGTCACTTCCTCACTTTTAAAAAGTTGCCTTTATTGCTCATATCTTACGGCAACGACAAGGGCCACCGAAACTGTGTAAAAACACTCCAGCGAGAATTTTAGTGGCGTTACATACACTCTCCTTGAAAATATTGCAATTTATCATAACTTTCAAATGAAGAAAGTTTGGAAAGCTTTGTGTGTGTGATAAGAGGTCTCATAGATGAATTTTCGCCGGAAAACACCTTTTCCTATATTCACTTGGTGTAATTTAATTAGATTTTGCCAGAGACAATGTCGACGAGGAAACTCCACTCCAGATATTATTATGCAGATACATTTATCTGCTACTTTGATATTCATTGTCACCGTCTCCTAACTAAAATTGTTATTATGAAATTCCATTCGGGACGCTGTGAGTGAATTCTCGAGTGGTTCATAAAATGGAATTTTAAAATATTTGCGTTATGAAAATATGAGAAAAAATTACTGTGGAGGTTGCCGAGTACGTCAGGGATGCAGTGACGGCGAGTGTCCGCAGCGGTAGTTTCCTTGATTTAGAGATGCTGGGAAGCAGTGGATGGAGTGCAGTTGCTGCTTCATAATGGATATGCATTCCAGCCAGAGATTGAGTTTTCCCCACTCGCAATTATTTTGAGAAATTACTTTCCATTTAATCGAGAAATTAATAAAACAGTTGCATCTGTTGAATGTTTGCACTGCAAATATCACGGGAGGATTGTCAATTGAAGGCAAATTGCTGTGCTTTGAATATGTAACAGGGAGAGCTGAATCTACCTTGCAAGTTTAAATTTTCCTTGATGAATTACCTTAGCATTCATCACTGCAGATGCATGTTGCCTATGCAACGTTTAATCCACAGCACCCGTCTTCCTGCTCGCAGAAATCCTGTTCACCTACTTCGATCTAAACAAGGTGAATTGCATTTGATTTAATTTGCTGTCAATTTGTTCGGATCTGTGTTTTTGCGCGCTGTTTTCACAATTTCCTTTTAAATGAACGCTGCAAACTCGCATCCCTGCAAGCGGATCCCAATGGGAGTGAAAACGCTTCCAGTGACATTGACAGCCGACAAACGACAGCTTCCTTTACATAGCAAATCCTCCCTCTGTTTGAGCTGGCAGCGGAATTAAAAGAACGGGTTGGTAATTGACTTTTCCAGTTGTTTGTAGAAAATGAACATTTAGAAGTCAGAAGGAAGGAAATGGGAAAATTCCTGTGAAAATTGTAGCTGTGAAAGACATTCAAGCCGTCTCGTTCGTTGTCGTTACAAAAAAAAAGCTCATTATCCTGCGAGTAAACTACGCTTGTTGGTAAAAAAACTGCACCTGAAAATCTTTCATCCAAGTCGTATAATTGGCTTAGTTGAGGAAATTCGTTTTCTTAGTCGTTGGACGTGAGATTTGCGAAGAAGATAGCAGATAGACGTGGGATTGACATTTTTGCTAACAAGGATATGAGGCAGGATCGTACACCAGAGATAGTCACGCTTGTCGGAAATGTCTTGCTTCATAGAACTATTTAACTTATTTAGGATTTGATGAAAATAAAACTCATAGTAGAGAAACGCCCAAAGTACCATTTTTAAGGACTTTGATGTATATAGCACCTCTAACAAAAGATTGCTATCGTGGTTTGTGCGGGTTTTTCATTATTGAAATTTTCCCAGGAGTTCATCATCATCTTTTTTCTTTAGCAATAGAGCTTGTGATTCTGTTGGCAATTACTCATCGCTACTGACCACAATGATTTGTCCTACCTCTTAGCACTTTCCGATAAGTGTCCTGTTCGACTTCCTTCCTGGCAATAAAGGATCCACACAATTAATTTCGTCTCGTATCAAAACTTATCTCAATTTGTTCATTTGTAATGATGTTAACGTTAAGTTAGATAGTGGAAGCCTTGCAATTGAATATAATATTCTTTTCCTAACTTCAGATTTACGTACTGGGTAAGAAATCCTTATTTATCATAATCTCGGCAGATGCCGGATTTTACCTAATACTAGCATTAAGTGATAAGCATTTAGGCTCGGACGATCCTACCTACATAAAAACTAAAGAGGCGCTGTTGGTGGTGGCCGGTGGCAGGTTAATGGGAGAATCCGTCGAGAACTCCCTGCAACATCGAGCACATATGTAAAATGATTTACTTCTGCATGATTTGAACCAGACTGTGCAAAAGTCCCATGACATAAAGGGAAGCCGTGAGGGATTTAGGTACAATACCTGTAGCTGACAACTACAACCACCTGCTCGAGACGCTAAATTTGGTTCATAGGTCACCTTCTTCTCCACGTATTTCCGTTCAATGTTGCTATTATGGGGGATAGCAACATCAATAATATATGCGGAGCGACCTGTCTTGTCAACTAACAGTACGTCAGGCTTGTTGTGTGGAGTATGGCGATCAGTCAGAACTTGCCCATGATTGTATGCAAGGTTTTGATGGATAACCTTACATACAGCATTATGCCTGGTGATGTAGTGCACCGGTGCCATAACAGTCCAGCCAGAAATGAGATGGTCCAACGTCTCTAAAGCCGAACCATACATTCTGCACTGGTCGTTCTCCACCCGTTCTTTCATGATGAGCTTTTTATTAGCTCGGGTGGCGACCACGCCATTCTGAATGGCACACATGGATCCCTCCATCTCAGCAAAGAGCTCCCCAGCACACAGCCATCTGTTCGACAAATGCAAATCGACAAATGGCTGCCAAAGACAATTTACGTGTTTATCGTGCATTGCCTTCGACTTCCATTCATCAATCCGCTCTTGGTCCGACTTCACCCCCCTCAGAGGATTGAAAGATTGATCCTTCAAGTTAAGTGGAGTCAGTCCACAGTGTGCCTTACAGACAGCTGCTGTAAAAATAAGCGCGCAGCGAGGCGACTTGGCGATGATGTTGTGCCGCAATATCAACCACGCCCCAACCTCCAATGTCACGAGGCAGGTTCATCCGTTCCACGGCAGACTTTGGATGATGCATTCGGAATTTGGACATAGTTGTCCGTATCCGTCGCTGAACGTTTTCCAGATCGGTCTTCGTCCACGGCAATATTCCGAATCTGTATACCAATGGGCTCTGAGGTATTAGCACCCTCAGATGTACGCACTGATAAGGTGGTATGCTACCCTTCCATGACTGTCGCCAAAAACTTTATTAATTTTGGATCAGTACAATACAGATGTAGGACATCGATTATATATTATATATAGCAACTAAAGAGGTTTCTTTGGCCTCTAGTTGCTTGTCTTACAACTACCGAGTCGATAATGAGTTGCTCTTTGCAACCCGTTACTCAACTCCGCAGCCTTTCTGCTCCTCGGACAGAATATTGTTGGTCTCGAGGTGCGCATTGATCTTTCCATTAAGAATGGATGTGAAGAATTTGTAGAGGGTTGGTAAGCAAGTAATCGGTTTTGTGTCTGTGGGGTCCTGCACCGTGTCCTTCTTAGGGATAAGGTAGATAATTCCCGCAGTGAGGAAGGGTGGAAATTTCTCCGGCCGATTCATGGCCTCATTTATACTGCGTGCCAACCGACTGTGTACGCTGGTAAATTTCTTATACCAGAAATTCTGCACCCGATGCAGACCTGGGCCCCTCCAGTTCTTCCCACCAAGCACAAAGATCCTTTGGAATGATCCTACTTAAGAGTTGCATCTTTTTGCAAACTTCCCTATATTCGGCTGCTTACAATTTCCTTCGGTGATCAAAGGGTAATATAGGTCCCAAGGTGAAACGTGGATAGGTACCCACCATAGGGCATGAAACCTGGGAAACGCCTGCTGAACTAACACCAACAGCTCTACTGCCAAACTCTATCTCCACCTTCATGTGGCAATCGTTGGGAGTTCTTTCATCAGGAAAAATTGCAGACGGAGAAGGATGAAGACGTCTCCCGCACCTAAAATCTGTACAAAATGTACCAATTGATCCTCCAGTTTGGGGGTTTGGTATGTGAGCCCTACCTGGAAAACCTAAGTTATGAGGCCCCGGCAGGAGACTCATACAGGATGGATTTCAAAACGACGAACGCGCAACGACAACAGAATAACGATTACCCCCTTTTTCTCATGGAACGTGCGTTCCCTGTATAGACTGAATGCTGCTCAGCAGCTAGTCGATACCCTGCGCCAATATAAGGCTGATGTAACAGCGTTGGAAGAGATGCGCTGGGCAGGGATCGGTTTCATGGAGAAGAGCCGCTACACCATATATTATAACGGTCATCCAGTAAATCATGTTTCCGGAGTAGATTTCTTAGTCAGCCAAAAAATGAAACCTGCTGTTATCGGCATTGAGAATATAAGCGAAAGGCTATACATTCTGCGTTTGCAAGGCAAATTTAGTGATATAAGCCTCACAGAAAAGACTGCAGAGTCAGAGAAGGATACCTTCTACGAAGCAGTTGAGTGGACCCTCGAAGCCTGTCTCAAGTATGATATGAAAATCATATTTGGAGATTTCAACAGTCAAGTAGGGACGAAGCCCGTATTCAGCCGATACGTTGGCTACCAAAGCTTACAAAGGGGTACCAACGATAACAGACTGCGGATTATTCAATTAGTAGTATCGCACGAAATGGTTACTGGAAGTACCTGTTTTGTGCGGAAAGCGGTACACAAATATACGTGGGCCTCTGCAGACGGCACCACTTTCAACCAAATTGCCTTGCCTTGATGAATGTAAGAACATATAGGGAGGCCAATTTACACTCGGACCACTGTCTCGTTGGCACAGTGCTCCGAGCTCGAATTACGACACTACCTACAATACCCTCTAACAAAGAGGTGAGAATGAATACTGAAGCCATTCGCAACACAGCCCTCCGCAATACTTATAAAGGGGGGAAATGGATGCCGCAATAACGGCAGCTAGCAGCTATCCTGGACATTCAGCATCAACAGATGATCTTCATTACCACCTGAAGAACCTGATACGGCTACAAACATACTTGGCCCCAGCCGCAAGAAAAGTCGGAACTGCTGGTTTGACGATGAATGTAAGCTAGCAACGGAACGGAAGAATGCCGCATACAGAATAATGTTGCATTCTCAAAGAACATGGGCACGCGCAAAGGCTTATCTTGAGCGGAGAATCGACTTCACAGACGAAAAAAGAAAGCCTGGAGAACCAACAAGGCTGTCAAGTAGAAAAAAGCATAGGGAGCAACCGCACCAGGCACGGAAGTTTCACCAACAAGTCAACAGGATGAAGCCCAATAAACCTCGATGTTCATCCTGCCGAGGCAAAGAGGGTAATCTGATTTCTCACTGAATGGGCATATTGAAACGATGGGTTGGGTACTTTGATGAACTACTGAACAACCAGAACATCGGCGAGTTGGAGTTCCCGCCAACTGAAGACGACGGACAGTACAAGTATGGAAGTAACAGTCCGTGCAATTCGTCGGCTTAAAAATCATAAGTCGCCGGGAGCCGATGAAATTACATCCGAATTGGTTAAATATGGAGTCGACTAACTACACCAAGTGGTTCATCAACTTGTGCTCAAGGTATGGGACAGCGAATCAATGCCTGACGGTTGGCAAAGAGGCATTATCTGTCTCATACATAAAAAGGGAGATATCACACAGTGCAGCAATTATAGAGGCATCACGTTGCTGAGTACCATCAATAAGATATTCTCCACTATCTTGCTAGGTCGGGTAGCCCCATACGCCCAGAACATCTTTGGCCCATACCAAAGAAACTTCCTTCCAGGCAAATCAGCAGTAGATCAGATTTTCTTTCTGCGGCAAGCGATGGAAAAACTGTTGGAATATGGACATCGGTTGCGCCATCTTTTCATCCACTTTAAAGCCGCCTATGATAGCATAGCCAGGGTAAAACTGTCAACAGCCATGAGAGAATTCGGTATCCATACTGAGACTGACTAGGCTAACCCTGACCAATGTGCGAGATAGAAGCAGCTCTATCACTCTCAAGACCATTCAACATCAACAACGGTCTTTAATCTGGCCCTGGAGAGTAAATGCGAGGGGTAGGATCCTCTTTAAGTCCACCCAACTACTGGCCTATGCTGACGATATCGACATCATGGGAAGAGCCACCCGAAACGTGCAAACTGCCTTCATCGAGATCGAGCAGCCGGCAATCGGGGCGAGATCTTGGGCTGGACATCAGTTAAGGCAAGACAAAATATATGGTGGCAACGTCAGCACCGAAAACCAACCAACCAAGAACATCAAAGCGCACTGGTCAAACAGGAAGAATAAAGATAGGAGACTACAATTTTGAGACCGTTGATAATTTCTCGTATCTAGGGTCGAAAGTCACAACCAATAACAGCTACGATGATGAAATCCGCGCACGGTTGTTGTCAGCCAACAGAGCCTATTTCAGCTTACAAAAACTGTTCCGCTCCAAACGTCTCACCATGGGGTCAAAGCTCTTACTGTACTAGTCAATGATCTTGCCAGTCCTTATGTATTCCTCTAAGAGTTGGGTTCTTAGCAAGAAAAATTGCGAATTCGTGGCCGTGTTCGAGAGAAGAATCATCTGAAGAATTTTTGGCCCCTACTTGAGGATGGACGATTCCGTAACCTACATAACTACGAAATCCATGACCGTCAGGTTGTGAATAAAGTCGGGCTGCGGTGGGCTTTTAGGTTTTTAGGGATATTGAATTGGTGGACTTCGGCGCAAAACCGGGATGTCTTGAGTTCCTTATTAGGGCAGGCTTAGACCGGATACCGATTGTTGCGCCGTTGATGATGATGATGATGAAGGTACATGGACAATCGTGGCAAGACAGCCTGTATAAATCGCTTCCCTCGCTCGCTTCTTAGGGTGTTTTGCCTAATAACTCTTTGAGAGTGTAGCATCAAGCAGGTGCTATCGCCTCGATACCTTTTTTGACCAAGCGCAAGGCAGGGAATATTTCCGCCGAGTATGTTATGTTGCCTTGTTATAGATCCTTCTTCATCCTCCTTTGTTGAAACAGATTTCTCAAGCGATTCTGTGCTAGTGGTTAAACGCATTTTAAAATAAGGTGTCAAAAAAATCTGCATTCAACGAATGAGCGATTTGAAAGCAAGCAATTCATTTTGAAAGGAGAAATCGATGTCTTCGGACAGGTTGGGAAACGAAGAAAATAATGTAGAACTCAGTCAACGTCGACAGCACTTCACTTCACTAGGTATATTAGGTATAAGGACTCGACGCAATGCATTTGATAAACTACGGCGGGGCTGAAGGCTAGAAACAAGAAAGAGAATAGTACATCCCAGTCACTTAGTTGTTCAATAAACTCAATAAACTTCCACAGCTGTTATAACGTCATCATTTGAGGAAAAACGCTTTCCACGCATGTTTTTTTTGGGATCGGAAACAGATGGAAGTCGCTAGAGGTGAATACGGGGGATGCTCCAACAATTCGAACTTGAATTCATGGATTTTAGCCATTGTCACAATGTTCTTGTGACTCAGTGCATTATCCTGATGAACAAATTTTTTTTCTTCTGCAAACCTTGTCCTTTTCACAATTTTTTTCCTTGGGCTGGACTAAAAGATTACATTAATATTCAGAATTTGTTGTTTTACCAGTTTGCAAGTAATCCACAAACAAAATTCCTTTCGCATCCCAGAAAACTGATGCCAACACCTAATTGGTCGACTTCTGGAATCTTCTTCTTCTTTCTAAAATGTGGAAATATACTATTATTAACTTTATTTGTGGAGATATCGGAACCGGATATATTTTGAGGCCTAGATTTCGTAGCGATGCACCACTGTGATTTTTTCCAGATTTTTCGGTTGGATAGTTTCTGAGAACGAGACCTGTTATACTTTTTGGGGGTCATATTTTGAGCCCTCACTCCCCTATGTTTCACGCAAATTTAAAAAATTGAACCAGTTTCGTAAAGTACTAATTGAGACCTATCATACCTTTGATACCCCACATGGCTACATTCTGTGAAAAGAAAATTTGCACCCTCCATTCACATGAATGGGGAGCCCCCTTTAAACTTAACACAAGATGGCGCCTGCATTAAAGGGAACACCAGATTACATACTCTCACCAATTTTCGTGACAATCGGTCTAGCCGTTTCTGAATAAATCGGGTGTGACCGACAGACAGACAGCCTGTGAGGAGTGGCCAGATCTTCCATCAGGCGCGACCCCAGCTGGTGGATTGGGGCATACCTATTGATGTGTAAATATGTGTTCATGTACTTTTCTTTTCTGACTGTGCATGGGCTAGTGTTTGCTCATCTCTGGTGCGTGGACCAAAATGGCTTAAGAGAACAGACTTCACTAAGGAGATGCTTTAAATGCCTCATGTTTGGACACTTCGCAAAGGTATGCACCAGCAGCATTGATCGATCCGATCGATGCAGAAGGCATGGGGAGAAGGCCCATAAATCGCATAAATGGGTCATAGATTTGACTGGTGATTCGATAGATTCGACAGGCCATACAATGTACTGCAAGTCAGGCAGCCAATGGCTTTGTGTGGGCGAAAATAAGTGGTGTATATGTATACAGCTGCTACGCCCCATCAAGTTTGAAGCTGTCTGAATTCGAGGAGATGCTTGATGATCTTGTTCTTCACGCAAGGGGACAAAGTCCCAAGGTGAATGCTGGTGATTTCAATGCTTGGGCCCTAGAGTGGGGTAGCAGAGAATCAAATGCTAGGGGGTGCAGTTTAATAGAAGCATTCGCGCAGATGGACATGGTTTTGGCTAACGAAGGTGTTGTAAACTCCTTCCAGAAAAAGGGGTCAGGCTCAGTTGTAGACCTGACCTTTGTCAGGCGTGTGGTACGTCCTGGTGTATCAGCGAACGCTACACCCGCAGCGATTAGCAGGCAATCTTCTTTGAGACATGTGTCGAGCCACAGGGCAAAGAGCTATCATGTCCGAAACCGAAAAAGATTTCAGGCTGGTCTGCAAAATCTTTGGATGAGCAGACCTTCATTGAGGTGTGGTTAGATCAACCTGATAAAGCAGGTGCCTCTACGGAGAGAGCCGTCCATCTGGCTCAATGCATCGCCAAAGCATTTGACGCGTCCGTGCCTAGGAGGTGCTCATTCCCTAGTAGAAGACCAAACTACTGGTGGAATGATGAACTGACCGGTCTTCGATCAGCCTGCCACCAAGCCAGAAGAGCGGCTCACAGGGCGGAAGTTAGAGTCGATCAAGGGCAGAAAGAGTGCGCCTATAATGCAGCCCGCAAAACCCTCAAGCTCGCCATCTAGCGAAGCAAGAGGAGAAGCTTTAAGGAGCTCTGCTCAGAAGCGGACGTAAACCCGTGGGGGACAGCTTATGGAATCGTGATGGGACGATTCAGAGGCCGTTCATCTCCGCAGATTACGTGTCCCACCCTCTTGCTGAAAATCATCCAGGGGTTATTCCCCCAGCAAGAGGAGAGCACCGACACATTCCAACCACCTCTGAATGTGACGGCAATTCCGCCAGTCACCAGGCACGAGCTGCTGGAGATCTGCGGTAAAATAGGAGACAATAAAGCGCCGGGTCTGGACGGAGTACCGAATAAGGCCCTTAAGCTTGCCGTGAAATCCAGGCCGGACATCTTCGCTGAGTTGTTCGAAGCGTGCATGTCCGAGGTAATATTCCCAGCGGCATGGAAGCGACAGAAGTTGGCACTCCTGCCTAAGCCTGGTAAACCTCCAGGTTAACCATCGTCATACCGACCCATATGCCTTTTGCACACGGTGGGGAAAATTTTAGAGTGGGTAATCTATAATAGATTACTCCCGGTTGTTCAGAGCCAAGGCGGCCTTTCAAATCGGTAGTGTGGGTTTCGAAAAGCCAGATCAAGCATTGATGCCATCAAATTGGTTACTGGCTTGGCCGAAGATGCAATCCACGGAAAGGGTAGTACCAGCAAATATGGCGTGGTATTAACCCTGGACGTGAAAAATGCATGCAATTCGGCCAATTGGAATCCAATACGCAAATCCCTAGCGAAGGTTGGTATTCCCGCCTATCTCGCTACTATCGTCGATAGCTACTTAACTGAAAGGAGGCTCTGGTAAGACACCGATGACGGACCCTAGGAGTACGTTGTTTCCGCGGGTATCCCACAGGGTTCCGTGTTGGGCTCACTACTATGGAACATCATGTACAACGATGTACTTAATCTTCCCCTTGCGGAGGAAGCCACAGGGGTGGGTTACGTTGACAATATAGCGCTGGTCGTTGTCGCAAAGCATCTCGAAGATGCTGAGTTATACTCAAGCGAGACAATTAGTGCTGTCAAATGCTGGTTAGAGAGCTCTGGTCTGACGTTTGCTGAGGAAAAAAACAGAAGCGGTCCTCATCACGAAGCGCCGGAAGAGAAATTACGCCAGTGTTAGAATCGGGAATCATATCATCACTTCCAAGCCGACCATCAAATACTTGAAAGTGGTGATAGACAGGAAGCTCAGCTATAAGCAACACGTACAGTATGTTTGTGATAAATCATCCACTGCTAGTATGGCCCTGGCAAGGATGATGCCGAACGTGGGAGGGCCACGTCGTTCCTCTAGGTTGCTTATAGCCAGGGTGGTGACCTCAAGCATGCTCTATGCGACCCCAGTTTGGAGCGAGGCGTTGCGGATGTCAGTTAATACTAGCAAACTGAATGCAGTCTACAGGAGGACAGGTCTGGGGGTATGTTCTGCCTTGAGGACTGTCTCAGATGATGCTGAATTCGTCATCTCAGGAATGATGCCGATTGACATCTTGGCAGATGAGATGGCGAATATATACCATGCGAAGCCAATCTCTCCCTTATTGCAGACGAAGAACGCTGAAAGGAGGAGATCCATAAATAGATGACAAGAGCAGTGGGAAGGCTCGGGAAGGGGTCGGTGCACTCACAGGCTCATTCCTGCCATCAAGGAGTGGTTGGAGAGACGGCACGGTGAGATTAATTATAATCTCACACAGTTTCTCATGGGACATGGAGGATATCTCCAGTACCTTCACAGGTTTAAATGGAGACCTCACCCGACTGTCCAAATTGTGATGGAGTCTCAGAGGATCCAGAGCATGTATTCTTCCACTGCCCGAGACTTGTGGAAGAAAGGATGAATCTAGAGGAGACTCTAGGAGAGGTGCTGGTATCAGAAAATCTGATGCCGAAAATGCTAGCACATCAAGCCTATGGCACATCACCTTATGGTATTGTTTCACACAAAACCTTAAAAATGGGCTAGTAGCAAGGCCCTCTCTTATCGAACCGCATGTGGCAATGAGTGGACACTAAATCGTATTCCTGCCCTACTATAAATAAAGTGTTAAGCGAAGAATGTCTGAAGGCAAAGGAAAATGACTACAAAAGGTTACGAATTTTCGTATTTGCCTATGTCAAGTATAGCAAAATCTTCTCAGTCTAGTGACTACTAGACTATTTGAGAAAGTATTTGATTAAGACACATTCAAGACAGTGTAAACCTTTCAAAGTAGAAACGGATTAAATCCCTCTATTAAGAAAGGGGATCCTCATGTCTATTAATCGGCATTGTGACATCAGAAGTAAATCAGCTCCCGCAATACCAAATATTGTCATTATTCCGGTAAACTAATAAACAACAACAATAATTAGCCACTTGTATTTGCACTCTCAATCTATGCAAATCATCCCCTTCCCGAGCTGTTTGTAATTATTGCAAAACTAGCAAGCAGATTTCTTGTAGCGAAAGGATGACTACGTGGATTACAGCTTAACACGTTAGTTTGCCAAATTTTGTTTTGTATTCAGCTTTCAGGCGGATCCTGCGAACTCATCCCCTCTCAGCCCGGTTCGATGGAATGGATCGTAATTTCTGAAGCTCTCAGATGTCTTTACTACCGCACCCTCATTTTCTCCACATTTTCTGTAGGTATCAATTCAAAGCAACTCACAATGCCTTAATGTAAATTGCAGTACGTGCCCAGGAGCATAAGTTTCGTTTGATGACTTCAATGGGGAATCGCAACACATATGTAGTCATGTCTTGTTCTTTCTATGCTCCTGGCATTTTTCATTTAAATCCTTGTAGGGAATAGCGCACCGAGAGAGTGTGGCATAGTTTGGAAATTCAGGTTGTCGGGAAAATCATCTCAGGACACTTTTTGTAAAGTCTGGGTGTTGATGACTTTCCAGTTGATGTCGTTAGTGGAAGTGCATGCACCAGCGCGGCGGGAGTATAATTGCAGGTTGTTTTCCTGCAGTTGTGGATACCCAGCCGCAAAGCGATATTGTTTGCTTCAAACGGTTCATAAATATATGAAAAGTTTTTGTTTCAACCAACGTTTTCCAGTCAAAGAACATTCATGTCCCTGTGCGGGGACTACTTTGTTCGAAAGGTATCCTCTTCCCGTAGAGATTCAGGACCCACTCTTGCAGCAACAAAGCAGTTTTTTCCTTCCCATTCTGAATGCAAGGTAAAACCGGTAAAATCAATCTTCTTGCGATTCTTTATGAAGAGATTCAGATCCTTTATTGACTTGTTTCTTTATAGTCGTATCAGCCGATGTTTAGTGTTATTTTATGCAATGCTCTAAGATTGTAAAAACCTTTCGCGTAACGGCGCGTTTTCCCTTCCTGAGCCCGTTTACGATCTGTCGGAAAAGATGTTGATATGAAAGCTAAAGAGGATGCCGCCCGCGCTTAATGGTTCATCATCTCGCGTTATTGAGCCTGAAATGAAATGATTGCGGACGATTTGAGGAAGTTAACGTGCTATTCGGAAAGCAATAACGAATGGGAAAGTGTCATCTAAGAGGATTTCAGGTGTCGTTACAAAATGCTGGAAATAGGCCCATTTGTGATTCAAATGGAGAGCAATGAAGAAGTGTTCAATTGAGTTCTTATGTGGGTGTTATGTTTTATTACTCTGGGATATAAAGGCCAGCGTACAAATTTTCTTGGGATAAATTCTGTTCCAACGGATTGCAAGGATATCTATTTGAAGGTGTTTGTCCTACTAACAAAAACTATCGAAAATTCAGGGCAATCAACATCCCAATCCCAACGCCGATTGAATTTTCTCATTTAACATCAGATGAGACTTCAACTAGAATTTCAAGGACTCTTATTTGAGTTGTGGAAAGTTCATATGCTAGTTTCATCAAAAAATTGTTAAAGTGAGGCTGAAACCTTTTTTCCGCCCTGTTTCTGGTTGCAGCATTCAACGTACTCTCGAGTATGGACTAACGCACATGAAACGAATTAATTTTCACCCTACAAAGAACGTTAGCTGAACGTGACAAGTAGCAAGGGTTTTAGGTGTTTTACCTCTTGATAGCAATGTGCATGATCCTCTTCATGTATTCAGATTAATTGAGTCGGAATGCCAAAACCTCAAGTGGAACAGTTTGAATGGGACAAAGTTTTAGACAATGAAAATTGGTACGCAGTAAACTTCGTTCCTTTATGGTATGTTGAATGAAGATTAAAGTAGACTCCATAGTAATTCTGGTAAAATTGGTATCACTTTATCGAAATGTTTCAAGCTGTTAGAAGGTGGTAGGTAAAATCAAGAAATCTAGCTAATTCGAACTTAGAAACACAAGTTTTCTTTTATTTTTTCCCTGTTTTTGTTGAACTGTTTTGGATGATGAATATTCAAATTCAATCCAGCCTATCATTAGAAGGGGGCTAAATATTTTTTTTGAAATCATCATCATCAACGGCGCAACAACCGGTATCCGGTCTAGACCTGCCTTAATAAGGAACTCCAGACATCCCGGTTTTGGGCCGAGGTCCACCAATTCGATATCCCTAAATGCTGTCTGGCGTCCTGACCTACGCCATCGCTCCATCTTAGGCAGGGTCTGCCTCGTCTTCTTTTTCTACCATAGATTACCCTTATAGACTTTCCGGGTTGGATCATCCTCATCCATACGGATCAAGTGACCCGCCCACCGTAACCTATTGAGCCGAATTTTAACCACAACCGGACGGTCATGGTATGGCTCATAGATTTCGTCATTATGTAGGCTACGGAATCGTCCATCTTCATGTAGGGGGCCAAAAATTCTTCGGAGGATTCTTCTTTCAAACGCGGCCAAGAGTTCGCAATTTTTCTTGCTAAGAACCCAAGTTTCCGAGGAATACATGAGGACTGGAAAGATCATAGTCTTGTACAGTAAGAGCTTTGACCCTATGGTGAGACGTTTCGAGCGGAACAGTCTTTGTAAGCTGAATAAGGCTCTGTTGGCTGACAACAACCGTGCGCGGATTTCATCATCGTAGCTATTATCGGTTGTGATTTTCGACCCTAGATACGAGAAATTGTCAACGGTCTCAAAGTTGTATTCGCCTATCTTTATTCTTCTTCGTATTTGACCAGTACGGTTTGATGTTGTTGGTTGATTCGTCTTCGGTGCTGACGTTGCCACCATATATTTTGTCTTGCCTTCATTGATGTGCAGCCCAAGATTTCGCGCCGCCTGCTCGATCTGGATGAAGGCAGTTTGTACGTCTCGGGTGGATCTTTCCATGATGTCGATATCGTCAGCATAGGCAAGTAGTTGGGTGGACTTAAAGAGGATTTCATTTACATCAGCATCACAGATGACTTTCTCGAGGGCCAGGTTAAAGAGGACGCATGATAGCGCATCCCCTTGTCGTAGACCGTTGTCGATGTCGAATGGTCTTGAGAGTGATCCTACTGCCTTTATCTGGCCTCGCACATTGGTCAGGGTCAGCCTAGTCAGTCTTATTAATTTCGTCGGGATACTGAATTCTCTTATGGCCGTGTACAGTTTTACCCTGGCTATGCTATCATAGGCGGCTTTAAAGTCGATGAACAGATGGTGCAACTGTTGTCCATATTCCAACAGTTTTTCCATCGCTTGCCGCAGAGAGAAAATCTGATCTGTTGCTGATTTGCCTGGAGTGAAGCCTCTTTGGTATGGCCCAATGATGTTCTGGGCGTATGGGGCTATCCGGCCTAGCAATATAGTGGAGAATATTTTATAGATGGTACTCGGCAACGTGATACCTCTATAATTGCTGCACTGTGTGATATCTCCCTTTTTATGTATGAGACAGATAATGCCTCGTTGCCAATTGTCAGTCATTGATTCGCTGTCCCATACCTTGAGCACAAGTTGATGAACCACTTGGTGTAACTGATCGCCTCGATATTTAACCAATTCGGCTGTAATTCAGTCGGCTCCTGGCGACTTATGATTTTTTAGCCAATGAATTGCACGGACCGTTTCTCCTAAACTTGGTGGTGGCAGTATTTGTCCGTCGTCTTCAGTTGGTGGGACCTCCAACTTGCCGATGTTCTGGTTGTTCAGTAGCTCATTAAAGTACTTAACCTATCGCTCAAATATGCCCATTCTGTCGGAAATCAGATATCCCTCTTTGTCTCGGCAGGTTGAGCACCGAAGTGTATAAGGCTTCATCCTGCTGACTTGTTGGTAAAACTTCCGCGCCTGGTGCGGTTGCTCCCTGTACTTTTCTAGTTTACAGACTTGTTGGTTCTCCCAGGCTTCCTTTTTCCGTCTGCGAAGTCGCTTCTCCGCTTGACGGAGTTCGTGATAAGTGTCTGCGCGTGCCTGCGTTCTTTGAGAATGCAACATTACTCGGTATGCGGCATTCTTCCGTTCCGTAGCTAGCTTACATTCATCGTCAAACCAGCCGTTCCGAGTCCTATTGCGGCTTGAGCCAAGTATGCTTGCATCCATGATAACGTTCTTCAGGTGATTGTGAAGATCATTTGTTGATGCTTCATCTCCAGGTCCTCTGTTGACTGCGGTTATTGCGGCATCAATTTTTTTGAAATAGTCTTTCTTATTTTTCGCGCTCACAAGAGGGGTCGGCTCGTTTTGGTCGAGCGAGCCACTTTCCTCAATCAGAGATTTGACCTGGCGAGCCAGGAGATTGTCAAATCAAGCCATCGTTGTCTTGGCAGGCCTCTCCCAACAACCTCGATAGTCAAATCAATCTTAGCAAGTGAAGTCTCGCCTTCTGATTTCTCCATACATCTGTTTGGTGGAAGATATAAAATTCTCCCCGAACGTAAAAAAAACTGAAACGAACTAGAAAAATTCATGACAGTATATAATGTCTTCTGCACCGGTGGCTCGAAAAAGAACAGGGTTCTATAGCTGGAGTCAACCTTTCGCACAAAAACGAAAAGAGGGCTCTTTTCTTCAGACAATATGAAACGATATTTCAGGCAAAGGTGTATGCTATTCTAAGGACAGTAACCAGTGTGGTTGACGGGCAATTGAAAGACAGGCGCATTGTAATTTATAGCAATAGTCAACCTGTGCTGAGGGCGTTCAACAGTCAGTTGATCACCTCGAAAATAGTCCTGGAATGTAGAAGCCGTTTAAACTCTATTTCTATATTCAATACGGTGTTTGGCCAATATGATGCAGAGGGGATTGAAGTCTCATCTATCTTAGCAGAAGAGGGTTTAATTTCCCCCTTGGTGAGACTGTAACCACCGATTGGAGTGTCAGTAGCATTGGCCAATGTTGTTCTCAATAACCAGGAACAACCTTCCTACAATAACAGAGGTTTAACGTTGCTGAACATACCAAAGTAATAACTAAGTTTATCCTGTCGAAAAAACAGGAAGAAGAATCCACGGAACCTATGGATTCATCAGATATCAAATTTTCGGTGCTAATATAAGCCAGTTTCAGCAAGTAGTTTCACATCTACTAACGGAAATTCTGAGACACCTGAACGAATATAGGATATTCTCCTAGAGGTAGACAGTAAAAAGGACCATGGTCTGCGTGCCTAAAGACTATGCACCTCGCCAACCTCATACGGATACAGGCGATTGAAAGGTAGTGTGTGCCCTAGCATGGTATGCTGCGTGAGACAGTACACAGTCGGCAAAAAAGTGGTAAATGCACTCTGGCTTACCACATACAGCTCTGCGCTAAATCCTCCACCTGGTAAGTGCCGGGTTTCTTTGGCCAAAAGTAAGCTTTTATTCCATACCTAGCTAAACCCATAAAAAGCTATTGGAAGATTACCCTTAAAATAAACCTAAGGAGGGTACTGGAATTTGGGTACGTAATAAGAAACCTTTCTGGAATGGTTTACAGGCTAACGCTGTGAAATCCTCCGTTCCGCTCAATATTTCATTTGTGGTTTGTTGGTAGTGTAGGTGTAGGTAGACCATGCCTTATTAATGTCGACCTGGCTCTGAGCGTAAACACCATAAGGGCTTGCGTCAATCCTCACTGCTTGCATAGAAAGCTAAGGAATCACTTAGTGACTATACACTCGAACTTTGATAACGGCTTTGAATGCGGACCCGGTTATTATGAATATGAATAACTTTTTCAAAAGGAGTTTCAAAATTCTCAAATTGCAGAGTTCAAGATAACAACGGACTGTTACGAATAAATTGGATGTGGATATGGAAGTAAACTCTCTCACGGAAGGGAAATCTCCTAAAAACTTGGGGAAAAATTACCAATTTGGTCTACGTACTGGAGGGAGGAAAAATGCTATTGCAGCACAAAAATATAATAAATAATTGCGAGCCGGCTCTGCAAAGTAATATCTAGTGACACTGCGGGGTTCATAGTTGAAGTGGTAAACGGTTAGCGAATCCGGCAGGCCAACGGTTTCCAGTGATGTCTTCTGTGGATTCCATACCCACAACTGAGTGAAAAAAAAACATACACAAACACATAAAACTGAATTCTAGTTAGCGCGAATTACATGTTGTGCTTCGAAGCGCCACTCCCGCTGCTTTTCCACAATCGGTTCAACGAAATGTCCTCATTTCGAATATGATTATGGCGTACCAAGCGATTGGTTTAACGCAACATCCTTGCTTTCATTACCGCGGCCTATGACCATACCATCCACAAAGGGCAACATGGGGAACGGTAACTTTTTAATGTGAGATGTTCGTTGCTGCGTTGATCACAAAGAACGCTAGTTAGGGAACACCACTTCTAGTGATTTGTTAAACATTCCTGTGATATGCGCATATTACTTAACTTAATGTGAACTGTAAGTTGCTATATATACACAGTAGTCAATTGCAACGGATCATGTTTTTTTTTCATGTGTTTCAATGTTATGCATATTTTCATGCTCGCATACAATTAAATGCATTTCAGTTAAGAAGATCAGCGCAGGGAAGATAGAAACAGTTATGTACGTTGTATTATGTTGGCATTCGGTGCAACGGCCTTTGTTTTATTGTTGTTGAGAACGCGGTGATTGAACGGCCGTTTGAAAGAGAACGTTTGAGGATGCTTGGGATGTTTCCTCGCACTTTCCATCTTGTAGTCAATTCAGGGGTAGGGAAAGGTCAGAATTACCATTTGGTAATGACTAATCACGTCGGAGGTATCACAGAAATCTAAAAAATATCTTACGTGTCTCATATACTGTTTTCTGGCAGCCAGACTCGGTAATGTCAAGCGCCCTTTTGTAGACTTCAGTCCCTTCAACGTCATTTAACAAATTTCACTTGTATTACAAATGATTTATTTGGATCGCATCATAATCTGGAATATCTAATTAGTAAATGGCGCGAAATTACCCGAAATTAATTCGGAAACCAAAAACAAACAAGTCGGGAAATCAAAGCTGGACCCTTTGAATATGAAAGGATTTGTGTGTTTCTCATTTGAGTGTACACTTGTCAAATTAGCACCTAGCATGTAATGTATATGCATATATTATGTCAAAATATTCACTTCTCGTGGTATTGACATTCAAAGAATTTGCGCTAATGCGTCGACCCCTCTCCGTCTGCAGCTAACGAAGACAAATGAACGCCAGATGGTGTTCCCTTTTGAGGCCGATATCAGTACGTCTTTAGTTGCGCACATTCAGAAAGAAACTCATAGTTTTACGGCGGATCACGCTATGGTCTACCTAATGAGATATTCACAGCCAGTCAGATCAAGGCCAATTCACTTTATTTCAGGCCCTGTGCTTCAACAGTGTGCCGCCACATTGCCAATGCTAAAACCGAAGAGGCGGTAAAACTTGCATTAAGACCTTGTCTCCCCATCACATGTTCCAACAATTTGTCGTCAGAGCCGGCATTCAGAATACCCATTACCATCACAATGTTACCCATAGGAAGTATCTACTGAGCCGCGTGTAAGAACTTATAAAAACCGCCCTTCTTCTTTACACCAGGAACCTGTGTACAACTGCGCAATTTTGATGCTCCTTAATTAAGAAGGGAATCGGCTTTCTAGAGTACAAAAGCATAGTACCTCAAGAGGCGCCAGAGGGAGAGGAGCACTCTCGTGAGGTCGACTATCATGCTGTCTTGAGTCCAGAATGTCCCACTTATATCAACGGAAGGTGCGACAATTTTTTGAGTCCCTGAAACTGTGGTTGAAGATCGTGCGCATACTCCAAAAACCAAAATAAACCGTTGTCGATAGCTAAAGGTCGTAGCCATGGTTTTGGTATGAATAGAATTTGGTAACTTGAGGATGGCTAACCCCATGTTATACGCCTTTTAATCGGCTTCCATGAGAAACAGTGAATACTATTATAAGTATATTTTTAAATCCGAATTTATTTTGCTTAGTGGAAAAATTTTTAAGCTGTCCGAACTTATTATTATTTAAGATAAGTTCAACGTGGACCAGACAATCAAGAATGTGGTGAGAGCCATCAAGATGTTATCCAATATGTCATGCGAAAAAAGGGAGGGGGTGGGGAATCGAAAATAAGCTCTCCTTCGATAGTAAGACTGTCAACATATGTGGCATATACCCACACATGTCCCGAGAAAGGAAAGGGTACGAAAACGAAAACGAAAACAATTAAGCAATCAACAGGTGCCTAAAAAAAGAGGACTGTGTTTTACCTACTTTGACGAAGGGAACTCATACCATGGTATAGTGGAAAATAGACAACAAAACTTTAACGGCAACAAGGGAGTTGAGTTGAAAGGGGTATGATGGTTAGATTAAGTTTCTGTCAAAAAAGAAGAATAAAGTGAGGATCCGCCCCCATCCCCTTTTCTAGCCTGGGAAAATATACTAAAGAAGTGAATTCCGAATCCGACGTTAAAGAACTGCGGTAAATATCAGCAGGATCGAAAGGAGCGAAAAATAAGATCTTATACTGGAACTGAAAAGTTCCCTAGGGAAATTCCCCCACTTTGCGGCCATTTTCTCAGCTCCAAGACCCCCCAACCTAGATACCATTTGAAAGGTCTAATTTTCCTTTATCCAAGTGATCACGAATTAAGCTCTTTTTCTCGAAATTCTCAATATTAACGGATATAATAATAATAATAAGAATCGTTGGCGCAACAATCCATATTGGATCAGGGCCTTGAAGTGTGTTAGAGCACTTCATTCAAGACCGTAACGGTGCACTAGGAGGCAATGTGGTCAGCATTGCGCTCGCCCGAGATTATTACCCTGATTTGACTCAGGTACTCATTCACAGCTGAGTCGACTGGTATCCGACGTCAAATCACGATGCAAGTTCCACTGCCACCAGTGAGATTTGAACCGCGACTTTCCGTATGACAGCCTAGTGCTCTAACCACTGAGCTATCCGGATATATGCGCGTTAAAAGTTTTTCAAAAGATTCCCCCATTTTGCAGCCATTTTCCCAGCTTCTAGACCCCGCAACTTATATATCATTTGAGTGTGGTTGTTGAAGGCCTTCGTGCAATTATATATAGTATTGGCTAACGGTGACGGGGTTAATGCATATCCAAAAGAGGGTTCCGTTCACTATCGGGCTTCATTTTGATTAGTCCTTCACTTGTTCTGAATATTTCTGGAAAAGTCAGAGGACACTACACTCATGGCAATTACCAAATAATCCTCGATCTGAAGACCAGTCAGGCTGGTTTGTAAACGGACGCAGACACTATTCCAGATGACCCCTGAGGCAACCAGCGCTCCATTGATAGCGAATATAGCATATGGAAGGCTTTAGTGCAGGGGGAACAGCGAATCGCTTGATCTTCGTTCGGCGTGTCATCGGGCCAGATTAGTAACCAGGGAGCAATGGGTAGGACTAACAAATACCATGAAACCTGGTGGATTACTTTAAACTGCGGGTTGCGATGGGAAGATTCAAAGGTTAGGCAGGTGAACAAATTAAAATTCTGGCCAATGACATGACCCGCATTTATAATAAGCCCGATTGGCACAGCAGCAGCAGCAGCTGAATGAGTCGATCCCTGAACACACACACACGGTGCATTGCTTGAATCTGTATGCTGGACGAAAATCATTGCGCGTATTTGACGTTCTTCAAACACTTGCGCGTGAAGAATTCCACGAATCTTTTTGACGCTGTTGTTGTCGTATATGTGATGCATGGAATAGGGAAACATACGGCAGCCATTTGCGCGCCTGTTGGCTACCTCATACATAATTTGCGTATATGCATTGACATTTCGTGCCACCTAGAAACTCTATTTACACCTCCTACCCCTCTTCCAGGGTGGAATGTAATTAACCACATGGTGGGATGGTTTCATGTGAGTGAGAGACACAGAAGCGGTGCAGGAATCGCAGCTGCGCTGATAACATAAGGAGGCCTGTTTTGCATAAAACCTTGGAAACGTATTCCTTCCGTGAAACGAATTTCTGAATCAGCAAGAGGGAATTAATGCTGGGGGATTCTTGAACTTCCAAAATGAATTCATTGTGCACTATATTCTAAATTAATGGTTCGGTTCATTGTACGAATCATAAAGTTCTGATTTTTTTACCCAGGAGTGGAAGAAACATTGAGTAATTAAACTACTCAAAAGTCTGGTGTAAGTTGTACAACATCGTCCTTAACCAGCTTCCTCAGATGGGTACCTGGAAGGTCCTTTCTATGAAATGCAATAGTGATTGCACTCAAAACTGCACTTTCTTTTTAATATTTCGCCAATTAAGTTCCAGGAGCCAGCCATTCCTGGAATACCAGCAACGCTCTACTTTCCGGTCTCCTTCAATTACATCCTTAATTGGATACCTATCCATGTGCTACCGATATTTACTATTTCACTTTTCGTTACCAAAGTTTCCTTCGCAATCATGACTCCCTTCGGAAAATCCTTGCTCCTTTTTGTTTTCATTTTTATGCTGCCGCTCTTTACATTGCAGCTTTTTCAGCTTTCCGGATATCAGAAAATTGAGTTTTTCATAGCTAGGAACCACACGACCATAAATGTGTGCGCAGTTATGGCCGATAGCATTTAAGCTTGATGAAGTATCGTTCCCCAGATATATGTGTGTGTATTCGACGTATGCCCGCGCCACGTTGGCATCCATAAAACTGACAAAAACAACGCAGCAACAACATACCCTTCTAACAAAATTTCTATTGCCCGGCGTCGTTCATTCTCCGGATTGGTATATTTAAGAGCCCCTAAGTGATTTCTGGAAAACACTAAAAAACCTTCCTGATTACGATCAGCAATTTCTGGTGGTTTTTTATGAAAGGCACACAGGGGGGAATCGCTAGCTCCAAGGGATGTACGGCATGAACGTGTAATTTTCATGGGGGCTTCCACTTCAGCGTGGCTAGGTTTAGGCAAATTGCCGAGCTCCGTGCAGTGGTCATAGGTGCAAACCGTTGGACGTTAATGACTTTTCTTGAGTGACTGGTACTGGGGATGGTGTGAACTACAGAACCCATGTAACTGGGATTATGAAATGGCATTTAGGGACGGCGTTACTGCAAGTTCTCCCAACAAATGCTCCCTTTGTATATCAATTCGTTTGATAAGTACTAATTATTTTCGCATTTAATGCCGTTCCAGCTAATGAATTTCTTTAATGTCGTCGTAATAAGAATTTCGTTGATTTTTACTTGTTGGGGCTGAATGCTCCCTGATACCCAACTACACAATCCCGTTTTTTCTCGGCATAAAACAAAATATCATTGAATTATCTAGGTACTAAACGACCATTTTAAATTGGCAAAAGGCTGAATAGAAACATATAAAATGGAACATTTAAGCTCTGAAATGTCCGGGTAATCTCTCAGAAACTGGCGATAGGGTGGCTTCGTAATGACTTCCTTCGTCTTGTGGATCCTGTCGTTGAAAAAGGGAAGCCATAATCTGTATGTATGCATGTAGCTACTTTTTTGTTGTCAACATTTTTTATACTGTTGATATTTTTTTGCATCTGGATGGTGTGCCAACACAGTGTAGAGACATTCTTGTAGGAGAGAAACGGGGTTACTAGAGTGTACTTTCCATATATTGTAGACATCCTGGAAACATCTCTTCGATATGCACTTTTCTAAACATATAATTAGCCTGATGAAGGATATGTCGCTCTGCCAGTACCGGACTCAAATCAGGGTAATAATCACGGGCGAGTGCGATGCTACAGTGTAGGGTCTTGCGTCGTTACGGTCCTGAATGAAGTGATCCCATACCCTTCAAGGACCAGATTCAATGGATACCGCACGAATGATTATTATTTTGATGTGTGACATAGCGTGTCAAATATTCCTGCATGCCATTCTTGTCGGTTTCAGACAATGTTCTTTAGCTCCTTCCAAGAAACGGTTCTGACCTACCCATTGCCCGGGAATGCGCAGTGGACTGCAAGGTTAATGTGGAATATAGTTACTTCAGATACAACATTTTGCTCTGCAGGGTTCGATATGTAGCCCTGCAGGGGGCGAAAAATACCTCCCCTAATACAAGGTCCTACCCGAACCTAGCCCATTAGAGGTTTGCAGTTGGAAGTAACTGACTGTATGCGAGTAAACCAGACCTTATCTTGCTACTGGTGGTTACCAGACAGCGAACCACTATATTCGTGGGATCCACGTGGCTGCGGAAACTAACAACAAAAGAACAACAATTGAGCGGGCCCCATACCGCATACGAGCTGGCCCATCACGTGGAGGTACATTGCCGTAATACCAATACTCAATAAGGGGGAAGCCAAGCTCAACACTGACCTGCCACGATGACAAAAACTAACAAAGATCCATAATTAGAGGACAGGAACCAGTAAGAGTACCCCAATGGTTAGCATATCAGACGTCAGAAATAAGCCTCAGCGTTGCAGGAGTTAAATGGTATTGGCGCTATTAGAAGGAAGGCCAAGAGCCAGAAATGGTCCTAAAGCAAGCTGAGGATAGACTAAAGCCTTCAGTGTCTGTACTAAAGAAGACGAGAGGAGCAACCATTAAATCATAAGAGAAGGATGCTCCCAGGCAACGTAAGTCAAAAGGGCGAAAGTAGGAGCCAGGAGACCCGGCTTTAGATATGCTCGCGCAGTGACTAGCGATTCCACCCAGATCACTTCCTGAAAATATACTCACTTGGGAGGAGCAGGAAATTATCGAAAACTTCATCGATGGGTAGATTTTCAAGGAATGGAGTATTGAGCTTGTACTCAACGGTATACGTTTTAGACTAGGTGAGACAGAAACACGGCGTAATGGTTTAAAGTCATAGCCCTTAGTCCCTAGACTGGAAGGAAGCAGACTTACTTTCACTCCGCGATTCCGAGGCTACGCCGGTCCTACAACGTCCTACAGCTTGAGTCCTTTGACTATGTGTTCTTATTTAGTTTTAAGCGTGAGGTAAGCCATTTACTTGCTCCTCTTTCTGAAGATAATATGTAACAATTAATTTGTTTTCTGTATATTTTCTTCATTAAATAAATAAATAAACTATAAAGATATTCCTAAAGTTGCAACAATGGAGAAGCTTCAAAGCCTGGAGATAGGTGACTGATCTCCGCAGCCTTGTTGGCTGCGCTAATGCAATATTAACTAAAGATTCTCTAATACTCCGGAGCATATAAACAAGGAGAAACGGAAGAAAAATACTTCAGACGACTAAAGGAATTGTGAGGATTATGGAGGTTGGAAGGACGACTGCGAGTAAGTAGGTGAGAAGAAGAGAGTAAATCTCTTAAGGCTCAAGGTGGATAGCGAGTCACAGGAAAGTGTCATGTTGGAGGAGAAGGACAATACTCTTATCATGCAGAAGATTTTCAAACAATTATTGCGCCTAAGATAGTGCGATCTCAACGATCCGAAAGCTGTGCTCGCGACATAAATGTCCTGACTAGAAGTTTCGTGGCTAACCAAGTTTCATTGGAAGCCAGACGCGGAGCTTGTGATGCAGTCCTTGAATTAGACTAGTTTCCAGAAGGTGACACTCCTTTCCGATATCATTAGACTTGTGGAGTACTGTGTGGGAAAGACGCTACCATTTCTTCTCAGCTGCGTTGCCAACGCTCACGGAGTAATACGGAATCCTAAGAGAAGAAATTGGGATGAAAAGTAACTAACCAATAATATGACTTGTAACTGAACTTACTTAACTGGATGCATGAAATAGAAATGGAGAAATGGTGGATTATCCAAACAGAGTCTACGTTGACGTATATTAGCCCACTTGACTGGTTAAGACTTCAATAATGAACGTACCCTCGTGAAACAGGAACTTAGGAAGAATGAGGAGTTACTTCCCAGCACTATTCCAAAAGAGCTTAGAAATTATCCTAGTACTCTCTCTAGATGTAAACCATACATTGAAGCTGGTTTCTATCAAGTGACGAAAGCCTTATGTGATGTAGTTGAAGAGAAAAGAAATCCAAAATGAAGAATGCCTTTATCCACAAGATAGTCAGGAACGTCCTAGCCGACGGGATGGCGAAAAGCTCGGAAAGAGACAAATAGAAGTACCAGTTATCACCGCCGTTTCATGAATACAGCTTCAAGTTATCTGCAGGAAGGGGTACTTCTGGTAATGAGCAGTATTATGCGAATTTCGAACACCGTAGGGGCGATGAAAACATACTCAATTATCACCCTCAAGAGGCTCCCGGGATTGACTCCTCTTCATCTCCAGCTACAGATGAAGGTGGGTTAGGTTAACTTTCCTAATGGGGGGAAGATTCTAGCGTGACGAAAAGTTGCCTAAACCGAAAGAAAATGCGGGCGGACTGGGAGAACCAATGGATAACCGCACCAGTACAGTGCTACATAATAACATGCACTTCAATATACAGAGAAGAAGGATGCTTTTTATGAACAACTGAACGTAGTCCAGGAGAGGCTTCCTCAGGGTGACATTGTGATTTTAGAGGATGATCTGCTAAGATGGGCTCCGATAACCCCTTCTTCGGTCATGTGATAGGGAAACCCGGGTTTGGTGACAGCAAAGAGTACGTTGATAAGTTCGTAGATTTCTTCAACTTTCACCGTCTCTTGCTCCAGGATAGGGCCTGCCACAAATTCAGTTGGATTTCAACTAACCGACAACGTACGAGGAAGATTGATCACATTGCGATCACCAATAGATTTTAGACCTCCTTACATGATGTGAGCAAAACTAGGGGCGCTAATATTACCAACGAAAGGGATCATTGGTGGATGTTCGCTCGCCTCCGCTTGCGTGTTACGTCTGCACGAACAGAGAATTTGAAATTCCGTAAGTCAATACCGACTGCTTACATACAAAAGCTGTCTTTCGACAGTTGAATAATTCTCAATAGTTAGCCTGGAAATATTGATGAACATGGAGCCGCTATTGAAATTCTCTTTCCTCATGCGCTATTCACGTTATCGGGAACATCCAGAAGTGGCGTCACAATACTTGGCTGACTACGGAAACGTGGAAGTGGGTTGTTGAACCTATGGAATCTTACCATAAGTGATGCGCTCAAACTTCAGTACCTTGAGAAATCTTAGAAAGTGGCACATCGTGTGCACTATGACAGAAGATATTACCATTGCAGTGGTCAGGAAAACAGAGCCTACCGTAAATAGTAACGACGACGTTACCGCATACCGCATTACGGAAGAATTTGCCAGGTGATCGTAGATCTTTCAATAGTTCTGTTAAGGACGTTAACAGTAAGCTACTCGTCCAAGGTGCTGAGTAGCTGGCAAGGTGGAAGGGGCGCTTCACCACGGTTCTCAATCGTTGAACATCTAGGGAATTTGCATCTCAACTAATAAGCTTACTGATGAGCAGACTTGTTAGCACTGATGAAGGGAACAAGTGGTTCCCGAAATATCGGTATTTGAAAGAATAAACATCTACACCAAGTTTTTTATAATTTTAGAAAGTCGGGAAGATTGGAAGTAGCAGATCGATGGTTCATAAAGCCATGTGTCTCTTTTTCGATGAATGAAGCGCGCGTTAATCAATCGCCGACGAATCTCTCGATGATTTTCGAACAAGATGAGAAAAGCTGTATAGAACGCTAGTTCGCAGCAAGAGTCGGTTCTTCGCCTTTGAAAATAAGGATAAAAGGGCCATTTTTTTAAGGTGAGAAAGGTAGTATTCTTCGAGACTTTTGTTGGAAATCATGCATGGGTTAACGAAAGTGCCTTGTCTACATTTAACAAGGAATATGTTCGGAAGCCCTTCGGAACCAGGTCCGATATTTGTGTCAAATTTATCAATGAGGAATTCAACCAATGATGAAGTAAGTAGCGAAATGGTGAAAGACTCAGAACAATCTGTACCCAAAAGGGGAGTATCGAGGGGGGCAGAAGGTAAAGCCGGGAAGGAAGTAAGAACAGGGTGGATCACGGGAGTGTTGTAGGTAATTAGGACTGTAGCCAGTAGAGTTGGCGGATGTATGCAGAGCCGTAGAGAGAAAATCTGGGCCTGAAGTGCAAATTATGCACAAACGGGTCCCGAGAGGAAAAGTACCCAGGTCTGGGGTGAAAATTATGCAGGTCTCCCTATTATCCCTTGTTTTCATTGATATTCACTCCTGACCTCCGAGAAAACTTCGGGTACGGGCAACTGCGCTCCAGCATCAAACTACTGGTGGAATAATAAAATTATGTTCCTGCATTAACCATATCAACGACTTGCGGATCATCTTAGAACAGTACGCAGAGATTCCATTTTCACTTCACCTGCTCTCCATTGATTTCGAGAAGGTTTTCGAAGAGAGTTTATCTGGATTGCCGTATCAGAGTGATATATGATGGTCCAAAATGTCACGTGCTGCACGGACGTAAAATCTAAAAACGGAGTTCTTTATTATCCATTTGCGATCTTGAATGAAGTGTTCTAACACGCTTCAAGGGCTAGATCCAATTTTATTGCCGCGCCAACATTTATTACCATTATTATGACATCTTTCGTCCGACACTTTAAATAGGCTGATGACTTCTATTTGCTCTCTCACTGAGTCCAAATGGCTAAATGGCTCTGGATTTGGAAACAGCAAATCGAACTTAATGTCGCTCGATGGGTTAACAGCGCTATATCTGCCTTCACTACCTTGTCTAAAATCTGGAAATGTAGTTATCTTCACACTAAGAGCAAGTTGAGACTGTACTGTAAGTAACGCATTTTAGCAAACCGGGACGATGGCGTCTAGATCTGGGTGGGGCGCTATGCACTATTAAGTGGTAAATAACAAACATACCATATGTCTATATAATATATTGTGGCATTATATGCCACTGTAGTAAGGGTTCGCACTGGTCAAAAAGCACAGTATAGAATATCTGCTAACTGCCTTTTACAATATACAGCAAACCAATACCGAACATCTGCAAGGCAGTGACGCTGATGCGACAATGTCCTCTCAGAGCATGGAAAATGACTGCAGCTGTTACTCGGATGCTCCAAGTTTTCATTAAATCACGCTTGCGTTTTGTCTTTTCAATGCTCCGGCCTGAGACAATAAAACGTGGTGGACTGTCCAACCAGGGTAGAGTGGAAGTCACATGTTGCAAGGTTACAGTGCGGCATTATTTATCGAAAGAACAAGAATGGTCTACGGAGTTAGAATGGGAGTATTCTAGCATATGCCTAGTATACTTGAACCTTATGGTCTTCTTGAATACGCCAGTATGTTCTAAGCGGGGGAATTGATGACACTGGACGCCTGTTGAGGGTATGATTTGGAATCCAGCATAACATAGCCATTCTAGCCGACAGCTAAACTACCACTAACGCTTGCGGCGACGTTGTTGAGGCTAGTAGAATAATGCAAAAACCGCTGAACAGTTTGTGAAGTACGACTCCCGGTTATAGAGAATATAGAGCAGGCCGACTAGCTGGTTCGGCGGGGTTCTCTTGGTGGATGCGGAGTGCGTCTTCCTGGCTATGGGAATGGGTGGAATCCACTCGAATTACTGGACAACTCCAGATGACCAGAGTTCACAACCTGCATTAAATTAAGGAAGGAGTGGCTCTCTCACATCAAAACCTGACCATGAAGCCTTTCGGGCCAGGCCAATACCTAGCTACCTACGCGAAAAAATCCCTTCAAAATTATGATTATGTGTGTGATCCTGTTATTTTGGTGCCCTACATGGTTATCCATCCCAATTTTCACAGTGCTTGGTTTATATTATTTTTTGAACAAAATATCGAACCATAGAAAACTTTCATAAGCAAATTACAGGATTTGCTAGCTGTAATTTCCTGCTGTTTACTAGGGGCTTAGACGTAAATCCGCTAGTGACCATCGAGATGAGATATCCAGGTGTTTCCGGATCTCTAGAAAAAACTACTTGAAGAAGCAAGAAATTTACTGCAAACACGCTGATAGAAACCCTTGGGGTGGACCTTACAGTGTGATAACCAAAATGCTGCAAAGACAAACATCACTAGAGGTGACTTGCCTTGGCCTTCTTAAAGAATTATTATTATTAATTAATTATAATTATTGCCATTTTGCTAAGGCAGATGACGGTCAAATTCACCTACTTACGGAGAAAAAAATGCGCGAAATATGTGAAGAATTGGCAACGAATCCAAACTTTTAAGGTAGTAGTGACGAATAGGCCCGATCTATTCTACAATACTTTCTAGGCGTAGGAGAAGGAAGGAATATTTTCTGTTGACTCAAAGGGATTTCTACTATGTCTCCAGAGGGAACATCGCCACCGCCTGGATGCCACAAACTACAGCACTGGGCTTTTTGTAGGTTACGATTTTTGGCTATACGGCTGACTTGGCTGTGTTTGATACAGCAACTTACTTAAAAGATGCTAGGGCCTGTGTGACAGATACAATAAGAGCGGTGAATTCCTGGTTGTAAAAGGTCCGGCCAATTTTAACTGATGAGAAAACGGAAGCGATATTTACAAAGAACCGCAAAAAGTAGACAACTGTCAGGGTGGAAGTTGGTAGACTTACGGTCACCTCTAAGTTGACTATCAAATACCTGGAAAAGATGCAAAAATAAGCATTAGGGAACTTTGAGAGTATTCGTGCCAAAAGTCAGCATGTCCCATTGTCCCATTGCGGTTTCTACAAGAATGTTTCCGAATATTGGCAGTCGGTAGGGTTGTTGTAAGTCTCCAGTTCACTCTTCGTTTACTGTGGGGCATCTACACAGTCTATTTTTCGTATTGTTATTTTTGATCTTATTCAGCTTCCAATGGGAATGTCCTTTGGATTCATTATAATGACACTTAATACTGTACAAGTAATGGGTTTACAGTAGCGGGATAGCAACAACCTAAACACAAATATCCATGACATGCTAGGATTTGAACTCGGGGCATCGAAGTCAGCGGTGGTTGCTACAAGCAATATTTAAACCGCTTTGGACTAGATGATTCAAATCCAGACCATGTGATGTTTTTCACTACCTGACATTGGCAGTTCGCAAAAATAGTCTGAACTAGTCGCGCGGGCGAGAGTAAGGCTAGAAAATATGGTTTCAAAGATGATCAAGTCGAAGGATAACTGACTTTCAACTGAAAATAAAGGACGAGGTAAGGCACAAAGAGGCAGATGTCCGATGGTCTAAACTAGCTCCGCGGTCTAATATTTAAATGGTGGTCCTGTAGGTCCGGCTGTAAGAGCCTGGAGTCGCTTCGGGTTGATAGGCATCCCAGGGAATCCGTTCCGAGGAATGATACAAAACGGGGTATAACGGGTCGGAACTTGGGAGGTGAATTCCTCGCACTTTGCTTCCAATGTTCAGGCTGCTAAACTGGAGCGAATTTGTCTTTCTAAGATCCGAATAATTGATCTGGAACACCTTTCTGGCACTGCAATTTTGTACGTCTCATTAGTTGACATGTTAACATAAAGTTTTATGATGCTCATGTTGTGTTACTTGTTAGGCTACTAATCCTAGCTGTATTACCCAACATTGAGGATTGAATCGAAATTGGTTAGGATATTATAAGGCACATAAGGAGTTTTGCTAGGTCACTTGGTAGGGTAGAGGCATAAGTTCTCCATCTAGTTGGTAAAATTCCACGGAAAACGATCAAATCGAAATAATCTCGAAATAAGCGCACCTAACCGCATTTTCATAAACCCTTTCCTCTCAGACCCTGTTTCTTGCCTGAATAATTTTCCCATTAAACCCCAATCTCCTTACAACGGAAATAGAGTTGGGTATCTGTCGTTGTATGTTTCATTGAAATGTTTTTAGAAGGAATGGGCAATTGAGCACCATTTCAACTACTTGCACCCCTTGTCACCATTGCCGCCGCATTCATCCATTTCACTCCTCCCACGCCAGCACGTCCTTACAAAAACCCCATTCATCGCAAGAGTACAAATGTTTTTGGTGATGGCTGAGGCAAGAAAAAAAAATGAAATTGGGGTCTAACGACGAGAAGTTTTATGAGCCATGGGAACAGAATACATTTTCACGGTTCAGTCGATACTCTCTCGAGGCTGCGACACAGACCGGATACACAAAACTTCAAGGGTATCCTGAAAATTGTGGGCGATTGAATTGTATTATCTCTAGAAACGGTTAGGAGCTAGCTGTCTTAAGGCTTGCCAGACTACATCCGTTCTACGGATTGTCGCGCTGGTGCTGGAATGTCGATGTGTTTTCTTCGCTGTGCATTGGAATAACATAAAAATAAATATAGTAGATAATTTTAAGGAAACGCAATTTTGTCTCGTGCTCGTTATCTGCTTGGTTATCTTGTTTGCGAAGAAATCTCCCCCAAAGATAATTTCCATGAAGATTGCGAAAGCTATTACCGGGCGAAGGACTATCATAACAAGCGACATTATCATTTAGGCTGGAGAAAGAAATGTCGAATTTTCACTATAATAAGGAGCGTTGTTTTGGAAAATTCGTGTTTTATCCATTGAAAAATAAAGTCAACGTTAGGATTATCGTAACAATCTATTTGAGGTTTGCTATTTGTGCTCTATACCGTGACCATAAGCTGCTTATAATGTCTTTGAAAAGTCACCTCCACCCTCCAAGTCTTATGTTAAACTTCAAATATGAACAAGGGCAGCAAAATGAGGGAAATAGGGAATATAGCCCCCCTAAAAAAACTTTAAAATTTCAACTAACCCCTCGTTGGAGCAAATTTGAGTTAGGAAGGAGGGGGTAATTTTTTTGTCATTATTCACGCATATAACTCATATGGACGACATTGAAGCATGACTCCTGCGTGCTGTGAATACTTAAGGGCAGACGCTATCCCGAATTTTCTTATTCGACTCTAACTTGCTTGATTCTAACAATTAAATGAATTTCTTCGTGTACACGAATTTTTGTCACGAATTCAGATTAAAGAAAATTTATATTTGGCGTAAAGTGTGTTTAGATAAGAGTTAATGTACGATTTTTGGTGTATTTCTCGTTATCGTCTTACGGCTGAAATTTATGTTAACAGTAATGGAAGAAGCATGGAAGGGTTTTTTGATAAATTTCTGCAGCTTACCCTACTTTTTCTGCTAAGATGCAGATACCAGTATCTAAACTAATGCACTGCTAACTAAAATCCAACGAAGTGGAAGAAGCACGAATGGTTTCAAGCATCACATTTTTAATATTTTTAATGCGCACTGCCACTTTGGTTCACCGTGGTCGTGGAGAGCTCAAAAAATAGCAAAAGTACCAAGTTCGGGCAGGTTATCGAACAGGATTGTATGGCATTTTCATATCTCATTGTGGACTAGCAATCTTAAAATTTCGAAACTTCTCGCCATTGAAATGTTATCCATGCCTCAGGTAAGGAAGGACTTTCGCGCTTCGGCTATCGTTCAAGAACACGAAGCAATTTGAGGAATAATTATAAATAATCACAAACATAGGGTCAAAGCTCTTACTGTACAAGACTATGATCTTGCAAGTCCTCATGTATTCCTCGGAAACTTGGGTTCTTAGCAAGAAAAATTGCGAACTCTTGGCCGCGTTCGAGAGAAGAATCCTCCGAAGAATTTTTGGCCCCCTACATGCGGATGGACGATTCCGTAACCTACATAATGACGAAATCTATTAGGTTGTTGCAAATGAAATGTCGGATTTTTCAATGAAGTGAAGTTAGTTATGATTTTAATGTTTAAAACTGCCACAAGGTGACTCTGGTGGTATGGGATAATTGAGTATAGATAGTCGTTCGTTCGATCAAGGAGTCATTTCAGTTTCAATCGTCATTAAAGTTCCAAGTAAAACTCAAAGAAAAGAGCATGGAAGGGAGTCAAAAACGTCTACTTTTTCTATATGAATTTAAACTTGGCCACAACGCAGCGGAGACAACCAGAAACATTTGCAGAGCATTTGGAGCTGACGCAGCAAACGAACGAACGACACAGCGGTCAGGCAAGCACAAGCTACTGCAAATAATAACGATTACAGATGCCGAATAATCTTTCCATGGTCTTGTCAAGACCGTTAATGATAGAAAGGAGAATTTCACTGTATTCCATTCCTTGTAAACGGTATGTAAATTGCTGTAACATTCGGATGCAAACTGCGAAATTACATTTACCGTCAATCACGTCAAAAACGGTAAAGTCGCCATGTATGACGGTCTCGCTGCGGAACAGTTCATTGTAGGCCCTGGCCCTGTAAAACTGTTAATTCTACTTATCCGAAGAAAAAGAATCGGAAAAAGGACACTCGTTTTGAGTGCGAAATTCGAAGGGATGTTTGCTTTTTCTATCACGCTGAAGTGACCTTACAACGCATCAAGGAACACCTCGAAAGCTTCATCGATAGATAGCTGACTGGATTCCACTCTGGATTCTCCGAATTATTGCGGAACAGCTTAGATAATCTCTCTGTCTGTTCTTTATAGATTTCCAAAAGGTTTTCCCCAATTTGAGCAGGGGGTATATTCAGGATATTCTAAGCAGAAGGGATTTTCCACAAGATGACATAATATATGACGATGAAAAAATATCACGATCTGTATGGAGGTAAAATGTCAAAGGAAAGCCAAAAGCGGAATTTACCAGGGTTGCATCCTGTCACCAATATTCTTTAGTGCTTCCTTGCGCCGCGAACTTGGATAGCTTCAAATTCCTATCTAAAGAGCTTCTTCCGCCTAATCTGAAAATGGAACCATCTCAACGCCGATTTCTAGTTGAGAGCTTTCCCAGCTAGCGTTCTTTCTCCGCTGTTATCTGGATGTAGCATACCCCAGCAACTTTACTTCAAGGCTCCAAACCTACGTCAAGGTTCGCCTGCGTCGGGTCATCTTGGTACTTTTAATAATAATAATAATCGTTGACGCAACAATCCATATTGGATCAGGGCCTTGAAGTGTGTTAGGGCACTTCATTCAAGACCGTAACGGTACGACACAGTAGACTGTAGGAGGCAATGTGGTCAGCATTGCGCTCGCCCGAGATTATTACCCTGACTTGACTCAGGTACTGATTCACAGCTGAATCGACTGGTATCCGACATCAAATCACGATACAAATCTCACCACCAGTGAGATTTGAACCGGGGTTGTTTGTGACGACTCCGCAAATTGCCGTCTTTTAACCTGGAAGCCAGTTTCTGAGAGACTTCTGTAAGATTTTGATCCAGATTAAGGAACACCAAAATTGGGCAGTGCTTTGCACCTACGCAGATTTCTGATATAGTGGAGGATGATGCTTTCTGCGAACGTTTCAAATTAAAAATTTATTGCAATGTTGTCCGTCCTGTTGCTCTTTGCTCTGGTTTTGAGTGTTGGGCGGTTATAAAAGACAATGAACGGTGTCTTGCGGTAATTGAGACAAAGATGTGGCGTGACACGTTTTGATCACATCCGTAATGAGCATAAGGAATCGATATGGGGTCAGACCGATCATGGATAAATTGTGAGGGAGGCATATTTGATGGGGTGGTCATACAATTGACACTAACGGGAATTCACTGGCCCAAATTGGCCTGAACATAACGACTATATTCAGATTTGATAAAAAAAATTGCGCAACCGATCACGACGAACCGACCCCGCTTGGGAACGGGACAAAGGCTGAAGAAAGGGAAAGATGCTTTCGACGTTCAATTACACGCAGTTCAAGAGAGGTTTCCTGAAAGTAACATTGTGATCATAATGGGAGATCTAAATACCAGGGTTGACTCTGGAAACGCGTATGGGAAAACACGGTCTTGGCGCCCGAAACGATAATGGTGGAAGTTTGTAGATTATTGCAGCCTGCACCGCCTCCTCGTTGTTCAAGCTCATATCCTGGCATAAAGCGAGTTAGGTTTCAATTGCCCAACGTCGCACGAAAAATCACCTTGTGACAAGCAGTAGATTAAGGAATTGTCTTCTAAATGTGTGTAGCACCATCAGCTTTCGCTCGTTAGCATGTTACATCTGGAACTGCTGGAACGAGGATACACTGAGTAACCCGCCTGTGAATATCGATGGGCAGTCGATCATCGGCTACGTCGCGAAAGGGTGTCATCAATTCTGGTTAACCGGGAAATCGTGGAAGCGGATCGACGAACGGAAGAGATTGAAGGTTCTAGTAACCCCTGCGACTGATGGCAGTTGTGACGCGCTAGAATGCCGATACTATTCGAAATCCCGGGAAGCTCAACGTCGTGTACACCATGACAAAAGGGAATTTGTTCTTGTACGCGTTAGAAAACCGGAAAATTCCGCGGAACGCAATGATTTGAGAAGTCTATACTGCATCATCTGATCTCTGTATCTGCGGAGAAACTAATGGCTGTCATCAAAATGACACAAAACAATCATTGCCGCGACAACCTAATTGGATCAGAGTCTTATGGTACACTACAGATTTGCAGTACCTTTTAGGAGGCAATGTGGTCAGCATCGTGCTTGACCGAAATTATTACCCTAATTTGATTAAAGTACTCATTTACAGATGAGTCGACTGATATCCACCTTTAAGTCACGATGCAAATCCCACTGCCACTAGTCAGATTTGTATCGCATGCTTCTGTACGGCAGCCTAGTTCTCTAATCTGGGCACGACAGTGGCGTATGATGGCGCAAAACGGCACAATCTGCATCGAGGTACAATCACAGAAGATTTTGAGTCAACGAAAGGACTATGCTGATGCCATCTGCTTGTTCTCTCCAAGGCTAAGGGACCTTGGCCCAATAGCTCTGGATTTAGAAAGAAGGGCAAGTAGAGTGTGAATGAAGATAAACACCAACAAAACCAAGATTCTCAGTCATCAGACTCTCCCTATTTGTACTAATGGGCAGAACGAAGCAAGGAAGCGTGATTTCTGCCGACAGTGGCACCGATCCGCTTTCGCTGCCTTCTCCAAAATTTCGAAAAGCAGTTATTCAACATCAAGATCAAGTTGAGCCTGTTCTCTGCAAATGTTCTTTCATGTTGCTACACAGGTGTAGTACATGTAAAATTCGTTGCTCTAGTACTATTTCAGACGAAGAATTTGCTTTGATGAGTAGGTCACCCCAAGGGTCCTTGGCGCACAACAGTAGTGTAAGAGTTCGGACGTCGCGGAAAGTAGTCGGGGGAATTGAAGAGCATTTTAGGTACCCGTGAAGGATGGCGCGTAGATGTGGTTGACTCACTAAACTTTACCAAGGGGTAAAAGGCAACGATGTTTACAAACTTTTTGTCCATTTTCGTGGTAAGTACCAACTGACGAGAGTGAACGACCCTTCTAAGATAGTAGTCACCTCAATTTTAAAAATTGATGAATGCCAGATGGCGGTCTCTGGGGTTTCTCTCAAAGAGATTATTTGAGGTTGACATTTACACAATATAAAGGTGAAAACCGGAGGACAATTCATCATGCCAGCACAGGTTTGATACTCCTATAAGCTCAACTGGAGGAAATAAAAGTAGCTGCTTTAAGAGATAGGTCAACTTTAGCCACTCAGCTGTCTATGAGTTCCGATTTGATACAAAGCCAACCTTAACATTCATTAGGCCTGTGAGTACTAACTACAAGAGGTACACACAAAATTGCATTCAATACTTGTATCACTTAATTTGTCATGTCTTATGGCGACCCTTGTCAGAATTCGTTAGCTAAGAACTTTTCCTTAGAAGATCAACGGAAAAATGTCTGGTAGAATTGAGCCAACTTAAAATATTACCTGTGGCATATCAGACTCGTACAATGGATCGAAAAAGCAACAAAACCCTCAGTGTATTGGCCATAAGTGTTCAAAATGGCTACTACTATATTAGTGCCAGCCATACTTTACTGCATTTTCCTCACTCACTGGGGGTCATTCTTCGTCAGTGATGAATTTGAATCTGACACTGAGAAAGACCTCGAAATATGCATATGACTCTTCAGATCCTCCTGCATCTAAGTGTTATTTCCTAAAAGTGCTTTTTCAGTTGCCTTGTAGGTTCGAAATTGTGAAAAAATCACTGCTATTCCTGTTCTGCGTAATTGGCTATTTATAACTTAGGACAGTCGCTCCAACCCTACAACTCTCCAGGCTCCCTTGAAATGGGTCTGACGTTTGGGGCTATGTATAAGTGAATGTATATTACAGATTTCAGATGACCTGCACATCATACTTTATACTCAGATAAAATGTCTCCTTCCTCCTTTTTCTCAAAGGATTTCATCAAGCGATTCGCTGTTCCCCCTGCACTAAGGCCTTCCATATGCTATATTCGCTATCAATGGAGCGCTGGCTGCCTCAGGGGTCATCTGGAATAGTGTCTGCGTCCGTTTACAAACCAGCCTGACTGGTCTTCAGATCGAGGATTATTTGGTAATTGCCATGAGTGTAGTGTCCTCTGACTTTTCCAGAAATATTGAGAACAAGTGAAGGACTAATCAAAATGAAGCCCGATAGTGAACGGAACCCTCTTTTGGATATGCATTAACCCCGTCACCGTTAGCCAATACTATATATAATTGCACGAAGGCCTTCAACAACCACACTCAAATGGTATATAAGTTGCGGGGTCTAGAAGCTGGGAAAATGGCTGCAAAATGGGGGAATCTTTTGAAAAACTTTTAACGCGCATATATCCGGATAGCTCAGTGGTTAGAGCACTAGGCTGTCATACGGAAGGTCGCGGTTCAAATCTCACTGGTGGCAGTGGAATTTGCATCGTGATTTGACGTCGGATACCAGTCGACTCAGCTGTGAATGAGTACCTGAGTCAAATCAGGGTAATAATCTCGGGCGAGCGCAATGCTGACCACATTGCCTCCTAGTGTACCGTTACGGTCTTGAATGAAGTGCTCTAACACACTTCAAGGCCCTGATCCAATATGGATTGTTACGCCAATGATTATTATTATTATTATTTCATCTTGACCAATTTCGATGAATCTGGTTACAGTCGATACTATTGGATTGACACTGTAAACATAAACATAAAAAATTAGAGAGAGAGGGTCTCAAAGTCTCCCATACAGTTCTATGAAAAACCCTTTACCTCAGATTACTCATTATGTGCATAAATGTAATTATTGATCAGCTTCATTTATAACCAAATTAATGCTATGCATGTCCAGGGGGAATCAAACTCCCACGGCGTGTATCAAGCCTAGGGCGCAAATGGCCATGGAGAGTGAGCATCAAGTCAATTTCTGACATGTATGGTTTGAAATTAACTTAATTGGCAACATTGATGCATAGTCGTTACAATAAATATCCAGAAGGACTTTCATTAGCACCGAATATGTGTTTTGAAGTTGAATAATTTAGAGTTTGTATCAATCTCGTTATTTTAGATATTCTCTACGGAATTCTGAGGAAAATGCTCCAATAATTTCCTTCCCATTAAAGCAAAGTCGGGGATGGCATAGCAACCATGACTTATGTACGTTGCCTGCAGTATTTCTCCAGCTTTATGAGCATCAAGGAAAGTCCGAACGATATGGTGATGCTTTTAATTGGTGTATTTATGCAAATATGCAAAATAGTTTAGACTGAGGTTGAAGGAGTTGAATATTGGCATCAATAGCATCGGAATGTGTAGGAAACTGGTTACTGTAAGCCTTATAGCTAGACTCCCAAAGCTGAACATGGAAGTACATTGAGAGGTATGCTACTCTTTGATAATTACAAATAACAACTGTAAAGTTTGGGAGCAATTTCAGCAGCTACAGCGTGCAGTAGGATTCAAGGGATTCTTTTTGGGCTTCGAAATTTTTTCCCTTAGTTTTTAAAAAGACATGAGATTTAGGTACTTTGAGAACAATTCTGATCATCACTGCATCGTATTTAGTCCCCTTGGACACGACCTTGCCGTGGTGAGTGAGCCTGTGGTTACTCTTCCAGAAAACGGGGGAGGAAGGTTCGGCAGAAGTAGCTTCAGTCGTAAAGGAGAACGGGCTGCAGACTTGCCTGGTAGAACCTTCTCCTTTGCCTCTGCCAGGAAAAGTGGAAAAAGGTAACCTGGTGTTGTGAACGCAACTGATTCAATTCCGGCACGTGGAAACAGATCCATGCAGGGCAGATATCGAGAACCTAGGAGGGCTCCTAGTCAAGAACAATAGAGGGCAATGACAAGGAAGGGGGAAGTTTCATAGGAGCGAGGATATGGGCGTTGCTACTCCCCCAAGTATGGCGATATCCACAGAAATCGAAAGCAAGAATGCGGAACTTTTGGCGGAAGATGAAGAGAAGCTGGTAAACCCGGTGGGATTCACGTTGGATGAAGCAGACTTTTCAGTTTGCGGTATTATTGGATTATACTTATGTCTACAAACATAAAGGTTAGCCAAATTAACTTGCAATATGCCAAAGTCTCTTTCTATTTACTGGCAGCAAAGCTGGCAAAAATTCAAGATCGTCATTATATATTTCTGATTCAAGAGCCATGGATTCATTTTAACAGAATCTATGTATTCGAACGGTAAAGGGGACTAGGATTCTTTTCAATAAGAGGTCCTTGAGAATGAAAGCCTGCGTCCTGATGTCAAAATTATTAGAAGCAACTATGCTGAGACAATTCTGTCAATCTGTACAATCCCAGGTTATTGGCAAGAGGAGAAACCTCATAATCGCCGCCGCATGCTTATGTATGATTCTTTGTGTACTCCACCGACTCAAGTACTAAGGGTATTGTATTTAGAATCAAGTGGCCTTAAACTCTTAATAGGTTGTGAAGCGAACGCGGTCAAAGGGTAGTATAGGTCCCCCACGATGTATCATAAAACCTGGAAAACGCCTGCTGAACAAGCAACCAATACTACTACCATCTCCACCTACACGTGATGATTGCTGAGAGTGGTTCTTTAAAGAAAAACTGAAGACGGAGAAGAATGAAGTCGAGCCTCTCGCGCCTAAAAACGGGATAAATTGTACCAACTGATTCTCCAGGTTGGGAGTTGGGTAGAGCTGACAACGGAAAGTCGACGTTACGAAGCCACAGAAGGAGCTTCGGACTGGACTGACAGCACAACGACGAGCCCGGTAACGAAAACAAAATAACGATCGTGCGATCCCCGGACAGATCGAATGCTGTTCAGCAGCTAGCCGATACCCTGTCCCAATATAAGGCTGATGTAACAGCGTTGCAAAAGATGTGTTGGACAGAGACCGATTCCTAGATCGTAGATCATAATACAATATCATAAATGTTGACACCCCTACAAAGGAGACTGCAGAGTCGGAGAAGGAGAACTTCTGTGGAGTAGGATCCTCAAAACCTGCCCCAAGAATGATATTAAAATTATATTAGGAGATCTGAACAGTCAAGTAGGGACAGTCGAGTAGGGAGTCAACAGAGTGCGGAGTATTTAGTTAGCAGCATCGCACGAAATGGTAACAACCTGTACCCGGTGTGCGAGGAAAGCGGTCCAAAAACAGACATGGGCTTCTCTAGGTGTATCACTTTTAACAAAATTGACCACGTGTTGATTGAATGCTGTCACCTCTTAGCTTGATGAATGTAGGAGCAAAAAAGGGAGGGGGTAGGGGGCACTATACACTTGGATCACTATCTCGTCGGCATAGTGCTCCGGGATCGAAAAACAACACCGACCAGAATCCCTTCTAACTACCAAGTGGGAGCTAACACTGAAGCCATCCGCAATACAGCGCACCGTAGCACCTATAAGGAGGGAATGGATCCCACAATAAAAGCAGCTAACGGATGTCCTGGAAATGAAGCATCAGCAAATTATCTCGACAACCACCTGATGAACGTTATCATTAATAAGGCCAAAACCATAGTCGGACCCAGTCGCAAAAAAAGTCAGAACGGCTGGTTCGACGATGAATATAAGCTAGCAACGGAACTGAAGAATGCTGTATACCGAGTGATCTTGCATTCCCAAAGGACCCGGGCACATGCAGAGACTTAGCCCGAACTCGGTCGAATGAAGAAGCGATTTCACAGGTGGTAAAACGAAGCCTGGTAGAGCCAAAAAGTCTGTGAACTCAAGAATTACAGGGAGCAACCGCACCAGGGCGGAAGTTTTATCAACAAGTCAGCAGGACGAAGCCTTATACATCTCGATGCTCATCCTGTCGGGATAAACAGGAAAATCTGATTTCCAACAGAATGGGCATATTGGAGCGATAGGTTGAGTACTTTGATGAACTGATCAACAAAAAATATCTCGGTAGTTGGAGGTCCCATCAACTGAAGACGTCGGACAAATACCGCCACCACCAAGCATCGAAGACCGTGCAATCCATTGTGGAAACATCAGCGTCAAAAGTCAAAGAACCAACAACATTGAATTTCACTGGCCAAACGAGAACTTAGAGATAGAAGACATTTCTTTTCGAAACGTCTCAAAGCTCTTACTGTACAAAACTATGATCTTGCCAGTCCTCATGTATTCCTCGGAGACTTGAGTTCTTAGCAAGAAAAATTGCAAACTCTTGGTCGCGTTCGAGCGAAGAATCCTCTGAAGAATTTTTGCCCCCTACATAAGGATGGACGATTCCATAGACTACATAACGGCGAAATCTATGAACAAAACCATGACCGTTGTGGATAAAGTCCGGCTCAATAGGCTACGGTGGACGGGTCATTTCAACCGTATGGATGTGGATGATCCCGCCCAGAAAATCTAAAAGGTAGGTGGTAGAAAAAGAAGAATAAAGCTTGGTAGGCCCTGCCTGAGATGGAGCGATGGCGTGGGCCAGGACGCCAAACAGCTTTTAAGTATATCGAATAAGCGGACCTTGACACAAAACCGTGATGTCTGGAGTTCCTTAGTAAACCGGGCCAAGACCGGATACCAGTTGTTGGGCCGTTGATGATTATGATAATGCGAACGCTGGGTATATTTATTAGGACAGTAAACGAAATCCTAGAGAAGAGAAGCTGTTTAATTGTATCACTTCAGCTAGTCTGATGACCACGAACGTAGGGTGGGCCCCTAGATTCGTGGGGCCAAGAAGAAGTGAAGTAGTTGACATAACACCACCAAGTTGTCAGAGTGGATTAAATCCTGGTGAGTGCTGGAAGAAGTTTCATCCTCAGATCACCGTTACTTGGAATTTGGTCTGACTATTGCAGACGAATAGTCTGTAATACAAAGACGGAATCCTAGAAGAACGGATTGGAAACAGTTCAACGAACTCCTAGGTAACAAGGTGCAGCTCCCTAGGCAACTAAGGACTCCTTGGTCGGCAGAAGGTCAATTGGAAACTGTAAATCGCACACTTTTAGAATATTTTGAAGAGACTTATCTTATTTCTCTAGGCCCGGTAAAACGGCTCCATGGTCGGACCGAGAATTGCAAAGACTCAGCAAATCAATCAGACGACTTTTAAATTATGCTTCCAAAAGCAATAAGAATGAAGACTGACTAAATTTCCAAAACTCACAGCGTGAATATAAGAGGTTCGTAAAACATTCGAAACAGGTCTCCTTTAGAGCATACTGTGAGGAATTGGAAGATGAAAGAGAGACTTCCAGGCTGTGCAAAGTCCTTAATAAGGATGAATCGGCCAAGTTGGAGTCTCTTAGAAAACCGGATGGTAATTTCACGAACTCCAGAGCTGAGTCTATACAGACTCTCTTGGAAGTACACCGTCCGGGAGAACAGGTCTCAGAGGTCGGAAGGAGGTAATTGGCGATTTCTGCAAATCTTCCAGTAAGAAGATGATGAAAGGGCAATTAGGATACTGCTATTTGAACACTTCAAAGCACCTGGCATGGATGGCATCTATCCAGGGATGCTAAAGAAAGGTATAGAGCACTTAGAACAACTTCAAAGAAATATTTTCCGAGGATGTCTTGCTCTGGGCTACCTGTCTTCCTATTGTCAAAAGGTTAAGATAGAATTCATACTTTTGTCTGGGAAAAGTGACTACTATTCAAATCTAAAGAACTTCAGGCAGCTTAGCATCATTTTCCCTGAAATGTCTGGAGAGACAGGGTCACATTTGGGAGAAGGTACTAAGGTCGCACTCACTTAATGAAAACCAACATGCTTACCAATGTGGAAAGTCCTGTAAGTCTGCTCTTCACTCTTTGGATTTAAAGATAGAGGACATAACTCTGAAAGGCGGGTGCGTATTGGAGTGGCTGTATCCACTTCCAAAAGCTCTGTGCCTAATTAAGTGGATCTATGGTATGCACACAGATGCCTCAAGCATGGACTTTCAGTAAATCCAAATAAAACCACAATGGTATTATTTACAAAAAGGAGGAAACTGATCTTTGCCTCCCAGAGATGAGGGGTATAATCCATCAACTCTGCGAAGAAGTGAAAAATCTTGGAGTCATATTAGGCAAGAAGCATGTAGAAGTGAAACTGAAACGAGCTCTCGTAGCTTATGGGCTGTGTTGACGAGCCTTTGCCTCGACATGGGAACTTAGGCCTCAGTAATATTGATATACATATTTGCTATCATTAGAACGATGTTCATCCATGCGTCCGTGGTGTGGTGCGTTAAGGAGAAACAAAAAAGTTTTCGCTCTAAACTAAGCACCTTGCAAAGAACTGTGTGTCTGGGTATTACCGGTGCCGTGAGCACAACATTGGGCGGAGCAGTAAATGCATTATTCAATTTGCAGTTCTTGGATTTGTTTATTCAGGGCGCCGCAATGAGAGCAGCTCATAGACTGATTCGATTAGATCTATTGGGAAGCAATAGACGTGGGGACACAAAGCATTGGAATAGTTATTGGGAGAACTAAATCTAGTTTTCGCAATGATATGAAGTTATCTGGAAACGAAGGAACAACTGGGACGAACACAGTTGTGTTGTGGATATAATGATATCTTCTACACTGATGGCTCAAAAGTTAAACAAGGTTCTGGAGCAGAAGTCAGCCCCTCAAATAAAAACGAAAACTGGGCTTCTCCCTCGGGACAATATCCAAGTCTTTCAGGCTGAAGTGTATGTGAACCTGAAAACCTATCAAAATGTTGAAGGGCAGGCACATTGCAGTCTGTAGGATAGTCAGCACTTTGCTTACTTCCAAAATCTTTCAGGAATGTAGAAATCCATTGAATTCCATTCCTAGATTCAATACGTTGAAATTACTGTGGTTACCCGGTTATTATAGTGCAGAGGGAAGTAAAATCTCGGATGCTCTTGCAAGAGAGGGTCCAATTTCCCTAATACCAGGGCCGGAATCAGCAATTGAGGTGTGAAGACCAAACAAACGCACGGCAAAGTTTATCCTGTCGAAAACCAGGAACACTTGCGGAAACATTCTGGACATTCTCACTAGTCATAATTCACTAGCTGGGCATATGTTTAGAATGGAAATTCCTCAAGATGATACGTGTCTATCGCGACCACTTCAGCAGGTTAGCAACAGGCAGTGGATGAAGTGGACTGAGGAGATAAACCTTTTTATCATCCTCTCCTACTATGAAATAACAACGGTGGGGTGCAACATCTTACTACTCCCAGTTGCACCAAAAATTCATCAAGCATCTCCGGCAATATGCGTTGCTCGCATCAATACAATCCCCGCCGTCATCAGGAAGTGGGTTCGACTTGTGTGTTGTGGTGGATTCGGAGGAGCCCTAGCGTGGATCGGGTACAGAATTTTTGGTATAATATCAGTATATATGGTCGGTAGGTAAATGGCATAAACCAAGTCATTAGTCGACGGTAGGAATTCGCACCCTTCTTCACTGAGAGAATTACCCACCTTGTCTCTAAAAAAGATGAGGTGCGCGACCCCGCAGACACAAGACCAATTAGTTGCTTACCAACCCTCTTAGTGTGTGGGTGGAAGGGCCAACACAAACAACATTCTGTCCGAGGAAGGGCAGTCGATTTGAAAAAAGGTGAAAAAGAAATTCATTTCTGACTCGGTAGTTTTTGGACAAGCCACAAAAGGGCACAGCAATCGATTTGCTGCTATATCGATTACGCCAAAGCTTTTGACAGTGTCCCGCACACCTGGCTAAAATGTACTACATCTGCACCGAACTGACCTCTACTTTCGTAACTAAGTTTTTGGCGACAATCACGGAAGGGTGGCTTGCCATGTTGTCAGTGCATTCATCTGAGGATACTAATACTGCGGAGCGAAAAATAGAGAAGTTTATAGCCACTTTTAAGCGTGCGCGTTCAGTGTCGAACGTTTTGGCACCAGACCATCGGGTTTCTTCCGAAGGGCTCTTGCGAGTTCCTCAGTCTTTCCAGTTAGGATGCAAACATTTAGGGTGCAGACACGGATTTGTCTTGATCGGACTAACTGGCTTACGTCCTGACGCCATCTATGCGTCAAGGACCCTTGCCCATTTCTTGACAAGGCCGGGGTCCGTCATGCGGCGTCGACTGAGGCGATTGCCCTTACATTTTTCCGAGGCTTCTTACTCGATCCGATTATCTTGCTTCTGACGGCATTGTACGCATTTTCTTGGCCGATGTGTCGCGGGGCTTGTCACCAAGATAGATTAGGTAGGATTTAATATAGTGGAATAACTCCAACTTCCCTGATCTCAGCATTTTATTTTTGTTTTACGAATGACCCTCTTGCGAAAAGCATTCTAGATATAATCTAGAAGAAGGAAAAAGGCCATATTGCCAGAGAGTGAAATAGGGACCCCAAATGCCTACTGTGCGAAGTAAAACAGGGACAGGATAACCGGCATATTTCCGGAAGTGGTAAATGTCCGGAATTTAAGAAGGCGCTCACTGCAATGAGAAAATGAGGTTTATTCAAATTAACCTGAATCATTGCAGGGTCGCTCAGGATTTACTTGAGCAGACCATGTTCGAATCTGAGATGGAAATTGCCATCATAAGTGAACCATATAGAAACCATCACGGTGGCATATGGGTCACAGATTCGACTGATGTACATACAATGTACTGCAAGTCAGGCAGCCAGTGGCTTTGTGTGGGCGAAAATAAGTGATGTATATGTATACAGCTGCTACGCCCCACCAAGTTTGACACTGTCTGAATTCGAGAAAATGCTTGCTAATCTTGTTCTCGACGCAAGGGGACGAAGTCCGAAGGTGATTGCTGGTGATTTCAATGCTTGGGCCCTAGAGTGGGGTAGCAGAGAATCAAATGATGGGGGCGCAGTTTAATAGAAGCTTTCGCGCAGATGGACATAGTTTTGGCTAACGAAGGTGCTGTAAACACCTTCCAGAAAGGGGGGTCAGGCTCAGTTGTAGACTTAATCTTTGTCAGCCTTTCGCTGGCGCGTGGTATGTATTGGTGCGTCAGCGAACGCTACACTCACAGCGATCACCAGGCAATTTTCTTTGAGACATGTGTCGAGCCTCAGGCCAAAGAGTTATCATGCCCGAAACCGAAAAAGATTTCAAGGCGGTCTGCAAAATCTTTGGGTGAGCAGACCTTCATAGAGGTGTGGTTAGATCAACCTGATAAAGCAGGTGCCTCTACGGAAAGAGCCGTTCATCTGGCTCAATGCATCGCCACAGCATGTGACGCGTGCATGCCTAGAAGGTGCTCATTCCCCAGTAGAAGACCAAACTACTGGTGGAATGATGAACTGACCGGTCTTCGATCAGCCTGCCACCGAGCCAGAAGAGCGGCTCAGAGGGCGGTAGGTAGAGTCGATCAGGGGCAGAAAGAGTACTCCTATAAGGCAACCCGCAAAACCCCCCAAGCTCGCCATCCAGCGAAGCAAGAGGAAATGCTTTAGGGAGCTCTGCTCAGAAGCGGACGTAAATCCGTGGGGGAGAGCTTATGGAATCGTGATGGCATGATTCAGAGGCCGTTCATCTCCGCAGATCACGTGTCCCACCCTCTGGCTGAAAATCATCCAGGGGTTATTCCCCCAGCAAGAGGAGAACACCGACACATTCCAGCAACCTCTGAATGCGATGGCAATCCCGCCAGTCACCAGAGACGAGCTGCTGGAGTTCTGCGGTAGAATAGGAGACAATAAAGCGCCGGGTCTGGACGGAGTACCGAATAAGGCCCTTAAGCTTGCAGTGAAATCCAGGCCGGACATGCTCGCTGAGTTGTTCGAAGCGTGCATGTTCGAGGGAATATTTCCAGCGGAATGGAAGCGACAGAAGTTGGTACTTCTGCCTAAGCCTGGTAAACTTCCAGGTGAACCATCGTCATACCGACCCATATGTCTTTTGGACACGTTGGGGAAAATGTTAGAGCGGGTAATCTATAATAGATTACTCCCGGTTGTTGAGAGCCAAGGCGGCCTTTCAGATCGGCAATATGGGTTCCGAAAAGCCAGATCAACCATTGATGCCATCAAATTGGTTACTGGCTTGGCTGAAGATGCAATCCACGGAAAGGTTAGTACCAGCAAATATTGCGTGGTAGTAACTCTGGACGTGAAAAATGCATTCAATTCGGCCAATTGGAATCTAATACGCAAATCTTTAGCGAAGGTTGGTATTCTCGCCTATCTCGCTGCTATCGTCGATAGTTACTTAACTGAAAGGAGGCTCTAGTATTACCCCGATGACGGACCCCAAGAGTACGTTGTTTTCGCGGGTGTCCCACAGGGCTCCGTATTGGGCCCACTACTGTGGAACATCATTTACAACGATGCACTTAATCTTCCCCTTCCGAAGGAAGCCACAGTGGTGGGTTACGTTGACGACATAGCACTGGTTGTTGTCGCAAAGCATCTCGAAGGTGCTGAGTTATACTCAAGCGAGGTAATCAGTGCTGTCAAATGCTGGTTAGAGAGCTCTGGTCTGACGCTTGCGGAGGAAAAAACAGAAGCGGTCTTCATCACGAAGCGCGGGAAGAGAAATTACGCCAGTGTTAGAATCGGGAATCATATCATCACTTCCAAGCCGACCATCAAATACTTGGAAGTGGTGATAGACAGGAAGCTCAGCTATAAGCAACACGTACAGTATGTTTGTGATAAATCATCCACTGCTAGTATGGGCCCTAGCGAGGATGACGCCGAACGTGGGAGGGCCACAGAATACCTCTAGGTTGTTCATAGCCAGGGTGGTGACCTCAATCATGCTCTATGCGACCCCAGTTTGGAGCGATGCGTTGCGGATGTCAGTTAATACTAGCAAACTGAATGCAATCTTCAGGAGGACAGCTCTGAGGGTAGGCTCTGCCTTCAGGACTGTCTCAGATGATGCAGCATTCGTCATCTCTGGAATGATGCCGATTGACATCTTGGTAGATGAGATGACGAATATTTACCATGCAAAGCCGATCTCTCTCTTATTGCAGACGAAGAACGCTGAGAGAAAGAGATTCATAAATAGATGGCAAGAGCGGTGGGATCGCTCGGGAAAGGGTCGGTGGACTCACAGGCTAATTCCTGCCATCAAGGAGTGGTTGGAGAGACGACACGGTGAGATTAATTATAATCTCACCCAGTTTCTCACGGGACATGGAGGATATCCCTAATACCTTCACAGGTTTAAATTGGAGACCTCACCCGACTGTCCAAATTGTGAGGGAGTCCTAGAGGACCCAGAGCATGTATTCTTCCACTGTCCGAGATTTGTGGAAGAGGTGCTGGTACCAGAAAATCTGGTGCCGAAAATGCTAGCACATCAAGAGAATTGGGATGCGGTCAACTCCATGATCGCATCTATTCAAAATAAATTGCGAAAGGCAGAGGAAAGGAGAAAAACGCGGTCACGTGCGCCGCCTATAGAAGAAATAGGATTAAGCTAGAGTGAGCTGACTCCGCCCCATGATGTAATACCTTATGGTGGTTCCGCGAGGCAGGGAGGGAGTCGGGGGTGGTAAAAATCCCACACGCTGGTGTGTCTAGACCAGTGTCTTTGAAGATTTCCGCCTTCTCAGAAAAAAAAAAAGATACACCCTATTCGCGCTATGGAAAGTTTCCTCGCAATGATCTAAATTTTGTCCATTACTTCACAATGATTTGAAGGATTGCCAGAGCAGAAACTATCCTGCTCCCTGTTGATTACCCTTTCGGGGACTTGCTTGACGGGTAAGACGATGATTGCATCTCATTTTACGACCGCCTGATTGTGGATAAAATCTGCTTCGATAGATTGCAAAACCGGGATGTCTGGAGTTACTTATTAAGGCAGGCCTAGACCGGATACCGGTTGTTGTGCCGTTGATGATGAATGAGGAACATAATAATTTTAACGGGTTTATAGCAAAAGAACTAGTGATGACCTCTGATGCGTGTTGTTTATGATATTCCTAATTAAGATTGTTTAATTGTTCAGCACTTCATTTACTAATTCTTCTGTATTTTCGCCATTGTTTCCTGTATCCTTCCATTGAGAGTAATGTCTGTACCTCGCCAGAATAGCAAACACAAACTCAAACTGGCAGCGCAATCTATTTAGCTTTATCTGTACGTTGCAGAATTTATCCTCCAAGGAAAACATTGAACTAAACTAGCTTACATTTATCCTGCTTTCTTGTTCCTTCTAATTTACGAAATGATAAACATCAAATTGCTTTTCAATATGTACTTTTAACTCCATTGCTAACATCACACACACCCTCAAAACGAGCTTTAATTAAGTCAAGACATTGTAGTAAACATGAATGCGAAAATGTTGCCCTGCAAGAAGATATCCTTGTAAGATCTACCATTCATTAGAGACAGTTGCTCAACAAATACAACTGAACTCTATTGAAACAATCTACACACGCCACCAAGGGAGTACAAGTAAATAACAAGTTTCGGATACTGTTAGCAAAATATCCGTTTATTCTGTTACATTGAATTATTATTCGAATATTCATCGTCATCATCTGCCAGGACAAAGATAACATTAAGGCATCACACTCCCTAATGAATACCAAAACTATTAGAGTGACACTATGAGATCCTTGCAAGATGAGAACCCATCCAGGAGATTATTAACAATATTCGTGTAAAGGGTTGAAATATTGATGTGGCAAGGAATGGATATTGTCACCATGAATTTGGGCCTCTTGAAATTCATTGGATACAACACAGCCTGAAGGTTGAATTAGTCGAGGCGAAGGATATGAGTATATCTTCTGCCATTTTCCAAACAAATGGGCAAAGTTGGAAAGGGTATTGTTTGCGGCTTTTCAATTGAATGATGCATACCTAACAGATCGTAGTGCGGAGGAGGCTGTAGTCCAGAGTGTGTAAGAATTTAGGCTACACAAGGAAAAGGACATCGGAAGGTTATTGATACTGTCCGGCAGACAGTTACTCGATCTACCCATAACAGGAACTGATGTTGACTTGAGTTTATGCTACAGTTGAGTTTTTTTCATCAGATATTAGGTTGTTGCAAATGAAATGTCGGATATTTGAGTAAAATTTCAAAAAACTATAACTTTTATGAAAATTAATTTTATTAGTCAAAATAAGAACTAGCAGCTTCAATGCACTTCTCCCAACGAGATACAAGGGCATTTATTCCAGTTTCGTAAAAGTCTGGGTTTCTAGAGCTAAGAAATTCTTCAAAGGCACTTTTGACAGCTACTTCATTGCTGAATTGTTTTCCCGCCAAAAAGTGATCCAAATGCTTAAAAAAGTGGTAGTCGGTTGGCGAGAGGTCGGGTGAATATGGTGGATGAGGAAGAGTCTCATATCGTAATTCATTTAATTTTTGGACCGTCATTCTGGAAACATGAGGTCGGGCGTTATCATGGAGCAGTATAACTCCATCTCTGTTGACCAATCTAGGCCGCTGAACACGTAATTTCTCGTGCATTTCATCAAGTTGGGCACAATATTTCTCTGCATTAATTGTTTCACCACGCTCCAAAAACGAATCATGAATAATTCCAGATGCAGACCACCAAACAGTTACCATTACCTTCTTCGGATGAAGGCTCGGTTTTGGCATGTGTTGTGGAGGCTGATCGGCATCTAGCCATTGCGCTGATCTGCGACGGTTGTCGTACAATATCCACTTTTCATCGCATGTCACTATTCTGCGCAAAAAGGGATTGTTCCTGTTGCGGTTGAGTAGAGAACTGGATATTTCCATTCGCAGCGCCATGTTTTGCTCGTTGAGTTCATGCGGAACCCACTTATCAAGCTTCTTCACCTTTCCAAGCTGTTGTAAGTGCCGAGATACTGTCGAATAGTGTACGCCTATTTTCTCTGCAATGTCACGAATCGATGATCGGGGATCAGATTCCACTATCAAACGCAACTCGTCGTTGTCGATCGATGGTCCTGGGTGTCCACGAGGTTCACTTTGAAGGGTCATGTCGCCTGATCGGAATTTTTCGAACCACCGCTGTGTCGTTCGTTCGTTTGCTGCGTCAGCTCCAAATGCTCTGCAAATGTTTCTGGTTGCCTCCGCTGCGTTGTGACCAAGTTTAAATTCATATAGAAAAAGTAGACGTTTTTGACTCCCTTCCATGCTTTTTTCTTTGAGTTTTACTTGGAACTTCAATGACGATTGAAACTGAAATGACTCCTTGACCGAACGAACGACTATTTATACTCAATTATCCCATACCACCAGAGTCACCTTGCGGCAGTTTTAAACATTAAAATCATAACTAACTTCACTTCATTGAAAAATCCGACATTTCATTTGCAACAACCTAATAGAAAGCGTGCATAGTGTGCTTAGCCCACTCATCCGTGTTCAGCAGTCTCAGCAATCCATCTCAGTGAAATGATATCGAAACTCATTTATCCATATAGAATCAAATCGAGCAAGTACATGGAACTATAACGTCCTTTGAAAAGCAACTTTTCGTTATCTGGTGGCGGGAAATCTCAAAGGATAGATTGCGTGAACATTACAAGATTTGATGTAAGTTGAATCAACAAATTCGTTGAAAGCTTTCTCCTATTTCCCACGCTCCTATAATAGTTCGTCTAGATCCTTCCACGTTTCTTATAATAACCGTTCCGCCCTCAAATTACATCAAGTCATGTCATGAACGTGATGCGATACGACTGGATGGCGAATAAGATAAGAAAGGTCAAAAGAATTCGATGTGCTTCTCCGTCCCCTGCATATCGTTCGGTTTCAGAAAAATTGCATTTTCTAATAACGCGTTTAGTATCGCTTTGAGTAACTTATCCCATCCCCCGGGGGTAGTATGCAAACTGGTTGTAGAAATTTGTCACCTAGCGGTTGTAGTTTAACCGTCGATACATAAACCCCAGCAGGGACTCCGCTAGTATGGCAGTGACACGCTGCTTTTAAGCAAGACGAAAATGAAAAATGCTAATGACTTGCCTAATGGCGTGCAGACTGGAGAAATGCTTTAAAACACGTTGCCGCTGTAAAGGAAGACGGGCGTGAAAGGAAGGACCCTCGCCGCTAACCTAGCGCCAACACCGCCATTGTTAGGGAGTGGCGTTACAGGCGCACGTTAACTTTTCCTAATTGCATTCGTGTCAAAAAGTCATTTTTCAAGAAGCACTTCACTAAGAAGAGCTTGAAAGCGCAAAAGTAACAAAGCGAAGATTAAATCGAAGCGAGTAAATATGGTGATTACGCTGGAGTAAAGGACACGCCACTAGCCCACCCTGCTCCTGGCTCCTGGCTCCTGCTGCATACGACGCTCGCTGTGGTTCTTGTTTGTCTTCTTGTCGTCAACTCCTATTTGCACTAACAAGACGGACGTAAGAATGTTACAGTATTCAAGAGGATATAACTATTCGAAAAACTCGTCATGCGATGGAAGCAGAGTCGGAACACTGTTTTGAGGACTCGGAATCGGGAAGTTTGTGATGGTATTTTAATTAGAAAACGCGTAAAAGGTTTCTTACCTGTAGAAAGTAATGACGCGGTGGGTAAGCTCCGATATTGTTCTGCGGGGAGGATAAATATGAATGAACTTACTGTTAGAAAAGAATATAATAAATTGGATTTTTTTGCTGTTGAGGAAGGAGAATTAGTGCTGCGGGGTTTCTTCTTTGAAATTCTGAGCTAGAAAATTGTCTGACGGAAGAATGGTTTTTCCAACTTTTTTTTAAGTAACCTCAAGTAACGGCAAACCAGCGCGGGTGGTGTGGACTAATATTGAGGCCATGCTGTCGGAGATGGTCATTCATCTCTTGGACACCAAAGAATAATACAGGGGGTTCATTCCCTGTTTTGATTCTCTCAGGTAGTCAGTGGGTTCCACGTTATAGCTTGCGAGGACCGATTCTCCAAGGACCTTCTCAGTTCGTACGTCGCTAAGATCAGCGACGTCTGGGAGGGCGTAAGGCTCAGATTCCCGGGAGACCGATTGCTCGTATCTGGTTGTCGAAGACAACAAGCTCTTCCAATTCCTGCACCTGCAAAACCTCAGGATTCCCATGGACTACTGGATAGTTATCAAGGAGGAACCCCAGAAAAACAACCAACCTTTTCTGCTCCGTATAATCGGCTCCGGAAAATGTAGACTATGAAGTGCGGTTCAGAGTCAGGAACGTAAAGGTGAAAGTGTTCCGATCTGTAAAACCGGATGAGCTGTTGGAGGAGATGAGTATCAACGGTCTGACGGGAATTGACGAACCCCAAGGATAACTTTGTTGTTTAGGATCTGCGGGATCCTAAGTCCCCATCCACTTGATGGTGGACCGGACTAAATGAGGAGCAACTTACTCCCTCGTTTTTTAATCCATGGATCCCTAGTATTGGAGCGTAGCACCCCAAGCATTAAGAATTGAAAATCAAAAATTTGACTGACGGTTTCGTCCAGGACAGAGGCAACTCATCAGGCGCTGCCTCACCTCTGCCCTGGGAGCAGCGTGACCGAAAGTGCCAACAGGTGGAAAGACGCTCCCTTTTATCATCGCAAAAATACGACAAGGTTGCGAGTTATATTGGACTTAAAACACCAGTCGTTGTAGTCTAAGCTAGACTAAAGCTAGGTTGTTGTTTAGGATCTGCGGGATCCTAAGTCCCCATCCACTTGATGGTGGACCGGACTAAATGAGGATGGGGACTTAGGATCCCGCAGATCCTAAACAACAACCTAGCTTTAGTCTAGCTTAGACTACAACGACTGGACGGAGGCGACCGAACCATCAAAACACTCCAAACAACCATCGAAAGGCTCCAAACAAATTATAATTTATTCCGCAGCACAGGAGACACTGATCAGGACAGATCTAGAGCATATACCCTCACGACGAAGATTCTGTACGTTTTTCTGTGTTCGGACCTGAGTTCTAGCAACCTCGTGGTTAAACTGGAGCAGGCGGGGGCAGAGCACGTGCAAATTTTCTCGGCTTACTTGGCTCACGACCGGTCAGCTCCGCCAGAAGAACTATATTTGACGAGCATCATAGCACCTGCTGATAAGCTGCGACACCATTGCAGGGCATACGTTTTGGACCAGCTCGGAAATCGACGAGAGAGGTGAGTCGTTCTTTGGTTTCATTATAAATAAAAATATATCGGTGCGTAACAGGGGGAGTACGAGAGGAGAACGACAAGCATGCTTGTCAATCGCGCTCTGAAATGTGATTCAGACGTTAATTGGAATCGCTATAAAGAGGCTTTAAAGAAGAGCATAATATCATCTAGACGATCATCATGGAGACGCTTTTATGAAGAGACTAACTCTCTTGAGGAAACTTCAAAGCTGAAGTGGATTCTGGTAAAAGAACGTAGCAGAAAACTGGGTTATTTACGTTTACAGAACGGGAGGTACCCAGAAAGCAATGAAGAAATGACAAACCCAGGCAGCATCTAATCTCGGGGCCAACAGGTGCACACACTCAACCAAGAGACCGAGAGAGAGGAATCTGGCATGCAAAGTAGTATCACTGGAGCGAGTAAAATGGGCATTTAACTCGTTCCATAGATACAAGTTTGCAGCTCCGGATAGCACCATTCTAACGTCTACTAAAAGGACTAGAAAGACTAGTAGATCGGTTCATAAGGGATACACACATTCCTAAGTGGCCAAGGCAAATCCACGGAGACAGCACTGCATGAACTTACGGCAAAAATTGAAAAGGCGCATTAGGCGCATTCATGGTCATCGAATTATGCCTCATTTGCGGCAATTTGTGATGCGGCAAGACAGCATAGTATCGAAACGCCGCTAATCAGTTGGATCCTTCACATGCTAGAATGGAGAAAAATCCACATATCCGTTGGTCAGAAGTCTCTTGAAGCGGTATGTCTTAGGGGCTTCCCAAATGGAGGGGTTCTCTCTCCACTGTTATGACTGTTGGGAATGGATACCCTGCTGCCTTCGTGCAAGCGTGCGGACGACCTAGCCGTAATAATTACCGGCAAGTTCGCGGACGCAGTATTAGACCGCTTGAATGCAACTCTGCATGAAATCCACAGTAGGTGCCTCCGCAATGGACTCACGGTGAAAGCTTGGAAGACTGAGAGGCAGCTTCACGCTACCCAATTTAACAGGGGCGGATATCCAGCTGGCACAAGCAGTCAAGTATTTAGGAGTACATTTCGACTCCAAGTTAACGTGGAAGCACCATATCCTTGAACAATATGAGAAATCCTGCAGATTGCTCTGGTGCTGTAGAAATGCGATAGGTAAGACCTGGCCACTTTCACTAAAACGCACACACTGGATGTATATATCCGTAATAAAACCCATTTTGATGTATGCATGCATCGTCTGGTGGCCGAGACTGAACTTTACTAACAGCAGGAAGCTGCTAACGCAGATTCAAAGACTTGGTTGCCTAAGTATTACTACTAGAGCAATGAGTACTACGCCGACTGCGGCACTTGAAGCTATCCTAAATTTCCCCCTCTTCATTTGGAGTTGAAACGGAAAGCAGCCAATGACGCATATACCAAGGCCATGACTCTTTTCAAATTACAGACTTAATAATCTTCATCGACGAGTCAGTTATGGAAGGCGGATCGGACGCAGAGGTGTGTCCGGGGAATCCGATTATAAAACTGGCCCGACCCCTCGGAAAAATGACGACCATATTCCAGGCGGAGATATGCCATTTCGCAGGCAGCAGAAGAATGTTTTGCGACGAAAATGGAGGGGTCGCACCATTGGAATCTGTTCCGACAGTCAGTGGCATTATCAGCACTAAACAACAACGACATATTAAGCAGTTGGTGTAGAATTATCATCAGGTGCTGCTGAAACTAGGTCGACTGAACGAAACATTCCTGATGTGGGTGCCGGGGCACTCTAACATCGCTGGTAATGAGGAGGCTGACAGACTGGTTCGCCGAGGATCTGAATACACAATGGTGGGGACAGAACCAGCTTTTGGAACCCTGCCATCCACTGTCAAGTCTACTCTGAAGGGTTAAATTGCAAGAATTCACGCAGCCGAGTGGAGCAATTTGGACTCTTGCCGGCAGACGAAAATCCTTGTGAAAGAGCCTAGAGTCACTAGAGCGGCATTTTTGTTGTTTCTTAAGAAGTGAGACATGAAGACCCTAGTATGGCTTTTAACAGGACACTGCTCTTTAAACTACCATATGGAAAAGATTGGGATGATGGTTTCGGCTATGTACAGCCAATGTGAGAAGAAAGAGATTGACCAGGGAAATTGTGAACATTTGCTATAAGGATAAATATTTGGTATCCATACAAGGACTGCCTGGGGAACTACAAGTCGGCCATCAAGACCGCCAAGAGGCAGTCCATCCATTATGAGTGACATCATGGTAGGAGCGTTGCGAAAGGTGTGCCTGTGGGCCGCAAGATGCAGACTCGGCATAAACCCAACCAAAACGGAACTGATGCTATTCACCACCAAGGGTACCTGAATTCCACCTACCACGGCTGAATGGACAAAGATTGGTTCTTTCCTCCGATGTAAAGTATCTGTGGGTAAACCTGGATCCAAAATTAAATTGGAGATTGAACATTGAGCTGAAGGTTAAGAAGGCCTGTATAGCCTTCCACGCCTGCAAGAGAACTTTTGCAAAGAAATGGGGCTTCCGGCAGCTGTGGTGCATTCCATTCTAACATGCGGCTCTATTGTCTGGTGGCAACTTTGAGCATAGAGTGCAATAGAACGAAGCTTAATAGAATTTAAAGAACAGCGTATGCAAGTTCTGCTGGGGCTCTGCGGATGCTCAGATGTTCTCAATGTACTATTGCATCTCCTCCCCTACATCTTCACATGAAATACGTTGCAATGTGCAGTGCCGCTAGTCTATTCCAAGCGGAAGTACTGCCGATACTGGAAGTCTGTCGATCACTGGGGAGTGACCCGAGCCCTAAGCGTAACATAGTCATTCTGATCGACAGCCAATCGGCCATTAAAGCCTGGTAGCGCCTCCAGGCTGGGAGGGCAGTACAAAAACGCGCTGAACAGTCTGGGCGGCACGCTCAAGGCTACCTTCCGGTGGATTCCCGGTCAAAGGAACGTAGAGGGGAATGAGTGGGTCGACGGATTGGTCACGCGGGGCTTTGCTCTTAGCAGTCCTTCGGCGGGCTATAGAAACAACCCGAATTTAGCTCCAAAACTTTTCAAGAATAAACCTATCCACCCTTCCGTCTTGGATCACTTGATGCCGTCCAGAGCCTGCCATCAAACCGAGATGGAACTTTTCGCTGCTTTTTGCTGCTTTTCAATATATTGCTTGGTGCCAGGCTTCCTCGATCCTCTTTCCAAAAAACGGGAGAGAAAAGCTTGGCTGAAGGAACTTTTAGCCGGAAAGGAGAAGGCACTACAGTTTTAAAAGCGAGGCTGGTGATGTGGACGCAGCTGGTTTAATTCCGGTATGTCGAAACAGATCCATGCAGGGCGAACACCGTGAACCAGAGAGGGCTCCCAGCCGACGACAAGGGAGGCACTGCGAAAGAAGGCGAAGTTTATTGCAAATGAGGATATGGGCGCTGCTACACCCCCAAGTGCGGCGATATTCAGAGAAAGCGGTACTTTCGCCAGAAGGTAAAGACAAGCTGGTAAATCCCCTACGTTCGTGGCCCTAAGAACAAGTAAAGTAAATGACCTAACAATCTGCACTTTAAAGTTGTTAGGGTTGATCAAAGGCTGGAGAGTGGTAGACTAGAATTTATTCTGACTATTGAAGGCTCTCTTAGAAGTACACCACCCAGGAGAACAGGTCTCATAAGTGAGAGGATGAGAATTAGCGGTTTCTGCAAACCTTTCAGCATGAAGGTGTTCCAAGAGGAATTGGGACACTGGGAGTGCGGTTGTTACCAATAAGAAGACTACATTATCTTTTGAACACTTGAAAGCACTTAGCATGGATGGCATTTATACAATGTAGCTAAAGGCGGGTGTGGAGTACTTAGACCAGCTTCTAAAAGATGTTTTCCAAGAATGTCTTGCTCTGGGTTACGTGTCTTCATCTTGGCAGAAGGTGAAGGTAGTTTTCATACATATGTTTGGGAAAGATGACTTTTCAAATCCAGAGGCTTCAGACAAGTAAACTTAATATCATTTTAGCTGAAATGTTTGGAGAGACTGGTTGAGCGTCACATTCAAGAGGAGGCGCTGAGGTCGCATCCACTAAATGAAAACCAACATGCCTACCAACGTCCAAAGTCTTGTGAGTCTGCTCTTTACTCTTTGCTTTTAAAGATAGAGGACACGACTCTGAAAGGTGAGTACTCGATGGGGTGTTCGTGGACATTGAAGTGGCTGTATCCCCTGCAAAAAGCTCTGTGAAGTCACCAGAGAGTAGAGTGTTGACGCAACTTCAATCACGTGGATCTATGCTATACTACCGTAAAGATTGCTTTATGTTTAAGCGGGTGTTGATTGCTACCTAACAACGGAAGCAAGGAAAGGCTGCTGTGTGTGCTATCGCGGCTTCTGTGAAGTATGTTTATCGATTCATTACTGTGCGAACTGCAAAATCTGTAAATACTCGCTCAAGCTTATGCGTATGACGTGGCTGTACTAGTTCTTGTTACTAGATCTCGAAAAACCAAATAAAATTGCAATGGCATTATTAACAAAAGGGAGGAAACTGAATAGTCTTTGTCTTCCAGAGATGAGGGGTACAACCCTTCAACTCTCCGAAGAAGTAAAATATCTGGGAGTTATTTTAAAAAAGAAATTTCTTTGGAACAAATACATACGTAGAGGCAAAAGTAAAACGAGCTCTCACACCTTATGGGCTGTGTAACGGACTTTTGCCTCCAAATGGGGCTTATACCTCATATAGTAATGTGGATATATGTTACTATCATTAGGCCGATGTTCGCTTATGCATCCTTAGTGTCCGAGTCAAGGTGAAACAAAAAAGTTTTCGCTGTAAACTAGCCACACTGCAAAGAACTGTGTGTCTGGGTATTACCGGTGCCATAAGAACCACATCCAGCGCAGCTCTCAATGCATTACTCAATTTGCAGCCCTTGGATTTGTTTATTCAGACCACTGTTAGATCTATTGGGAAACAATGGAGATATGGGGCACAGAGCATTGGAAGAGTTATTGGGAGAACTGGATCCAGTTTTCGCAATGCCTTCTGATTCTCTGATCCCCATACATCTATTGGGTAGAAGATATGAACTTATCTTAAAACAAAGAGAAAACTGAGACGAAATAGAAGAATGACGTCTTCTACAACGATGTTCAAAAACAGAACAGGGTTCTAAGGGTGGCATCCCGGATGATTAACGAGCGGTTGAAAGGTAGGCACATCATAATATGTAGTGATATTCAAGTTGCATTGAGGGCGTTCAGCAGTCTTTTGGTCACTTAAAAAATCGTTCAGGAATGTGGAAATTGATTGAACTCTCTCTCTCTCTCTAAAGTCAATACCGTGGAGCTTCTCTTTGTTTTCGGTTACTGTGTTGTTTACGGAAATAAGTGTCAGATGCTTTAGCAAAAGAGGGTTCCATTTTACTCGAACTCCGACCCGAACCAGTAGTTGGGGTGTTAGTAGCGTTGTCTAATGCTTCTCTCAAAAACTGGGAACTGGCTTCTATCATGAAAGGTCGTTGAGCCTTAATGCTTCTAATCACACCAAACTTTTACTGTCAGAACCAAATAAACATACGACAAATTTCATTCTGTCGAAAAGCAGGATGACTTGTAGAAGTGTTGTGGGCATTCTGACAGGCCATAATTCCCTAGTTGACCATATGTGCAGAATAATAATTCCTATAATAAGGAAGCAAAATTCACGGAAGATTTTCTATGTGATAGCCCCGCCTATGGACGCATAAGACATCAGATTTTTAGTGCTGATGTATTCCAATTCCAGCGGGTAACATCACATCAACTAACAAAAATCCTGCGATTCATAAACGAATTCAAGATATTCGGGAAGAATCGAGTACAATGGTCTACTAGGGTCTGTGTCCTCAGAGGCTTTACTACTCCCCCATCTCCAACACACACACAATCGGTAGGGTGGGTTGAAGCATATTGGTAGGAACCGACAATAATGGTTTCCAGATATGGTTTGTTCACTATACCCCACGAGGTGGAAATCAAATCATCATTCGGGAAATTCCAGAATAGATGAAAGACCTCCGATGACAGCAGTTGTAAATAAATGTCATTCTTTGCTCCATCACCTCAAGGTTAAAAGTAGTAGTAGTAGTAGTAGCCCGACTGCTGCTTTTCCTGGTTGATTTTAGGCCTGTGTTCCTTTCTGAAAGATTTTCCATGGGTTTATATCATCAGTTCCTGAAACTTCCAGGTCTGGGTTGTCTGATACGGCCTTACAATCTCTACTTTTCTTGTGCCCTCATTAATTTGCGTTTTCTTTACCACTTGACCATGGTTTCCTGCCTATTAGTGCTTAAAACGTTTCTTGACGTTTAGTTTTTTTACCATATGAACATTTTCGAGGATTTTTCCTGGATTTTTCAGCCTTTTTCGGATTTTTTCGTCGATTGACTAATGATGAAATGAATATGATGTTTATCGAGACCTGGCTCTATTTTACACTTTTGAAGCATATGGGTGTATTTCACAACTGTGCGTAGGAAAAAGCAGGAAAGGAACCCTGACGCCAATAACGCTTTTTTTCTGGTTTTATTTACCGGGAAAACTTTAACTATGTTGGATGGAGTACTTCTATTATCGACTTCCAGAACATCCGAACTAGGACCGACTGGAGTTTAGACAAGTGTTGCACGCATTCCGCAATTTGCCAAAGTAGCTGTGTTACTTGCATACGCCTATTTAAGCGAAATGCATGCAACTGTCCGCTTGCATATGCTCCTACATAGCATTTCAATGTCAATTATTAGAAGAAAATGAACATTTTAATTTTTTTCGGAAGGATAAGTAAATAAAACTATATGGATGCCTGTGGAAGGAGGGAACAAGAGGTCTATATATCAAATAGTAATCCCAAAATATTATTCTAGATAATTATCATGAATTACTTTACAATTTGCAGTAATTATTTGTTACGAATATTTCCCGGGAAAGATGTAATTAAAGTTTTAATTGATTTCATGTCAACGGCAATGACTAACTGTGTTTACTATTATACATTTCACCCTTTAACAGAAATAGGGAAAAACTACAAATTTGCATTGTTATAATTGCAGAAGTCTATCCTCTAAGTGCAACCACCCTGAACGTTTTAAACTCAATTACCAGCCATTATTGCATTTAACTAGAAAGCAACAATTTTGACGATAGCTTCCATAAGGTAGGGAAGTGTATAGTGTTGGGAGTATTTTGCAGTTGGAATGGTGAATTTGTTAATTTTCTTTCAGAAAACTCAACCTGGATTTATATCGTGGAGAATTCATGTACTTGATTTGAGCATGATTTATTCAGTTATATTTAATTGCATATATTGCTTTTTGCTGATGAAGCAAAGAACGTTTAATATCATCCCCTTTGGGCAGGATATTCAAGTTTCATGCTGTGCTCCACATCGTGGTTTCTCCATTAATCCAAGAAAGTATTAAATCTGAATATCATTATAAAGTTTATTGCTTACCAGAACGCCACTGAGTCGTATCCATCGCCCTCATCAAACTAGGACCTTTAGCATGATGTAAGACATGAACAAATCTACTGCACTCAAGGAAGCCCTTCGAAAAACTTCAAAACTCCACAAGTACCCCATATACCGACGTCGGATTCCAATAGATAGTTATTGCAAACAGAAAGGAGCAATTCTTGTCGCATGACTGTACACGTACGTTGAAGGATACTCACGCCATCCACGGCTCCTTTGTTTGCAAATCTATTTTTGATTTTTTTCTTCGTCCCCGCTCCCATATAATTTCAGATCTCCTTGTAAGTGGGGTGGAGAGTGGCGCCGTCTAGCGGACTGGATGGAGCTCCTTTTGGGAATCGGATCATATTGTGAAATGTTTCGAAAGTAACACTTTATATTGTATATCAAAACCATATCACATACACACACGGAATAGTGGAGTAAACTAAACACCATCATGTGTGCTGAAGGCTTCCGGATATTTTGTTTCTGCTGCCATTGTATGGTGAAAGCACCATCACGGATATGTTTAATGGAAAAGAAATTATGTAATTTACGATTTTCCTTTGGATACAGATAATCTTGAAATATGATCCCGGCAGGGCATTGTGGTTGGAAAGGCAATAATTTCAGGTCAGTGAGCATGTTTCGTAGAAGAATGCAGGATATATGGTTACAGGGTCTATTAATTAACGAATGAAAGAAAATTGACTTCTACGGTATTTTGGTAAGAAGGGACTGGCAAAGTCGATATCTGGACTTCAGGATTTATGGGAAACGTCTGATTGTAAATAGTGGTGGAACATACACACATCTATCTTCGGGGGTTAAATTTTCAAAGAAGCTGAGAAAGCAAAATGTTTGTTTTGTGTATCTGTCTGTTGTTCGTTCTTTCTGATTGGGGAATTAAAAGGTGTGGTTTACTGAAGCTGGTCTTAAAAACTGAAATTGATGGTGGAATGTTGGATAAGTTGGCGGTAATGGGGACGTTCAAATGTCTTTTCTAACGGTTAGAATGGGAGTTCAATTGTACAGTTTCTTGGCGGGAATTTTAGTTGCGAATGGGCTTGAGAATGTCTGCCTTGGAAAGCCAGGGTCCTTTTTGGAATTCCGGCAGAGGCTTAACGAGAGGGCAGCTTTTGCCACAGCGTTTGGGGCTTAATAATACATTTAAATTCCTCTCTACTTGTAAAAAGCAACTAAAAGTGATAGAAATTTGTTAGGTGTCAACCTGCAAATTTTGAAATGTTACTACTATCCAAACAGCAACAACGTCTCAAATAGGGACCGACTTTCCGGCGAAGAATTTTGGCTATTGGAAAACAACTTTGATTAGTTTCTGGAATATGCGCACGTTCTTTGACAAACGCAGCAATGGTCCGCAGAATGCTTTATTCCTCCAACTCGAGCGACAATTCCAACGATATAAGCTGGACGTTCTGGGTCTAATAAGATGGTAGGACTCTGGAGAGTACTATTTCGCCTCGTGCAATACTAATGGTACATGCTTTTATACTCTGAAAAGCCGAGCGGTATCAAAAGCGAATCCGGTGTCCAGTTGATTCGAACGGCCACCGCAAAGCGCGCCATCTTCACCTGGAAGGCAGTTTCAGATTGCAAGATTTCGGTCCAGGTTAATAAGCATGCCAATTGTACAGCGCGATGCACCAACGGAGAATTCCGATATAGTGCAGAAGGATTCTGTCTACGACTAATCACATGCAGCTCCGGAGAGGCTTCCTAAGGTGATGGGTGATCTGAATTCCAAGATGGGCTCTTGATCAGGTATGTGATGGGAAGCATGGTTTTGGTGACCATAACGAGAATGGTAGGAGGTTCGTGGATTTCTGCAGTTTCCACACAGAGCTTGCTATAAGGTCAGCTTGGTTTCAAAAGACCGACATCTAACGAGCACGCAGACCAACCACTTCGCGATGAGCAGTAGATTTAGTAGTTGCCTCCTGAATGTGCGTAACAAGAGAGGCGTATATATCGGCCTCGAAAAGAATCACCATCTGACGGTCGCTTCCGTTCGCTTGCGTGTTTCGTCTGCCACTTCTCGCAGGGTTGGAGAGCTGCGATTTCCCAAGTTCAACATCCGTTTTTAAGATCCAGCTGTTGCTCGACACTGGGAGAGCCATCTTTCAGATCAGACGACTGATACTCTAAATAACCCGGCTGAGAATACTGGTGAGCGCGAGGTTGCCATCGAAAACTGTGCTAAACGGAACATCGGACACGTCTCGAGCGGGCCTCATAAGATCTGGTTGACTGCGGCATCGTGGAAGCGAATCGATGAAGGGAAGGGGTTGGAATCTCTATTGACAGCAAAGTTTCGTAATGGTCTCTTCCTTCCTTTCGGCAACATCGATAATGCGAATTGTAGGACACGCCGAGTTTGGTAGCACAGCTTTCTTTAGCCCAGAGTTTCGTGAAAACTGCTGTAATCCTGTGGGCCTTTTCATCCGTCGGGCCAAAAACTTTTGGAATCTAATTTCGCCAGACGGCTTTTAGGAAGAGGCAAAAATCTAAAAATCTACGAACGTCCAATCATTAAATTTGCGGTCGCCAGGGCTGTTTATCTCTACCACATGTCCGAGCCCCCTTGACATTCGGATCACCCATGATGATCACAATACCACTTTTAGGAAGCCTCCCATGAACTACGTTTAATTGCTTGTTGAAAGCATCCTTTTCCTCTACATCAGAAGTTGCTGATTAGCATTGTAAAATTTTCATGTTTTCTAACCATGACCGAAATGTTACAGTAAGAAATCTGTTACAAATCGGTGGCCAGGTCAATAGAACGTACTTTGTCGTAGCGGTTAGAAGCGTCTGTTACTACTTGGCTCCCCAGAGTACAAAAGCACATTGCCGCAAAAGGGAGAGAAGTACCCTATAGAGGCCCATAATCTTACTTCGTTTGGGCCCAGAATGTCCAGTTTATATTATATCGCTGGAATTTCCGCTTAAGTTGCAGTTGAGGTCAGCCTCTATCCGGGGCGTTGCTAACTCCTCGGTAGCAATATAGTCTCAGGTTGCTAGCCCACAAATTTCTATCCTTTTTGGCCGTCTCTTTCGGCAAGCAGGGAAGGCTTTAAATGTATTTCTAAGCCCCTAATCACAGAGCTTCAAAGTATATGATCCTTGTCATATGGGGAGATCAACTATCACATTATCCAGTCCCTCACGGATCAGGGTGGTTACTCCGGGTAGTATCTGCATTTCTTTGGGATGAATGCGGCGGCATACCGGAGGATCCAGACTAGAATAACCCCCAGATATTTCACTTCTTAGGAGAGTTGAAGGGTTGTACCCCTGATCTTTGAAAGTCAAAGACCATTCAGTTTCCTCCTTTTTGTAAATAATACTATTTTACCCATAAGCTTGAACGTGTATTGGCAAATTTTGCATATGTACAATGTTGGATTGATCAGCATAGTCCAGAGAAGTGGCGATAGCACTCCTTGAGTGCAGCCTTTCGTCATTTTCGTTGTTAGGTAGCGATCAGCACCCATTTCACCACATAGCAATCTCTGCGCTAGCATAGTGTGGATCCGCTTTATTAGAGTTTTGTCAACACCATGCTCTATGGCGATATCACAGACCTTTTAGAAGGGCGTACAGTGAAAAGCCCCTTCAATGTCCACGGACACCCCCATTGCGTGCTCGTCTTTCAGAATTGCGTTCTCCGTCTTTAAAACCAAAGAATAAAGAGCTGACTCACAGGACTTTCCACGTTCGTAAGCATGCTTGTTTCCATTTAGTGGGTACGACCTTAGTGCCTTCTCGCGAATGTGACGCTCAATCAATCTTTTCAGACATTTCAGCGAAAATGATGTTAAGCTGATTTGCCTGAAGTTCTTTGGATTTGAATAGTCATCTTTCCCAGGCTTTGGTATGAAGGCTACCTTGACCTTCTGCCAAGAGGAAGGCGCGTAGCCTAGAGAAAGACATCCTCGGAAAATATTTTTCGGAAGTTGCTCTAAGTGTTGTATACCCTCCTTTAGCATCGCTGGGTAGATGCCATCTATGCCAGGTGCTTTGAAGTGTTCAAATGATAGTATAATTGCTCCCGCCTTTCCATTGGTAACAACCGCTCTTGCAATGGTTTTCTAAAAGAGTCCAACTTGGCCGACTCATCTTCATTGAGGACTGTACACAGCCTGGAAGTTTCTCTTTCATCTTCCAGTTCCTCCCAGTATGTTCTAAAAGAGTTCTCTTGTATTCACGATATGAGTTCCGGAAGTTTAGCCAGTCTTCATCTTTATTACTTTATTACGATTTAGAAGTTGATTTCCTGAGTCTTCGCAGTTCTCGGTTCCACCATGGAATCATTTTACCACGTTGACCTCTGGAAATAGGACAAGCCTCTTCAACGCACTCTAGAAGTCTGTGATTTAGGTTTTCCAATTGATTTTCTATCGCCAAAAAAAGTCCTTAGACTCCTAGGGAGCTCCACTTTCTCGCCAAGAAATTCATTGAACTTTGTTCAATCCGTTTTCTTAGGATTCAGCCTTTCTATTACAGGTTGTTCGCCTGCACTAATCAGACTAAATTCTAAGTAACGGTGATCAACTAACAACCTTGAAGTGCAGATTGTTAGGTTAATTACTTCACTTCTTCTTTGCCCCACCAACATAGGAGTGCACCCTACGTTCGCGTTTGATTTTATCACTTCAGCTGGTCTGACAACCGCGAACGTAGGGTGCGCCTCTACGGTCGCGGTGATCAGACCAGGTAAAGTGATAAAATGCAATCCTAGCAGAGGCAACTATGATGATTCTCCTTTTACGATAAACCTGGTATTGTAAGTTGACCGCAACAAGGTCCTGGGAACAAAATTGTCTCAGCATGGTTGTTAATAGCAAAGGTTTTGACATTGGAACGCAGACCCTCGGTTCCGAAGATTTTTCATCGAAGAACATCGTAGTCCCCTCGACTGATCCAGTACTACAGACTTTGTTAAAACGAACCCATGGCTTTTCACCCAGAAATATGTAAGGCCAGTCTTGCAACTTTGCCAGCCTTGTCTCCAGTAGATAGGAAGAAGCTTTAACATGCTGCATATTAATTTGTAGCCATAAGTGTAGTCTAATATGAAAATCGGCGCTAACTGAAAAGCCTACTGCGTTCAGTGTGATCTCACCAATCTCACGTCCAAGTTCTCGTTCCCAAGAAACTTCGCCTTCTTTCGAAGTGCTTTCCGTTCTCGTTGGCCGGAAGCCCTCCCAGCTCCACCGTGTCCGGGCCGCTTGGATCTGTTTCCACATAGATCAATTGGGTCCACATTACCAGCTTGTCTTTCTTCCGTTTTTTTTTGGGTACAGGCGGAGGAGAAGGTTCTAACAGGCAAGCCTGTAGTTCCTTGTTCTTTTGGGGCTAAAGTTTGCTTCTGCCGAGCCTACCTCTCTCGTATTTTCGAAGAGTTAGACAACAATGTCACCGACAGACTGATCGTAGTCAGGTTTCCATTCCCGCTCGTTAACGAAGTTGCAGTACTATCTTTCCTAGCTGAAGTGGAGAGCCTGTCTTCCACACATTTCTCCGGGGGAACATGAATTTGACGAGAGCTCCAAAATCTCAAAGACGCGGATGGATTCGAAGTCTGTGACTTCTTACCACTTGGAGACTTACAATCCTTTGTTTTCATCTTCATGTGTTTTGGATACCCTTAGTGTAGTAATAAACTACCACCCACACTGCCAATACCCTCACCACGACAAGGTGTTGTCCGAGGGGGAGAACATGCAATATTCCACTGCCCGAGGTTCGCAATGGAGAGGAGAAATCTGAACCAAGCATTATGTAGGAGCGTGAGCCTGGAGGATATAGTTGCGGCGATGCTGAGGTCGAATGGGAACTGGCTTACAGTTTTTTCGCAATCGTAAACCAGCAGAGTTGCTGAAGGAAGAAAGAAGTACAGGGACAAACGCTGAGAAGGAATATCTCACCGCGGGGCTGGGAACACGAGGAGTGGTTTCTAGTGGGTGCGAATCTCACTCGTGTCTGCTCTACCTCTGATGTTTGTTCCGCGGAGCTGGAATGGAAGTGTCTTTCTAAGATTTTCCACTTTAAAAGTAGGTATATTTAGAGTACCTTATCGTCAGTTGATTGAAAAGGGTCCTATCCTTCTTCTAGAAGAAACAAAGATGTCTAGCGCGCTTGATCCTTTTCGGATCTTAGTTGTGTCTCCTGAAGTTTGCATGGCCTTGCTGAATGTTTTCGTTAAGATCGCTGTGCACATTTCTTACCGTTGGGTCGCAAAAACCAACAGATGTATGCTGCTATTCGGCCATATCTTACGACAAACGTGAAGCTCCTGGAGTTTGCTTGAAGTTGCCAACTAACAAGGAAGGCTATCATTTTAGGGATTTTGCTTTCGGCTAACTAAAGGTAAATGAACTAAAGCTGCCGGTTACTGGTAGCTTAGAGTTCATAAATTTAAAACCATTTTCCCTTTTTTATACGGTTATAGAGTAACTTTCTCAGATACTCGTCAAAGTTATGATGAGATTCCTTTCATTCGCTTTTTTTCCTCTTCTGTCGCATATGGTATCAAACGTAAGACAAAACTTTTCTGCGCGGTAATTTTTTCATGTAGAACGAGTTCTTCGTAACTTTGAAATTAAGACGATGTCCTTCTTGTCTGTATTAAAAATGCATTCCGGTTTCAAGCAAGAGCCAAAATCTGTAATGAAAGCCAACTTTTTTATCAGCAGATCTGCTCACTTACGGAGCTCACTAAACAAGAAAAGTTTTGTTCATCTTTCAGAATACAACGTTTCCTGTCATTCATCCCCTAAAAAGAAAATTTTCCCAATTTTCTCACTCATAAAAGTTTTGCGGCCATCAGTTTGATGAAATAAACATTTTTGACTAAGGTAAAAATTTTACGGAAATTGCCAAGTTACTAAAATATTAGACACAAAATTTCTGCTGAACATCTTAATGTCTTTTTCGGCAGAAGGAGCTGGCAAGGGACCAATTTGCCATTCGCATAAATACAAAACATCTTATTGTCAAAAGTGAGAACAAACTCGCCGGACCCATCTCAAGCCAACATCGGATTTTTCCTGTAAAACATATATTCCATAAAATTGGGTAGTGAGCGAAGAAAAGCAAGAAAGCGATGAGCTCGTTTAGTAAAAAGGATAAAGGAGGCGCGGGATAAAGCATTTGCTGAATGCCAGCAACAGCAGCGGTAGCGACTGAACAAAGGCTCATAAAAAATTTAGAGCTGTTTTCTCGGCGGAGAGTAAAATGGTATATGGTCGCCTTGTAATATTTTCAAACCATTTAGTAGAATAAGAAGAAAACAGTGGAATTGTTCTACGTTGGAGTTTTTCTGGTGTTTGTCCTGTTCCGGCTTTTTTCAAATGAAACGAGAGAAAAGTATACAAACTAAATAAGTAAGTATTCCGGTGGAAGTGCTGAAGAGCCGTTCTCCATTTTTTGGTTTTTATTAATGTTATATTTCCCAAAAGGAGTGCCAAGGTGGAAATATAAACATCTCCAGCAAATATTCGTTATTTGAGATGGGGACCGTCGTCGTCTGCTCCGTTGCAGCAAGAATTTTTTCTTTTCTTTAACGTCATTACGGGATAAATATACACTGGTCGTCCATTTCCATATTATCCTCGCCCAGAAGGACGAGAGGTAATGGATTAAAAAGTTTGGAAAAATAGACTTTTAAAAAGGACTTTCTTCGAGATAAAGCAAAAGCAATAACCACGTTCCCACTAATAGCTGAGGCGTAGTCTCCGGCTTTCACTAAGAATCTACCCTTTGGACGTATAGGAACATCTAATCTTATCATATTCTATTAGTTCCGATTAGATCCAGCTTCGGAACGCCTTTCGCTAGTCATTGAAAAATTATCCTATGCTATAATAAATCGGTTTTCATCGGGGAAGCAGAGTAGAACTCAACAGGCACCTGCTGACCCCTAGTTCTAGTCCTTGCTCGGTGGGTGCCCAGAGCCACTCCCTTCCAACCCTCAACGTAGAGAGCAGGCAATTTTTCGTGCAAATCAGGACACTAACGACCGAAGTGCCATTAATATTCATTAGGTCACGACAGTTGCCGAAGCCCTTCGAGGTTCGCATTCAGATTTATTAAATTACCACGAAAAACGTGAGGGAAAATGAAATTGAATTTCGCTAAATCTACTAATGGTCCGAGATTCGTTATTTCGCTACTTGTTACGTGTTTTTTCATGGGAATTCAATGTCCTTGTTGGTATCTCCCACGCTTTTTAGTTCGTCCCTTTTTTTAGTCACTCTTTCCTCGTTTCGCTTAGATTTCCCTAATGAACTCGTAGAAGTACTTACCTAATCACCTCATCATCTAATTGCAAGATTATTCAGACTGACTGAAGGCAAGTGGAGCAAGGAGGCCTAATTTGAATTTCAATAAAATTGCGTGAATTGGCACTTTTTTTCATGTTCGGCTACCTGACCAATTGATGGTTTTTAAAATGGTTGTCTGGTGTAAGATTAGCATATCTGCGAGCTCGATTGACGTCATTGAGGGTATGAGACAATGCTAACGGCGCCTCGACAAATTTATGATATGGCTTCCAAGTTCTGAGGGCGATCCTGCTGTCGGGGATATTGTTCTTTAATTTCTAGTTGATTAATTAATCGACTTTGCCATTTCGAAGGTCATGGCAATGATTAATGAGAGCAAGGACGAAAACAGGATTTTCTTTTTGCTTAATAAATATGGAAATAAAATGGAAATTTTGCTGGAGATGGGGCAGTTAATGACGATACCTAGACGAACTGGAAGGGTTGGCTCTCTTTTTCGTCAATAAAAGCAGAAACTATGTAGATTTGCAATGCGATTTTGGTGTTGAAGCATACTATCCCGACCTTTTCCATCTTACTATAACGAAACGGTTGGTGTGTCAGTTACCGATTGCTGTTGTCTTTTGTTTCTTGCTACTATATTTTTCAGGAGCACCTTCCCTCTGTACCAGCAAGTCTAAATCTTCGTAAGGTTTTCTTCACTTAATCTGCAATCAAGAGGAAGTTGAGAAGACAATAAAAGGCTCACTGATCGCCTGAACTAAAAAACATTTTGACAGAGCCGTCGTCGCTCCATGGAGCCCATAAGAACTAACGGGAAAAGGAATAACAAAGTTACTTACGCGGTTTATCGCCTACTGTATCAACTGATTTTCCATGTTGAAAGCTACAAGAAAGTTGAACGGACCCACCCAATCCGGCAAGAAGTGATTCTGAACAAAAAACGGCATATGCGCACCTGAATGAGATATTCCTCCTCTACTTAGATGGAGTTAAGACTTCCAAAAATAACCTTGGCTACACCAAAGGAAAACATCTCATTTAGAGCCAAACAAGTTGCCTGGATCTTAAAAAAACAAGTAAACTCTAGGAAGCTCCAAGATATGACGGGAAAAATGTCAAAGGACCTTATAGGTCATTTGGGAAAGGAATTGTGGTTAGCGATGATGTAATACCAAAATGGAGTTAAGCGGATTCACATAATATTCTAATGATGAATAGTGATCGAAGTCCAAATTTTTGAGGCTTTGTCAAATTAACCTCTCCTGCCGGTTCCTGATTACTTAGGAGAGTCCAATTCCTTTGTTTGGTATAGCCAGCGACGGAGACATCGACGTTTCTCTTGTTGAAGATTGGGTTAAGTAAAGAACGCAAATGACATGACAGAGACACGGAGGAAAAGTGGCAGCCATTTTTCATGTACTGCTCCCATGTAGTAACATAAAGAGAATATTGGCACGGAACAAAGATAATCTATTGTTGACGTTGATGTGCCTTTATTTCCATATTTTAAAGAGCGCATTATAACGATTACCCCTTCCTTCTCCAGTTCGTTGGTAAGGTACACAGTTAGATACTAGACAGCTACCTCACTCCCCCTTGCCCCTCAAAGGGGGAAATCAGTGCGAGTACACACGATTTCAAATTATTTTGCCCTTGAGCATGAGCGAGATGTAGCGAAAACCCGATCAGCTGTGTTTGACATACCGCCCGGACTTGCCAATTTATTGGTGGGATTGGCAAGTTTTTGCTTATGTATAAGTGAATACGTGAAACAACTTTTTGCTATATGGGTGAGCACGCCGTAGTACCAGAATAGCAAAAGCTCACCGATCTCTCTCTTACCAATACGATTTGACGAAGATTATGCCTTTTCCTTGTTTAGCGTCTCTGATGTGTACAGATAAGCTTCTGCAAGCACATTTTCAACTGGGGTCATTTTTGTAAGGGTACTGCCTATAGTAGATCTAGAAAGTAATTAATAATGTATTAGAAGTAAGTCACTATCGTAAATAAAAAACTTAAACTTAAACTATAGTAGATCTACTGTGGTAAGGTATTACAGATTCTAATTTCAAAATAAGCCGTAGGAGTCGACAGCTTCATTCCGCTTACCTGCATTGACGAAAGAGTTGATATCAGTGTATAGCCGCAAGAGGTGGAATTTTCCGTTTGCGTGCGATTGAGTACCTTGTCAAAATTGTTCTTCCATTAGGCTGCGCATTATTCTGAATTTTGGAGGCTACAAACAGTAGGTTTTGACGGACCATAAAAAGATCACATTCGAGCTCTTTTGTCAATTAGCAAATGACAGTTATCGTAATATAAGACAACTTCTGCTGCTTGGACCTCTAACGTTTTTATAATACCATACGCGATACTATCCTTTTTGAATTTTAATCTGGCATCGGGGTTTTAACGCGTCATGCTTGCTTGTATTTACAGTGATGATTAAGCTCTGAATCTCTTCTGCTGGCCGATCTGCCTCAAATTTTTGAGATGCGATCGACAAATTGAACAGCGCCGAAAAAAGACAGCTTTTTGAATGGCGGGTTAGTGTCTATCAATATTTCCTGATGATCCGTTTAAGATCTATGCCGACCGGTTAGCAAGGTCTTGAATAATAGCCTGTGTGGAGTTGCCAAATCTTCCATCAGGCGCGTCCCTTCGTGCGGATAAGGGAATGCTCGGCGAATGTGTCATGGCCATGCACATGCACGCATCCGGAGATGTGCGTGTATGGGCATGTTTATGCGCAGGCCGGGTAGGTGGGAAGGGCCATGATAAGAGGCATCCGTTTGACGTACGGCAAGGCCCAGGATGAACAAGTAGGGAAGTCGCCGATTGGAAAAGTGAACCAGGCAACTCAAGTAACGCCGGTTCAAAACACAAAAGGGGAGAAACCGAGGAAGAGGCTGCGTGAGAAGCTGAATGACTTAACAGGCCAGCAAACCCCGAAAAGAAAAAAGGACTCAACTCCCAAAAAGGCGGAGTTCATGAAAAGTTCGTCTGAAGCTACCAGTGGAAATACTGCAGTGGCTACCTCGAGAAAAGGGATCGAACCTTCAAAGGCGGATGCGAAAGCTTGGAGGAAGGTAGAACCGCGGAAAAGAAATTATCGGAGGAAGATTAGATCGGAGGTGATTTTCATTTCCAAACGAGGCGAAGGGTCATACGCCGACATTCTCAGGAAAGTGAAGGCAGACCCCGAACTCACCAATTTGGGAGACAACGTCAGCCGTATTAGACGATCGCAGAAGGGAGATCTTATGTTGGAACTTAAGAAATCCAAGGATGTAACCGCGGACAAATTCTTAAGCCAAATCGGGAAGACTTTAGGGCAGGAAGCCGACATAAGAGCTAGCAGGCCGGAGATCACTATAATCTGCAAAGGTATAGATGAAATCACGACGAAGGAGGAGGTTCGCGAAGCATTGGAGAAACAGTTCGATCTTGCCGGACTACAAGAGTCAGCGGTGAAAACGCTAAGGAAAGCCTATGGGGGAACACAAACCGCCATCATCAGCCTACCAGTGGAGAACGCACTCAAACTGTTAGCAGCAGGGAGAGTGAGAATAGGCTGGGTTATGTGTCGCTTTAGGGAACAGGTGGCGTTAAAATGGTGCTTTAGATGCCTTGGCTTTGGTCACATTGCGAAGTCATGCACTAACCCAAATGACAGGTCAAAGCAATGCAGGAGATGCGGAGTGGAAGGCCACATCAGCAAGGACTGCGGAGCTGACCCAAATTGTCTACTGTGCAAAGGAAAGGAGGGTGTGGACCATCGGCACATTGCGGGCAGCAGCAGGTGCCCGGAATACAGGAGAGCCCTTAGCACAAATCGCAGATGAGGTTGATACAAATCAACCTCAACCACTGCGAGGCGGCGCAGGATCTACTCGCGCAAACCATCCGCGAGAAAAACATCGAAAAACATCGAAGTGAACCATACCGAAACCGCGGTGGTAGCGTTTGGGTCAAGGACCAAGCGGGCCAAGCAGCGCTGTGGACTTGTGGAGAACAAGCCTTCCAGGAAATAATGGAGCACTCGGAGGAGGGCTTCATCAGAGCGAAGGTGAAGGGCATCCACATCTACAGCCTCTATGCTCCACCCAGCGCTACACTCGTCGAGTATGAGCGGATGCTTGCTGCTCTTGTTTTGAATGCAAGAGGACGTTGGCCGATCATAATAGGAGGCGATTTCAATGCGTGGGCTCTTGAATGGGGCAGCCGGATAACTAATGTCAGGGGACGTGTTCTCCTCGAAGCATTCGCGGAGCTGGACGTGGTACTGGCGAATGTTGGGTCTTCGTACACTTTCCGGGGAAGGTGCTTGGGGTCTATAGTGGACCTGACATACGTGAGTGCCAGTTTAGCCAGCAGAATCGTTTGGCATGTCAGTGAGGACTATACTCACAGCGACCATCAGGCAATCTGCATAGAGATCAAGGGCGGATCGAGCTCGAAAAAGAGTTTTCGCAGAATGCGGGTGGTATGCTTGGCTGGACAGTGAAAGCTTTCGAGGGGGACACGTTTTCCGCGGTGCTCAAATCCGACATATCCCTGAATGGTACGGCTGGAGAGAAAGCCATCCAGATCACTCGATGGGTGGCGGAAGCATGCGATGCTACTATGCCCAGAAGGCGATTGCTCCCCAGTAGGCAACCCAGCTACTGGTTGAACAACGAAATCGCAAGTTTGCGAGCCGCATGTTTTCGGGCAAGGAGGCTTTGCCAGAGGCTCAGGGGAAATCCCGGTGGCGACGGTCGAGACGAGGCACACAAGCAATTGCGTGGCCGCCTAAAGGAAGCCATTCGGAGGAGCAAAAAGAACTGCTTCAAACAGCTGTGCGACCATGCCGACATAAACCCTTGGGGCGAAGCTTACAGAGTGGTGATGAAAAGGCTGCGGAAATCACCCCAGGTGACCTGTCCGCGCCTCCTGAAACAGATTGTTACCACTTTGTTCCCTCACCACAAAAATAGGGGAAGGCAAATTTTTGTCCAGCTAAATGACGGCATAATACCGCCTGTAACTGTGGAGGAGCTGCGGGAAATATGTGGTAGGTTCGGTGACAACAAGGCCCCAGGTTTGGATGGCATCCCCAACCGAGCTTTGAAACTGGCAGTGAAGACTAGGCCCGACCTTTTCGCCAATACCTTCGAGGCGTGCCTAAAAGAAGGAATATTCCCTGCCCAGTGGAAAAAGCAAAAGTTGGGGTTGCTTCCGAAGCCTGGCAAGCCACCTGGAAACCCAGCGTCGTATCGTCCTATCTGCCTATTGGATACAATGGGGAAGATGATGGAGAGAGTCATCTACAACAGACTCCTGCCCATCGTCGAAGCCAGCAATGGTTTGTCGGAACGCCAGTTTGGTTTCCGACGCGCCCACTCTACGGTGGACGCAATTGGCATGGTGGTAAACCTGGCAAAAGGTGCACTGATTTCTGGCGGCTGCTGTGCCGTGGTGGCATTGGATGTCAAAAATGCATTCAACTCGGCCAACTGGAATAGAATTAAACGGGCGTTGGCTGACATAGGTGTCCCCGGATACTTAGCGAATTTGGTGGAAAACTACCTCTCAGAGAGGACTCTCTGCTACGGGACGGATGAGGGCCCCAAAGAGTACATTGTCACAGCCGGGGTACCACAGGGATCGGTACTTGGTCCGCTGTTGTGGAATATCATGTATAATGGGGTGCTTGCTCTTCCCGTCCCAGAGGGGACTCCGATTGTTGGCTTTGCTGATGACCTAGCTGTGGTTGTTGCGGCAAAACACCCAGAAGATGTGGAAGTTTACGCAACAGAAACAGTGAGAGCGGTAAAGTCCTGGCTAGAAAAGGCCGGGCTGACCTTGGCGGACGCGAAAACGGAAGCGGTGTTAATAACGAAACGCAGGAAAAATAACACTGTAAAAGTGGAGGTCGGTGGACATACGGTCGTATCAAAGCCGGCTATCAAATACCTGGGGGTAATAATTGACACCAAATTGAGTTTTAGGGAACACCTAGAGTATGCATGCCAAAATGCAGCCAGTGCCACCACGGCACTTGCAAAAATGTTGCCAAATATTGGTGGGCCGAAACATTGCCGGAGGTTGGTGCTAGCCGGAGTGGTGCGCTCCACCCTGCTCTACTCGTCGCCTGTGTGGGCAGAGGCGCTTGCAAACTCTCAGAGACGGAAGCAGGTCAACTCGGTTTACCGGCGGATGACTTTGAGGGTTTGCAGTGCTTTTAGAACCACATCAGATGAGGCAGTATTGGTGGTGGCAGACATGATCCCGGTTGACATTCTGGCCAAAGAAATGAGTGTCCTGTACAATGCAAGACATGTGGAGGGGCATGCACAGCGTAGAAATGCGGCAAGGTCAGAGTCGCTTGATCTCTGGCAACGCAGATGGGACGAGTCTGCGAAAGGTCGGTGGACGCACAGGCTCATTCTCAACATTAGGGTGTGGCTTGAGCGAAAACATGGGGAGACCAACTACCACATTACCCAGTTCCTCACAGGACACGGTGGTTGCTACAGGCAGTATCTGCACCGCTTTGGGTTGGATGATTTCTCGAACTGTCCCAGATGCGATGGCATACCGGAGGATCCAGAGCATGTGATGTTTCACTGCCCACGATTTGCGACGGAGAGAAGGAGCTTAGACCAGGTGCTGGGCAGGAGCGGGACCCCGGAGAGCTTGGTTACTGAGATGCTGGAGCCCGAGGAGAAGTGGCTTGCGGTTGGCTCCGCAATCATGCAAATGCAGGAGGAGTTGCTGAAGGAACAAAGAAGGAGGAAAGCTGCAAATAGGAGAAGGATGGGTGCCTAAGAACAAACCTACCCCGCGAAGTAATACCTCAATGGTGGTCCCGCGGGGCTGGGGCTGGAGAGACCGGGGGTGGTTTTTAGTGGGTGTGAATCCCACACGCGCCTGCTGTAGTTCCGCCGTTCGGGCGGCGGAGCTGCGGCGGACGTGTCTTTCTAAGATTTTCCACCTCCGTGTACGCACAAAAAAAAAAAAATAATAATAGCTGGATCATGAGTGCGGTCCGTTTCGAACTTATAAGCGAAGACTGACAATCATCAAGTAATGATTTATTTCAGCAAATAAAAACACAACTAAATATTTCTCTGAGGTTCTCAAAGAACGGTTTACCTAGTCCGTAGCGTGGCTCCAGCTAGAGCTGGGCAATCACAAAGGAATTCCTTAAATTAATGTATATTCCGAGTTAGAGGGCATAGCCCCCAATAGGCTGATGTCTTATTCCGACCGCCATAATTTTTTATGTATTTGCATGTGACTATCAAAAGAGCTCTTACCATCGAGTCCTGTTACCAGCGGGCTAAATCCTTTTTCACTTTCGCTTTCGCTATCTGAAGGGAGCGCCTGCTAAATAGTGCGGGCAGGTTCCACTATTAATAGTCGGAACACTGACTGTGTCTCCTGAGAGTCTATCAACTCGCCGTTTTTTGGAACGGAAGCTTAGAAGTGGGTGATCTTGAGCGTGGCGCCCAGACTGTTCAGCGCATTCCTGCATTACCCTACCAGCCTGGAGGATCTCACCACTAAAGAGAGGGCCTTAGTGGCCGCCTGGCTGTCGGTTGGAATGGTTATGTTACGCTTGAGTCTTGAATTATTCCCCAGCCGTCGACAAGTTTCTAGTATAGTGAGTACTTCCCTTGGAATACACCAGCGAATCCTGAGAGACCGCTCGACTTGGCTTCGTTGTGTGTATCTGAGAAAATTTCAGCACCGACCCCATGGATCATCTTTGATCCATTGGTAAAGAATACTATGTAATAGCCTTGCAATACGTCACCGGTCTACTACTCTGCCTTGGTTGGAAAGTCCATAGCAGAGTTCCTCCAGTGAAATTCGGCTTGCGTGTGGGCTAGTCAGTTGGTATGCCGAGAGTTCCCGGGGTATTCTATCCCCAAGGAAGTTTTATAACTTCCTCCTTCTGGACCTCCACATCAAATATGCTGTAGAGTGTAGTGCTGTGAAAATACGTGAGTACGGAGGTTGGACAGGGAACCCTTGTGGTGATAGTTATTACTGGAAGAACTGAAATGTTTCAGTTCTTAGCATGGCTACTATCTAGTGGGTAAGATATGGCTCCAATTTTCTTCTGGTTGGAGCTTCCTTGTTGGCTATGATACTAGCATTGTTGAATGCTTTTAAGATGGGCGGGTTGAGACGTAGAGAAAGGCGTTCCCTCTATCATCATGTCCAGGACATGTTCTAGGGTTTGCAGCACGAAAGAGGTGAGGGTAATTGTCTGAGTTTAACTACGCGGTATTTCTAGCGATTAAGTTAATGGAAATAATTAAAACTTAGTTGAAATTAATATTCATGTTTTGTTTACAGTTGGTATATAAGTTGAAAACAGAACTAGGTGTTTTTCCTTATCCTGTAAATATTTTTAGTTTTTCCCTCGCATTAGGTACCTTATTAGGTACTAGCACTGAGGAAGGAGGCACATGGTCTCTGAAACAATTGTATGCGGGGGAAAAAATAAAAATATTTACAGGATAAGGAAAAACAGATCTAGACTGAAAAGTATACAACTGTGGTCTAAGAAGTATCACTCTCCAGTTATCTATCCCCCATTATTAGTGAGTAGAGTGATATCAAGGAAGACCTCCTAACTGTCACAGTTCTTGAGCTGGGGAAATGGAAAACTGGTGTATTGTCCTTATTATACGCCGCTACATTTATGTTAATAATAAAATCGAAATCACATTTTTCGTTGATTTCGAAGCTGCCCTAAAGCATATGCCTTGCGTCACAGTCTACCAATAAGTTGGCTTTCAATAGTGAGCCATGTAAGATGAGAAGAAATACACATTCTTCGCTCTCGCATGCTCCAGTTTGATCACAGTTGGCCCGTCCGAACTCACGTCGGGAGACAGAAAAGAATGCACGCTCTTCCTGGTGAGAATAAATGCTCTAGGTCTGTGACGATTAGTGCCTCTTGTCCTGTAGAATAAATTGTGCTATTTTATTTGGGGTCATTGATGGTTCGCTATCCTCCGATTCAGAGCTCCTGTGTTAGTATGGTACATATGTATTCTTTAGGAGGAAGAGCAGTAGATTAGCTGAAACGCACTTCGAGCGCTGAAGATTTATCTGCAGTATACTCAGTATGACTTGCTCGGATAGGGGCCTCCTCCTTGATAACTAGCCAGGGTATCCTGGGATTTTGAAGAAGCGGGGAGTGAACGAGCTTGTTCCTATCTAGGTGGATCTTCGACAATCAGACGTGAGCGACCAGCCTCCAAAGAAGCTCATCATATTGGATGACCTTGAGCTTAACGTCCTCCTAGACGTGGTTGGTTGTAGTGACAAACGAATCAAGAAAGTTTATGGAAAATTATTTTTTGCAAGCTATGACGTGAAACGCACGCACCTGTGAGGAATCAAAGCTCGATGACCCTCTCCGACAAACTGGTCTTAACACTGGTCCACACCTCATGTGCCGATTTGTCGCTAGTGCCACTTGGACAAGTCTGTGAAGGGTTTCGCAGTTCGTGCCCCGTCGGCCGGTTGTTGCTGTTTCCTTTTTTGCAGAGGTTGCTTGGCGTCTTAGCTCTTGCACACTCTGCTCTGCTTGTGTTGTTATTCGGCTTAATTTCAAGATCGATGCGCCTGAGCGTGATAGGTTTCGCCGTTTGCTGGTTGCCTAGTCTTTGAACTTTTAACTTCGACTCCGGTTATTGTCCCTAAATAAATAAACGTATTAAAGCTTCTTAGAAAACAGGGGAAAACACTAGCAGGAAGCTTGGACTGGAAAAACTTTTCAGTGACTAACCTAATCAGGAAAAGGCACAGGTAACTCTGGTTTAAAGACCAGATTGGGTAAGCAGCAAGGACACTCCATATAATAATTATAATCGTTGGCGCAACAATCCATATTGGATTAGGGCCTTTAACTGTCTTATAGCACTTTATTCAAGACCATAACGGTACATTCGCACACGTGACTAACATATTCAACGCAATTCTACGTCTCGCCAATTTCCCCAAGGCTAAGAAGGTTTCCGAAGTTACAATAATTACTAAATGTAGGAAGAACCAAACGTATGTTGCATCCTATAGGCCTATAAGTTTGCTATGCATTCTCTCAAAAGTATTCGAAAAACTACCCAAAAACCATCTAGTGAAAAACAAAATAATAAAAAATAATAATTCAATGGTGCAACGATCCCTCAATAGAATGAGGTAAAGTATATCGGTTTACACCTGAATAAACTTAAATCGTAAAGTGGTTTACTATTTGCCTTTTCATCTACTTTTTTTTTGTAAGGAGGCGGAAATACCGAGAGTGTGAGATTTTTACCCGCTAAAACCACCCCCAACCCAATCCTCTGCTCTTTAGCATTACCATTAGATATTCAATCACGGGGCGGAGTGAGCTATCTAGCCAGCTTCTCTTTCTTCTATCCCAGGGGTTCGTAACCGCTCCTTCCTCACTTCTTCCACTTCTCACAGAGTTTTCTCTAGGTTCCTCTTTTCTTCCACGAAATTTGGACATATGAAGAATACGTACGCTGTGTCCTGCGATAAAGGGGAGATAGACCTGATGTTAGAAATGTCCATTAACTCGTCTGCCAGGATGTCAATCGGCGTAATTTTCGAGGTGACAAGCGCTGTATCATCTGAGAGGCTCATGGAGGCAGAACACACGCCTCAAGGCTTCTCTTTCGTGGATCTCACTTGGTTTATGTGTATTGCTTAAAAAATGCCGCGCTTTTGTCTAAACTGGGACTGCATACTGCAAAATAGAACTCACTACCCTGGCTATGAGCAGTCTGCAAGTATGCCGCAGCCATCTTACGTTTGGCATCATTCTTGCCAGACCCATATTCGTTGTGGATGCTTTTCCACGAGTGTACTCTATGTACTGCTTAGAATTGAGTTTCCCATCTATCATCGCTCCCAAGTATTTGATGGTCAGCTTGGAAGTCATGATATGATTCTCAATTCTAATACAGGCGTAATTCCATCTTGCGGTGCTTAATGATGAGGACCACTTCACTCCTTTCATCCGCGAGTGCCAGTCCAATACTCTCTAATCAAGCCTTAACAGTACTGATGACGTGGGCATAATCAACCACTGTAGCCGCCCGAACCGGAAGATTAAGTATATGTTGTACATCACAATCTCGGCAGATGCCGGATTTTACCTAATACCAGCACTAACTGCCAAGCATTTAGGCTCGGACGATCCTACCTACTTAAAAACTTAAGGGGTGCTAGTGGTGGTGGCCGGTGGTAGGTTAATGGGAGAATCCGTCGAGAACTCCCCGCAACATCGAGTACATATGCACAACGGTATATTTCTGCATGATTTGAACCAGACTGTGCGAGAGTCTCAGGACATCAAGGGAAGCCGTGAGGGATTTAGGTACAATGCAGCTGATAATATTATGGGAACTGCAACCACCCACTCGAGATGCCAAATTTTTTTCATTTCCCGGGGGGATAGCAACATCAATAATATACGCGGAGCGATATTTCTTTAAATACAAAGTCACCATCGATAGACAATGGTTTAGCCCGCCAAAACTTTTTGTATTAAATACAATAAATACCCTCTCTAGAAAGATACTATCATTAGCATTAAGAGATAAGTGGATTATCGGAACCATCCACGTACCAGATGTACGTGATATTGATGGGTATTGCAAACTAAAGAGGTGGTTAAAGGGTATTATAAGTCCCGGGCGAAATCATGGATTGGAATCCACAATGGAACATAAAACTTGAGAAACGTTTGCTAAACCAACACCAGTAACTCAACCACTAAACCCTATCTCCACCTCCACGTGGTGATCTCAGGAAGTTCTTTCTTAATGTAGACAGAGGCAGATGAAAGCGAATATCCTGTACCTAAAATCGGGACAATTTGTACCAGCTGGTCCCTCAGGTTGAAGATTGGGTAGGACTGGCAAACCAACACGGAAAACCAAAGTTACAGAGCCAAGAAAGGAGCCTAACACTGGACGGATGCTGCAACGACGGCAATGGCAATGATTATGGACAAACGATTTGCGCATTTTCTCATGGAACGTGCGCTCCTTGTGCAGATACAATGCTAAGCAGCTACCCGATAGGATATAAGGCTGATTTGACAGCGTTGCAAGAGATGCGCTGGATAAGGACGAGTTTCCAGCAGAATCCAGCAAACCAAGTGCTCGGCTCTGAAAATATAAGCGAACGGCTATGCACTCTGTGTTTGGGAGGCATATTTCGAAATACAAGCCCCACTAACGTTCACCTACGAAGGAGTCTGCAGAATTAGAGTAGGATACCTTCTATAAGGTCAACGATATCAAAATGTTATTAGGAGACTTTCGCAGGCAAGTAGAAGTGCAACCCGCATTCATAGTTTACATGAAAACGTTAATGATGACGGACTGCGAATTATTTGCACGTTTGCTGTCGTTTTTTTTTTTAGTAAAATTTATGGATCTAGTTTGCGCGAAAAGCGGTTTAAAAACAAATATGGGCACCTCCAGACAGGACCACTTTTAATCGAATTGATCACGTATTAATTCTCAACCTTGATGAATGTCAGTACATATAACAGGGCCATGGTGGTCCGGACCCAATTATAACACCGCCTAGTATCCCTTCTGAAAAACAGGTAGGAGTGAACACTGAAACCATCCATAAAGAAGCCCTCCGTAACACCTATAAAGGAGAAACTGATGTCATAACAACCGCAGATAATAGAGATCCTCGGGATGCAGCATCGTCAAATGCTTTACACAACGAACTGAAGAACGCTATTATTAATATAGCCATAAATATTTGGCCCCAGTCGCAAAAAAAAGTCGGAACGGCTGGTTTGACGGTGAATGTAAGCTATCAACGGAACGGAATAATGCTCCATACCGGACAATGGTGCACCCAAAACGCGGGTACGTGCTGAGGCCTATCACAAACTCCGTCGAGCGGAGAAGCGACTTCACAGGCAGATAAAAGAGGCAAGAGAAAACCAAGAAATCGCTGAACTCGAGAAGTATAGGGAGCAGCCACACCAGACACCCAAGTTTAACAAACAAATCAGCAAGATGAAGCCTCGAGGTGTATAACCTGGATTCACATCCTGCCGAGATATAGAAGGAAGTCTGATTTCCGACAGAATGGAACTTATTGAAACAATAGGCTAACTACTTTGATAAACTGCTCAACGACTAAAATAGCGGTGAACTGGAGGTTCCGCCAACTCACGGCGACAGACAAATACTGCCACCAGCAAACAGTCCGTGTAATTCACCGGCTTAAAAATCTTAAGTAGCCAAGGGTCGATGGAATTACAGCCGAATTGGTTAAATATAGAGGCGACCAAGTACACCAAGTGGTTCATCAACTGATGCTCAAGGTGTGGGGCAGCGAATCAATGCCTGATGGCTGGCAAAGAGGCATTATCTCTCTCATACATAAAAAGGAGATATCACACAGTGCAGCAATTATAGAGGTATCACGTTGCTGAGTACCATCTATAAGATATTCTTCGCAATCTCGCTAGGCCGGAGAGCCCCATACTCCCAGAACATAGTTGGCCCACACCAACGAGGCTTCACTCCAGGCAAATCAGCAACTGATTAGATTTTCTCTTTGTGAGAAGTGATGGAAAAACTGTTGGAAAATGGTCATCAGTTGCAGCATCTTTTCATCGACTTTAAGGCCGCCTACGGTAGCATAGCCAGGGCAAAACTGTACATGGTCATGAGAGAATTCGGTATGGCTACGAAATTAATTAAGACTGACTAAACTGACCCTGACCAATGTCCGAGGCCAGATTCAACATCAACAACGGTGTAAGACAAAGGGGATGCCTTATCATGCGTCCTCTTGAACTTGGCCTCGAAAAAGTGATATGCGATGCAGATGTCGGTGGTCGGGTCACTTAATCTGTATGGGTGAGGATGATCCAGCCCGGAAAGTGTACAAGGGCAATATATATGACAAGAGAAGATGACGTTGCCTCAGATGGAGCGATGGGGGTAGGCCAGGACGTCAGATAGCTGTCAGGGATATCGACTTTGTGGACTTCGGCTCAAAACCGGAATGTGCGAATTTCCCTACTAAGGGAGGTCAAGACCGGATACTGGTTGTAGATGATGATGATGATGAAAGTACTCTACAAAGAGTCATTTATTAGATTCCTCTGAAGGGGCCAGCGCATCACTAAGTAATAAAAAATTATTGGACGCCGTGGTCTGATCGAGATATTTACATTGAAGCCCAATACGATACGGTAGAGACTATAGTGTTCAGATCCAGTAGGAGACATTCACAATCACATCCTCCATTTTCCCCGCGTCATAGAAACTCGAGAAGCAGTTTATGCTCCTTTATTTAAAGCCTTTTCTAAATTGCTAAAACGATAAACACGTACATCACGCCATTAGTACCGACATTCAGTATTACTTAACCCTAATATCATTGCGAATCCACATCACCAGGCATGTATGATAGTTTCCATGCTCCTCTTTTCCTCCTCCGAACCCCTTTTTCCGGTGGACAACCTCCAGGACGAGCGACGGAAGTAACAATACGTATCAGCACATTTATTCCTAGATACATTACCCGAGTTTATATTCCTATTGAAATTTTCTGTTTACTACACACTCTAAGCTCATCTTTAATTTATGAATTCAGTAAGAAGGTAGTAGGTATAAAGTACGTATTTTCCTTGAAATTTATTTCGCAATACTCTTTCATGGAAGTACAGGTGGCGGGGCTACACCTTATCGGAACCTTAGTACTCTTGAATTCTTTCGTTTCATGTTATTGTAACCTTTCCCAAGCGCCTCTTCCCACCGTCTTGGCCCCACGGCTGTCGTCAGTGTTGCGGGACATTCTCAGGTAAATAGCAAATACCAACAACCACCTTGCAACAAATACAAAACGACAATTTATACAATTCGCCCGGTAATAAAATTGTCAAGGTGTGGCTCATTTTTAATACTTTTAACACCCAAATGAATTTCATGAATTTATATTTCCCTCCATCGCCTGACGGGTGGTTTGCTTGTTACACCTTTGAGTTCTTCTAGTGACTCGTGAATTCCGTTTGCTTTTCCCTTAATAAAGTTGTTAGCAATTTCATTATTTATTGGGCTGTTCAGGAAGGATTATAGGGTGCTGGAGAAATTAGTCATTTGTTGGGGACTTAGCAAAGCGTTAGATATTGTCCTCAGACCTCATGCCGGCGTGACCTTTAGGTAATCAAGAAGGTAGAAATGAAAAAAGGAGCTCCATTTCCTATTTCTCAATAGGACCATGCCCCAATGGAGCGAACCTCAGCCTTTTCCCAAGTCATTTACAGGTGAAAGCTCAAGTTGGTTGCCGTTTTTGTTGTAGCTCTTTCACCCAGGGTCAAAGCAATTCCCCTAAATGACCTCATTACCACCCTGTGTTTGAGTAAAACTCATTTTTCTTTACTTTCCTCATTCCATTCCAGCACTCATAACGGTCGCCTTATAATATTCTAAATGGGACTACACCCTATTCTTAGTTCCGGCGACAAAGCCAGCAAGAATTTTAAGTATGGAATTTTGTCACTTGGCCGCTTACCTTTTTGCCGAAAATCCATTTATTGTAGTTTGTTCCGTCTTAAGGTTTCTGCCAGGCTTTGTGTGACGCTCATTTAATAGCTGGCAGACACGAAAGCAATTTCACGGTCATAAATAGACACTTTGTCCGAAAAAAGTTATTCTTATGGAATTACTAAATACGAGAAAGTAATACGTAGGAAGGTCTTACGAGAAACAATAGGAAGCAACCAACGACGAAGTAATTTAGAATTTCGCGGTGGAATTAACAGCCGTGCAGGTTTTAAAGAATGGTCGTGACATGCTTTAAGGTGTTTTACGGTGTTTATTGCTACAACTGCTATTACTTGTCGGATTGTTTGATTAGTACTCCAGAAGCATATAGGGGGAATTGGGCTTCTCCCACCACTTTGTGGCTAACATTTTTTTTCTTGCTAACATTAAGATAATAACACTCGCCTGATGATTACATATCTTAAGTAGAGTAAAGTAGGATGACGCCCAAAGTTGGGTGGTAATCAAAACCTCAAATCAAGGTTTCGCTACCGTGCCGAGTGCTCAATGGTAACAGAATTTATGATGTTGCCGTGAACGGTAAGCTCTGGGTTCCAGGCGACCTCCAGCTTCAACTAGCCTTTTCTCGTCAAAGGGAGCCAAGGTTGCCAAGTTCAACATACTTTCCCCCGTAAAACAAAGTCCATAGTAGAAAATTAACCCAAAAACAGAAGCAAATACAAAAAATTAAATTTCGGTCATGACCATCCAACCCTCAGGTATTTGATGAGGAACCGGAATCTAGGTTCATATTCGCCACTAGTCCAATTAGGATCCAATTGTTAACAGGCGAGTCGAAGAAAGCCCTTTGTGTCAGCACTCCTGACCCAAGAATTAAGTTGGCGCCACCTGCTGAGGTTAAAGTCCTACCCACAAACAACCGTCTGTTTTTGACTATAAAGCAGCCTTCGGGTAAACCGCCTCTGGCAAAATAATGCTTCCATAGTTTGCTTTCGGGCAAATCGCCCCCGTTCATACTCATACTCCCTGGCTGCGCTAAAGGGAAAAAGGCAAGGATAGCCCAGCTAATGGAAAACCCAAACGGGAGTGGCCCTAATGTTCCCAAGTTTTCCCCTGAAAGGACAACCGGCAACAGCTAAGTCTCGATTTGGAAGAAAGGCTATCGAAGCAGGTGGCGCTTACGATACTGAGCAGTGCGAACAGCTCAGGAGGAAACTTTTCCCAGGTGCATTTTCGCAAGGCATTATTTTTCCTCTTAAGCTGATAGGTAGTGCTGCCCTTCCCTCAGTGATGTGTGAGGGGAGAGGGCAGAAGAGCTTCGTTGAGTTGAGCTATTGCACTAACAAGTCGTGGAACAGTATCTGCGACATACCTTCATATCCTAAACAAGAGCAACGGGTAGGGAAATCAGCCAGGCTGAACCGTTCTATGCAAATAGGAGTGGCACACCTCGCTCCTACATGCTGCTTTCAAAAGATCTGCAAACTACCACGTTACACAAGCCGCAACGCTACTCAACCCCGAACGCTACTAAAATCAACGCCCGATCTTCAAATCCAGTTAAAGCCCAATGCCATTCAAATCTATTTAAACCATAACTCTATTCGATTCTACTTAGACTATAGCGGTACTCAAACCCACCTCTACTCAAATTTACTCAAATCCCGACGCTACTCAAATTTATGTACTCAATCAAAACCGCAACTCAAATCTACTCACACAGTATTTGAATCTAATCGAACACCAACGCTACTCAAATCTGTTCAAACCATAACGCTACTCAATTCTACTAAGACTTTAACGCTACGCAGATCTACTCAAGTCTCAACGAAAAACTCAAATTTACTCACCCCAAAATGCAACTCAAACATACTCAACCTCCCGCTACAAAATCTGGTCATACTCAAACGCTGCCCAAATCTCCTCAAACCCTAACGCTACTCAAATTTACTCAAATCCTAAGGTTATTCAGATTTACTCAACTCCCCCGCCCTCAAATTTACTCAACAAAAACGCCACTCAAATTTTCTCAAACCGCAAAGCCACTCAAATCTACCCAACCCAAAATACAACTCAAATCTACTTAAACCGCAACGCTACTCAACCCAAAATGCTAGCCAAATCTACTTAACCAAAACGCTACTCAAATCTACTCTACGAAATAGCTAGTCAAATCTTCTCAAACTGCAACACTACTCAAATTTACTCAACCCGAAACGCTACTCAAACCTACTCAAATCCCAACGTTCCTCAAATATTCTCAAACCCCAACGCTACTCGAACTCACCCACACCCCCTCTATATCCAAATCCAACCAACAAAAACGTGACTCAACCCTACTCAAACCGCAACGCTATTCAACCCAAAATGCAACCCAAATCTACTCAAAAACAAACGCTATTCAAATCTACTCAAATCCGGACGCTACTCGACCCAAAACACAACCCAAATCTACTCAACCCAAACGCTACTCAAATCTTCTTCAACTGCAACGCTACTCAAATCTACGTAACCCAAGACGCTTCTCAAATCCCAAACCTTCCCAACTAAAACGCTACTCAAACCCCAAATCTACTCTAACTCCAGCGCTACTCAAATCTACCCAAAGCAAAACGGTATTCAAATCTACTCAACCTAACCTCAAAACGCTACTCAAATGTTCCCAAACCGCTACCCAAATCTACTCAACCAAACTGCTACTGAGATATCCTCAAATCGCAATGCTACTCAACCCAAAATACTACTCAAATCTACTCAAACCTTCTCAAACTGCAACACTACTCAAATCTACGCAAACCAAAACGCAACTCAAATCAACTCAAACCAAAGCGCTACTCAAATCTACTCAACCAAATCGCTACGCAAATCTTCTCAAACTGAAACGCTACTCAAATCTACTCAACCAAACCGCTGCTCAAATCTTCTCAAACCGCAATCAAAACCCAAAACGCTACTCAAATCTACTCAACCAAATCGCTACTCAAATCTTCTCAAACTGCAACGCAACTCAAATCTTTTCAAACTGCCCTTGTATGCCTGCCAATATTTTTGCCTGTAGCAGATGTTGAAGATTTCTCTGGTCAGCTTCTTGAGACTAGACAGATCTTCATTCCACCACGGTGGCAGTGTCTTTTTGCTGTACTTAGTAGGGCACGAGACTTTAAAGGCGGTATCGAGTGTCTTTTCCAGAGCCCCAACTTTTCATTTCAGTTCGTCTGTCGTGCCAATCTTACCAATTTGCGCACTGGAGATTTTATTCTTAATTACTTGACCAAACTTTCTCCAGTCGATCCTCCTGGGGTCTCTGAAGGGTTTGGAGATCTCGCCGCAGATATTTATCCAACTGTGATCAGAGAAGAATCTCTGGTCAGACACTCTCCAGTCCTCTACCCTAAGAATCCCATTGCCGGTTATTAGGGTGATATCAAGGACTTCCTCCCAACCGTCACAGTTCCCCGAACTGGGGAAATGTACGTTTGGTGTACTGCCCCTGTTACAAACCGATAGGTTTGAAGTAATAACAAAATCAAAGAATAACTCACCTCTTCCGTTGATTTCCGAGCTGCCCCAAAGCGTATGTCATGCATTGTCGTCGCAGCCTATCAACAGGTCGGCTATCTTTGTTGCTATGGTGTTCGTCAGATGTTGTAGTTTTTCTGGCGGAGCTGATCGGTCATAAGCCGAGGAAATATACACGTTCTCTACCCCCGCTTGTTCCTTTGTTTGACCACGACTAGGTCGCTGGAACTCAGGTCCGGACACAGAAAAGCGTGTAGACTCTCGCGAGAATACATGCTAGGTCGGTCCAGAAATTAAAGTATTTGCTTTGGAACCCTTTGATGGTTCGGTGGCCTCCGACCCAGGGTTCCTGTATTAGTGCGATATCGATGTCTTCCTCTAGGAGGAAGATAGTTATGCAGAACGGAACACTTTTACCTTTGTATTCCTGACTCCGAACCGCACTTTATAGTTGACCTTTTTCAATGCCTCCAGGCACTCTTCGTTACGTTACGTACGGAATAGAAAAGTTGGCTGTCTGACTGAAGTTCCTCCTCCTTGATAACAACCCAGTCGTCCATAGGAATCCGGGGATTTTGAAGGCGCAGGAATTGGACGAGCTTGTCCTTATCCATGTGGATCATTAAAAACCAGATGTGAGCGACCGGTCTCCTAGGAATCTCGTCGTAACGGATGACCTTAAGCTTTGTGCCCTTCCAGGAGTCGCTGATCTTAGCGACGCAAGAACCGAGAAAGTCCCTAGAGAATTGGTACTCGCAAGCTATAATGTGGCAACCACGGACCACCTGAGAGGAATCAAAGCAAGAGATGAATCCCGTATGTTTGCCTTCGGTGTCCAGGACATGCTCAAAGACCACCTCCGACAGCCTGGTCTCAACACTGGTTCTTTGCCGCTAGCAGAATTACCATCCGCCAGCGCCGCAAGTAAGTGGCTTCTGGCGACATTGCCGAAGGGTTTCGCAGTTCGTGGCCCGTTGGCTGACACACTTTTCTTCGGATGCTGCTTAGCATCTAAGCGCTTGCCCACTCTGTTCCGCTTCAGATTTTGCTCGACCTCGTCTTGAGATCGACTGCGTTTCAGAGAGATGGGCTTCGCCTTCTGCTCGTCTGCTAGGCGTTTGCTATTGTATTCCTCAACAATCGCCTGGTATTTAGCGAAGTCTTTTTCATCCCGCTGGTACTGACTCTTGAGCAGGACACCAGTGACCTTCACTTCTTAGTCGGTTTGCGGCGACCGACGTTCTCACTCTTCACTTTCGAGGGATCCCCCGACGTCGAGGATTTCGGGTTAAGAATATTACGTTTGGTACTCACTACACCCAGTTTGACAGCAGTTGATTCCAGGCTGGAAGCCACCAGTTCGTCTGCCGCCTCGCCCAAGTGTCGCGCAAAGTGTCCTCTCGCCAACTTTCGGCACCAGCTTTATCAATCAGTTCAGTTCAGATATTCAATAAGTGTTTGGAAAAGATAACATAATCGGTGACGATTTGTTGCATATTGCAGAGGTCAAGATTTCTACCACCGTTGATTCTTCGGCAGTTTTTCAGAGCCTCAGGACCAACTCCAAACACACATTTATGGAGGTTCTTTCCTTCGGCCCAACGTCCAGAATATACTACCAAACCTCATATAAGGACTAAGATCAAATATTTGGGCCGATTTCCCAAGCATCCGGGCAACCAATTGGTTAACCATCGCAAGTATTTCTAATAGTCCATGAACAAGGATGGGCATCGAATGGCAGAAGTGCAGGATTACAAAACATGGAAGGCAAGATGTAGGTGTAACCCCTCGGTCCACCAAGCACGATTTAATTGGCCTTTTGCAAGATTCGCACCGTTTCAGGCATTGAGTCACAATAATTGGTGACCTGAAGCGATACCTTTGAAAGACATTTCTGAACAATTTTTGCGGAGATTCTCTGTCAAGAGTGGATTCCACACTTTGGTGTGTGACAGGTTTAATCACTAACTTGAGAATGCAGTTCGAGTCCTCCCTTTTCTCGGAGGCTCCAAATGGATCTGAATAACCGCGTGGCACAGGCAATAGGATGCTTGGAAGATGACATTGACTGCTGAAACCGCTAAATGGCTCAAAACGATTCTTTTTAGGCGCAAGTCCTAGGGTATGTTCTACTTGGCCTACGAACAGCTAATCGCGAAGAATTTGCCGCACGTCTAGCGGCGATAGTACACGGAGAGAATTTGATTGCCGGCCCTTCGCTGGTAATCAAGAATATAACGTCTCACATTCACAACTACCGTCGTTAGCGCTGTCAAGTAGAAACCACGAAGAGGTGATTCGTCGATTTTGTCTGCCCTAATCATCTTCTTGGTCCAGTAGATGCTTATTTTTTGCAATTTGAGCTGTTAAGCACAAATTTCAGTACATTGTAACTGTCTTCTGACGAAGTTCAAACAACTCCTGATCCTTCCCTAAGTCGTTATGCCTAATGTGATTTTTCGTTGTTAATTGTGACTAGGATGACCATGAGTGACTCTCTAACAGAATCTGACCCACCTATATACTGAAGCACTTAACAAATTTTGAAAAACTACGTTCAAAAGACCAACAAAGTATCGTTGCACGTTTATTTTGTTAATGGCTTTCAACAATTTCCAATCAAACTCCAAACTGATTAGAAAACCATTCGGAAAATTTTAAAATTCTTCAAAAACAAACGGCAGCCATTAGACTGACTTTCAAATTAATATTTCAAGCGCAAATTCGAAATTTCGCCACATAAATGATGTAAATATCCTGAAAAGTACACGGACTAAGTTGGACTTTTCCAGATATTTTCTATTTCAACTTGAGAACATCCTGAATTCTCCCAACTTTAGCACGCACGATGCCTGATATGCTCCAATCGAAATTATTCAGGACGAATCAGTTTGAATTATTTCGCTGTCATTCATGTGTGGCAAAATAATTACAGGAATACTTCTCGCTATCAACATTTTAATCAAGTTGTAGATAAAACCACATATTGATAATGCAGCAACGTAATTAAGTTTACACATCAGCCCTGCTGACATTGTGGAGCAGACGGATCAATACGGAGGGATCGGAATACTCCAATTTGAGCTGGTGACGCCGCTGGTGCTATGCAGACACCCGGATTGTGGTAATTAGATGGAAACAGGATTAGTTCTGTGGCTAGCCAATGCAACTGCAACGTCGTAATCAGATACTGCAGGCGAATGGGGAGCACTTGATCAATTGCTTCTGATAAAATTTAGCATGAATGTGAAATATCTTCCCATTTGGAAGTTGATATATTGAAATTCCATCTACACGACGTTGGGAATGTTTATGCTCCAGATAAGGATGCAATTGATTGATTGGAATTTATGGCTTAATTGTGATATGCCATGTGTAATTGATGTGCACATTCACACCAGTCAGCGATGCTGGGATGAATAAGTGGAAAAAGTTTGTAATGACTGTCATAGCCAAACAGAATTTTTCGAACAAATTGTAGGTTACAGAAAACCCTAGGAGCCATTCACCACTTTATGAGGTATATGCCCTCACGAAACTACTTTCTTTTAAAGTGCGTTTAATAAGTATAACCTTTCTATCAAATTTCGAACACTTCATTCAATACCATAACGGTACACTACAGGATTACAATATAGGAGGCAATATGGTCAGTAATGCGCTCGCCTGAGATTATTACTCTGATCTGACTAAGGTACTCATTCACCGCTGAGTGTGAAATAATACTCCTTCGAAAGTGATGCAGTCGACGCAGGTGACACCTAACCGTATACTCGCGAATGGGCAGAGGAAGAAGAAGGTTCGGGAAAAGGAAGACTAGATCCAGGAAATCAACAGGTTCCCAAAACACAAAAAGCCGTATCACTCGCTTTGAAGAAGGGACCTAAACTCTCGCTAGGTGGGAAAATAGTGCCTAAGACACTGGTGCCACCAATGTCTCAAGAGGTACACAACCGTTGGACTAAGATTGGACCAAAAAACCCAAAAGGAAAGAATGGGGATCCGTTCCGAGACGATCATCATTTCAAGCACGGGTATTATGTCCTAGGCAGACATACTAAAAAGAATGAGAGCTGACCCTGATATCAAAGACTGGGGGAGGGGAAAAGCAGGATCTGGAGAACTAAAAAGGAGATCTCATTCTAGAACCGAAAAGGTCCGAAGAGAACAAAACCGGGTGCTCCCAAAGCCAAGTCAACAATTTACTTGAGGAAAATGCTGCCATGCATGCGCAAAAGCATGAGATCACTACACTGTTCAAGGAACTAGATGAGGTCACTTCTAAGGCGAAAATCTACTCTGTCTTAGTAGAGCAGTTCAAGCTGTGCGATTTGGAGGAGGCATTAATTGTAAGCCATAGAGACTGTATGGAGCTACACAGACGGTGACCATCCGGCTACCAGTAGAAGCAGCGTGCAAGCTGCTTGATGTCGAGAAGGTCTGTATTGAATGGATAATCTGTCGCCTTACAGAGTAAATTTCACTGAAGAGATGCTTCAAGTGTCTGTTGAGTGGGCATCTGGCGAGAGTGTGCACACGTGAGGTTGATCGCTCTGACTGATCCAGACATTATGACGAAACAGGTCATATTGCTCGGGTTTGTAACAAGGATCCAAAATCCATTATGTGATGAAAAGGAGGGCGGACAGCGCTGGGGGCGCAAGTGGGAAATGTCCCGAGTTAAAAAAATGCTAAATGCAGTCAGAAAATGAGGTTGATCCAAATCAACCTCAACCACCGTAGAGTCGCCTAAGACTTGCTCTCGCTGACCACCCACGGATCAGAGGTCCAATTGGCTACAATAACCCTAACAATTATATGTGGGTAGCCGACGTTACAGGTGGGCGCCTTGTGGGTATGCAGGGACCAAGCCATACAGGAATATATGAGGCAGTCCACAAGTGGGTTCGTGAGGGCAAAAATGGACGGCATATATGTCTACAGCTGTTGTGATCCTCCAAGCCTGACGTTGGCCGAATTCGAGGACATGCTGGATAGATTGGTCTTGGATGCCAAAGGATGGAAACCAAATGCAATCGCCGGTGGTTTCAATGCATGGGCCACAGAATGCAGAAGTTTACTGACGAATGCAAGAGGGCGATGTCTCTAGGAGGTTTTCGCGCAATTAGATATCATATTGGCTAATGACGAACTCCGCCATGCTATTAACATAGTATGCTGGTCCTAAGTCCAGGTAAAGGGGAAGGGTTTAAGGCAACGTACTTTGTACTATCCTCAGTAAAACAAAAATAAAATGCTGAGATTAGGGAAAAAGATTAATAGAGTATAGTTGGAGTTATTCCATGCTAAATCCTACCTAATATCTCTTGGTGACAGGTCCCGCGACAGGCCGACCAAGAAAATGCATACAATGTCGTTAGAAAGAAGATGATCGGATTGAGTCACAAGCCTCGGAAAAGTACTAGGGCGTCCACCTTAGTCGACGCGGCAGGACGGGGCCCGGTCCTGTTGAGAAATAGGTAAGGGTTCTTAACGCACGGACGGCATCAGGGCGTAAGCAAGTTAGTTCAAACAAAACGAACAAAACAAAAACGTGTCTGCACGCTAGATGTTGGTACCCTAACAGGAAAGAGCGAGGAACTTGCAAGAGCCCTTCGCAAAAGGTGCATTGATATCTGTACTCTGCAAGAAATCCGATGGTCTGGTGCCAAAAGCTGCGACATTGAACTCGAACGCGGTAAAAAAGGCTATAAACTTCCCTATGATGTCATTAAAGAAGTCGAATGATTTGATGATCGGCTGATGAAGCTCACCATTATATCAGCTGATCACACTATTCATTTCTTCACCGCGTACGCACCACAGACAGGATGATCTGATGCCGAGAAAGATGCCTTCTGGCAACATCTCGATGAAAAGACTGACCTTGTAGTCATGAATATATGGTTCATCAAACGATTGTCTCATCTTCCTACATTTTATAGTGGGAACAGTAAAACGCAAATCGACTATATTCTCATAAGACGCCAACATTTTACCATTGTCACTGATTGCAAAGCTGTTCCCTACGAGACCATCGCACCTCAACATCGGCCGTTGATTGCCGTCCTGCGAATTAAGTCACCGATAAAACAGCGTGAGGAACGCACTGGCCCGCCGCGCATTATATGGTGGCGATTTGGTGAGAAGGAAGAAGAAATGATCTCATTTACGCGATTACCGACCATTACGAATGTGGAAGAATCATGGAACCAAATGAAAGACATGATCCACAAAGCGGCCTCTGCTATCCTCGGGGTCACCAAGCCAGGTAATCGATACATTAACCGAGATACTTGGGTTTGGAATGGTGATGTTGAAATGCAGGTCCGTGAAAAGAAACGCCTCTACCACAAATTTCTCGACGATAAAACACCGGCCAGTTGGCAAATTTATAAGAATGCCAACCGGGAAGCAAAGAAAGCGGTCGCTGTCACCCGAGCGGACCATTACAAAAATCCTTACGAGAAACTGGACACTCGGGATGGCGGGAGAGATCTTTATCGACTTGCCAAAAGCCGGAATGAATGCAAACAGGATAGCGAACACTTCTATTGCGTTAATGGCAAGAACGGTACCTTGCTTACCAACCGTCGAGCCGCAACGGATAGATGACGAGAATAATTCGAGTGGATTTCAACTGACGAATTTGCTTATCCTCCACTTCTACGATCATTGCCGACATTTAGACAAGTTCTGCCTGTCAGCGCAACTGAAGTCGAGGAGGCAATAAAACGAATGAAATCGGGGAAAGCCACAGGACCTGACGACATCGCATCTGAACTTTGGAAAGCGAAGAGCTGGGACCCAACACTGTGGCTCAGTGAATTCTTTAATCAGGTTATTCAGGAAGGTAGAACACCATCTGACTGGCAAGAAAGTACCACTGCTCCAATGTGGAAAAAGAAAGGTAATCCAGCAGCTCTCTGTGGTTCTGAGTGTTGACCGACTATGAAATACGATGAACGGCGTCTTACGGTAATGGAGACGAAGAAAATGCTTTGGGATAGTGGCGTGACACGTTTTGATCACATTCGAAATGAAGAATGTGATATGTGCGATCGTTATAGGGTTGTACCGTTCGTAGAAAAACTGCGAGAGAGGCGTCTTCGATGATATGGTCACATAATTCGCGCTAACGAGAATTCGCTTGCCAAGATTTGTCTGAATATCGAAGTCGATGGTAGACGACCAAAAGGCCGCCCGAAACAACCGTGGCTTGACACGGTGGATGGAGATTTGAAAGCCTCGAAATTGCATTCAGATCAGGCAATTGATGGAGCCAAATGGCGAAACCGATCACGACGACCCGAGGCCGCTCGTGAACGGGAGAAAGGCTGAAGAAAAAGAAGAAGTTGAAATCGCCGGCAATGATTTTAGGGTTTTAGTTCCTAGTGTCCAATACTAATCCGTCTATCATCTCCTCATATTGCGCTAATGTTGCACTTGGAGGAGCGTAACAGCTGTAGATATGAACTCTGTTTATTTTTGCCCCTTCAATAGAGACTCCCGGGAATGCCATTGCTTCTTGCCGTTCGCATGACATATCCCCGCCAGGTGAGTCGTAGCACCAATGTTATTTCGGTAAGGTTGACAGATTTCCGCCATGTTTACATTTGACTCTGAAATGGTTTGCGACGGCAAGGTTTGAGCTGCCTCGCAGTGGTTAAGGTTGATTTGCATCAACCACATTTAGCCCCACAATTCAGCTTCCTCCTGTATGCCACCATCTACAACGTTCCGGTCGTCCACTCCCTTTTTCGATTTGAATAACATGCATCGCGGGTATCCAATGCAGTCTTTAGTAGGATGACCCTCATATCCAGAGTTCCTGCGCCTTCTCGACCTATTGTGTTCACTACTACATGCTGCTCCCAAGTAACCGAAATCGAGGCATCTGACCCGCCTGTTGAGAGATACTTGCTCCCTAAGCCGACACATGACCTAACCTATTTTTACCTCGACCGTGGTAATCAGTTTAAACCCTGACTCAACCGGCAAGCTAATAACAGCGGTCTATGTACTTCTATACGCCTTCTTCGTCCTTTTGATCGCCCTTTCTTCTTTACCGCTAAGGTTGAATTGTTCCTTTATCGTGATGTGACCGCATCTAGATCTCTGGACAAGATTGCTATCTATTGCTTTCGAGCTTGAACTTCAGCTTGCTCACCTAGCACCTTCTCGACTTGGCCGCGAAATCAATCCGCTGTCTTCTCGCAGGTTTTGTTTAGCTCCAGTATCAGATCCCCCCCCCTCCCCCTGTGTACGCCTGATGCGACTCATATTGCCACTCAGGTCTGTCAATTCCTGATCGGCTTTGACGTTTCAAAGGATATCGGCAAAGGACATATCTCCTTTCTTGGAAATAATGATTATTTCTGGAAAAATGTTTGTTTTCTCTTTCTGCCGCTTTTCGCCGTCCACCTATGTCCTAAGGACAATGTTGCTCTTAGTGGCGACCTCCAAAAATTTTGAGCTTTTGGGAAAAGGATCCGGTGTAAAAAAAATTTTCACTCCGCTAAGATTTCTTGTAGCTTTAGATGCCAAAGTAGCCAAGTTTCCCACTACTGATGTACAGATCGCAGGATATCGACGTCCAGGAGCCCGCTTGTCCAACCCCAGAAACCGTCGGCACTGGGTTTCTGAAGCCCTGCACTGTAAATAAAGTTCCTTTCTCATCATCCATATTTGGTTTGATTTCTGGGTGTCCTTGGCATAGCCAATTTTTATACATGAGTATGCGTCTGCTCCGTACCTGGGATGGGGTATTGGGTTGTACTAGTGCACGGTATGGAATTGCCATTTCCACCACCTTCATAACAGGTCCTCCACAAGTCATAATATTGGGTTGGGGAAAAAGTAATGTCGTATCTGTGATCGAATTTTAACGCATTATTTAACATACTTAGAATTATCCGATTTAAGTCAAATATGCGCCGTTTTGTTTGCAAACTTGTTGCCATTTAGAAGGCCATTATCCCCCTCTTATAAAACCCCCCTCCTTATTTGCAAAAAACTCAGACAGCCAATTTTTGCAAGCCCCTTTTGAGGCCAACTTAGTAGCACCAAGAGCGTTTTGCATGGACCGGAAGAGATGGTAATCACTTTGTGCCAGGTCCGGACTATACGGCGGGTGTGATAGGACATCCCATCCGAGCTCCCGTAGCTTCTGGCGGGTCATCAAAGATGTGTGAGGTCGAGCGTTGTCCTGGTGGGACAGAACATCATTCCTATCGACCAATCCTGGCCGCTCTGGTCAATCGCCTGCTTCAAACTGTCGAGTCGCCCACAGTAGAGGGCCGGGCCATAGTCGAGCAGCTCATAGTGGAGGACTCCCTTCCAATCCCGCCAAACACACAGCAAAACCTTCCTGGCCGTCAATCCGGGCTTAGCGATGGTTTGGGCGGCTCGCCGCACTTCGAACACGATCTTTTTCGCTTTAGATTTTCGTACCTGATCCACTTTTCATCACCAGTCACGATCCCCTTCAAAGATGGGTCGAATTCGTTCCGTTTCAGCGGTGCATCACAGGTGTTGATTCGGTTCAAGAGACTCGTGTGGCAAACAGCCAGCTTTTTTTGGAATCCAATCTTCTGCAAATGGTTCCAAACTGTTTTATGGTCCTTACCCAGTTCCTGGCCAATCGAGCGAATGCTCACATGCCGGTCTACTTGGTTGATTTCGACGATTGGCCTACCAGTACGGGGTGTATCTTCGACATCCACTACTCCAGAACGAAATCGATCGAACCAATGCTGTGCTGTGCGAATTGTTACAGTATCGGACCCATAAACTTCACAAATTTTTTTGGACGCCTTTGCATTTTTACGAATATTTTCCTTGGGGGACTCCATCTTTGACGCGCTATAACTTGAGACTGAAATGTACGATCATAAAACTGTCAAAGAGACACCTGTAGCCCAGATTATCGTCCTCAAATCGCCGTATAGTATGACCCGATGCGATAAGTACAACACAAGATATGTTTAAGTGTCGCCATCTATTGACAAAATACCACATTACTTTTCTCCAACCTAATATTACAGCAAAAAGTCAATCGAACATCTTTTATGGGAGTTAAAATTTAAGGAAAAGCCAAGACGATCTACCCACAATTGTACCGCACACGCTTTCAAGAGACTTTCGGTTTCTATTGAATGCAAGGCAGGTAAATGCCTGAAGAGAATCGAATCGAAAACTGAGAAGCCATTCACAAGAAAATGTTCTCCGTAACATCTAAAGTCAATTCAACGTTTCCATTTTCAAATACTTTGAATTTGTCTAACTCCTAATTTCTGTGAAAGCACGCCCGAAAGCTAATTGGTCTTACCATCAAATATGAAATTCAAAACGAATCCAAAGAATCCAATTTGGCAACTTACACCTTCACTACGAAACGCTTTCTTTTTTGTCTCCCCCGCTCCTCGAAAGTCAACTTTGCAAATTCCCGAAATTTAATTAAAGATGTAACATTTTGAAATTCAGTCAAAGAAAATATTCTTTTGTTTATGGGATGGAATTTGCAGACATGATATTTCGAATTGAAAATGCTTTGCTAGCGGAGCTGTACGATTCCACATAAAACCCGTGAAGTTTTCAAGCGAATAAGAGTATCCGATTTGGAGACGTTTTTTATTAGTGTAAGGAGCATATCAAGTTATCCTGAAGACGCTGAATATTCGTCGGAGAGAACGTCTGCTAATTAAGAATGGTATTCTGCGGAGAAATCTTAATACGATTATTTTAACTGAGAATACCTTGGCGAGTTTTAGCGTTATTCATGAGATGGTTTTCAATTGCGATGACTTATTCGGGACTCAGGTTCCCATAAATGTGTGTGTAACAGAAGGAGTGAGGTTCCAATTACAATTAGGTATCTTTCTAGCCGAGCCCCGTGCAGGGGTTTCCTCTAAGACGTTTAACCGGGTTTATCTCCAAAACATCCTACTCAAGTGTTCTCCATAAATTTTCTTGTCCGCGTTGGTCTGCTCAGCGTATCCTGACACTTTACAAGGGAACCAAATCACGGACCACGGACTACTGTACATAATTTATTTTCATGCATTATCTCCGGTCTGGAAGCCTCTAAACCGGCACGTCAGCCGCTAACGCCGGAATAGTAATTCGCTACAGAAAACAGATTAGTATGTCTCACGCCACAACAACGTTCCTCGTGTGTAATTGTAGCCAATGTGTCCCCAGCAATTAGATCCTGGCCTCGGGTCGCTTAGGTACGTACTCTATCCTATTTTCATTCACACTGGCTACGACATCACTGAAAGTCCCTCACTTAGCATGTCCATGTCTCACTTTTTTTTCGTGTAATCCTTTTCGGTTAAATAATTAATTTGCAGAATAAATTTTCCCAAATTAATTGTTGATGACTTTATTTGTCGTCTGCAGGTTACTCGCCCATATAAAGAATGAGAACTTAATGTTGATTACACTCACCTGCTTGAAGGGAGGAGAAGTACAATGACACACCAGTCGGAAACATTCGGATCCAGGCATACAGGTTGCGGAGGATAGCTAGTAGCAATGGGACGATAACGCGTTTGGCAAGGGCGGCGATATATAGGGGGTTACCTTGGGTGGCTTAACTTTTCCTTCTTGGTGAAAGAACAATATTCCTGGCCAGCCAGCTCTTATCTTATTAATGGATGAGCTAACAAAGCAGAACTTTGTAGCTCTCGAGTTTTTAGTTCGTAGGAAATTTAAGGATGCCTCAGTTTTTCCAAGGTTACACAAGAATTATCTTTTATTCTCTTGAATTAAGGCGAATCACTAGTCAGTATTAGAAGGAAATTATACTTCTTTGTATAGTATAGTCAACAACAGAATTATAAGCTTTCCTCCATGAGGAAACCAAAGAAAGAGGCTTTCCTGGGGGTACATACTGTGAGTCCTTAGAAATTATCGGACCTAAAAATATCCTTCTTTCAAACTGAGCGGACAATGGCCGCATCTGTTCCTTTTTAAGGGTTTGTCTAAAATAAAATTGTTAGTCTTTTTCTCTAAAGAGGTGCAAATCTTCAAAAGATTCTGGCCTGCACACGCCGGAGTGTGGGATTTTTATCCACAAAAACCACCCCCAAATAACTTCCTCTCCCCCGCCCCCGGCGCTTGGAACCGGATTGTAGAGTTGATCACATCCCAGTCTCCCTGATATACTAACATTTTCCGGACAATATTTTCCGAGGATAGCAGAGTTTCCTCTCGGTTTCTTGGAATCTTAAACATCGGAAGAAGACGTGACCTGTGAGACGCCATCAAAGTTTCGACACTCAGATGAGGTGTCAAATTGAAACTTGTAGAAGTGCTAATGGTATCCTCCGTGACATGTGAGAAACTGGTTGATATTGAGATGCTTTCTCTCCAGCTTTCGGGTTTTTTTTCACAGGCGATAAATAGAGATGGACCTCCCGTTATACTTATTAATGATCCCGTCTGCCAAGATCTCAATCATAATTATTCCCGTGATAACGAAAGTCGCATCATCGGAGACGATCTCAAGGTGGAGCACGCCCTTAAGGCTATTCTTCTATAGACCGCACTCGATTTATGTGCGTTACATGCATTCCCAAGTATTTGATGCCCGAATTGGAGGTGGTGATATGATTCCCAATTCTAATGCGGGTGTATTTCCCTAACGGCATTTAGTGATGAAGACTGCTTCCGTCTTTTCCTTCGCAAATGCCAGTCCAGCCATGTCTTACCAAGCCTTCACAACACCCATTGTTTTGCTTGAGTTTTGCATTGTTGTACAAGATCATCATCTCTGTCATACCAGAGCATCCGTTCTCGCAAGTAGCTATCGACAATAGCAGTGAAATAGGTGGGAACACCAAACTCAGACAAAAACTTTCGTATAATGTTCAAATTGGGTGCATTGAATGCATTCCTAGCGTTCAATGTCACCAGCAAGCAATATTTGATGGTACTACCCTTTCCGTGAATTGCATTTTCGGCTGATCTCGAATGACTGTCGGAACTGACGTCAAATTCAAGGGTCGCTGGAAGGTATTGGTACCTCCTACTTGCTAAGGAAATAACCGGTAGATGATTTTTACAATTTTATAGGTGCTACCCCACGGTTTATGTCCGCCACAAAGCAGAGTTCCTTAAAACCTGGATGGCCAGTTGGCACTTTTTGCAATATTCCCTATAAACATGCTCCTTTCGTCTCCTAGTAGGGAATGATAACCTCCTAAGAACTCTATCCGTGAAAGTGGCTGCCTTGTTAAAATCTAATCGTACCTGCATGAATATTCATCCATTCATCCATTGCTTTTGCAGACCATGATTGCCTGGTAGTCGCTGCATGTTAAATCCTCGCTAACTTGCCAGGACTGTCAAAATTGTATCTACAATTAAACCGGACCCCCCTTCTGATAGGTGTATACATCAGATTCGTTGGCCAGAACTGTATCTAACTGGGCGTATGCTTCTAATAAGCTGCGCCATTTGCATTAATCATTCATTGGCTGTCTGTCTGTCTGTCAATCTGTCTGTTTGTTCACTGTTTTGTCACAAGTCACAATGTGATAATTTAACTCAGTAAAATCCCCTTTCCTCATCCACAGTGTCCCACAGCTAGCTATAGCCCAACCAGCATACTGATGCCGTGGGAACTATTCCCTTCTTGCCGCATTCTAGTAAGGTTTCTAACCTTCCAAGCTCTTCCTAAATACAGCTTTTAGGGTCACTAACTGCATTCCAGACTTCTTGGGATTCAAGCATTTGCAGAATGATCGTGCCTGCATCCCTCTCAATGGCAAACCTCGATGATACGGTGCTCCGGGTCCTCCTATTCGCTTAAATGTTCAGGACAAAAATCAAGTGAAAGCAGACATCTCCATGACTGCGCGTTATCTAAAGCTGGATGTTTGGAATCCCCCTGTGCAAAACTATCCCAACTTTTCTGGCACGTCTTGATTGTATGCGTTCTATCTGGGATGATCCAACATAACACGGAAGTCTTTGATGAAGGACTTGGGCTCCATCACATGCTGTCCTACACGAAACTTTAGAATTCCTTTCAACTTGCGACTACTGACTAGTGCAGACTCTATCTTGTGTTCTGCCAGCTGTCACCTATGTCAAAGAGTAGTATAGCTCCCAGGGCAAACGTGGATTGGTACCCACGATGCAGCCTAAAACCTGGGAAACGACTGCTGAACCGGAACTTGCGCTCCCTGTACAGAGATGAAGCTGCCAAGCAGTTAGCCGATACCCTGTTTCAATATAGGGCTGATGTAACAGCGTTATAGGAGATTCGTTGGACAGGGGCCGGGTTCTTGGGGAAGAGCCGCTGCACCATATATTATAGCGGCCATCCAGTAAACCATGTGCTTGGAGTAGGTTTCTTAGTCAGCCAAAAATAAAACCAGCTGTCATCGGCTTTGAAAACATAAGCGAACGGCTATGCACTCTGCGCTTGCGAGGCAAATTTAGAAATAGAAGCCCCATTAAGGTTCATGCTCCTACAGAGGAGACTGCAGAGTCGGAAAAGGATACTTTCTACGAGGTAGTAGAACGAACCCTCGAAGCCTGTCCCAGATATGATCTCGAAATTATACTTGGTAATTTTACCAGCCTCCCATAGCATACATCAAAACACAAAGGGTAACGAACTGCGGACGATTCAATTAGCAGTATCACACGAAATGGTTATTGGAAGTACCTGGTTTGCGCGAAAAGTGGTCCACAAACATACGTGGACCTCTCCAGACGGGACCACTTTCAACCAAATTTACCACGTGCTGATTGAACGCCCCTACCTCTCAGCTTTGATGAATGTCAGAACATATAGTTGGACCAATATAAGCTCCCGAACTCGAATAACAACACCACCCAGAATGCCCTCTGACAATCAGGTGAGAGTTAACACTGAAGCCATCCACAACACAGCCATCCGCAACACCAATAAGAGGGAAATGGATGCCGCAATAACCACAGTCAATAGAGATCCTGGAGATGAAGCATCAACGAATGATCTTCACAATCTCTTGAAGAACGTTATCATAAATACGGCGGCAAACATATTTGGCCTCAACCGCAAAAAGAGTCTGAATGGTTGGTTTGACAATGAATGTAAGCTAACAACGGAATGGAAGAATGCCGCATACCGAGTAATGTTGCATTCTCCAAGGATGTTGGCACGCGCAGAGACTTATCACGAACTCCGTCGAGCAAAGAAGTGACTTCACAGACGGAAAAGAAGCCTGAGAGAACCAGCAGGCCTGTGAACTCGAAAAGTACAGGGAGTAACCGCACCAGGCGCGGAAGCTTTACCAACAAGTCAGCAGGACGAAGCCTTACAAAAGGCTAAGGCAACTGTCTATCATTTTCGCTATTCCTGACAGATATGGTAGACTAAAACTGTGTGTTACGGTTAATCCAGCCATTTACGTTAATTTTGAGCTGTCAGTTATGCTTGAACACTCCGCATTTGTATGGCCGCCGTTACGTGGATAGGATGCAGTTGGTCTGCCAGTTTTGACTGCTCAGGCGGCCAGTGATCGAACGAAAAATGATTCGGCCAACCGCCCAGACATATCTGTTTAGGCTATGGGTGAGAATTTTATAGGCATCTTTAACACTGGTGGACATTTTCGATAAATACTCTCAGACAAAAATATCTCAAATTCTCGTGTGAAGGCCTCTCTTGTCGAGGGTTGAATTACTGATGATGCGGCTTGCCTGTACGTTCAACTGACGGCCGGGTATATTGCGGGCTCTTCTGGCGTAACTGGCAGGCAGAATTGAACGTGGATGGCGGGCTTTAGTTAGTCGAGACGTAGGAAAACAACGTAACAGGTAGAGCAACGACTCTATACGCTGGTGAACTCAAACAATTTCGACACTTTACTTGGATTTATCATGTGAAAATTGAAGAAAGATCCATGTAATGGTTGAACGGAAATCTGTTAGGGGAAGGGGGTCCTTCTTACCTTGCTGTAGCCCCTGATAATGGACACCTTGCTCCTAAAGGACGCAAAGGTATTTGCTCAAGCATTTCCGGACGATAAAATGGCAATAATTATCAAGTTTGTGAAGACAATATTTGACCGCGCGAATGCAACTTCGCGAACTTGGTTCCTCCGTAAACGACTCACGAAGAACACTAGGAATTTTGGACTAGTTTTGTTTACTAAGAATATTCAGTGAGGAATAGCCCTTATCTGGGTTGGAAATCCGAATGGTGCAACAAATCAAGTATTAAGAAATGCATCTCGACTTCAAACTAACGTGGAAACATAACATCCGTGGGCAGTATCACAAATCTTGCGGATCCTTTTGGTACTGCAGGACTACTATAGGTAAAACCTACCAATTTTGACCACAACAGGTTCATTACATGTACAAATACATAATAAAATTAATTTGATATACGCGTGCATCGTCTGATGGCCGGGACTGAGCATTGCTAACAGCAGGAACCTGTTAGCATAGCGCTAACTTCTCGGATACCTTATTCATTTGGAGGTGAAACCATATCAAACTATTTCAAAATACTAGCATATGAAAAGGTGTCAAACCATATAACCATATTCCTGGAAACCCCTAGGCAAATATCGCGAGGCTTAGATGTTTGCAACCGTTCGGTCTCCTGAAACCTTACACGAAGGTTTCAATGAACCCAAAAGAAATAGGACGATCAAACGACCCTTCTGAGTGGGCTAAGACGATTTAGAGGGACAAGCTATCTCAGAAACCTAAAAAGTTGGCGAAATTGACTGTGAAGCTCCATCAAAGTGCTCGGTTAACACGTTCTTGCACGCCTCTGTGCTAGCCAGGCTCGGGAATGTGAGGGAGTGCTTTGAGCGCTTTGATCCCTCACGCGTCATTAGTACAAAATTAATGTGTCTATACCGATGCGTAAGTCCGCGCCGGATCTAAAAATAGACAGCAAACAAGGGAATTCGCGACGGCCTAACGAAACAAACCAGGACGCGAGCTAAGCCTGAAAAATTTAAAAAACGACTCGACCGCGCGTTGGGCCGTAAGTCTATGGACCTGAGTGCCTCGATCAAGAGGGAAGATCCACGACGGATCACAGTCCCGATCATTGCTTCTTCTGCCTCAGATAGTTATTGAGGCGCGGCTTCTAAGGTTCCCTCCCATCCTTGATATCCTCAGGCCATTATTTAGAGAATGTCCCTAATAAGGTTTTGCGGTGCCAAGGAGGAAGAGAAAGGGAGGAAGTCCTCAAATCAAAAAGAAATTTAGCTCAAATTCATGGTATCCTATATTAAAAATTTTTTTATAAACGAAACAAAAAAAAAAAAACACAAAAGAAGAATGAAATCAAAGACAAAACTTTACACTCCGAGCTCGGCGTGGCATGCAACTGTTGTTGCTCTGTTTTTTTCTGTTTAATAAGGAAATTGCTTAACTCAATAAGAAAGGAAGAAAATATATGTATACGGAAATACTACTGCATTTAAGGCAAAAAGAATATAGCGGAAGACTTTTGTTTTTTGCATTCCTAGTTTTCTTTCCGGGGTTCTCCCAGCGACGCAAACGCGGGGAGGAAAATATCTCGCACACACTCTAACCAGAAATTCTTGGAAGCTACAAATGTGATATTCTATGGATGTTGCACACTCAATGGAGGAGGTCTCCCGCAACTCGAACCTAAAACTTCACCACAAAATCACTACACGATTGTTCCAGCGAGAAACTGAGGAAATACACATTAGCGGCTGCAAAGCACGCTTCTCTTTGACAAACGTTTTACCGTTCGTTAATCACATTCTCTTGGTAGACTATGTTTGCTTTTCATCCTGCCGCTTCATGCCCATGCACAAATTTACCCAAACTTGATTAGCGTCGTTACAAGATCAAAACTATGCACCGCTAGCTCATCAAACTAATCCCCTGACTTTCCGACTATGTCTCCACGACATCTATCCCTTTCCACGACAACTTCCTCTCCGAATCCCAGTATCTTGTCAAAAAAAAGGATGGACTGCATTCTTCAAGCCAGTATATTACTTATAAGAATTTTGAAAAAAAAACTTACCTTACTTAATGTTCGAAGTTGAATTCGGGAGACCAAGAAACCAACCAACTCCACTCAATACGACTTCAGCAAAAACAATGAAATGTTTAAATCCCATTCGCCGTTGATCGGCTGTCCATCCACGAACCGGTCCCCATGCCGCTACGCCTTTAACTCGATTGAATTCTTAGTGTTCATGTTGCAGCAACATGCGGTTTCGCCTACGGATACGGCTAATCATTCCCCTCTATCAAGATCAATTCTCCCGAATGCATTCAATGATATGCAATCTGGGGCGAAAATTAGGGGAATTACACATTATGGAATGCATTATTTGAGGAAATTAACTCAGAAAGAGGCGAATGAGATTTTGCTCCCGTTGTGAGACCGCGGTCACTACAAGTTGACTCCGAAATGTTTTCTATAAAAAAAAATTTGTTGCCGCTTCGGGAAGACGTGCTCAGATTTGCAAAAGTCTACGAACACCGTTGGTAGAAAGTCATTAAATTGTAAATTCTAGGGGCAGCATAATGAGCACAATCAAAAACTTGAGTGTTTGGATCTGCAACCTTCTCCATACCACTAACCTAAAAATAAAAGATTCGGAGAAGTTCCACTTGCTCAGCAAAGTCGTTAAATTTGTTGTAGTTATTCCTTCAGGGTTATAAGGTCAATACAAAATTCGGAATCTTGGTTAATTTAGAAGATTAAACATGTTTGTGCATTCATGCTCCCGGACAACAATCATTTATCAACTCTACTGGAACAACAATGAATCAGGCAGGTTAGGGAGAAGGGCCCAACCTTCAATGCTGTGCAATCTTCGCCTACACACTTGGCTAACCCTGGAATCTCTAACTTCCGTTTCAGATTCGCTTCGCACCAGAAGTTCTCATTTTGTCAATTTGTAGGTAATCCCTGGTTTGAACTTAGGAAAATTTTGAAATTTCGCTTTTACCTAACGTGACAATTCCTACGTGCTGGTCTTTTGAGAGCTCAAATTCTCTCTCACTTTCCATGTAGACTTCATCAACCATTTCAGGATATTGTAAAGTGTCGTTCACTTCAGCCCCAAATTCGATTATATGCAGCCAAACATACTCCACCACTGCTTCGTCCTGGAGCATAACCCATGCCAAAAGGGTTGATGCGAAGCTACCCCCCATTCAAAAGTGCCTTCTCAGCAACGTACACTGACTTTGCACTAAATACGGTGGAGTCGCATGGCGTGGCACAGACAAGATGTGGGCTTGGCACATACCTCATTTATCAATCTATTTTTAATTATTCGTATTTACAGTTGACATGTGTTCTGAAACCGATAAGTTTGCGTGCTGCTTACCTCCGTCTGTGAACTGCTGTAACAAATGGACAAACATTTCTCTTGGCGTTCGCTAGTTTATTAGTAGTTTCTGGGCAGATGTGGGTCAACATGCTCTTCAGTGAATTAAACTACGACTGACGTTTTGATGAATTTCCTAAGGAAGAACTCAACTGTGTCGGTATTAATTGAGACAGTTTGTCGGATTTGCACTGAATTTACATTGACAAAGCTGAGGAAAGCAATAGCAATACATTAAGTTAAGTCAACACAAGGACTGTTTTCTTAAATCCTATGAGAATGGACTTTGATGTGTTGCTTTTGAAGGACAGCATAAAGTGTTTCAGCTAAGGACTGGATAGTAAACAAAAGATACTCGCATTGGAAGCTTTTTGCGTTGCTAGCCAGGACAAATGAGCACGAGTTTACTAGACAAACTAAAAGGCTGTTCAGTATTGATGGAGGAGTGCAAGTGGTGCCTCTTAGACGGAGATACATAAAGGGTTATATTCAATGAAGAACAAAGAATCTAAAATTCTGAAATCTTATATAGAAGTTTGCAAATCTAATGGGTTTCCTACATACAAAAAGTATGTAGGAAATACTCGCAGTCAAAGTGATTTGCCTGCATTACTGGATGGCAACATAATGCAATTTATAAGGAAGGAGCACGGAAGCACTTAAATAGCAATGAATGGCTTGAATTATTGAGTTTCTTGTTTGAATTGTAATCAACAAAAAAGGAACATAATAGACTGGGTTAATGGCTTTGAAGAAAACTTTTATGGCCGTCTCACGTTTAAAGGATTTCTGCTTAAAAATTCACTATACAAGTAATAGTGCAGGAAAATTAAACGCAAAGTTACTGCGCTTTGATTACGTCACGAATAAATTAATGAGCTATCTTCTGCAATGAACGCAGAAGTAGGCGATGGCCAAAATGGACATGTGGATTTTCAACGAGGAATCAGGAAGACTCAGAAATTGTGCCCGCGCAGGGCTGTCAGCACCTAAGTAAGCTCCTCTGAGGTCTTCCGTTGAGACGCATTTGCACGACTCTACTCTACCCAAAGTTAGGAATGTCCCACTTTTAAAAGATGGTTTTGTGTTCAATGTAATTCATACACATGTCGTGCTTTTGAATTAGTATAAGGGAGCAAATACCTTGTAACCATCGGTCATGTTGCTCCCAGGGCATGATGAGTTGCTTCTTCCCTGGACGAAACCGCAAGTCGTACACTTGGTATAATTGGTCAGCTTCATATTTAACCAATTTGGCTGTAATTCCATCGACTCCTGGCGACTTATGATTTTTGAGCCGATGAATTGCACGGACTGTTTCATCTACATACTCCTTTTACGGCTGGGTCCAAGTATGTCTGTGGGCCTATCAATGATAACATTCTTCAGGTGGTTGTCAAGATCATTTGTTGATGCTTCATCTAAAGGATGTCTGTTGAATGCGGCTATTGCGGCATCTTATAGGTATTGCGGAGCGCTGTGTTTTGGATGGCTTCAGTATTCACTCTCACCTGATTGTCAGAGGGGATTCTGGGAGGTGTTGTAATTCCAGCTCGGAGCACCATGCCAACCAGATAGTGATCCGAATCTATATTGGCCCCCCTATATGTTCTGACATTCATCAAGGCTGAGAGGTAAGGGCGTTCAATCAGCACGTGGTCAATTGGTTGAAAGTGGTCCCGTTTGGAGAGGCCCATGTATGTTTGTGGACCGCTTTCCGCCCAAACCAGGTACTTCCAATAACCATTTCATGTGACCCTGCTAATTGAATAATCCGCAGTCCTTTATCATTTGTATTTTGATGTAAGCTATGGGAGCCTGAATACGGACTCGGTCCCTATTTGGCTGTTAAAGTCCCCAAGTATGATTTTGAGATCGTATCTGGGACAGATTTCGAGGGTTCGTTCTACTACCTCGTAGAAGTTAACCTTCTCCGACTCTGCAGTCTCCTCAGTAGGGGCGTGAACGTTTATGAGGCTTATATTTCTAAACTTGACTCGTGCCTCGGGTTCGACTTGAAGGAAAACTGTATTATTCAGGCAGATCGCCTATTTGCAAGATTACTGGTAATCTTGAAGTTCATCAAATCGAGTGGCCGTGGCATTCACGAAGGATACCAGCTCTCCCAACCTGCAACTAAAGATCTCTGTGAGGTCCTCTAAGAATTGTTCATCTAGTGTTCACAGCTTTGCTCAAGTTGAGCCGGACAATCGCAAAGGAAGTGTCCAGGGGTTTCTTCACTGCTTTACAGCTTCGGCTAGGTGAATTATTGAGTATGCTGAGTTTGGCGGCATGGTTCGCTACAGGACAGTAGCCTAACAACCCGCCGTAATTCTGTACGCACTTACGCGGGTTTGGCCCAACACTCTCGGGATAGTGTTTTGTGAGAGGTGAATTAAATCGTCCTTGACTTGCCTGCGTAGATCTCGGCTACACTGTTTTTATCCGAAAAAATCGCATCGACTCCGTAGACCATCCTTCATGCGCCGGTGAAGTGTTTGACCCTCCAACACTTCCCCGGTCCTCTACTTTCTTGAAGCTCGGCTTGCGTGTGGTATTGTCCTTTGGAAATGCTCAGAGTTTCCGATGTATATCTTCTAGGACGTAACTGTGGCCGTCAGGCTTCGCTATTGATCTGGGCTTATGTAGTGAGGCAACACTATACGCTACAGCGTATTTAATGTGGCGATCCTGGGGAGAAAGTGGAAGATTATATTGAAGGCATTCGCCTGCACACGCGGTTCTTTGTATCCTATTAAGTTTCTAGTTTTGATCAAGTGTATTCAGAGTTTCCAGTTGAGATTTTATCGCCAAGGGAGTCCCCAGTCGCTCACCAAACCTTATTTTAATACCTAGAAACTCATTGAACTTTATCCAATCCATTTCCTGGGATTCCATCTTTGCATTACAATCCGACCATCTAGTGCTAGCGAATCTCTAATTAACTGTAAAATTTTCGAAGTACAGATTGGTAGGTCAACTTCTTCACTTTTTTTTATCACGTCGTACGTTAGCGGGCACCGCACGTTTACACTAATGTGAATAGCTGAGGTGATGAAACCAAGTAGCTTCCTTCCTCTAGGGTTGCTTTTGCTACTTCCCAATGAAGTAGTAATGCTTGGCTCTGTGGGGTGGGGCTTAAGAAAATACTCAAAGTCTTCCCTGCATGTCGCAAGTGGCGACTAAAAGGAATAGAAATTTGTATGCCATCAACCTGTAAATTTTTAAACTTTATTACTATCGAAACGTGAACAACGATTCGGATAGGGACTCACCTCACGGCAACGACCTTTGGCTATCGAAAACAGATTATGATTGGTTTCTGGAATGTGTTTACTCTCTTCGACAACGGTAGCGGGGGTCCTCAGAACACCCGTTTTCCCTAACTAGAGCGAGAATTCCACTAATATAAACTAGATATTCTGAGCCTAAGCGAAGTAAGATGGCGAGACTGTGGAGAGTATTCCTCTCCCTCGTGCCACAATTATGGAAATGTGCTTTTGTACTCTGGGTGGTAGTAGACGTGAATCCAGTGTCGGATTGCATCTGGGAACTACGGCACGGCGCGTTTTCTTGACGTTAGAGCCGGTTTCTGACAGAATCCTAAGCGCTAAGACGTACGACCTAGCTGTCGCTGGACAGTTGCTCGAGCGGCAGATCAACTATGTAACCCGACTGAAAATATCGATGAGCATTGGACGCCATCAATAATGTTCTCTCTCGAGTGCCACGCCCCAAAGGAGTGTCATAAGACCTGGTTGACTGCGGAGTCGTGGAAGCGAGTCGGTGATCGGTAGGAATTGGAGGCTCTACTGACCACTGTGAGTGATGGCGGCCGTGACGTGCTCGAACTTCGATACCGAGCGAAACTCTGAGAAGTGTGCACGCCGTGAAAAGATAGAAGTTGCTATTGCGCTGGTCGAGGAAGTGGAAAATGTCGCAGATCGCAACGATTTCAGAACTGTATATAGCATCACGAAACAGCTTGCGTGTGGTCACAAATCTTTCGAGAGGTCTGTGATGGACGTCAACGGTCGACTTCTTGTCCAAGATTGTAAACAACTGAGCACTTCACCATGGTTCTTAACCGTATTACTTACGCGAAGGTTCCGCTCCTTGTGGAACAGTTCTTCTCAGCAGAAGAGAAATCATTTTGGGTCGTTAATGCAATCAAACAGAGTAAAGAAACTGGGCTTTACGGTCTGCCTGCGGAGATATTTATTACTGCAGTTCTGCGGTTTCCACTCGTACGGAGACCTTGGCATCAAAGAATATCTCCCAAGCTCGATCGTCAGAGAGAGCACTGTTTTCCACTCAGGATCCTCCTGCACCGACCACATGAACACCTTACGGATCATTTTGCTACAGTTCACAGAATTTAGATCTTTCAGATTCAGATTCAGATCTTTGCATCTTGTCACCCATACTATTTCTACTTGTTAAATGGTGATGTTCTTTATGCTGCTTTGTGTGTAGGACGTGCAAGAATTCAACTGACGATGACATCTTCCCTCTAACACCACGACTGCGCGAATGACATCTATTTGCTTTCTCACTGTGTCATGCACCTTGGCCAAATAGCTCCGGGTTTGGAAAGAGAGGCCAGCAGAGTTGGGCTGAAGATAAAGATCAACAAAACCAAGGTTCTCAGTCTCACGGGTCAGCGCGCTCTCCCTATCTGCATGCAGCATCGAAGCTGTCGATCAGTTTATATATCTAGAAAGCGTGGTTTCTGCCGACGGCGGCACCGAGCTAATTGTCTCCTGATGAATTAACAACATTAGATCCGCTTTTAATGTCCTGCCTAGAATCTGGAAATGCAGTTATCTCAACACGAAGATCAAGTTGCAACTGTTTTGTGCTAGTGCTCTTTCTGTGCTCCTATATGGGGAGTAGCACATGGAAAGTGAACTCCACTGTTGCTTAAAAGCTCCAAGCTTTCGTCAGTACCTGCCGACGTTGAATTGTCTTGAGGCAATGCATTTAGGCATTCTGCTGATATCTCCTCGATAGTTGTTATAGCTCATTTTGCTATTAATATTTTGTACTTTTCATCATTCACAGAATTTTCCTGCACCAACATGGCCCTAACTCCCTGATTTCTCATAGCCTCTCAGATTATAACAAACGGGGAATGTTTGGCGGTGTTTTGAGGACTTCTACCAGAAAAACCTTCTTCACTTCTGCCTTTGCCTGACACCGATGTCAGATTTGTTTTACACTCATCTGAAAAAACCTTCTTTCAATCGTCCAATGTTCATGATTTGTGGTTTTGGGCTATCGCTGCCTGGCAAATCACATTTTCTGCGTTAAAAATGGTTGTGTTGCAGGTCTTTAATATTTAAAATGCTTGTCGTATCACCGGCCTGATACTATCTCAAACGAACAACTTGGTGGGTGAACAGGCTTGGTACACGTATGCGATTTGGTAGGAAGATAGAAGTGGCAGTGGAAAGATCACATATTAAGTAGGGGTGACAATTGCATTGCGGGCTATGCTAGGCTGTGGAATCCACCCTCCCAAGATGGCCGATGAGTGGATTGCCCCAAGAGCATATAGGGCAGAACAGTAGAGGAGGAGTGCGAAGATCTCGGGAAGTTGTGGGGACGCTGAAGGGCGTAGGTGTGTTTGACGCGCTATACTTTACCAATTGTCTCAACAATATCAGAGATCACTTGATTTCAAATATGTTACTAGACCTCTTAGGTCTTGCGGCGGCGGAGGGCACAAGTAATCGTAAGGTAAATGCAGAAAGACAACTATGCTATTTCTTCTTTTGCTATTAATCTATTGTACGATGACCGAATTAGGTCCTAGAAACAGAATTGTCTCAGCATAGTTGGTTCTAAGAAAATTGACATTAAGACACAGGCTCTTGATCTTGGGGCTCCTAACATCCCTTTATTGTACCAATACCAAAGGTTTTCATTAAACCGAAAATTGGATCTTGGGACGGAAAGTCCTGCAACTTTTCCAGCGTTGGTACCAGTAGAAAAGAAGAGGCTTTGGCATGTTGCAAGTTGATTTGATTAGCCTTTATGTTTGTAGATATAAGTGTAGGTTAGTGTGAAAGGCACCGCACTGCTGCGTCCAGTTTAGGCCTCACTAGGATTATCAACTTGCCACACTTTTCACAGAAAATTCCAATTCTCTCCTGCGGTTGAAGTTTGCTTCTGTCGGGCCTTCCTCAAGGATTCACTTGAAGAGTTAAAATCCGTAGCTTACATCTTCATGTGTTTTGAAGACTCTTAGTATAGTATAGTTAAAAAAGCCCGTGGACCCTCTTCCCGCCCAACCGGACCGAGGGGCGACCAACCTAAGGACGGGCGGAAGGCAACATCCAAAGGCCCGCATCACAGCGATGATGCGTTTTAACGCAAAGTGTGTGCGACCATGCGAAAATGTATTACTACATCCCGATTGTCGCAAACACTTCAGCCAATGACGCGGAGGTTCTACACTACAGAGACATGGATCTTATATCGAAGACAGTGCGGATCAAGACTGAAACCCATTAGGTCAGATTGTTACTGGACTGGACTCTTCGGACTATAGCACAGGTTGCAAGGATAACCGCTTTTTGCATCTCCATGTATAGACCAGCCCTAAGATCGAGCGTTTTCAGCGCTTTATGTAAGTTCTGCGGGATTAATCCCGTCGCTGAAATTACTACTGGGATTACTTCGATTTTTTGTAGCCTCCAAGTCTGCTTCATATTGTTTGCCAAGGGGCCGTAGTTCCGGATTTTTTCGTGCTGTTTTTCAATAGTGTTCCGGTCCAACGGTACGGCTACATCGATTATAAAGCACGCTCGTTCTTCCTTCAGAAGCAGAACTAGATCGGGTCTGTTATGATTAACACTGTGGCCAGTGGCAATAGTGTGATCCCACAGTACTTTGACCCGATCATTTTCCAAGATTCTCTGCGGAGTAGACTTATAGTAAGGATGGTAGGTTGCCGCTAAGTTATACTTCAACGCAAGGTTTTGATAGAGAATCTTGCAGACGGAATTATGACGATTGGTGTACTCGGTACTGCTGAACATCCTGCACGCAGATGTTATGTGCTGGATGGTCTCCTCTTCACAGTTGCATAACCTACAACTGGAGTTGGTGATTGAGGAGTCGTGAAGAATGTACCGTTTATAATTTTTTGTTGGAAGCGAAGCATCCTGAATTGAAGTTAGGAATGCTTCGGTCTCATAGAAAAGTACACCATTTGTCAACCATTTGTTGGAGGCTTCGATGTCAATGCCTGACAACAACAAAGTTTTTATATGACCTCCGTGAGTGGATTTCTCTTTCCGCATGTCGATCTTCTGTTGGACTGAAGTAACATTCGACATGGGATCCAATTCTCTGCTTCTCAAGTTCAAAGGAGATAATTTATTATCTGCCATGACGGTAGCCTGATGTATTTGGCTAGAGGATTGTTTCTCGTAGAAAAACTCACGAAGAGAATGCACTTGATTGTAGTGCAACGTTGTTAAATCAAGTACCCCCCTTCCTCCCTGATGACGTGGAATAGTGATCCTCAATTTTTCGGCAGCTCTATTGTGCATGTTGTTGTTTGCAAGAACTACCCTTACCCGTCTATTGGCAGATTCTAAATCAGTATTACTCCACTGTATGACACCGAAGGACGGGAATGGCGAAGGTGTTGATTGCCATGATTTTATTTCTCCCGTACAGCTCAGTTTTAAGGACAAGATCCAGACGCCGTTCAAATTCCCCCAGCAACTTAGATTTAATTATTGCCACAGCAGGTGTTGTTGCTTGCAATATGCCGAGGTATTTGTAGACGTCGTCCAAATCCATACCCTCAATTCGGATGTTATTTTGGCTGTATCCACATTTTTCCAAACCCAACTGCATGCCGATATCCCTGCTGAACTGGATGGTGATGTCCAACAAGGAGCGAAGTTGGTTTTCGCCTTTGGCATACAATTTGATGTCGTCAATGTACATCAAATGACTTAATGTACATTTCGACAATATGCCATGCTTGACTTGGTACCCGCATTTGCTTTCATGCAAAAGATGGGATAGCGGATTCAAAGCCAAACAAAAGTGATTTTCCAAGTGGGCTTAGAGAGTCGCCTTGGAAAATGCCACGCCTGATTGGTATCTCTCCTGATGTTTGTGAGGATACCGATAGCTTCGTGCTCCAATTCTTCATTACTGTTCTCAGAAGAAGAACGACATTCGGGTTGATTTTATACAAGCGTAACACTTGTAGTAACCACGAATGTGATATGGAGTCAAAGGCTGATTTATAATCGATGTAGGCTGTCGAGATATTTCGTTTCTGATGAACCTGCCTGCTTTACAGCTGCAACGTAGATCAGGCTATGAACCTCTGTAGTAGTAATCTCGCTGACCAAACAATCAGCCAAAATTCTGTCAACGGCAGGAATGATGTTAGTAGTTGCCGAAGTAAACTTCAGTTTTGGGTTCTTTGGCCTAGCGTCTGGGAGAATATCAGCATACTCTGTGAATGCGACCTGGAATGCGGTCAAAGCCTCATTATAAATTGGGTCGACATCCCCAGTTACTAAGCTTCTCCTGACTACTGGATTCATAGAGTGCCTTACAGGTGGAGTACTTTTGTTACTCTTTTGACTAGTCCGGTAATTTGATGACTCCAGCCCGAACTGAAGTGAAACCTCTTGGAAGATTTGTTGCCTAGTTGGTAAGGCAACTCGGTTGTTATTCACTATCACCCGGTATTGATTGACAACGTTCTGCTCCGGAACATGACTTAGTTCCGGGAAGCGGGTTATGAACGCGTCATGGAGTTGATGTCTGTACCCTGATGGATTCCGTTCCAAATTCGTGACACGGTAATAGGCGCGGACGATAAATTTGTTAAACTGGTTCGTCCAAACCATACGACGCCTAGGTCTCCCGTCCTTGGTGGTTGACGGCATAACCGCCAAAACATCCAAGGGCGAAGAGCCGCTCTGGTGTTGTTGAACGACCCTTAACCGTGTTGGGTACTGTCTTCGTGTCCCTGGGGTCCCATTAAAAGAATTTGAAATATTTTCCCCAATTCTGTTCTCACGAGTGTTGGGGAGGCAGTCAACCCTGCAACAGAGCCCCAATGTTGCAATGTCCCATGGTTACCTCCAAAGGTAGGAAAGGTATTTGGAGGGGAGCCGCTGAAATACAGTGTAACGTCACTGCAGTTCGTCCGATAGGCGCGTCGATCCCTTCACCCCGGATTACGGATTTGTTAAGGAGGTTTACTCCCCCTGAACGGGAACAATCGGTAAGGGAGGACGAACACAAAGGGAAACGTTCTGCTTGTCCGCGGCTACTTATTTACAAGATTAACTTGCGATATTCGTAGCTGACCCGGTGGGTCATGTCATTGTCCGCAACCCAGGACACGCGCCTGGTCGCATGCAGCTCTGCGTTTGCAATTCAGGTGAGGATAAACCTGGTACGCGATATATATATAGGCTGAAATAGATAATAGATAAGCCACAGGTGGTTCGGCTGAGTTATTTTATTCACATAAAAGCGACGACTCTATAAATAACTTTAAGGTCATGTAACTTCCTAATATATTAAATATTAGTTTACGATAAAAGGTAATTCCATTATTTACGAATTTGTACATTAATGAACGTTTCCTTGCAGTTATTGTCGTAGGTTCGAACTTATAATCAAGTCCTGGCAGTTAGTCCCAACCGCGAGTATAATATTAGGTCCGTTGGTCATTGTATCTGGCCAGAAAAACATACAACTACACTTATCTGAAATCACAAAACCATGTCCTCCAGTGGATGTTGGGCAAAAATTTCATGTATTTTCGTCCTGCATGCGGCCGCAGTAGTTTGCCGCCGCCACCGCCACCACCACAGCGGCCACACATAAAAGTAGTCATAAAAGTTTAAGTCCCTGTAGTCCATTAAAATCACAAAAATAACAACTACAACGAGCGACCTCGTAAAGGACACAGACACTTTACTACTCAACATTTTCCAATGGATTTTCAAACTCTTTCGCATCGGACCCGGGAATTTTAAGCCATTCCCAACAATCTTGGTAATCACATTCTCGTGTTCGCAACGAACTTGTTTTCAAAAAGTTTCCATGTTATAATATATTGAGGTTTATTTTGCTTTCATATGATATTTTCCCTGGAATAGTTTTTATTCAATCTGAAGTAAAAATAATGGGAAACTATTGTAGTGGACGTTGTATTTCCAATCAGTTGAGATGGGAAAAGTCGTGAAATAAAAGTATACAAATGGGAGGAAAAGTTCGGACTTGCTGAATATATCGGATTGGAAAATGGAACTGCAGAGGAAGCTAAAAAGTACAAGAGTTTTTGAATGTGCTTCTGAAGTCAACAAAAGTTGCTTGTCCGGGCCTGAATGCCTTCAAATCAACTAGGGTAGACAAGCGAGCTCTGGCTATCTGAAGGCGAAACGATTCAGTTTCGAATCAATCGTAAAATTTATCCAGTTTAAATCAGCTTGTAGAGTCGTTACTTGAGGAGCGAACAGGATATCTTCATAGCGCTAAGGTGAAGTCGTTGATTTTATCGACACAGTTTCGTGGACTAATTTTATATCCCCTGCATGTTGGCTGAAGGATTCTGATCGTGTCCGGATGGAATTCCGCTACGACATTAAACGAGACTTTTATTTCCTTGAAGGTGATAATGTTACACGAGATGGTATACGCAACACGGGAATATAAAGATTGTTCTTTATGTGAAGGGGAATATATAAATTTTTGTTGTGAGAAAAAGGACCATTATTGATTTAGTTGAGTTCCATAGGAACCACGCCTACCAAGCATCAATGCCGATTTCTGAGAATATGTTTCAGCTTTCCCAGGATTTCTCGAAAAGTGAGTTCTGCATTGTTTCCAAGTCAATGATTTTCTCAAAAAATGGACACCTATGTATGTAAACCATCAGAAAAGCCTAAATTGTTGATGATTTCCAAATCAGTAAATTGAAAGTTGGTATACCTTATGGACTGTCAGTTTGAAGCAACAACCTTGATAGCATAGCATAGTCTTTAGATTAATACAAGTTCGCATATGTAGATCTCACCCCCAGAGGAGAGGAGAGAATTAAAGAATATGCCCTCTTCGTAGAATTATATATTTAAATGTTTTTGTAGAACTTCTGGATTCTGCTGGATAGCATAGGAAGTTTGGCGGTAACAGGGATGATAAACAAAAATGTTTCTCTTTCACAAATAAAATATCTTGAGGCATTGTTTATCATTACTTCGTAACGCGCAAGGTTTATCATTATTTTGTAATGCTTCAGTTCATCTTAGAGTCTTTTTCAACTGAAAAACGTTTTGCCCGAAAATTTATTAATAATAAATATTGTCCTCGGAAGTCTTTTTTTTTTGGAAATAGGAATAGAAGAAAAGATTCTAATCAAATTTTAGTCTTATTTACCTATTTAACTTAATTCAATAACAAGGATTAAGGGATACAATAACTATATGCTTTGAAGTTTCTAAAACTAAATTACTAAGTGTAGAACAAGCAACTTTCAACAAACAACTTAAAAAAATCACCACCGTTGAGAGTGAACTTGCCCTTCTGTATCTTTTTGAGTAAATAAATATCCAGTGCTCCAATCAACGCGGTTACTTAGTGATCGTGAGCTTTTGGTTTTAAGGTCGTGTTTCAACTCCGCCATGCTATTAACATAGTATGCTGGTCCCAAGCCCAGGTAAAGGAGGAGGGTTTGAGGCAACGTACTCTGTACTATCCTCAGTAAAACAAAAATGAAATGCTGGGATCAGGGAAAGAGATAAATAGAGTATAGCTGGAGTTATTCTACTATGCTAAATCCTACCTGATCTCTCTTGGTGACTGGCTCCGCGACAGGTCGGCCAAGAAAATGCATACAATGTCGTTACAAACATGATGATCGGATTGAGTCACAAGCCTCGGAGAAATGCTAGGGCGTCCACCTCAGTCGACGCGGCAGGATGGGCCTCGGTCCTGTCGAGAAATGGGTAAGGGTTCTTGACGCATGGACGGCGTCAGGACGTAAGCAAGTTAGTCCCCCACACAACGAACAAAACAAATACGTGTCTCCACGCTAAATGTTGGTACCCTAACTGGAAAGACCGAGCAACACGCAAGAGCCCTTCGAAAAGGCGCATTGATATCTGCGCTCTGCAAGAAACCCGATGGTCTGGTGCCAAAAGCTGCAACATTGAACGCGAAAGCGGTGAAAATGACTACAAACTTCTCTATTTAGGTAACCCACACACTCAATATGGTGTTGGCATTGCCGTCTCAGAGGGTTTCCGTGATGTCATTAAAGAAGTCGAACGATTTGATGATCGGCTGATGAAGATCACCATTATATCAGCTGATCGCACTATTCATTTCTTCACCGCGTATGCACCACAGACAGGTCGACCTGATGCCGAGAAAGATGACTTCTGGCAACTTCTCGATGAAAAGACTTGTCATGTGCCTGCTGACGATTATATAATCATCGCCGGCGACCTTAATGGTCATGTGGGTGAAAAGGCAGACGGTAACAGGTGCCATGGGGGAAAGGGGTTCGGAGCGCGCAATGAGGGTGGCGGGCGTATAATCGATTTTGCGGACACCCATGATCTTGTACTTACGAATACATGGTTCATCAAACGATTGTCTCTCTTCCCACATTTTATAGTGGGAACAATAAAACGCCAATCGACTATATTCTCATAAGACGCCAACATTTACTACTGTCACTGATTGCAAAGTCGTTCCCTATGAGACCATCGCACCTCAACATCGGCCATTGATTGCCGTCCTGCGAATTAAGCCACCGATAAAACAGCGTGAGGAACGCACTGGCCGGCCGCGCAATAAATGGTGGCGATTTGGTGAGAAGAAAGAAGAAACGGTCTCACTCATACGATTGCCGACCAATACGAATGTGGAAGAATCATGGAACCAAATGAAAGACACGATCCACAAAGCGGCGTCTGCAACCCTCGGGGTCACCAAGCCGGGTAAGCGGTACATCAACCGAGAAACTTGGCTTTGGAATGATGATGTTGAAATCAAGGTCCGTGAAAAGAAACGCCTCTACCACAAATTTCTCGATAAAACGCTTGCTAATTGGCAAATTTATAAGAATGCCAACCGGGAAGCAAAGAAAGCGGTCGCTGTTACCCGAGCGAACCATTTCAAAAATCTTTACGACAAACTGGACACTCGGGATGGCGAGATAGATCTGTACCGACTTGCTAAAAGCCGTAATGAACGCACACAGGATATCGAACACTTCTGTTGTGTTAATGACAAGAACGGTACTTTGCTTAGCAACCATCCAGCCGCAACGGATAGATGGCGAAAATACTTCGAGCAGATTTCAACTGAAGAATTTGCTCATCCTCCACTTCCACAATCATTGCCGACATTTGGAGCAGTTCCACCAGTCAGCGCAACTGAAGTCGCGGAGGCAATAAAACAAGTGAAATCGGGATTAGCAACAGGACCTGACGATATCGCATCTGAGCTCTGGAAAACGAAGAGCTGGGACCCAACACTGTGGCTCAGTGAATTCTTTAACCAAGTTATTCAGGAGAGAAGAACACCATCTGACTGGCAAGAAAGTACCACTGTTCCAATATGGAAAAAGAAAAGTAGCCCAGCAGAATGTTTAAATTACCGTCCCATCCGGTTACTTTCCCATACCATGAAGATTCATTCTTGACAACCGTATTAGCGAAATCATTGAAATAACCGTGAATCAAGCCGGATTTGTCAAAAACTGCGGAACTACTCACGCAATACCCGCTGCGCGGTTACTCATAGAGAAACACCGTGAGCAGCATCGCCCTCTTTGCATTTCTGGATCTTGAGAAAGCATTTGACCGTGTACCATCTCATCTGGTATACTTTACTCATCTGGTATACTTTACGACAACACTTCGTGCCAGAAGAACTCGTGCGTTGGGTTCAATTGCTCTACTACGATCCGAAAAGTAAAGTTCGAAGTATGGCGGGTGTATCAAAACCGCTTCGTGTCTGTGTTGGTGTTCATCAAGGAAGCACCCTTTCACCACTCCTCTTTGTTCTTGTTATGGACACCGTCACCCGGGATATCCAACGTCCGTACACACTGCTTTAAAGTTGCGAGAGAGGCGTCTTCGATGGTATGGTCACGCAATTCGTGCAAGCGAGAATTCACTTGCCAACATTAGTCTGAACATCGAAGTCGATGGTAAACGACCAAAAGGCAGACCTAAACAACGGTGGCTTGATACGCTAGATGGGGATTTGAAAGCCTCGAAATTGCACCCAGATCAGGCATTCGATAGAGCCAAATGGCGAAGCCGGTCACGACGAGTCGACCCCGCTTGTGAACGGGACAAAGGCTGAAGAAAAAAAGTTTCAAAGAAAAACGGTTTACTATCTGTCTGTTTTTTTATACAGATGGAAAACATTGAAAACCTCAGTGTGAGAGTTTTACCCACAAAAGCCACCTCTCCTCACCCCTATGGCCAACGGAACTATCTATAGATATTACATCGTGCGGTGGTCTAAAGCCCTAGCAAATCTTGGGTGCTCGACGAGTATGTGTTCCGGTCTCGGTATTCGTTTGAATATTCAGAACAGAAGGGAGAATTGTCATATCCAAAACGATATAAATACCGGTGATGTGCACCATGCCCAGTCAGAATCTAGAAACAGTCCCCGGTATCAGCGACCACGATGCCGTGGTCTTAGAGATTTCACTTTTCGACAGAGCCAACCGACCCTCTCCTTCTTTGGTCCTCGACTTCGAGAAGGCAAACTGGAAACTCATTAATAGTATACATAAATCCAAACTTGAACCTCTCCTCCTCCCTGTCCTCCTCTAGGCAAGTCCACCCAACAAACTACCATCCTTCTGCAAAATATTTCAACTCGCGAAAAAGTGAACATCCTAGCCGATCACTTCCTTCAAGCGCACCATCGCACCCTCCACATCCGTGATCAACACTTCGAAAGTATTGTGAACGAAGCCATTGAACAGCTCCAATCCGTACAACGTTTTTGCCGCCCCAGTCCCAACCTAAACCTTTTCTCTCAACCCTTTAACCATCCCGATAAACATGATGATGTTTCTCCCATCCACTTTGTCAGCCCAAGTTCAGTGGAAACTGTAATTGCAGCCTCCAAGAACAAAAAATCAGTGAGGCTCAACAAAATCCCTTCCATTATGTTGAAAAAGTGCGCTCCCAACATTTCCACCACACTTTCCTCTATAATTAATCATTGCCTCCTCAACGCTCACTTCCCCACCGAGTGGAAAAGTGCTCGCATTGTACCTATCCCAAAAAAGAACCTTAATACACTTAATCCTGATAGCTACAGGCCTATCTCTAGCCTATCTTCCTCCACCAAAATTTTCGAACGAGTCATCAAATCCCTCATAGACGAGCACTGTACTTCGAACAACATTCGTCCTGAGTTCCAATTCGTCAACCGAACTATACACTCGGTTGAGCACGCACTTCTTGTCCTCAAGACTGATATTCTTCTAGGTATCAATCGGAAGACACCCACCATAGCCTGCCTCCTTGACCTAAGGAAAGCTTTCAACTCCGTATGGCAATATGGACTCACGTATAAGGTTTCCAAAATCCTCAATTTCCATCCGCACCTCAGCTTTCTAGACGGGCGGAAATCCTCAGTTAACATCCAGCAGCATCTTTCCTCGTCCTGTACTTGCCCCGCCGGCATTCCCCAGGGTTCAGTCCCTTCTGCAACCCTTTTCTCCCTGTTCACCGCAGACATCCCCAAGCCAATCCCTCACCCGTGTCCTATCCGGACCCTCCAGTACGCGGATGACCTAATCCTGTATACCACCACTAAAGAAATCTTCCGCGGTAAAGCGCGTCTAAATGCTTATTTAGACGAACTTTACCATTATTTCACCGGTTGGAAATTCTCCTTAAATCCCGACAAGTGTGAGACCATTGTCTTCTATGGAAACATGAGAATGACGCCGAAAATGTAGAGCGACATTAGATCTTTGTCACTTATAATCCAAAACGATCCCATTCCCACTGAGAAGGAAGTCACTTACCTCGGAGTGACAATGAACTCCCACCTCTCCCACGTCATATGACGAAGGCACTAGGCCGTGCAACTGGTGCCTTCATGTCCTTGTATCCTATCTTTAAATACAATATCCCCACTTCAAAAAAGGTTAAGCTGTTTTGTTATAAATGGAACGATTCCGCCTCAAGGAGCGCAAGATTTTTCGTCATTGCGCCAACAGTTTTAAAAACGAAGATCGATCCAAGTGCATTTCCAACTATATCCTCTACGAGTTCTGCTAAATTCGATGCTTTCCTTGCCCGTCATGCCCTCAACTTCCTGGTCAAGTGTCAATCCCATCCCAATCCTCTTGTCTCCAAAGCCATGCAGATCGAGATCGTTGAAGATAACCTCCTTCGGATTCATCTATTTCCCCAGATCCTCTTATCCCTCCATTCACAGAACCGTCTCTTCGATTCCCTAGGTAGAGTAGTCTTCTTCACAGGCAATTTCTCCGACTCCCAATTTTATAAACCTACCTATCATTAGCGCCCCTCCTAGCTTTTAATTGCCATCCCTCTCCCGCATGTCACCCATCCTACCCCAGTCCTTTTTCCCTCCCAGTCCAACGCTGATTTTAAATATGCTCAACGAGTGGAGGTTTTTTCGACTTTTCCTCCAAAATGATTTGTAAATATTTCCACACATTTATTTCTTCAGTGATAAGTTAGGTTAAGCTTCATGATGTACCTTAGATTAAGTTTAACTGTTATGGTAGTCCCTAAGTTAATTATAAAGTTATTTTTATCCTTTCCCGTAAATAAAAAAATGTTGTTTTTGGAAATTGTTGTTTTTCATGCCCAGTCAGAACCAATTGAAGCATTGTTACGCGAACACATCCTCATCCATATCTCCTCCAACCAAAACCATCCCCTCAGCCTACAACACTCCACTCCTCGTCTATACACGCCACCACGCCCCTTACAGTAGAATCCATCATCCTCTCCCGAAGCAATAAAAAATCGACCGGCCCTAACCACATCCCAATCATTATCATAAAAAAATGCCCGAAAATTCTCAGTCCAAACTCTTCAGACTATGCCTCTTATCAGCTTATTTTCCCAACCTATGGAAGAAATCCCATATTGTTTTCATCCTAAAAAAGCAACAGCCAGCGGCCTCCCCGGGCAGCTCCCGCCCCATCTTAACTCCACCTGGAGTACATCGTCCATGACATCACGTTCCAGCACATCTCCGACGACGCCATAATTCCCTCATTCAACAGGCATGGCCACGGCACCTCCCAAGCCCTCTACGCTCTCAGAACCGACATACTTTCCTAACTAAACAACAACATCATCACCACCACCTGTCTCTTCGATATCCAGAAAGCCTTCGACGCTCTCTGGCATGAAGACCTCAATTTTAAACTGTCCTGTACCTTCAAAGTTCATTCACAACTGTGCAGATTAACTCTGAACTACCTATCCGCTCGGCAATCCCTAGTCCGCATCAATGAAACCCTATCCGACCTGTACAGCCCTTCTGTAGGCATTCCACAAGGATCAATACTGTTAGCAACCCTATTTCCTTTATATACCGTTGACATCCCACTTCAACACCCTACCAATTCCCTATCAAAGCCTTCCAATACGCTGACGATTCAATCAACACGAATCAATACAAATTCCTCCATTCATAGAAACCCTTTCTCAACCCTAACATCGTCTTCCATTGCCTACCGCGGTAGAGCAACTTTCACCTGAAGATGCTAGCCGATACCGGCAACCTGGTGATCAAAATCGGGGCATCCCCCATTCCTTCTGTCCAATCCATTAAGTACCTCAGAATACCGCTCAATATTCGTCTATCACACGTCCCCCCCCCACTCCATCCTTTCCAAAACCATGGCTCGGCTGAAAACCCTATGGCATATCATCAGGAAAGACTCCCCCATCCTTCTCAAAGTCAAACTCTTCTACTACAAGCAGCTTATCCGAACCTCTGATCAATCATGGCTTCGTGGCATGGTGCGATGTCCCAACAGACGCCCAAATAGAACGACTGCATGTACATGAAATGAGGTTCTTCCACCTTTCCCTTCTCCAGTCCAATCCACACTCCAAGCCTACGACGAGAAAAACCCGCATAGACTTGCTCCTTCAAGTATGTAGATAATTTCCTTTGGGGAAAATATATATATATATGCCCTTCAAAGTTTTTGACTGGAGGCCTCGTAGTAGCCTAAGTTGAATTGAGAGCCGTGAGGAGAACTCGGGAAGTAGTCGTGGGAGCGGACTACTTCTAGGAAACGACGCCCGGATCCTACTTGAATTACTTCCTGGTGAATTTCTGCGAGAGGGGCTACCGTTTTTTCTTAACTGCCACGCCAATAACCATCATGAGATCTTCGGAGGAAGCCACACCAATCGAAAATTGAATTGAATTTATCTTTGGCAATATGCTAGAAGACATGACTCAAGAGAATACTTCGATAAACGGCCTAGCCAAGAGCTAGAGGGTGTCGGATGCATCTTCTATGTCGAATCACTGAATATTTAGACCCAGGGACCCAGAAGGAATATTAAAGTATCCCAGGAGAACAGATGCAGGCCCCTATAAAATAACAATAACAGATGGTTCAGGAGTAAATTGGAACTGGACATAGTGGTAGAAAACAGCAGAGCGTCATTAACGCATATGTGGCCAGCTGTCCGACTAGGACCATCACGTTATCAACCGATGTATCCTGGTAGGACAGGAACCTAGCCAAAATGAAAATAGAGGGTACAAAATTCATCAACGAAGCGAAGGAAACCGGGGTCGGCCCAAGGTACAAAAATGCAGCTTGACGGAATTCTGTGAAGGCAGATAGAACAGAACTTAGGGAGTTACACAAACTGTAAACAGTGGCTTGTATCTGCCTCACTTTGGCAATGAGGCGAACCCAATAGCACCCCTGAAGGCCATTTTCGATTCGAACCCTCCCCATTTTCATATACAGAGGAGGCAAAGAGGACGATCTTTAGAATGACTGAAGTATCAGCTAGGTTGGAAGTTGGCTAAATCAAGATAACTTTGATTGGTTCTTCCTAGGCGCTATACCGATTTCCTGGCACCAACCGACAATTTCTGCCAGAAATTTGCAACACGTTGGAGTAACAGAGCAAAATGGAAAACCGTAGTAGTGAACTATGGCCTAAACCAGCAACTGATTATATGATATACTGACGGATCCTTCACAGCAGAGGGAGCGAATGCCAGGGCCATTGGAGCAAAGCAAACATGTTTCAAGCGAAAGTATACACTGCAGATAGATGTGCCTCCTTCAACCTCCAAAAGAACTTTAGAGCTACATATTGCTATCCTGACCGATAGTTAGCAAAGCACCTAGGTCTGAACGAGCTCTAAACTGGTATATGAATACGCTCTGAACTGAAACGTCCGAAGGAACTATACTGGGCGGACCTACGAGGATTATAAAACTTCAGGGTGTTCATGGGGGATATCAGCTCAAGCGTTCGAAGAATTATTTAACCCTTACCGGGAAGAGCCTCCTGATTGTAGGACTCACTAGTCATTGCAAGCTAAATTGTCACCTGCGGAAGCTAGGTATATCTTCGGAGACTTCCTGCAGATTCTGTAGGGAGGGCCACGCCAGAATGAAATACTTGGAAGTCCGAAACATCTTGAAATTCCTTCTCGTTATGGGCTTGATCGATATACTATAGTTAAGAGGTAGAGTTTAACTATTAAATGAGCACAGTTGTTCTTCTATCACGCAGAACAACTTCCCTTGACAATATTATAATTGCGAAGGGAGCCAAAGGCGAAAGGCATTGACTTCAATTATAGGGATTATTCAATATATATTAGGTTGGGGAAAAAGTAATGTCTACTTATCGCATCGGTGTCTCTTTGACAGTTTTATGATCGTACGTTTCAGTCTCAAGTTATAGCGCGTCAAAGATGGAGTCCACTAAGGAAGAAATTCGTCATATTTTACATTTTTACTACCTCAGAGGTAAAAATGCAACGGAGGCGGCCAAAAAAATTTGTGAAGTTTATGGGTCCGATACTGTAACGATTCGCATAGCACAGCGTTGGTTGGATCGATTTCGTTCTGGTGTAGTGGATGTCGAAGATACAACCCATATTGGTAGGCCAATCGTCGTAGAAACCGATAAAATCGTCGAAATCATCCAAATAGACCGGCATATGAGCATTCGCTCGATTGGCCAGGAACTGGGTAAACACCATAAAACCGTTTGGAACCATTTGCAGAAGATTGGATTCTAAAAAAAGCTGGATGTTTGGGTGCCAATCAACGCCTTCGATGCACTGCTGAAATGGAACGAATTCGACTCATTTTTGAAGCTGACGGTGACTGGTGATGAAAAGTGGATCACGTACGAAAATCTGAAGCGAGGTCGAAGCGCGGCAAGCCGGCCCAAACCATCGCCAAACCCGGATTGATGGCCAAGAAGGTTTTGCTGTGTGTCTGGTGGGATTGGAAGGGAGTCATCCACTATGAGTTGCTCAACTATGGCCAGACCCTCAATTTGGCCCTATACTGTGACCAACTCGACCATTTGAAGCAGACGATTGACCAGAAGCGGCCAGGATTGGTCAATAGGAATGGTGTTCTGTTCCACCAGGACAACGCGCGGCTTCACAAATCTTTGATGACCCGCCAGAAGCTACGGGAGCTCGGATGGGATGTCCGTGCAAAAGACTCTTGCTGCTACTAAGTTCGCTTCAAAAGAGTCTTGCGAAAACTGGCTGTCTGAGTTTTTTGCAAATAAGGAGAGGGGGTTTTATAAGAGGGGGATAATGAAGTTGCAACAAGTTTGCGAACAAAACGGCACATACTTGACTTAAATCGGAAAATTCTAAGTATGTTAAATAATGCGTTAAAATTCAATTACAAATACGACATTACTTTTTCCCCAACCCTATATTATTGTACTGTTACATTCGGAGACCGGCCTGACACAAAACATATCTATCACGTTAATGGATGTTGCTTCTGAGCTGCGAAGATTGGGAATATTCCTTAAATGAAGTTTCCCGTCTAGACCGGTCATCATATCTAATTACGCGACTTTCATGTGTACACTCGGAAGAAAAGTCTGGCCAAACCACGTCCGACTTGGCCAACGTTGCCCAGGTGTGCTTCACCCGAGAAACCCACTCGCATAAAACAGTGCCGTTTGCCCTATCAACCTATATATTTCTGAGTACTGGCTGACTATCACCAGCAATGAACTGCCCTCCGCGCAATATAAACAAATATAATGCATTGGATGAGTGGTATAACGCGGAATGAAAATACCCGCAATTGGTTGCGGATGTTTTTATTTTAAAGACTGCTGCGGTTTTGTCCAGGGCAGCCTTTGTCCAGGGAGCAGCGTAACCAAAGTGGTTAGCAAATGTAGTTCGCACCATTTTATCAATTCGAAGACATGTCATAGCTACGAATTCTATCCACGGAAAAAAACCGCCTAGTATTTCTGGCCAAAAGGAAGCCAAAGCTTAAATATTTCTTGTTTGGAATTGAAGGAGTCCTGAATCCGTCTTCCACTTGATGACGGACTAGACCAATTGAAGATAAACTGCCTCTCACTTTTCTGGTCCATGGTCCTCGTTTTGGGTTCGCACCCAAACCTAACAATTTTTACTTTTCAATTGGTCTGGTCCGTCATCAAGTAGATGGCGGATTCATGACTCCCTCCGTTCCGAACAACAAGCAATCATGGTTTGATATGTTTGTAGTGATTGGAAGGCCTCCCGACTACACCGAGACCAAACTTTAGACCGAAAAACATAGATGACCCCTCGTATGGGTTAAAAGCTTATGACGAAGGAGAAGACAAACAGCAGCAGCAACCTACGGAGTGTCAGGAACCTTACTTTCTAGTTTGTTTTTATTGCACAGAATGACAAAACCCACACCGAGACCCCAAAAAACAAAGTACAGTAGGAGAAAATGAAGTACATACTCGAATGTCGTAATTCGATTAAGGAGATATTCGTTCCCTCCTCGTATATCCAAGAAATTCTAAAAGGGCGGAAGTATTTTTACTATTATAATATTTTCCGTATTAAGAGCATCTCTGGCATTAATTGCTGGATGGAAGGGCGGTATTGCCTTGGGGAAGTTTATACATATACATTGCCTTTCCAGCTGTTGTTTAGTACCTCAGAAACCAAACGTACTTCACCATTTTCTTTTACACCAATAATTACCATAAGATCGAATTTAGCTCTATATTCTCCCTTACCTCTGAATGCATTTGTATTTCCTTCTTGTTTCTGAGTGGTTATTTGTTGCCATCCGCCTTTATTGGCAATCGCCACTAATCGATAGAAAAAAGGATGAAAGTCCGATAATCTGAATTGATTCCCAATAAAGATGTCGCCATCGCATCTATTTTTTCCTTGGCACCATAGTCCGAATAGTCTCATCTACAATCAGTTCTTAGCTTGCCTAGATACGGTTGTTGTTTGACATAATAATCCACACAAACATACACTGAGCACCCCCCATTGGACCAGATTTTCTTGATATCAAGATCCATCAGATAAATCTCTGTGAAGAAAAGGATTCCATACATTATTTTTCCGTTTCTCCGAAATCAAAGCTCTGCTGCAATATAGTGTTGCAATGGTTGATATGTTGACGCTCGGAGACAAGTTTCTGCCATGCATTCAGGCGAGAATCAATTTCCAGTTTTTCTAGGAAGAATTTGTTTGCATACCATCGGATAAAAACTGTAACATGCGCGGAAAATTTCAATCTAATTTTTCCACGAAACTGATGTTGTGAAAAGTGCACTCTATTTTTGCTTTGGAAAAATGAAATGCAGAGAATTTATTTCATTTCTGCTTGGAGCTATGACGAAATGATTTTGCAAAAATTCAGATTGTGTACGAATTGCAATTGAAATTGAACTGGAAAAATCGGACCGCCCTTTGTACTTACATAGTAAAGATGGTAATGATTTTTGCATCGCAAAGCACAATTTATTTTCGAACCAATTTTAGAAGGTACAGGACCATATTAAGGCAGGGTCTGTAGTTCTAAAAATGCATGATAGGAAATGTGTGGAAATAGACATATGCATTGTCACATATCGTCAAAAAAATAATTTTCTTGAGGTAGAAAAAGTTATTTCAAATCTTTAGGTCCTAGTATGCATGCCATTTGACTGGAGTGCCGATTTGAAACGTTGTTCCGCCAATTGGAGGCACTATTTGCGTTGGCAGGCGTCACAACAGACGCTTTGCGATTCAACTACGCCGTTATCGGTCTCGACGAGGAGAGCATTGGATTGGTCAAGGATTTGTCTGCTCTTACGTCCGGCTGAAAGAACAGTTTATACGCCGTTCGTTAGTGAGTGAAAAAGCGAAGGTGAATCACTTGCTGAACGAGCTAACGTTTGGCGACGATACCCCCAGCCAGCTGCTTCGAGAAATTAAACCGCAAGGTGGGGATAGGTCGGCTCAGAGCAACTGAAGTCACTTTGGTTGGAACGGCTCCCAGAAATCCCTCGAGCCAGCTTGGCCTACGCGGACTCGGGGCCGCTGGAGGTGTTGTCCACAAGGTCCAAGAGGTCGACACACGCCTGGTGATCTCGGACGTCTCTACAGACACAAATCGGTAAGTTGAAGAATCAAAGTCATGAGGACGACAATTGCGGACGCAGTCAAGAAGCTTACGGCGACCGTAGGTACTTTGCGTTCAGGTAGTCGCATGCCCGGACCATCATCTGCCCCGACGATTTACTAGTCATCATCATCATCATCAACGGCGCAACAACCGGTATCCGGTCTAGGCCTGCCTTAATAAGGAACTCCAGACATCCCGGTTTTGCGCCGAGGTCCACCAATTCGATATCCCTAAAAGCTGTCTGGCATCCTGGCCCACGCCATCGCTCCATCTTAGGCAAGGTCTGCCTCGTCTTCTTTTCCTACCATAGATATTGCCCTTATAGACTTTCCGGGTGGGATCATCTTCATCCATACGGATTAAGTGACCCGCCCACCGTAACCTATTGAGCCGGATTTTATCCACAACCGGACGGTCATGGTATCGCTCATAGATTTCGTCATTGTGTAGGCTACGGAATCGTCCATCCTCATTACGACGATTTACTAGTACCACCATAAATTCGGAGCTCAAGCGACTAAATGTATTATCAGATGCAATTTCAATCCAACAAAAAACTATGCTCGCGAGGTATCTCGGCGGCTGCTACCCGAAGCGCAGTAGCAGGTCGCGTTACAATATTTGACCCTCTGTTGCTTTTTAGTTGACACGGGTACTGAGGTGTCGGTTCTCCCCGCACCCCGTCCAAAGACGTTGATGCCACAGAGCTTGCGACTGGCTGCCGCGAACTCCTCTCGCATCACCACTTACGACTACAGGCAGGTAGACGTGAGTCTCGGAGCGATTCGTTTTGGCGGATATTAGCACCCCCATTTTAGGCGCAGACTTCCTGTGGGACACTGGGCTGTTGGTGGACCTACAGAACAAAGCCTTGATAGACCCCGCAACCTTTTCAAAGTCGTTAGGAAAAATGTTCACCTGCGAAAAAGACACCCTTTCTATCTTTCTATTACTTTCGAGGACATTGCCGAATATCACATTCGCGCACTCCTCCGAAAATATGCTAACATCTCTACTGAAAGTAGCTTCTCTCAAACTGTTAAGCATGATGTGCAGCACCACTTCAACACTACCTGCTCCCCGATCTTTTCACTTCATTTGGTCCCCATATTAAACGGCGAATGGAGACCTTGTGAAGATTACAGGCGCCTGAATGCCCAGATATAACCGGTACCCTATTTCACTTATCCATGATTTCGCGCATTCACTGATAAACTGTCGTATTTTCACGACCTTGGGTACGTATCGCCAAATCGCTGTGACGCCCGAAGACATACCGAAAATGGCTATCTGTACACCTTTCGGACTCTTCGAATTCATTACAATGACTTTTCGCTTGTGCCACGCTGCTCAGATATTTCAGAGACTCATCCACTCTGCCCTACGAAATTTAAACTTCTGTTTCGTCTACATGGATGATCTTTTCATCTCATCTTCTTCCGAATCTGGGCATATTGACCATATTAAGTGTATTTTTCAACGTCTCCTTCAAGCTGGGCTCTTTCTAAACATTGGAAAACATTCAGAAGCAGTTGAATTTTTTCAGCGACATGATTACCACTGACGAAATTCAATCAGACGCAGGCAAGGTTGAAGCGATAAAAAAATTTCCGCTGCCAACCACGCTGAGGGATCTCCTTAGGTTTTTGGTCATGTTAACCTTCTATCGTCATTTCTTGCCCAACGCCGCTCATGACAAAGCGATCCTCAGCGGTTACTTGTCTGGGCGAAGTTGGCTGGCCCATTAGGGCCTTCCGGGCGATTAAAATGCCAAAAAACGGCTTGTTGATGCTACACTGCTGGCATTTCCTCAGTCAGATGCACCCCTAGCTGTGTTCGTCGATGCCTCAGAGACAGCGGCAGTTGCCGCTCGTCGATAACGGGTGGAGCAAACCTAGCAACCGTTGAGCTTCTTTTCGAAACAATTCAACTTAACTCAACGTAACTGCAGCGCCTATGATCATGAGTTACTCGCAGTGTACCTCTCCATTAAATACCTCCGTTTCTCCCTGGAGGGTAAGCCGTTCACAGTGTTCACGGACTAGAAGCCCCTTACTTTCGCGCTTAAACAAAAGCCCTACAGAGCGTCTCCTCACCAGCTTCGGCAACTGAGCTGTATCAGCCAGTTTACTTCCGACATCCAATACGTGTCTGGAAAAGGCAACGTCGTTGCCAACACTTCGTTTTGAATCTCGGGCGTCACAGTCCCCACTGCGTTTGATCATATGGCAATCGTAAGACACAAAAGGAGAACGTAGAGCTTCAGAGCCTGAAAGCAAACTCAATATACAAGTTCAAGAAGTTTTCTATCTTCCGTTCAAACTCCTACTTACGTGTAAGACCTCAGACAAGGGACGTAGGCCATTTATTCCGGCCGATTTTCGCAAGGAAATATTTCACGCTCTACACGATCTTGTGCACCTAGGGATCAGGACGACGAACCAGCTAGTCACCGGCAAAGAGCTTTGGCCGTCCATGAAAAAGGACATCAACTCTTGGGCCAGATGAGTCCACCGCTTGTCAGAAGTGTAAGATCAACAAACACGTACAAAAGGAAGTAGTTGTATTCCCTCGGTCGACCAAGTTATTCTACACCATCCACCTCTACATACAAGTATTGCTTCACACATTATGGCACAATTTTATGCCGAGGCCCTCTATCGAGAATGGATGCCGCGCTTTGGTGTTCCAGCCGCAATCATCACGGACCAGGGAAGCGCATGGTGAAGGTCAACCTTCCCAAAGCGACTGCGATCACTCAAGACATGGACGACCACATACCATAAAGGAGAGTTTGGAACCTGCTGCCCACAGCAGAAGAGAAGCTGGACGAGCTTGATCTGGGCTTTCTAGAGCTCAAATCCGACAGCGGAAGGCAAGGAAGGTGGTGAGTAATGATCCGATATTGATTCCAAATTCAAAAGGAGTCGATGGCCAGCACTGAAATAGCCTCCACCATGCAAAAACTGCATCTGGAGTAATTGCAAGGAAAAGTTTTAAAGATAACATTAGAATAGTGCTGATTCAAGAATCCTAGGTGTACTGGGGGCAGATTCGCGGTCTACAAGGAAGAGGCATGCAGGTAATTTGGGATTCCTCTTATGAAAAACCAATAGGTTGCCTCATTTTCAGAAGAAACTTCAAAGTTCCTAATTGTGGACCTTGTAGCCGTGCAAGTTTTACTGGAAGTCAGAAGAAGAACTCGAGAAGAAGTCATGGCATCAGCATACTTCCCAGGAGGCAGCACCTGGATCCCATCAGAATTAATTGCTGTGGTGGCGAAGTTTTACTACTTCCTTTCGGCTACGGAAGTAGCGTCATTAATCGAAGATGTGAGCACTATCTTGAATTAATTCTTAGCAATAAGTTAGAAATATTAAACATAGGAAACACTGCAACATTCGTGGTCAGCACCAGACAAGAGGTGCATATCTTTAGGGAATATTCTGTCGAAAGAACTGGTCAGGAATTGGAGGGTGATGTCGGATTACAAAATAATCACATTCGACATTAAGGGCAACTCAAAAATAAAAAGGATTCTAATTAAGTAAGATTACGCTCCTATGCAAGACACCTGACCAATAACGTGGCTCATTTACGTGGCTTTTAGTGATTTTAGGAGCGAAGTGGAACTAGAAACAATAGTGGAAAAATTCAACAGAGTCTAAATTAACGCCAAGATAGTTAAATCATCAATAGGTGTACCCTAGTGAAAGATGAACCTAGAATGCAAATAGAGCTACGAAAACCCTTCAACAGGGCAAACGAAACTGATGACTGACCGAGATACCAAAATGCACTGGCGTCGAATAGCAACGAGCTCAGAAGGTAAAATGGAAGATCTTCATTAGATACTCTGGAAGGAAAGAACAAACCATAGAAGCATCCAGGTCATACAAAGCTATAGCGAAAGACAGGGCAATATCCTTTGTCTACCCCAGAAATGAAGATGGGACATTTACCGAAAATGAGGAAGACAGGGTGCATCTGCTTTTTCAAACCCATTTCCCTTGGCCCTACCTCACAGCGGAAGGCGATGACATTTCAGCTGACACGTCAAAAATGGACAGGGAACTGGAAACTTGCCAAAGAGGTATACTTGGAAGCTAATGTAAGGCGGGCAGTGGAAACCACTGAAATTACAAGAAATAGATGGAATTTTCCCAGCACTCATCCAGAAAGGGCAAGAAATTAATTTAGGATATCTCCTCAGAATGCTAACATTGTCATGAACCAGATTCTGATATACAGCCAATTAACACCCTTAAGTAAATGGTCAGAGAAATTGCAGCTGTGTCTGGAATTTCTAGAGCGCATAAATTCAGTAACACAGCAAAACAGCCAGCAACAGGCTCAGCTGACAAAGTTTCCCCTCGCCAATTTTGCTACTTGAGTTATATAAGCATGATTACTTCTGATATCCAACACGTGTCTGGAAAAGACAATGTTGTTGCAGACGCTTTGTCTAGAATCTCGGAGGCCACAGTCCCCGTCCCGGTCGATTATATGATAATCGTCGAGGCACAAAAAGGCGACTCAGAACTTCAGAAAGGCAAACTCCAAATACAAGTTCAAGAAGTTTCCTATTTTCGGGTCAAACTCTTATTTACTCAGCCAGTCCTCAGATGAGGGACTAATTCCGACCGATTTTGGCAGGGAAATATTTAACACACCCAGGCATCAGGGTGACTAACCGGTTGGTCACTGGAAAACACTTCTGGGCGTCCATGAACAAGGACCTAAATCCTTGGGCCAGACAGTGCACCGCCAGAAGTGCAAGGTCAACAAGCACGTACGAATGGAAGTAAGTGTATTTCCTAGGTCGACCGAGTGCTTTTACACCATCCATCTCGACATCATCGGCCCTTTACGAGACTCGCGCGGATACAAGTATTGCCTCAAAATCATCGGCAGGTTTACGCGGTGGCCTGAAGTAGTACCTCTAACTGACATTACGGTCCAATCATGTGCCGATGCCGTCTGTCGGGAGTGGACTCCACGCTTTAGAGTACCAGCCGTTATCATCACGGACCAGTGAATGTAATTCGAATCTACTCTTTTTGCGGAGTCAGACAAGCTCCTTGGCTCCAAACGGCGTAGGACTACTACATACAAGCCACAGTCCAATGGTATGCTGGAACGTTGGCACCGGAAGTTGAAGGGCGCCTTCATGGCTCACGAACATTCGTCGTGATCGCGGTTCTTGCTGCGGCTTCGAAGCTGCGACCGACTGCACCATTGACTGAATCACGTGGTCGTTTCACTCCTTTGAACCCGTGGGATTTCAGCTAGGAGCGGAGTGATGTGGCAGAACATCGGAGGCGCAAACCCCGAACGCCATAGTGGATTAAATTAGCAAATATAATAAAAGCATACTCTTTTGTTTAATGGGGTAAAGTCCCGAAGTTCTATTGAAGAGGTGACAACGGTTTATTGGATAAACAAAACCCAAAGTGGGGTTAACCTTCGGATATATACTTAGGAAATGGAGACGGACAAAAGGGGTTTTCGGTAAAAAGGATCTTTTCAACCAGACCAATTTGTATAAAATCGTTCCTGCTCGAAATGGTGGAGAAGGTCGTGGACAACTATACTGGAACTATATCAGTGTCAACACGCTTACCGGAAAGGACTGTCAATCGAAACTGGCCTGTATCAGTTGACGGATGTATTACGAAATCTCATAAAAACAAAAGAAAGTTCATAAAAGTCTCATCTCATAAAAATAAAAGAAAGTTCAAAAACATATCGCACACAAAAATACGAGGTGCCCTAACTCGTATGGGAGTGGGGAACACCCTGGCCTTCTGGATGGGTAGAATGTGAGAGAGTAAGCAATCTGGGCAGCCAGGGCGGATCTCAGGGAGGGAATTACAGAAACCTCAAAGATTAGCTCTACCAGTAGCACCCCTAGAGGTAATTCTTTAATTGACTTCACTCCTTCTTCACAGATAGATGCAGGCATGGATGACCATCTTCAGAATGTCCTGGAATATCAGTGAGGCGGGAAGCTGTTTAAGTAGAGGAAATATTGATAATATAACTAGGTGGTATCCCCAATTGCTGATACTAAAGGATAATGTAACAACGAGGTTTCACTTTGATAAGAATTTTGAAAAACGTTGGATCAACAGGGCAGACTGGGAGAGCAATGACTTACGGCTTAAACCAACCACTGATACCTGGTGCACTGACGGATCCTTTAAGGTAGAGGGAGAAGGCCCCGGGGTTATTGGTTCAAGGGAAAACGTACTTTCAACCAATGGGTAAGCAGACTAGCTTATTCAGCATATTCGAGGCGGAAATATCCGCCATTGATAGATGTGTCTCCTTCAGCCTGGAAAGGGACTATTCATGGCAGAACAGTGCTATTCTAACCGATAGCCAAGGAGCTATTTAGGCACTTAGGTCAAACCAGGTGAACTCCAAACTGGTACGGGAATGTCTTAATAGACTGAACATGCCCAATTCGCACAGTAAGTTCTGAATGGTCTGGGTGCTAGGCCACATTGGGTTAGAAGCCAATAAAGCAGCAAAAAAGTTGGTCAGGTATGAAGCAACGACGCCGCTGTAGGGCCTAGAACCATTTTGTTTGGTCGGTTCATTTGCGCTAAAAAATGAAGAGGAACGGCAGAGGAAACTGCTGGAGAACTTATCAGGAATGGAACAGTTCAAGGTTCTCATGCGGGTACAAACTTAAGCTGCGAAAGATGTTTTAAACCTCACCAAAAAGGATATTCGGATTATAGTGTCACTCTAGGCTAAACTATCACCAGGGGAAACTAGGGATATTTACAGACAATGTCTGCATATGTTCTGGCACCGTGTCTGGCACTTGTGCAAAGTAGATTGAGACACCTGGAAGAATACCCAATATCAGATGCCAGGTTGAAAAGCTTGGATGTAGAAACTATAATACAGTTATAGGCTTAAACGACGTTCTGTAGTTATGGGTATTCTATAGCTGGTAAAAGGGCAATATAGTTCCCTTAGGACGCGATGTCCCTTGACAATATTACTATTCTACCTAATGTCCATTTTAGGTCATTTCCTCTCTTCCTTTTAACACCCATATTTCAATATGGAATTATAAGCTGCAACGAGGGGGCTTACGTGAAATTGCATCTCACTGTGCATAATAAAGCATTCATTACGAGCAACAATTTCAGACAAAAGCTTCGCCACATTGTATCCTTCCCATTTTTCACCTCCGCTTTTCCCTGAATCCTCACATTACAAACTCAATTGTAACGCAATAATCTCCTAATACCCAAAGGAGTAAATCCAGACAAAAAGTTGACCGCAGCTAGGAAAACCCACTTTCAACATCTGCTGGACCCGCGCTCAGTGTCGACCTCAATTTTCATAGCCGCTGAAATTAATCCCCGAATAATGGGAAACATATTTTGCATGTTTAATACTTTCGCCTGGAAAGTGTCTTTTCTCATGGCATTATGTTCAGGTCTGGATTGAAGAACAAAAGTGCTCGCTTAAGGGTTCGTGGAATAAAATCTTTTTTCTGTCTCTCGTTCTGTACACCCTTCACTTGCTAGTCTATAAAGTTGCTCGCCATGTTTAATTAAAGCACGACGGAAACGAAGCCCACTTAATCACAGTTGATGAATAATTTAGGAAGTTTTTCATACAGAAAATAAAACAGGAAAAAAGCGGGAATGTGCAGAGGGATGGGGATGAAAAAATGGCAATGGCGAGCACCAGATTCATTGTCAGTTGTTGCAGGGATCCTTTTGCTGTTGTACAATTTTTCTATGTGCGATTATTCTTCTTTTTCTGACTGGCAAATTTGAGATTTGAAAATGTAAAATGTTAAGGTATGTCACTGAATGATGTGGGTAGGAGGAACAGATTGTCAAGGGTTTCGAAGTGATTAGTCCGGAGAGTAAGATAAAATTCAGAGGCTTAATGAAAGAAGAACTAACAGCATGGTTATCAGATTTAAATCTCCATTCCTGTTCCGGAACGTGACAACGTTCGTCATTAAAGAAATTTCAAGGACCTTATGCATTGAAATATCTCCCACCCCCTAGAAAAGTCTATCACCAGCATCATATGGGTTTTTAAGCCACCTGTGAATAATTCCTTCTGAGAAAACTTTTGCCGATTCTCAAATCGACAGCAATCACCCACACATAGAGCCAGGACGAATTTTTCTGACAATAGAGACCACAATGGCGGAATAATTCAGGCATCTGTTCAAAAGCGATTATCATTGTGTCAATACATTTATGAGAGGCATCAACTTTTATGTCTGCTCCTCGTTGGTGCTGGGTAACAATAATAAAAAGAACGACAACATTTTCGTCAATTACAGTTTATTTTACGAGACGAGACAGAACAAAAGTAACCGCCAACAATAAAAATAAAATGAAAAATAAAATTATACTTTTATTTTTATTTGCCTTCATCAAAAATACGAAGAAACTCGTCAACTTCTTTGACTGCAAGCTGTCTGGAGATCATAGCTTCGTAATTTTACGGTTCTGCTCGAACTGCCATTCAATAAAATAATATGGGACATTTGAGATGAAGTACAAACATATTCGAGAATTATTAACATAATAAAAGTCTGAATGGAAGAATTATGAGGAAACGCCTTTTGAATAAGTCTTGACAGTGGTCGCCTTTGTGACGTATTCACACTTTCCCAAACACAGGATATGCCCCCCTCTAATGCTCTTGCAGAAAAAATCTGTTGACATAATTAAAAAGGCCCAACCTAACTTGGTCCTGCTTAGAATTTCACCAAACATTTCATGCAGAAGTGATAAATGTGCCAATTGCACTAAACAAAGGAACTCCGGCAGATACACTGGTCTCATTAGGGGCTCCATTTTCCAAACCGATTAAAGAGCTGATCACATTCATCTGGTCTCCGTTTCCAGACTGGCAAATGGCAAATGCACAATACCTTTGTCCCTCAACCAGATTAGATTCGAATTCGACTCTGTGAGCTCCAATGTGCCTTTAATTCGAAAAAAAATAAAATAGTGGAAAATCGTGTTTCCCACCCATTAGTTTAGCAAGAACAAAGCCTGAATAAAATTTGCCAGTCACCGAAAGGAGCAGCCACACGATAATAGAACTAACTCGAACACAAAACAGGATTCAGCCCAACCCATGCAAATAGCTTCAATTTTTTTTCTAACTCGCCCGAACACAGGACTCGGCATAATCACTGTGCCTGGGCTAGATGAGCCCGAATGTGTGGGAATGAAAAAGAGGATTCCTGGGGCCCAGAAGAAAATCACATCATTTCCGGAAAAGTTTTTGCTCCGAGATTGAATGATGTAAGCGATAAAGAAACCACTCATTAATCATCCGATATGTGGACAAGTTGCTGGGTTGACTTGGCCTGCAAAGAGTCAATTAGAGACTCCCATGGGACTCCTGGGTGGCATTGAGTGGAGCCGTAAGAATCAGAAGGCAGGAGGCGCTCCGTGAAGGACGTTACGTACAGAAGGCAGCCAAGACAATGGCAACTGAAACATTAGACAAGGCTCACTGCTATTAAATGGAAGGCATTGTACACAAAAGACTCACTTCCGCCCCCTTTTTCGTAAAAATTCGCCCGAGGGTGGTATATGTCGATGGATGGCTTTTATGTTTGGGCGGATATGTTTCAAGAGATGTGAGCAATGGCTTGTTTTCGCTTCTCATGTGAACCTTTTATCTCGTATATGAGTTTCATAGAGTTACGTAGGAAGTCAGTAGAACGGATCGTAGAGTGGAATGAGACCACAAAAGTTTTCGTTGAAATGACTATTGTTCTCAATGCCGATGCGATAATGAGCTTCTCAACGGAAGTATTGGATGAGACATAATCTTCAGATTGACATATTTTCATCTTAACATGGCGTTGAGATGAGCTTACTTAGAAAATAAAGAGGGCTTAAAGATGAGTCTTCAGTATCCAACAATGTGTTCATCTATCCATGAACTTATGAAATTAAAACCAGGTTTTCAAAAAGGGGAAAACGGTTTTACTGAATTTTTTTTCTGGTTGATCTGAAAAATAAATCAATCTATCTCGAATAATATGAACAAACTGGCACTATCAAAAGTACATCTTGCTGATGGAGGATAAATATGAATAACGTGGCGTACAATTAGAAAGGACAGAATAAAACCCAGCATGTTTCAAAAGATTTGCATCTAGCCACATTTAAGGATTCAAATCTCATATATTAGCCTCCGATGATATGTCCATTTAAATGGGTTACACTTGCCTAAGCTGGTTAGCTTTTGTGAATCTAGGAATACCCCTATCTGAGTTCCTCACTCTGATTTTATCCAGGCTCAGAGGGCAGCGTTCGCATAAAACCTGAATGGGGTGTTTGCGTCCCTATTCTTAAGGGACAATGAAAATGTCGTGAACAGTGTATCACTTAGCACCAGACAGATGACTGTTCGGACGATTTTCGAGTATCTTGGTACCTATCTACAGACAGTTCCCTTAGGTACCCCTTGCTTTCCCAGGTCATAGTTTAGCTTCCAGTGATCAGTGAGTATTCGCAATATGATCTGGATGCTCTTCTTGGTAAAGTATAAACAAATTTTTGAGTACTTGGGTTCGTATTCCCTCATGAACCTGAACTATTCCATTCCTGGTAAGTTCATCCAGGAAAGTTCCCTTTCTCGTTCCTCTTCATTTGTCAATGTCCGACTTCATAAAATGGCTCTGAACCGTATGGAGTTGCGTTGCTCCTTCCCTAACCAGCACATCTACCGCTTCATTGCCTTCTAACAGAATACGGCCAGACCCAGAGTATGCAGACCTTATTGAACGAGACGAGTTTTTCAGTCTATTAAGGTATTCCCACACCAGTTTGAAATTTAGCTGGTAGGACCTAAGTGCCTTAATAGCCGCTTGGCTGCCGGTTAAAATAGCAATTTTCTGCGTGAAATATGTTGGTATATTGGTTCAAAGTGCGTTTTCCTTAGACCAATTACCCCAGTCTCTGCTCCCTCTACCATAAGGGATCTGCCAGAGTACTAGGTAATAAGATGCTAATGTCAATGTGACGCTCTCCCAATTTGCCCTGTTGCTCCGACGTTTTTCAAACTTCTTATCGAAGTCAAACCTTGTTGTCATGTTATCCCCTCCCGCCGCCTTTCTCTTCCATTTAGGCAGCTACCCGCCTCACTGGTACTACCGAACATTTTGAAGATCGCCCTACTTGCCTGCATTTGAACAGGCAGATCGAGAGAAATCAATCCTAGAAAAACATCCAGGGGTGCCGTTGGATAGGTTTTCATTGCCCCATTTCCGTGAAGCGTTTTTATATGTACAATTTTTTACACCAAAACATTCATATTCTTTGCCCGATTGCAACCTTGGCAAAGTTTTCGGAGTCGTTGCGTGCCGCCAAAATTTGAGTCATTTACAGTTAAATCGCACGATTCATTTAACGCAAACTGGACGGCGCCCGTCAGAAAAAATTCCCACGAAAATTTTCAACTTGGCTCCAATCGCACTAAATAGAATCAAATCCTTGCTTTTACGAGGATTTTGACTACGATCTAACAAGATCACATTACTGCCTGCTAATCCCGAATTGCTCCTCCCGGAAAATTCCTGTGCATGGGATTTTGGTCCTCCCGCCGCCGCTTCCGGGCGCCTTGACCAGGCGCTTGACAAAATGCCGTTGCTTACGGGAGCCTTTTCACTCTGGCACTTTTCCCTTCTCTAACCTCCTGACTCCTGGCTTCCAAAAGTACGGAAGACTTCGGCACCAGGCTGGCGTATTGCCTAAATTTTTCTTTTTGAAACGAATACTAGATTTACCGCCAGAATTCAACTGTTCCTTCGCTGTTTCCAATATTTACCCGTTATAACCGGCAACAATTTTTTTGGACATTTTTCCCTAACTTGCGAAATTTCGAACCATCACAGCCACAGAGGCAACCTATCAGACGCTGCATTACCTCTATTATGGGAGCAGCGCGAACGAAGTGATTACAAGGTTGTATTTGCTCTCTTATATTAATTCAATTTATATGTCATGTGTATGAATAATAACGAACATAAAATCGCCCTGTAAAATTTTAGGCCTAAGCCAGCCGAGGCTAAACAACAATTTTGTTTAAGAATCGAGAGATTCCTAAGTCCGCTAGCCACTTAATGGCGGACCCGACCTGTTGGAGAGCAAAATGCTTTCGCGGTTGTGGTCCACGGAACGCTCACCCTTGGGCAAGCACTGGACGTAGGAATCTCTCGATTCTTGAACAAAATTTTAGTTCCATATCCATTCCGTCCATCGCATAGTAACCACTTCAGTCGCGCTGCTCCCAGGGTAGAGGTGAGGCAGTATCTGATGAGTTGCCTCTGCCCTGAACGAAACCGGAAATCATACATTTTGCAACTTGGCTGCTTGCCCAAGGATGGGGGTTCCGTGGTCTTTAGAGTGACATTGTGACTGTGATCGTTCGAAGTTTTGCAAGTTAGGAAAAAATGTCCGAAATAAAAATAGCATGCTGCTATCCAGCAGGTGCGGTCAGCCATTAAGTGAATTCCTCGATTTTTAAACAAATTTTTACTCTAAGTTTGTTTCGCTGACGATTCACCGGCCATCGAACACCTGTCCAGCGGTAAACTTTCTTGGTCCAGCTAGAATCGCCTTTAACTTCAGAGATCAAACTGACTCCGCGTTGCATTGCACGTACTTGCGTTGACGTATGCGGCAGATCATTCTCCTCCATCACGATCAATTCGTCGGAATGCATTCAAGAATGTATAATATGCGGCCTGGGCAAGGAGGCCTGGATCCTTCGGAAACCATTTTTATCCTTGATTTTTAGCGTGAGAACCGCACCTTTCTTCAAAACTTCTATTATTTACGGGGTCACCAATTTAGCTAATAAAACTTAATTAGCTTTTATTTTTTATAACACTAGCACAAATACTTTATACTCGGACGATTTCACTTACTTAAATTATAAAAGGGCGTTGGTGGTGGTTGCCGGTGGTAGGTCAATGGGAGAATCCGTCGAGAACTCGCCGCAACATCGAGTACGTATGCAGAATGGTATATTTCCGCATGGTTTGAGCCAGACTGTGTGAGAGTCCCAGGCCCTCAAGGGAAGCCATGAGGGATTTAGGTGCAACACCTGTAGCTGACAATATTATTGGAACTGGAGACGTCAAATTTCTTTGATTTCCCCACCCAGTGGCTCATAGTGCACCTTCTGCTCCACGTATTTTCGTTCAATGCTGCTATTATGGGAAATAGTAATATCAATAGTATACGCGGAACCACCGGTCTTGTCAACAGCACGTCAGGCTTGAATATGCCGATCAGTTAAAACTCACCGATCCCAATGCATGCTGTAAATATAATAGAATTATAATGTACAGTTTCCGGCTCAGATCGGTAAACCGGACATGTTCTCGTGATCAGCCCATGCTTGTATGCAAGGTTTTGATGGATCACCTTTCATACAGCATTATGCCTATTCGTGTATTGCACCGGTGCCATAACAGTGCAGCCAGAAATGAAATCGTCCAACATCTACAAAGCCGAACCACACATTCTGCACTGGTCACTCATTCTTTGATTTTGAGCTTTTTGTAAACTCAGGTGGCGACCACGCCATCCTGAATGGCACACATAAATCCCTCCGTCTCAGCAAAGAACCCCCGAGCACACAACCCATTTGTTCGACAAATGCAAATTGTGAAATGGTAGCCAAAAACAATTCACGTATTTACCGTGTATTGACTTCCATTCATCAATCCGCTCTTAGTCCGAGGATTGAAAGATCGATAACTCAAGTTAAGTGGAATCACTCCACTATTTGCACTATTATGCAAGGGACTCGCCTGTTCCTTGCTGTAAAAATAAGCGCGACTTGGCGATGATGTTGTGCCGCCACGTCAACCACGCCCCTACCTCTGATGTCACGAGGCAGGTTCATCCGCTCCACGCATAGTTTGGATGATGCATACGGAATTTACACATAGTAGTCCGTATCTGCCGCCAAAGTTTTCCAGATTGGTCTTCGTCGATGGCAATATTCCGAATGCATAAGCCAGTGAAGGGATAGCGAATACATTCAACGCGCTTATTCAATTCTTTCCCGAGAGATGCGATTTCAGTAGCAACTTTACACGTCTTAGTAATGCGGACAGCACAGCATCCTTCAGATCACCAACTCGAGAATGGGTTCCTTGCAGCATTCCTAGGTGCTTGTTAAAGTTTATTTCGGTCATATCTTCAATGTGAAGGTCACCAATGCTATGTCCATCATGCGGCTAGTGATGACCTTTGTGGATGGCTTGGATTCAACACTTGTCTAATCCAACCTCCATCCGAATCGGACAACTGAACATGTCTATTATTCGCAATAGACTTCTAAGATGGGCGTCAGTACCAGCATACAGCTTGATGTCATTTAAGTACATCAAGTATGTCAGTTAGCACTTAGCACGTAGGCCATATTTTATTACAAAACTATGCCTTCTAGCATCATTCAGTAGTCATGAAAAGGAGGTTGAGTGCCATGTAAAACCAAAGGGGAATCAAAGAATCCCCCTGGAGGATGCTCTTCTCAATATAGATAGGCTTTGGGCAGCCTCAGATGTACGCACCGATAAGGTGGTATGCTCCGCCTTCAGGACTGTCTCAGATGATGTAGCATTCGTCATCTCTGGAATGATGCCGATTGACATCTTAGCAGATGAGATGGCAAACATTTACAATGCGAAGCCCGTTCCATCACTGTCGCCAAAAACTTTATTAGTTTCGGATCAATGCTATACAGATGTGGAACATCGATTAGCCTTGTATGCGGGACGCTATCGAAAGCCTTTGCATAATCGATATAGCAACTAAAGAGGTTTCTTTGGCCTATAGTTGCTTATCATACAACTACCGAAGCGATAATGAGTTGTTCTTTGCAACCCCTTGACCCTATTCGGTAGCGGTTCTGTCGGACAGAATATTGTTGGTCTCGAGGTGCACATTGATCCTTCCGTTAATAATGGACGCTATGAAGTTATAAAGGTTGGTGAGCAAGTAATCGGTCTTGTATCCGCGGGGTCCTGCACAGTGTCTTTTTAGGGATAAGGTAGGTAATTCCCGCAGTGAGGAATGGTGGAAATTCCTGCGGCCGACCAATGATCTGATTTATGCTATGTGCCAACCGACTGTATGTACTGGTAAATTTCTTATACTAGAAAATCTGCACCAGATCCAGACCTGGACCCCTCCAGTTTTTCGAGCTATTTATGACTCGTCGAACTTCCTCTTTGGTAACATCCGCAAAATTCATATCCCGCACAGGGTCATGCCGAGTGCCTTCGGGTAACCCCGAAAGGTCCCCCAATATTTTTTTTGATTCCGTCACCAAAAACTGTACTGTCTGGATGCTCTGTTGGGATTCGTTGAGTTATCTGGAAAAACTCCGCTAGGTCCTCGCAAAAGTTTCATTCTGGAATGACTTTCATAAACGACTGCATATGACAGCAAGTTTCTGCTTTAGCGAGTCCAGAATTTCAACTGCGGTTGCTTTACTAGGGATGGCATAGTTCCTGTACACAATCTGCGCTTTATTTTTCACCCATCTGTTGACAAGGCCAGTGCTGATTTGAATCCCCCTAGCAATGTCCTGCCTTGGTGAGTCCCGCCGACATTCCAGACAAATTTTCGATGGTGGATCTCTTCGATTACTCAAACCAATAACGTGAGAGCGAATCCCTGGGGATACCAGGGCTATGCAAAGGATCCATTTCCGAGAATTCTATACATGGTTTTTGGAATTCGTCCCGAACATCAGCCGGATGGTGGAGGGGAGTGCTTCGGCGTGTATTGAAATTCTTGCCTGCAGTGCGGCGTGGTGTTGTTAATTCCGCCGCCTCCGCCCCCATCGACTCTCAGACACCAGTTTCCACGATGACCTCAAGCCGAACACGTTCCCTGATGGGGGCCGGGACAGTGTCGCGGCGAGTTATAGAGCGGCACTGGTCTGCGATTCGCTGCACAGTCACGTACGCGAATTGCGGGAAACGCTCGACGATTCTCTGATGCGACAAGGGGCGGTAAGATGTTGTACCCGGCCCGCCGTTATTTCGTAGTAGGAACGGATGATGAAGAGGTTGATTTCTTCAAGCCAATTCATCCGCTGCCGCCTTTTTTGCAAACATATCAAATCAATTAAAGGAAAATTTTATTAGAAAATGATTTAAGAGAGAGGAGTCTATATTCCTTAAATTAAATTAAATTCTTTTTTTAATTTACAAAATTGTCAACCGAGTCAGCAAGGCCTACTTTCTATCGGGCTCGTGGCAGGTTGCGCTCGGTGATGCTCAGCTACAAACTAAAAAGGAACAAATAAATCCAAAGTAGTGATTTCATGTCCTTGTAAGTTTTCCAATTTTTTCATTCCAAAAAGTGTGCTGGTTTGTCTATTCTCAGATGAAGTATCACTACAGTCCACGCTTATTGAAATTTTAGCCGGTTTTTGGGGGAAATCCAGGTCTCCTAATTTGATAGACGTTGATGTCTCAAGTTTAGTTTTTTTTTATTAAATCTGATAGAAACTAAGTTCCCTTCTAGTTCCGCAGTTCTAGGCAGGCTGTAGGTTATTCTAAGCTAAGTTATCTAGCTAAAAAGACATCAATAAAAGTCTCTATTCGGAAGGACTTCTTTCAATTCACGGGTTGTAAACAGTTGGTACAACATATAGGACCGTCATTATAGTGGTTGCTTAAAGTGATATTCTCTCACATTCGCTAACAGCTAATATAGTCGTACCAAGTGGCATTAGCATGACAGAGACCTATCAAGTTCTGATATTATTATTTGCAGCGGCCTTGTGAAAGGTTCAAGATAGTTGTCACTTGTATTCTTTGTGTTCGGTAATTGGATGTCAACACTCCAAGACGGCAAAAAAACTAGATAATCTAAGTAAATTTTTTGGGCCTTTCATGGATATATAGACGAATCCGAAATCATTATCGATGAGCAATATTAAGACCGTATGTATGGTAGGAAGAGAATATGTGGCAAATTCTGGTCCTGGTGAAGCGATGGCCTGGGCCAAAATTTGCTAGGAGATATCAATCTGGTAGACCTCGGCTTAAAACCGGGATGTTTGGGGTTTGCTAATATGGCAGGTCTAGCCAGTAGCCCGTTCTTGCCTCATTGATGAAGAGTACTTGTTATATATGTGAACTTGTGCCCTATTTTGGTTTTGCGTATTGCTTATTCGTCTACCTTATTGCGGACAAAGGGAAAATGGAGTAAGAATAAAACAAATAGTAAAGGATTAGAAAGACTTACAGGGAGCGGTCAATAACGTGCGATTAAACCCTGATTGATGGACTAAATTTCAGATTGTAATTATGTCGTTAAGTGTAATTCCCTACCAGGAAAATGCAGAACCTACCAGAGCCTATGCAAGTGAATTGCAATTAAAACTGCATGTTATGCATCCGCGGCGGTTGCGATCCATTCAAGTCAGCCTACAAAGTGTGAATAAGTACTCACTCGGTGGGTGGGTATCCTAAACACGCCCTCCATACGCCGCTGGCTTCTAATTATGGGAATACTTCCAGTTGCAGTTGAAACGAATATGAATGCATATGCACTTTTATGCACATTTGCGCGGTAAGTTTCATCACAAGTAGAGAATACGGAAGGCAACCAGAATGTCATCAACGGAAAAATGGAAAGTTTCGGATGTAGTGTCATGGGAGATTCAAGTGAGAGGCAAAAATAACTCTAAACTGGAAATTATGTCAAGAGCGTAACGCATGGGAAGTTCCCATTGGGAACACATATCCAAGTGGATATCAGTAGTAAAAAACCACCCCCAACATTACTCAAGTGCTAACGGAATGTATGTCACATGAAAATCTGACAATTAATACGGAAATTGAATAATGTAAATTAACCTTCGTGCAAGGCTTGCTAGCATCAGCCCACGAGTGGCTGAGTCATTCGGGACCTAAGTGTCTTAATGGAAATTGCCGTGATAATGAATTCCGGGGCTGAAAATGAAGTGCTATGAAATAATAGGCACATTTTACACATTACGACGATATATATGTGGATATGCTCATAAAATATGAAGTTGCTTCAAATAGGAACGGGTACTGATAATAATTTATGGAGAGAGTCCTTAAGTAAAACATGACTAGGAGCAAACAGAATGGCTGTAATTAAATACGAATCTCATGGCATTTTAATGGAGTGTTAATTTGTGAAATATTAAGTTGACTTTCGTCGGAGTTTGTGTCATGAATAATTTTATTGTACAGAAATTGCCAGCTTCCTATATTTCTTGATGTATGCAAATGCAATTTTACTTAACGGCATTAAATGGGCTAAAAGTCGTTTTCATGTCTAAAAGATACATATTAATTTATTTGATATTATTTTCGTGCAAGCGAGAGGAAATAAAACCTCCTTAATTCAAACAATTCTTGAAGGTTAGATTGTTATTACAGGGGGTGAAAAAAGGAAAATGAATATACCTTACGAAGGGATGGCTGGCGAAGAAGCTGGAATTGTAAAGAAACGATTGGGAGGTAAACGTTTGGTAGGAGTACCACCTATTTATTCTCCATCTTTGCAATAATTATTTTGAAAATGTCACGATTGGGAAAATTTAGTTAATTATTTTATTATAGCCCATACCGCCCTTGTTACGACGGTTATTACGATAAGGGGGGGGGGGTGCTAGTTGCTCTCAGGGTCGAATTTTTTTTGGGACCCGGAGTTGAAATTTAAATCAAGAAAAGGGATAATGATAGGCCGCATAGCTTTTTATCCCGGGCCTGAGCTAGAGGGTGGATGTTTCTTGTCTTCAATGGATAATTGTTCTCCATCCTAATATGCCAAAGAGCGGACAGTTTTCTGCTTATTCATTGATGACATCAGCTGGGAGAGGATAAGCAACAGAAATAGAGGAATCCGTTGTTATCACCTTCACTGAATGAAATGATCAGAATGCCCAAGCGTCTGGGTAAGCAGTCATTTTTTGAATATCTATGATGCCTCACTGATTTCTTGATTAATTAAAAATTAAATTCCATCATCGAGTGTTCATGTTTCGCTAACCCAGCTAAATCTTCCAAAATCTGTGGTAATTCTTACCTAAACCGACAAAGAAAATCGTAGAGGAAAAATCCATATAGGTGCCTCTCAAATTGCAAAATCAATATAATCTTGGCTATTATTGGTTATTCGATGATCAAATGACCATCCTGTGTGGTCAGAGGCGACCTCGAGAGAAGAGCTATCTCAAAACCTAAACAAATACAAAAGTTGGCGAAATAGACTGTAAAGGTCTACCCGCAAATCTTGAAGCTCCATCGAACTGTTCCGCCGACAGATGCTTGAACGCGTCTCTGCTAGTCAACATCGGGAATGTGTTTTTCGAACAATTCGATCCCTCACATGTCATTGCTAAAATTGTCGTGTCTCTTCTCTTCTCCTGCAAAATAAATCAAACACAGGAATTCTCGCAAGCCAAACGAAATAACCAATATGCGAGCTGAACCTGGGAGTAAGAAGAAGAAAAGAAAATAAGATCCTTACTCGCCAGCCAATTTTGTCTTACCAGATTCTCCGACAAGACCCAGTATTCAATGAACTATTGACTACTTCCTTCTATCGGAAAAAACTTCTCTGAACTTTCAAGTGACATCTTGCAACACGCTACCAGGCATGTCTGATCAATTTGCGGTACAACTCAAATTTTCCTCGTTCTCCTGACTACGAAAGCGAGTGATGACCACAGTAAAGTCCTTCGCTCACACTACTAGGGACACTCGCAACTGACCGTAATCTATGGGATATAGAGATCGACGAAGCCATTACTTAGGCCACAGATGCCATTAATACTGCTACACGCAGGAATACAAAGCTTATCAAAGTCGAGGAGTTACAGTATAACTCAGTCCCTTATGATATCATGCCTCATATGAAAGTCAGACAAATATGGAGCAGGAAACGGATTTTCCACAAATACGGAAATAAAGCCAATGCTGAGTTTTAAGCATTGCTTTCCCAAAAACCAAAAACCTTAATGGTAAAAGGTCAGCCGAGCATTCTGAACTTTGTAATCAAGAACCTTCCCAGAGCCTCCCTCTGTTAGCAGTTTTCAACAACAGCATTAATAATGACTACTTTCCATTTACGTGGAAATTTGCAAAAATTATTGCAATGCGGAAAAAAGGCACCTCCAACGAGCCAAACAATTTTAGGCCCATTTCCTTGTTATCGTACTTAGGTAAACTGTTTGAGAAAGCATGAACAATTGGGCTGGTCCAGCACTGTAATCTCAACAACATTATCCAGTGGGAGCTCTTTCTTAACGAAAAGTTGCAGATGGAGAAGGATGAAGGTGAGAGTCCCGCACCTAAAAGCGGGATAAAATGTACCAACTGGTCCTCCAGGTTGGGGGTTCGGTAGAGCTGATGACCCTATACGGAAAACCGAAGTTATGAAGCCACGGAAGGAGCCTCGGACAGGATGGATTTTACAACGGTGAGCTCGGCAACGACAACGGATCAACGATTTGCGCATTTTCTCATGGAACGTGCGCTCCCTGTACAGACCGAATGCTGCTGAGCAGCTAGCCGATACCCTGCCCCAATATAAGGCTGATGTAACAGCGTTATAAGAGATGCGATGGACAGGGACCGGTTTCCTGGAGAAGAGCCGCTACACCATATATTATAGCGGCCATCCAGTAAACCTGTGTTCGGAGTAGGTTTCTTACCTAGCCAAAAAATGAAACCGGCCCTTGCCGACTTTGAAAATATAAGCGAAAGGCTATGCACTCTGCGTTTGCAAGGCAAGTTTAGAAATATAAGCCTCATATACGTTCACGCCCCTACAAAGGAGACTGCAGAGTAGGAGAAGGATACCTTTTACGAGGCAGTTGATAGGACCCTCGAAGCCTGTCCCACTTTCAACAGTCAAAGATAACGGACTGCAGAAGTACCTGGTCTGCGCGGAAAGCGAAACGGTCGGCGGTCTACAAACATACGTGGGCCTCTCCAGACGGGGCCACTTTCAACCAAATTGACCACGTGTTGATCGAACGCCGCTACCTCTCAGCCTTCATGAATGTCAGAACATATAGGGTGGCCAATATAGACGCGGATCACTATCTCGTTGGCATTTTGCTCTGAGCTCGAATAACAACACCATCTGGCATCCCCTATGACAATCAGGTGAGAGTTAACACTGAAGCCATCAACAACACAACCCTCCGCGACACCTATAAGAAGGAAATGGATGCCGCAATAACCGCAGTCAACAGAGGACCTGGAGATGAAGTATCAACAAATGATCTTCACAATCACCTGAAGAACGTTATCATTAATACGGCCACAAACACACTTGGTCCCAGTCGCAAAAAAGAGTCAGAACGGCTGGTTTGACAATGAATGTAAGCTAGCAACGGAACGGAAGAATGCCGCAAACCGAGTAATGTTGCATTCTCCAAGGACGCAGGCACGGGCCGAAACTTATCACGAACTCCAGCGAGCGGAGAAGCGAATTCATAGACGGAAAAGGGAAGCCCAGTAAAACCGACATGCCTGTGAATTCGACAAGTGCAGGGAGCAATCGCACCCCGGACCAGCCGCGGAAGTTTTACCAACAAGTCAGCAGGATGAAGCCTTACACACCTCGATGTTCATCCTGCCGAGACAATGAGCGAAATCTGATTTTCGACAGAATGGGCATATTGGAGGGATGCGTTGAGTATTTTAATGAACTGCTCAACAAACGAAATATCGGCGAGTTGGAGGTCCCGCCTACTGAAGACCACGGACAAATACTGCCACCACCAAGAATAGGAGAAACAGTCCGTGCAATTCATTGACTTGAAAATCATAAGTCGCCAGGACCGGATGGAATTACGGCCGAATGGTTAAATATGGAAGCGACCAATTCATCAACTTGTGATCAAAGTGTGGGACAATGATTCAATGCCTAACGACTGGCAACGACGTATTATCTGTCTCATACATAAAAAGGAAAATATCGCACAGTACAGCAATTATAGAGGTATCACGTTGCTGAGTACCATCTATAAGATATTCTCAGCTATCTTGCTAGGTTGGTTAGCTCCATACGCCCAGAACCCTCATTGGCCCATACCAAAGACGCTCCCCTTCAGGAAAATCAGCAACAGATCAGATTTTTTCTGTACACCATCTTTTCATAGACGCCTATAGCAGATGACTGTACATGGCCACGAGAGAATTCGGTATCCCAACTAAATTGTTAAGACTGACTAGGCTGACCCTGGTCAATGTGCGAGGCCAGAAAAAAGCAGCAGGATCACTCCCGCGACCATTCAACGTCATCAAGGGTCTCAGGGAAGGGGATGCCCTATAATGCGTCCTCTTCAATCTGGCCCTGGAGAAAGTGATTCGCAATTCCGATAGAAATGCGAGAGGTACGTCCACCCAAGTACTGACCTACGCTGACGATATCGACATCATGGGAAGGACAACCCGAGAAGTACAGTCTACCCTCATCCAGATCGAGCAGGCAGCAATTGGGGCGAGATATTGGGCTGCACATCAATGAACACAAGACAAAATATATGGTGGCAATGTCAGCGCCAACACCGAAAGAACGAACAACATCGAATCGCACTGGTCAATCGAAAATAATGAAGGTAGGAGACTACAACTTTAAGACCGTTGAAAATGGGTCCTATCTAGGGTCGAAAATCACAACCAATAACAGCTATGACGATTAAATCCGCGGGCAGTTGTTGGCAGACAACAGAGCCTATTTCAGCTTACAGAAACTGTTCCGCTCGAAACGTCTCACCGTGGGATCAAAGCTCTTACTTACAAGACAATGATCTTGCCAGTCCTCATGTATTCCTTGGAAACTTGGGTTTTTAATAAAAAAAATGCGAACTCTTGGCGGCGATCGAGAGAAGAATCTTCCGAAGAAGTTTTGGCCGCTTACATAAGGATGGACAATTCCGCAGCCTATATAACGACGAAATCTATGAGCAATACCACGGCCGTCTGGTTGTGGATAAAACCCGGCTCAATAGGTTGCGGTGAGGGGTCGCTTAATCGGTATGAATGATGATGATCCAGCCCGGAAAGTCTATAAGGGAATATCTATGGTAGAAAAAGAAGACGAGGCAAACCCTGCCTAAGATGGAGCAATGGCTAGGCCAGGACGCCAGACAACTTTTAGGGATATCGAATTGATGGACCTCGGTGCAAAACCGAGATGTCTAGAGTTCCTTATTAACGCAAGTTTGGACCGGATACCGGTTGTTGCGCCGTCGATGGTGATGATGACGTTCCGATCCCTGATAATGGCGTTGAGCTGAATCAATTCGCCGATGAAACGCTTGTCTTCGCATTGAACCTCCTCCCAGCAGGGCAGCCAAAGCGGTTGAGAACTGCGTTGTAGATCTCTGCGGGTATTACCGTAGTTGGGGAATCAAGTAAAAACGAGACAAAAACGCAAATCTGTACCTTTTGGAGAAAATCTAGACATTTAGGTTCTAGAGGCATCCACAGGAAAGCTAAACGCTTAAAAATGAGAATTGGAAAGACCACAGTGAGCAGATCTAGCTCGATCAAGTACTTGGGAGTGATACTGCATGAAGTCCTCAAATTCAAACCTCATCTTCAGCTCGCTATCAGCAAGGCACGCGATGCAGTTAATGACATCTACTATCTTCTTCGCAAGACAGCAGGCCTCAGCACCAAAACCAAACTGACTCTGTATAAGGCTCTGATAAGACCCATTATCTGCAACGGAGCGGTAACTTGGATCATGTGCTTCAACAATGCTATGGCAAAATGTAAGAATTATTGGATACTGCACTGGCTTGTCATACAATTGGAAGACCAAAAAGGTCGGTAAAAAATCCGAAGTATACAGGCGGACAACAAACAACAAACTATCTGGGTACCCTACTCCACAAGAGGTTACATATAGCATGTGGTTTTATATGATAACTCCTATGTATTGCGTGAAAACTTGAATTTTCACTGTTTACTGGCTTTATCCAACGTTCAATAATTTAAGACATCGAAAAATTGTCATTCAAGTGCCAACAGACTAATTTTATGGTTTTCGAGATAATCTGCAACAAAAATATTCTCTACATTACGTTTTGCTAGAATTACTATAACCGTAGGCAAGATCTGAGCCTCTTCCAGTGCGAAATTCAGTTTATCATAATTCGTATATTGGATTGATGACTAGACCTCACAACTACGTACCCTGTATCAACTCCACGGCTCATCCTGTCTGAGTGGCGATTAATGAAAATCGACTTAATTTTAATGCAAACCTCCCCGAAGGCTATCAATTTTCTCAAAGCAAATAATCTTAATTTTATTTTACGGACGAAACCATAAGAAAAACACTCTCTGAGTGCATGTGCCATCTTCAAAACACACCCCTCTTATCTCCGTTCCAAGAAAGCCAGAAATCAACGAAGGATTATCCTTAAACTTGCCTAAGTAAATTCCCGAAGAATCTACCACTCAGAACGGATATATGTAAAGTTTAAATGCATCCCCCCTACCCTAACATGAAAATTAAGTGCATTCCGCCACTGCAAAAGTCACTCCTTTTAGATACTCCAAGTGCCAATTTAAGGTACTTTGCGAATTTTAATTAAATTTGAAAGTGGCCATGACTTTGTGTCTTACGAATTGTCTACGCTGCAAGTATTCCTTGGCGGAAGATTTTCTATTTACCATCCTCTTCGTCGGAGAAACAGTTTAGTCGGCATTAACGATATTTAGATACTTAGCGTAACATAATACTTTTTCGTGACATCTTGTAATAGGTACTGGGGATATCGGAGTACACTTTCTCTGTGTTGGCTGAAGATTGAGTTTCAGGAATGTAATTAGTTTTGGAGAGTCGAAGCGTATTAAGCGGTTTTGATGTTTTCGTTAATAGGCTTGATGGGTTTGTCTAACCTTCATGAAGTGGAAAGCTACCAGATACTTCAGGAAGGAAGGCATTTACTATGTAAATTATAATGTTTCATGTTCACCTTTTATTTTGAGCGATTTTGCAACTTTGCAATGAGCATGGGGATTTTAAGATACTTAAAGGGCCATTCAGCTGTTGTCAATGGCCTTCCTATCCCCGCTTTGTATTAAAGTTGGTATCTTTTGTGTTGGTATACCGCCAAAAATTTGCCATTTTGGTTTGCGATATTACATCTCCGAAACGATTGTTTTTCAGAGTTTCTTGGAAGTGTCTTTGCCTGTGTAATGACAATTATTATCTTTTGTTTTTGCCCGTCGGTTACGGAATTTTTCTCGCTGTTAGAAGGAAGGGACTGATTGGTAATGAATATCTGGTCGGAAATGGAATTAAAAAATTCGACAAGGGAAATGGTCATTAAAGTGGATTTTGGGAAAATTCTCCTTCAACGAGTACCACGATTCAATAATAATTGTTACTCCAAGAAAGAAATTGGGCCGGTAGTAAAATAACGTCTCTTACGCTGAGATTCTGCGGAAAGTCAAGGGAGATCCAACGCTAAGCACCCTGGGAGATAAAATCACACGGATCAGAATAATGCACAAGGGAGAATTGCTCCTGGAGCTTCGTAAGACGCAGGACAAAAGAACGCGCAACTACCAGAATTGGTTGGTAGATCCTTATGTGAGGAAGTTACGGTAAGGTAGTTAATCCATGAGATAACTGTGAAGTGCAGGGCCCTTGACAAGATCACGACGAAGCAGGACATATGGAGAGACCTGGTGCGGCAATTTCAAACTCCAGACGGAAATGTCGACGCAATAAAGAATTTACGGAAAGCATACGGTGGCACGCAAATGACTCCTCAGCTTGCCAGCTGCGTGCTGTTTCTGAAAGCTGCAAAATCCAGATCCGATGGGTTTTCTGCAAGATTCAGGCGAAAATATCTTTTGCTATGTGTTTTAAATGTATGGAGTACAGTAACATAGGCAGATCTTGCACTAGAAAGCACGAAAGGTCTGACTGGTGCAGGTGGTTTGCGAAAAAGGGCATGTGGCACGAAATTGTGAGAAAGACCCTGAATGCATGTTGTATAAAAATGTCGGTTTTGATGATAAGGACCGCGCTACAACAAGCTTGAAATGAGCGAATGTTGCCTGAACTGGTGTTGGACGCAAGTGTACGAAACCCTTTTGTCGCACGATCTACCGAGTGGGGAAGCAAGGTTTATAACAACAGGGGGCTCATATTGTCGAAGCTTTTTCTTCGGTGGTCATTATTCTTGCCAATATCGGAAGTACCTATACCTAACGTAAGGGGAGCATAAGTTCAGTGATAGATATTACCTTCATAAGCAGTGCGATGATGGGGGACATTACCTGCGAGTTAATAAACACTATTGTGAAGAACAGATGAATGGAGCATCCGAAAGACATAATCATGCTAGACGAAGCAGTGGAGTTCAAAGATGTCTGACGCGGAAAAGTTCACTGAGATATTAAAGGATAGTTCCACACCAACAGGTACAGCGAGTGAAAAATCTGAGCAAATTGTCGAAAACAAGGTCGTAGTCTGTGATTCCTCTACATAAAGGCGCAGAAATAACGCTCAAAGATTACCCAAGTCGTGGTGGAATGACTAAATCAGACGACTGCATACTATATTCCGGTCAGTGAAAAGAAATTACCAACGCGCAAATGATGAGCAGGAAATTGTACAGAGAAAGGCAAAACTAGTCGGAGAGAGCTGCGGAAGGCGATCGGTGAAAATAAACGGAATTCCTTTAAAGAACGCTGCGAAGAGGCTGACATTAACCCGTGAGGAGGAGCCTACAGAGGGGCTAAGTTGAAAGAAAGCAAGGCTCCGCAGATGAAGTGCCCAGTTTTATTCCGAAGAATAGTGACCACTCTATTTCCGCAGCAAAGCGAATGAACTATTTCGGTCGAAAGAGAGCACCCCACAAAGGATATTCCAAGTATAACAGAGTTTAGCTTACCATTTCCTGGGAAAAGGTAGGATCTAAAATAGCACCCAGGCCGGACGGAATACGGAACGTAGTCCATTTCTACTTTTAATACCTGCTTAGAAGAGGGTACCTTCTCGACTCAATGGAAAAAGCAGGATAGCCATTGTCGTATCGTTGCTGGACAGTATGGGAAAGAAAACAGGTTGCTCTCAATTGTAGAGGAACCAGGAGATATGCCCACACAACAATACGGTTTTCGCGCCGGCCCATCAACGGATGATGCTATTAACGCCGCGGTCAATTTGGGAGGGCAAACAATTGCAGGTATAAGGTGGTGGGGAACGCTTTTAACACAGCGCAATGACAATATATAATAAAATCCTTAAGCCTGCTGAATGTTACCATGTATATTCAACTAATCATCAGGAATTATTTCATGGGTAGAACGCTCCTCTATGACACTGACAAGCCTAGTTGGATATTTGATAGCCGGCGGAGTGCCTCAAGGATCAGCGCTGGGCCCACTGCTCTGGAACGTGATATATGCCCATGTGCTACGCATCAAACTACCGTGACAAGCTAACCTTAGCGGATATTCAGACGACATCGTAATTGTTGTAGTAGACAAACACCTACATGTGATAGAGTCGAAGCCATTCATCCAATACCTCGATGTTATACTGGATCGTCGATTGACCTTCAATGAACACTTGAGCTACGCGGGCGTGAAAGCAAAGAAAGTTACAGCTGTGTTAACTGGCATGATGCCCAACAATGGGGGACTCAAACTACCGAGAAGACTGCTGCTAGCGAGAATGTGTTCATCCATTTTACAGTATGCAGCACAGGTTGGACAAAAGCCCTTAATGTTCAGGTGTATTGGAGAAAATTATCTTCAGTATATCTTCTCAGTGCGTAAAGAGTCACTAGGGCGTCAAACGAAGCATCTTTCGTAGCCTCGGGAATGGTGCCCGTTGATATTTTAGCTGAGGAAATGCGAACACTATACATTTGGAAAGTACGTAGTGACCATAATGCCGAAGATAGACGACGAGAAGAGAGAGCGCGCATTATCAGGGTGTGAGAGGAACGTTAGGATAATTCTCACAAGGGGAGGTAAACGTACAGGCTGATTCCAAATATTCAGCTTTGGATTATGCGTAGTCATGGAGATGTCCATTATCACTTGTCCCAGTTTCTAACATGGACGGCATGGTGGATACCGTAAGTGTTTACATCGTTTTGGACATGATGATTCTCCCTTCTGTCCTGAGCGCGAATATAAGAGAAAACGAGGACCAGTAGCACATACTCTTTGTATTTGAGATTTGCGGATGAGAGAGAATAGCTTCAACTCTTCTTGGCAAGAAACTTACAAGTGGAGACGATGATTCCTCACATGCTCGAATCCCTAGAAGTGTAGAATGCAGTTATTGGCACCATAAGCAGTATTCGAATGTTAGAGCGCTTACAAAAAAGCAGCAGAGAGGGACAGTTCTCACTGTAGTAGGAAGCCGGTAGGGCTTTAACCTGCTCTACGCTGTAATGTCTTTAGATAGTTCCGTGGGGCATAGCAGGTGAGGAGAGGTGGTTTCAGTGGGTTAAATCCCCCACTGTGGCTTTAGATGGTTTCCACTTTTATAAAAAAAACCGACAGACAGACAAAGAGTGAGACGGACAGACGGACGGATGGACAAGCTCATGCTGAGAACAGACTTCCAGAGTCGCGTCCTGCAAGGCATTCAGTCGTCGAAAAAGGGCGTAGATACTCGCATGAGTGACCTTTTTTTGCCCAAAAAGGACGTGATAGAAGGAAGACCCTATCGAGACGTGTTTTGCTGAACGAAGTGTACAGTTGATGGGTGGCAGCTTGGCATCCCAATCTCTTTGCTCAGGACCGATATAAGCGTGTATATCAGCCAACAGTGGGCAATTTACTCTCTTCGAGGCGTTTGCCTGCGGGGATTATAAAGCAGTATAAATGTGTTGAATGCCATACTCGTTCAAAAAGCCACGGATTTGAACTGTACCCCATTACCAGAAGTTATCGATTCAGGGATTTCTACATGAAATATTCTCTTCTCTAAGTATTCAGTCAGCATGTTTGCGATAAACCGTTTAATCGGCTCCACGAATGAAAACTTCGAGAGAGAATCGAGAACGACTATTGCTCCAATGTTTTCGAAGCGATATTTGAGGTATGGGCCGATCAGATCGATATCTAACCACCTCCGCTAGTGAATACATTCGAGATAAAGAAGCCGGGATAAGATGCTGTGATCCCTTCCTATGTTTGATAATGAACGAGAATCTTTGAAGCTCCAATGCCCATTTGGCCAGACTACCGTGAAGGTCTGAGTGGTTTATCAGCAATTTGAACGAAGCAGCGTCAGTTACCACTTCGAATGTTATGCTTTCAGTGTACGCTCCAAATCTGTGCACTGCCTCCACCACTGCCAGACATTTCTGCTCGATGACAGTATAGTTATAGTTTAGCTAAGTTTGAGTAAGTTTTTTTCAACATATACGCTATAAGAACTTCATCTCCCTCGTTTGTCTTCTGCATCAGCAATGCGAGAGGTTTGGAGAAGTCGGGGCTGTACAAGACCGGAGCCAAAAAGAGACTTGTTTTCAAAGCGTCTAATATCGAAATAGCTTCCTCAGTCCAGCAAAACTAAGGCTTCTTCTGTTAACGGTGCAGTCAGCGAAGCGTAACTTGGAACAAATCGCTGCTACCAAGAATCCGCCGTAGTTGCTTGTCGCTTTCGGCCTCGGAAAGTCTTTGATGGCGCGCACCTTGTCGGGACCGGTACAAATCGTCCCGTTATCGATGATGTGCTCCGAGTATCGAGCTTAATTTATGACAAATTTGCTCTGCTGAATGTTCAATGTCAAGCCAGCGGATCTCATACAGACTCCGCTCAAGAGCAGCATGAGAGATGCGATGAGAGGCAAGTCATTTAGATATATTGTCGCTGCATAATATGAGGTGCACTGCAGAGCCCAAAAGGCATGGTCATAAACTGATAGAGTGGGCACCCTGAAATTGTGAAGGCAGTTTATCCTTGGACGCCCCATCCAATAGAATTTGCCAGAATGCATCCTTCAGATCTAGATTCGTCATAAATCTAACCTTCAGGAGAGGGCTGCAAATCCCCTCGATGAGAGATAAAGGATAAGCGTCATTCGTAGAAACACTGTTCACCTTCTGCGCATTAAGGTAAAGCCGCACTTTGCCAGGTTTCACAAGGGTGGCTGGCGAAGACCAGGGGCTTTGCCATGACTCCCAAAGCCGGCGATAACGCGCAAACCCAGCATCCGGTCAATCTCTTCATAGAGAAGCTTCTTCATGACGGAGAGACTGAGAACTGTCTTTATTTGATGGGTCCTGTGCGTGTCCGAATTTGTGCATAAAATCAGCACCGAACATGATGTCAACCAACATTCTACCTACTGTGCGTAATCTCTTCCACTTGTACCGACCGTTGTTAATAATTTTCCGGATGAAATCCGAAGTCAAGCAACTAACGATCCGGTATCGATCAGTCTTGAAACACCTTCAAGCAAGACTGTGACATCCGCATACGGGCAAATATCATTGCTGGCCGACTTGTGAGAACGAGAGAGTAGTGGAGCCGACGGTTGCGCATTATTCGCCACCAATATTGACGTAAGCGAAGAGTTGAGCACTTAGACTTTCTCGTCGCCATCTCTGCTATTCCGAAGATTCATTCTCTGGCCGGTTGGTATTATTGCAGTCTTATATGCAACGGCCTCAGAACCGATAACATCGGTTTTCTCGAAATAATTGGTGGTGTGGTCAAATCCGGATTGGTCATATTCAAATCTTTGGAGTGCTCCAAAACGGTAACTTTCGGAATTATTGTGGAAGACGTTGTCGTAATGCCACAGCCAAGTGCATCCAATGCAGGAATGCCCTGATGATGAGACTGGGCTGTGGAACTCGACATTTTGGAAATGCGGGCTCACGAGTATTCCGGAGCCTACAACCATAGCAGAACACTTTGGGATCCTACTCGATCAATCCAATCTGCCGACAATTCCAGCAGACCAAATCAGAACCACTACCTTGAACCTCAGGCTGAGGATTTCCAGAGATACATTTCATGTCAACACCCTCTTTAGATTCAGCAAAATAGCTGCACAATTGGTTAGAGAACCTGCTTGAGAGACGCTTCTCTAAAATTTCACTCAGCTGCACTAAGTTATGTAGCTCGCCAATTTCTAGCCTATTGGCAAGCGAAGGCACATTTTTATAATAGCTGTCGAAGTCTTCAGATGGATTTTGTGTTTGGTCTCGCATGAGTCCAAGGATGGGATATCCTTGGACTAGTCAGCTAGAAAATCCTTAAACTGTTGGCGAAGAGCCTCATGAAAAGAGGTCCACTCGATTTGTCCGACAGACTTTTGGTATCGCCAATACGAATCTGGTGATCTGTCTCTGCGATGAGCAGGAAGTCATCTAGATACATCATATTGTACAAAGATTTATGACACAAGTTAGCAGGGATGACTTTGTCCATCAGTCGCTGCATGGTATGAGGTGCACTGCAGAGCCCAAATGGCATGGTCCCAAACTGAAAGATTGGGCGGCCTGAAAACTCCGGTATCGATCAGTCCTGAAACACCTTCACCCAAGACTGTGACAGCCGCATATAGACGAATATCATTGCTGGGCCGACTTGTGAGAACGGCAAAGTAGTAGAGACGACGCTTGCACATTATTCGCCGCCAATATTGACGTAAGCGAAGAGTTGAGCGCTCAGGCTTTCTCGTCGCCATCTATGCCACTTCAAAGACCTGTTCTCTGGCATTTGAAAAAGAGGTCCACTCGATTTGTCCGACAGACTTTTGGTAACGCCAATACCAATCTGGTGATCTGTCTTTGAAAAGAGTGTGTACATAAATACACAGCAGGCCAAAATCCCCTGTAGGGTTTAGTGAGTTAGCGCCTCCACGCGTATGAGAAACTGATTGATGGACAGAGATGTTGGGCTGCCAGACCCAGATCCCAGGATGTCATGATAGTGCAGACATGATCCACTGAGAACGTATTGAGCGATCATGCCTGGCATCGGTAAGGCGAGTCGTTATCGTCATCGATGTCATACATATACATGTAGTCGAATCCAGATCTGCCATCATGTCCGTGTAAGTGTTGGATCCGGACCTGTCGTCGAGTTCGTAAAAATTTATATTCCGTTCATCGCCATGTCTGCAAAACTTATCTGTGTTACGTCTGTCTTCAAAATATACTGCTCGAGTTGAAGCAAGCTGGTGTTGGTACGGGACCGAGTCTCGAAGCGCAAAAAATTGCCCCCGGACCAATCCTTCAACCGGTGAAGTGACATATGCGTCTATCGCCCTAGAATCCCGTGGATGGAACAACCCAACCCACGGGATGCCTCTCATGAAGGGAAAGAAAAAAAACCAAGCAAGGAAAATAATGTAAACAACTAAACCAAAAATCAAATAATGAATTAACCCAAAATAACGACCGACTAATTAGAACGACCAACTAAATCACAAAAAAAACAATAATGAATTTCTTCCTCCCTAAATGTTTAACTTCTTTAATGAACTTCGCAAAACTCTCGGATGGCCAAAATGTCATCCCAACCTCAAAAATTCTTCCAAAGGTACTCAATAGAAGAAACACTGACCGTCGAAGAACAGAAGGATAAATAAGCAAAACTCAAAAAAAGGAAGCGCGAGAATCTACTTTTCCTTGCCTGAAATCTGTGAACGAAATGAGAATGCGTCATTAGGGGCGGTCATCCAACCAAATGCCATACCCCCATCCGTTTCTCCCCCCCCCCCCTCTGTTTTCCGTTCCTTCCTCCCTACAAAGTGAGAAGATGAAGACGAAATCAAGACGAAATTCGCGCCAATGTAGTCTTCACTATTCGTAGTCGAAGAATTGACCGGAGACAAAGTATTGGGGACAACTAGGCGCAGCCTCACGCTACATACCTCTGTTTCTAACCAAATTCTCGCACACCAACCCACACGACGAGCAAAACACGTCTCGTCAATCACCAGAGTTGCGAAGCGCGACCAATTTTAATTCTATGTATGATATCAAAAGCGAGGAAGTACGAATATGGGGAATGGCCAGGCACAGGCTCACCCTACGTACCTCCATTTCCAACCCAATATGCGTTCATACCGCTGCCTCAACCTGACACAGAAGAAAAAACGTTTTATTTTTCACCTTTTTTCCTTGCTTGGATTCGGAAAGCTAATCACAAAGTAAAGTATTGGAGACGACCCGGCATAGCACCTTGCTACAGTCCGCCGTTTCTAACCTAATACCAGCAGACCATTACCTTCTTCCTTGTCACAAGGAAAAACGGAACAATGACCACGAGTCGAAACCTAGAAAGAATTGACATCCACATAAAGACAGTTACGTCCATGGTGTTTAACGTAGGTACCTGTTGTGAGACTTAATCCTACGGTCCTCTTAAGACACGGATTGATTTTGTGACCACAATCAGAGCCCCGCTGAGACAAGCAACAACGGTACCAGTCTATACCAAGTGCATGGCTTAGCGTTCATACTGGTGGATGCAAGACCTTCTTAAATCTCTACCGAACTAACGAGTAGGGCACCCGTGTTAAAACGCAACACCACGCTGACGCCCGAAGGTCTCTTCTCGCTTGAGCATAACCACAACCCCCATGAAACTCCCACTAGGGGGGCCAACCGCAAATAACCGAGCTGTCCTCACATACAACAAGAGTTCGCCCGAAGTATGTGAGTCCAGGGGCTGTCCCGGTTCCCATGGCGCCAGTATACCCATGGTAAGGTTTCGTGATCAATTTGCCACTTCAGATGAGTCCCCGTGGAGACTCGGGTCTGATCGCCCTGATTAGGCCTTTGGAACATTCGCCTACTGCATCACGACCGGCAAACCAAAGTGAGTACAGCGTTTCCCGGTGCCACCACTATGGAGGTTCTCCTCGGCCACTTGGTTTTGGTTTGGCCGATAGGGTTGCCGCCCCATCTTCCTCGCCGCCATCGCTGAGCACCCCACATAATGACAAGAAGAAACAGTTCTCAAAAAGCTCGGACGGCACAACCTTTCAGCCTCTGGCCGACAAGGCCCGTATTCCAGGGACTTAAGAAACGCTCCCTTGCGAGCCTTCACATATCTCCACCGACGCCTGAGAGGCTTCCCTAGTGAGGTCTACACCTTACTCTTTTAAACAAAATGGAACACACTCACCAGAATGACTCTACTTTCGTGGTATACTATAAGGAAAGGATAGGAAAACTCTACGCGTCCAGGTGGGAAAGGAAATTGAGGCTTAGGAGCGCTTGCTTCCGGGTGAGAAAAGGCGTGAAACCTAAAACTAGAAATGTGAAGGTCAGAAGCCTACCCGGAAGCAATATTGAGAATCTACTGATTCTTTATCCGGCACCACAAAACAAAGCTATGAGCCGGAATAGGCTATCTTCCACTGATTCAGGAAACCTGTAAAAAAGAAATATTAGGCCTGAATGCTGGAAATGTTGAGCCCCACGTTGGGCGCCATTTGTAATGAAACTTATATTGCGATGATCAAACGCCCATCTGAGTGGCCGAAGATAACCTAGAGGGAAGATCTAAACCAAAAACCTAAAATGTTGGCGAAATGACACATGAGGGGTTGAAGCACTCAAAAGACCCGGGTCCCACATTATTGAGCCTAGCTAGTGCAAAGGCGTGTAAGAACGCGTCAACCCAGTGTTTTGGTGGAGCTTCAGTATTTGTATTTGGATTGTTGCGCTAACGGTTATTATTATTATTATTCAGTATTTGCAGGCGGACTTTCATGGTCAATTTAGCCAACTTTTTAGGTTTTTGGGTTAGCTCTTGCCTTTAGGTCGTTTCGTTACTACTTTGGCCTTTCCACCACAGCCCAGCATATGGACCCTTGGGCCTAAAATTCAAAAAGTTATCTACGCAAACATCGTCCTTATAATCGAAGTTGATCGAAATCAAAAATTCCTACTTATATAATGTCGTATCTATTCCCTCCCATCTGGACGCTTAACGCGTTAAAACCGCCCCCTTGTCCCACTTCATATGTAGGTTCTCATTCTCCTCCCCTTTGGTAATGCAACTATATGAACGTAAGCACATAAGCCCTTTATCATTCAAACAGCTCAAAGTATTTTCTTTACTCAGGCGTCTGTCATAAATAACACCAAAGCAAATTTATCGTATAAACTTTTTTGAACAAGAGCTTCGCCAGCAATGCTCAGCTATTTATAACAGATCATCATCATTAATGTTTAATATTCGTTCCATGCATCGACGAGTAAGCTCCCAAACTGCCTGCGTGAACCGAAAAAAATTGGAAGATCCTCTAAGTTGCCTAACTGTTACTCCTTAATGTGCCCGGCTCAAAGCAATTTCTGTGATTTATGCCTGTTCGCGTACTCCTAGGGACTTATCCTTGTAAATCTTTTTCGATTTGTGTACAAACTGTTAAGGATACGTAAGTTGTCGTCGTGAAGATGTTTTACTTTGGCTCGTCCCAATTCGATGATATGGCACGAAACGTTCAGGCTTATGTATTTACTATAAATCGTTAATCACAATCGTTCCTATAAATCCGTTTGTATTCGAAAAAAAAGCCAAAATACCATAAATCCTTACATTTTGGGAAGGAAACATACGAGGGTATAGAGCAGAAATTATCGGATTTACTTGTGATTGTCGATATCCTTTGTAAGCACAAACTCAGTTGCCACAGCAAGTCCTTCCCCTTTCGGAGGGTAGCGACGACCCGGCCTGAGATTACCTTTAATAATAAAGCCCGGAATTATTCCACTTTCGTTAGCACCTGAAAAATATATAGGGAATGGGAAACAACACCTGTTCTCAGTATTTACCGGTGAACTAAACACTAGGCATGAGTCTACGAGGACATACATAATTACTATTTTTCGAAGCTAATTGGGATCCTATCAAGATACTTCACACGCAATACTCTTGAGCCTCCCTTTCTAATAATACCCCCATTCAAATTAGTCACATTTAACTTCTGCCCCTGCATCAGGGGTGATAGCGAATATCACCAAATATTGAATTCACTTTCTGGCTCAAGCAAATCCGTTAAGTTTTATTGAGCTTAACTTTGATATTTGCATAAATAAAATTGCCTACAAATGATAAGTCTAACAATAAATTCGTATGACTCGTATTTGTGATTCCTCACGACATCCGTCGTCCCCCTCCCACTTGCTCCTGTATGTATGGAGAACGTATTGCAGCACCATCAGTGGAATAAAAATGAAATTTTCCCGAAATAGGAAGGGATGAATAAACAACGCCAAAGATAAACATGAAAAACCTCGAAATCAATTTTTAGATTCAAAACGAGATAAAAGGAAATCCTTTAGGAAGATTGTATTATCCAATATGTGAATATTGAGGTAGAGAAGGTGAAAGTGGTATCGACAAGTATACACTTCATTCTTTCGAAAAGTAAAAGGGAGAATTCAATACGCCAAAGCTGCGACGCTCTTTTAGGGATGGAAAATTGGAAAAAATCAATTCCTATAACATTCCTTTTATCCTCTAAAATGGTAAATATTTACGTAATTTTAATAAGATGGTCGGGAGCCGTTGCAATAATCTTTTCTGCTTTCTTCTTGGTTTTATGAAAAGGGAGGACAAATCCAAATTAAGCAGTTATTCTCCAAAATAATTGTCAAGATAAACCAGCAAAGCTTGGGAGAATGTCCCTTTATATCTATCATATGTGTGTGACAAGATAATATGGTACCCTGAGGGAAAACAAGGCTCTCACGTATGTAGTAAGTCTCCTGCTGCTCTAGTCTGGATGGTTGGAACACTTTTGTATGCACAACAAAAACGAATATTAGCTTTTGTGTTTGATTATTGCAAATGGATGTGCCAAACGACCGAATCCTTTGCGATATTCCATATCTTTGGTATGCTCCTTCCTCGCAGTACTCCTTTCCTTGGACCGCTAGCCAACATTGGCAAGAAAACATATCGAACGTGAAGGGTCCGAAAAACTACAGTCTCTGCAATTCCCATTCAATCCGGCTCATTCCCTGTAGTGGCATTCATTAGCCATAGCTTATACACCCCTTCGCCATCCAACTTTCTGAATGTGAAACTGTTTTTACTTTTCAGCTTTATCACTGCTTCCCGTTACATCACGGAGCAAATAAAAAAGGAAAGAAAGCTGAACCGAAAACGGATTTCCTTTTTGTATTGTGTGATGTTGACGCCGCCCTTGACTCATCTACCTACATGTGTAGCCGGAAAGTAACGTAAGCTTCCCGTATAATCAACCGGGCAACGTCTAACGGATCCCAAGGGATCAATGTGATGGCCAAGTGACTTGTTCGGTTTTTTTTTAAATGGCTCCTTTTGGCACTTGGACGCTGCCGCTTTGTGTGGCTTATTTTCACCTTTGCACTGAGATTTCGCCATTACATGACATGACCAAGTACAAAAGGAGAAAAGTTGAATATGTTATGAGGGGATATACGGAGAATAGGTTGAATGGAATGGATCAGATATTCATGTTCGTATGACCACGTTATGTAAATCTGACGTCGGCTTCAAGTTCAGAACGCCAGCGGCTTTTGTCGGTTTATGCTGGCTCACGAAAATGCAAATAATCAATTCATTTCTTGCCAAGAGAATTCAGTTTTCCTATGACAAGAAGGCTTTGAGGTTGGATGAAGTTTTCAATAGGTTTCAAGCTTTAAGCATAACATATAAGACATATGGGTACAAAAGAGCACCATAAACATCAGAAAAGGTATTGACAAGTTTCGGCCAATAATACAACCATAAATAAGGACAGAAAATTGGCAATCAACAGGACTAACTTTGAACAAGGAGACGAAGAAGTATATCTTGCAATTGAAAGTTGAGCAGCGGCAATCCGCCAAACACCCTTCTGTTGTCCATAAAGGATGGCTTTATGGGAAAGAGAATTGTAATTCAACAATTTATGATGAGAGTGGGAGAGTTGTCCGAACTATCCTAGCACTGCGGCGAGGAGCTTATATTTATTTTCCTTCACGTGCCTCAGATAAACCCCCACCCTACAACCAGAAAGGAACACTAGTTTCTATCATCATAATCATCAACGGCACAACAACCGGTATCCGGTCTAGGCCTGCCTTAATAAGAAACTCCAGACATCCCGGTTTTGCACCGAGGTCCACCAATTCGATATCCCTAAAAGCTAACATAGTCTTGTACAGTAAGAGCTTTGACCCTATGGTAAGACATTTCGAGCGGAACAATTTTTGTAAGCTGAAATAGGCTCTGTTGTCTGACAACAACCGTGGGCGGATTTCATCACTGTAGCTGTTATCGGTTGTGATTTTCGACCATAGATAGGAGAAATTGTCAATGGTCACAAAACGGTCTCAAAAAAATGTATTCTCCTATCCTTATTCCTCCTGTTTTACCAATGCGGCTTGATGTTCTTGGTTGGTTCGTCTTCGGTGCTGACGTTGCCACCATATATTTTGTCTTGGCTTCATTGATGTGCAGCCCTCAATGGCCGCCTGCTCGATTTGGATGAAGGCAGTTTGTACGTCTCGGGTGGTTCTACCCATGATGTCGATATCGTCAGCATAGGCCAGTAGTTGGATGGACTTGAAGAGGATCGTACCTCTTGTATTTACATCAGCATCACGGATCACTTTCTCGAGGGCCAAGTTAAAGAGGACGCATGATAGGGCATCCCCTTGTCGTAGACCGTTGTTGATGTCGAATGGTGTTGAGAGTGATCCTGCTGCTTTTATCTGGCCTCGCACATTGGTCAGGGTCAGCCTAGTTAGTCTTATTAGTTTCGTCGGGATACCGAATTCTCTCATGGCCCTGTACAGTTTTACCCTGGCTATGCTATCATAGGCGGCTTTAAAGTCGATGAATAGATGATGCAACTGTTGTCCATATTCCAACAGCTTTTCCATCGCTTGCCACACAGAGAAAATCTGATCTGTTGCTGACTTGCCTAGAGTGAAGCCTCTTTGGTATGGGCCAATAATGTTCTGGGCGTATGGGGCTATCCGGCCTAGTAAGATAGTGGAGAATATCTTATAGATGGTACTCAGCAACGTGATACCTCTATAATTGTTGCACTGTGTGATATCTCCCTTTTTATGTATGAGACAGATAATGCCTCGTTGCCAATCGTCAGGCATTGATTGGCTGTCCCACACCTTGAGCACAAGTTGATGAACCACTTGGTGTAACTGGTCGCCTCCATATTTAACCAATTCGGCTGTAATTCCATCGGCTCCTGCGACTTATGATTTTTTAGCCGATGAATTGCACGGACTGTTTCTCCTAAACTTGGTGGTCTTCAGTTGGCGGGACCTCCAACTTGCCGATGTTCTGGTTGTTCAGTAGCTCATCAAAGTACTCAATCCATCGCTCCAATATCCCCATTCAATTTTCCCTCTTTGTCCCGGCAGGATGAGCATCGAGGTGGCTTCATCCTGCTGACTTGTTGGTAAAACTTGCGCACCTAGTGCGGTTGCTCCCTGTACTTTTCTAGTTCACAGACTTGTTGGTTCTCCCAGGCTCCTTTTTTCCATGTGTGAAGTCGTTTTTTCCGCTCGACGGAGTTCGTGATAAGTCTCTGCGCGTGCCCGCGTTCTTTGAGAATGCAACATTACTCGGTATGCGGCATTCTTCCGTTCCATTGCTAACTTACATTCGTCGTCAAACCAGCTGTTCCGACTCCTTTTGCGGCTGGGGCCAAGTATACTTGTGGCCGTATCCATGATAACGTTCTTCTGGTGATTGTGAAGATCATTTGTTGATGCTTTATCTCCAGGTCTTCTGTTGACTGCAGTTATTGCGGCATTCATTTCCCCCTTATAGGTGTCGCGGAGGGCTGTGTTAACTCTCACCTGATTGTCAGAGGGGATTCTAGGTGGTATTGTTATTCGAGCTCGGAGCACCATGCCAACGAGATAGTGATCCGAGTCTATATTGACCCCTTATATATTCTGACATCCATCAAGGCTGAGAGGTGGCGGCATTCGATCAACACGTGGTCAATTTGGTTGAAAGTGGTCCCGTCTGCAAAGGCCCACGTATGTTTGTGGACCGCTTTCCGTGCAAACCAGGTACTTCCAACAACCATTTCGTGTGACCCTGCTAATTGAATAATCCGCAGTCCGTTATCATTTGTTTTTAGTGTAAGCTATGGGAGCCAACGTATCGTCTAAATACAGGCTCCTTCCTTACTTTTCTGTTAAAATCCCCCAAGTATGATTTTAATATCATATCTGGGACAGGCTTGGAGGGTTCATTCTTCTGCTTCGTAGAAGGTATCCTTCTCCGGGATCTGCAGTCTCTTCTGTAGGGGCGTGAACGTTAATGAGGCTTATATTTCTAAACTTGCATTGCAAGCGCAGAGTGCATAGCCGTTCGCTTATGTTTTCAAAATCGATAACAGCAGGTTTTATTTTTTTCCTAACTAAGAAACCTACTCAGAGCACATGGTTTACTAGATGACCACTATAATGTATAGTGTAGCTGCTCTTCTCCAGGAAACTGGTCCCTGTCCAACACACCTCTTGTAACGCTATTATGTCAGCCCTAGATTGGGACAGGGTATTGGCTAGCTGCTCAGCAGTTTCATCTCTGTAGGGGGAGTGCACATTCCATAAGAAAATGCGCAAATCGTTATTCCGTTGGCGTTGCCGGGTTCGTCGTTGTATAATTCGTCCAGTCCGAGGCTCCTGTTGTGGCTTCGTAACAAGTTGTTTTCCGTGTAGGGTTGTCAACGCTACCCAACCCCCAACTTGGAGGACCAGTTGGTACAGTTTGTCCCGTTTTTAGGCGCGGGAGACTCGCCTTCATTCTTCTCCGTCTGCAGCTTTTCCTTAAGAGAGAGCTCCCAGCGTTCACCACGTGGAGGTGGAGATAGGGTTGGTGATAGAGCTGTTGGTGTTGGTTCAGCAGGCGTTTGCCAGGTTTTATGCTCCATCGTAGGTACTAATCCACTTTTCGCCCTGGAACCTATACTACCCTTTGACCTTTCTATATCAAAAGCAAACGCCTCTATACCTCCCCACATGGTGTCTTGATGGTCTGGTCATCAGTCAAAAATTGTCTATTAGTTCATCTTTCACATTTATCTTTCTCAAAAACTATTGCACTTGCTAACACAAATTTTGGTGACAATATGGAATCAATGAAGCTGTGGCGGCACATTGGGGGCATGAGCCACAACTGCATTGTCGTAGTGAATGCGTCTCCGCCGACGCATTGTTCTGCCACCGCCTCACTAAGGACGCGGCTGCGAGTCCATTAGGTGTAAGCACACCTCGTGGTCGCTGATTTCTCCACAGACACAAATGGGAAAGTTGACGAGTTAAGGACAATGGTGGCAATCTCGAGGCTTACGGTACTTTGCGGTCGGGAGGTAGATCTCGATTGCAGTAATGGTCGAGATCTGCCTTCTGAAAAGGACGTTCCTCCCGTAAATTCGGAGCCGAAGCGAGATACCACCTCATGCACTTTCAAAGCACCAAAAAGCTAGGCTCGCTAGGTATCTCGGCCACGGCTACCTAAGTGCAGTACCACGTCGCCTTATAGTTTTCGACTCCCTAAGCAGAAGTTGCTTCCTGATCGGTACGGGCGCTGAGGTGTCGGTCCTCCCTATACCCCGGCCAAATACTTTAATCTCGCAAAACTTATGACTAGCGGTCGCAAATTCTTCACCCAACCGCACCTACGGCTATAGGCAGGTAGACGTGAGTCTTGGACTGCGCCGATCGTTTTTGTGGCATTTCGTTTTGGCGGATATTAGACGCAAACTTACTGCGTCACTATGGACTGCTGGTAAACATGCGGAACAAAACCCTCGATAGACCCGCATTCTCTTTAAAGTCATCCGGAAATATTTACCCCTGCGCAAACGACACTCTTTCCATTGTTCTCGAGGACATTGCCGACAATTCCATTCGCGCACTCCAGCGAAAATATTGTAATATCACTACTGAAAGTAGTTTCTCCCAACCGGTTAAGCAGGATGTGCAGTACCACATCGATATTACCAGCTCCACGATCTTCTCAAAGGTGCGTCCTCTATCACCCCAGAAGCTAGCGTTTGCATGGAAAGAGTTTGATCTCATGAAGTAGGATATTTGCAGACCTTCCAAGAGCTATTGGTCATCTCTACTCCATTTGGTCCCTAAGCCAAACGGCAAAAAGATGCCTTGCCGAGACTACAGGCACCTAAATGCTCAGACAATTTCCAACTGGTACCCTATTCCACTCATCAATGATTTAGTGCATTCACTGACAAACTGCTGTATTTTCACGACCTTCGATCTGGCCAAGGCGTACCCTGTTGCCCTCGAAGACATACCGAAAACGGCTATCTACACACCGTTCGGATTCTTTGAATTTACTAGGATTACTTGGTCGCCTCTTCTTCCGAATCTGAGCATTTAGACCTTCTCGAGTGCATTTTTCAACCTCCCCTTGAGGCCGAGGTCGATCTGAACGTGAAAAGGTACAAATTTCTGCAAAAGCAGGTGAAATTTCTCGGCCACATAATTACCCCTGACGCAATTCAGCCAAACTTTGATAACGTTGAAACGATAAAAAACTTTCTCCTGTCAACCACCGTGAAGGATCTGGGAAGGTTCTTGGGCATGATAAACTTCTATCGTCGTTTTTTGCCCAAGGCCGCTCATCACGAAGCGATCCTAAACGCTTAAATGTCAGGGCCCAAAACCAAAGACTCCTGCGGGGTTGCGTGGTCTACTATGGCCGGCCACGCGTTTAAAACGGTCAAACAACAGCTTTGTTGATGCTACACTACTGGCATTTCCTCGGCCAGATGCACCGCTAGCAGTGTTCTTGGCAATCGTTGAGCTTCTTTTCGAAACAGCTCAATACAGCTCAACGTAACTATAGCGCGACGGCCGCGTACCCCTTCATCAAATACGCCCTTAAACGAAGGCCCGACAAACTTCTCTTCGTTACCTTCGGCAACCGAGCTTCATTAGCCAGTTTACCTTCGACATCAAACACGTATCTGGAAAAGGAAACGTCGTTGCGAACGCTTTGTCTTGAATCTCGGAGTTCACAGTTCCCGCCACGGTCGATCATACGGCAACCGCCTGGGCTCAGGAAGACGACGCCGAGCTTCAGAAAATACAAGTTCAACGAGTTTCCTCATGCTCAAATTCCTATTTCCCCTGTGAGACCAGATGAGGGACTTAGGCCATTTATTCCGGCCGATTTTCGCAACGAAGTATTTCACGCACTATACGTGCTTGAGTACCCATGCATTAGGACGGCGAACTGGTTAGTCACTAGAAAATTCTTCTTGCCGTCCATGAACAAGGACGTAAACTCTTGGGCCGGACAGCGCATCGTGTGCCAGAAGTTTAAGATCAGCAAGTACGTAAAAAATAAAGTAGACGTATTCCTTCGGTAGACCAAGTGATTCAATACCATCCACCTTGACATCATTGGCCCTTTGTGAGACACGCGCCGATAAAAGTATTGCCTCCCAATCATCAAAACCTTTACTCGGTGGCCTGACCCAATACCTCTGACTCTCATTACGGCACAATCATTTACCGAGGCCCACTGTTTAGAATGGATGCTGAGCTTTGCTGCACCAGCCGGAATCATCACGGACCAAGGAATGCAGTTTGAGTCTACTCTTTCTCGGAGTTAGGCAAGCTCCTCGGTTTCAAACTTCATAGGGCTGCTGCATACCATACAGGTCGAAATCGGGGAAGCAGCATATGTTCGTGAAGCCGGTATATGTTCGATAATTGACATCACTTTCGCCTGCTTTTCCTGAGGAGGTGGAGGATTACCGATGAATTAACTACAATGATGATCAGGCGGTGATGTTTGAAATCAAAGAGCAGAAAATTGCGCAGAATCTCAAAATGACTCTTCGATAAATTTGCGTGTGACTTGGTGGTAAATTCCATTAGTATGAACCAAGAATCTGCAGGAAAATTTACTAAACAGCTAATCTAGCTGCTGTCAACGCGTGCGATACTGCAATGCCGAGGAGAGTCCCTCATTATTCTATTGGTAGAGTGAGGGAATAAACACCCTGAAGGCAAAATGCAACGACACTGACGTAAATCCCAGGGGCGCAGCCTATAGAGGGGAGATATCTAAAATAAAGGGGAAGGGAAATAAATCACAGCAAGTAGTTTGTCCGACAATACTGGCATCAATAGTGAAGACACTGTTCCCGCAAAGGTTGAACACTGTCATCCAAGCAATCGGTGCAGCTAGTATAGAGATTATACCGAAGATGAATTGCTACTGGTATTCAAAAAAATAGTGCCCGGATAGCTGAGTGGTTAAAGCACAGGGCTGTCATATGAAGGGTCGCGGTTCAAATCCCACTGAGTTTCAGTACTTTCCGAAGCACACTTCTTCACCATCAGGCTGAAGTCTCCAATAAGGTGTACAGAATTCCCGGAAGTGGATCCTTTGTATAGAACAGGTATTCCCAGGCTCTCTCTATCTCAAACAACGCAGAGAATTCTTACTCAAATCAAGGTTGAGATTGGGTCTCGTACAGGTACAGCTGTCAGATTGCACGGTCAGAAGATTCGTTTTAGCGTTATTGGTTTGAGTGACCAAAGAGATCCACAATGGGAAATCCGTTTGGAACACCGATGAGAAAATTCGACGAGCCATAAACATCTCGAGCAGAGGTACTAGTCTGGATCGGGTGCAGAATTTCTGATATAGAAAATTTACTGTTATACACAGTAGGTTGGGACATAGTAAAGCTTTCTCATTAGTCGGCCGAAGGAATTTCCACCTTTCCCCACTGCTGGAATTACATTACCCCTAAAAAAGACAATGCGCAGAACCCAGCAGACGATTACTTGCTTACCAACTCTCGACAAATTCATAGCTTCCATTATTTGTGGAATGGTCAATCTGCACCTCGAGACCTACAACCTTTTGTGCGAGGTATAGAACAGGTGACGAGTTGGGTCAAGGCGTTGCAAAGAGAAACTTATTATCTACTCGGTTGGTGTGGGACAGGCAACTAGAGGCCAAAGAAATCTCTTTACTTGCTGTATAGATTACGCCAACGCTTGTGGCAGTATTCTGGACACTTGACTAATCGATGTCCCACGTCTGTATCACACTGATTCGAAGCTGATGAAGTTTTCGACGAGAGTCATGGAAGGATGGCATACCACCTTATCAGTACAATCTTCTGAGGGTACCAATACTTCAGAGTCTATCTGCATACGGAGAGGCATCTTCCAGGCGGATTCGTTGCGTCATTTTTAATGGCACTGAAACTTCTTTCATGGCTACTGAATGATGCTAGAGGGCATGGTGTTGCAATCAAATATGACGTACGCGCTAAGTGCGAGCTGACACAGTTGATGTACTCAGCTGACATCAAACTATATACTGGTACTGATGATTGAAATCTAAAATATTGCCTTGAACGAAGACCGGGCTGGAAAACGTCCAGCGGGTGATACGGACAACTACGTCCAAATTCCGAATGCACCACCCAAATTCCGCTGTGAACCGGATGAACCTGCCTCATGACGTCGGAGGCGTGTGATTGACGCCAAGTCGACTCGCGAGCCTCTAGCATACGACTATTTGTAAGGCTGATTGTGCCCTGACTCCACTTAACTTGAAGGATCGATCTTTCAATCCTCTAAGTGGGGTGAAGTCAGACCAATACAGATCGATAAATAGAAGTCAAACGCAATGCTCGATAAACACCTGAGTTGCCTTTGGCAGCAATTGGCTGGCTACTGGGGAGTTCTTTGCTGTCACATGGCGCGGTCGCTGCCCGGACTTATAAATATTGTTAGCTAGATGTGTTGCGCCTAAATCCCATATGGTATTTTTGATGTCCTTTAACTCTCACACAGTTTAGTTCAAAACACGAAGAAGTATACGATCCTGCATACGTTCGAACACGTGTTGCGGGGAGTTCCCGACGGATTCTCCTATGAACACTAGTCACGACCATCAGAGCCCTTTTATCTTTTAAGTAAGTAGGTTCGTGCGGGCCTAAATGCTTGACAATTAGTGTCAATATTGGCTTGAATCCGGCATCAGCCCAGATTGTGAAAATCAAAAGTAAAGGAAAATCCAACTCTAGAGCATAGTTCCCACGAATTATTTGAAAACATGATGCATTTAGTTACAGTATCTTTCTAAGCCTCTCATATTTTTTCTATGTTTACTCCTTGCCTAAACAATTTTCAAAAATAAGTAAAATTAATTATTTTAAATCTTATCATGTTGAATGGAATTTATCATGGGTAATTGGGAAAGTTAAGTGGTGTAATAATGAAAGCAAAAGAAGGAATATTACAAATTACAGAACGCATTCCCTTGTCGGTTTGACCTTGGAGAAGGGGAATAAAATACCGCTCATGTCGCAATGCCGCGCACACTAAAATATTCTTAATAGCTATAAACTGTTGGTTAACCCCACTAAGAACTTGCTGCAGAAATAAACGCTCCTCCTCCGATTACCTAAGTTAAGCGCTCTTAGGAACGATTGGCACTATGATAGGGGACCAAATAGAAACACTTTAGTAAAACTTTGTTTAAAAAGTTCTTCGACAAAGCTAAATTTCCATTAGTTATACAACATATTCCTTTTTCCTTTATATGTTGTTCTTCAGCTGTTAACCCATGGCAGAAAATAAGGATCACCAGGAAAAGATGTTTATCCCACTTTTAAATATAAATTTAAATCTAAGGCAATTACACGAAAATTTCAAAATGATATCATATCTCCGGTCTTGTACTCGATATATAATATTCAGCTATACATACGCTCCCATTTAGTTGTACATTGGGCCCATAAGTGTGCCATGGAAGTCGTATCTTCTGTTTCTACTTCCAAAAACAACATAAAATCAGTAAACATTTGAAGGACGAACTGCACGTGGCTGCTATTTTGGTTCAAATACGTACATATTTGCGTTTCTTGGAATTGATTCTTGGATACGATTTAGGATTGCAAGTGGAGCGGAAAGCCTGATTGGATATATATTGAATTATTTTCCGGAAGGAGCTTTTACGACGCAGCAAAATGTACTTTCTGTTCTATTTAAAGATCCAGTTGTTTCCGCCAAAGGACCATAAAACCAACAGGGATGAATTTGCTTCCCTAGTCTTTCACCTGAATTATTTTCCCTGGAAAATATTCAAAGTATCCTGAACGCATTGTCGAGCGCATAAACTTTCCACGAAATCATGTCAAAAAACTCCTTGCATGATAAATTGAAAATAACACTCGAATTCCTATGGATATCATTTTTCCGATAGTCAGAAAAAAATGTGCAACTTCTTTCGCTTGAATGTAAACTACGAGGATCTGCATAAAAGGTTTCCGTGAAACGGAAATTCCTCAAGATGCAAAGCGACGTGGTACATACGTGCACAAGATATTTCTCAGTTCACTTGAGTGCGTTCAATTTATTTTATCTCAAATTTAAGCTGCGCAATCAAATAAAGTTTCGAAGTGTAGGAAATAAAGGAAGCGGGCTCTTCGTCCTACTGCGATCCAGAATCCAAAATACAAATCCTCCGGAATTCAGCCCATCTCTTATCATGATGCTAGGACATCTGAAACTTTCATGGTGCCTGATCGCTAGGCAAAAAGCAGAAAAACTTTTTCACCGAATTGATGCAGGAAATACCTCGGAAAAATTCAAAAAAAAAGTTTTAGCAGATTTCCCTTACATAATTCACTTTTCTCCTGTCTGCCGGAAACTCATGAGTATGATGCCGTCGGGTACGCAGGTAGGAATCATGAAAGTTGAGAAGACTAATTACCCTAGTTGCGCGGTAGTAGAGAGCGTTATCCCCATTGCAGCCTTCAGGAATACGATTCCGGGAAGCAGAAACATAGTAACATAGTCCATTTGGGAAACAAGCGGAATTGGGTTATCCGCTTGCATACATTCATCAATCAATCATTTTGCGAGCCTTTCTTTGTTCCGATTGCTTCGACTTTAGTTTCGTGATTTTGAGGGTTTTTTTTGTGCCCTAAGCGAACCACATTATAATTAATTCACTGCCTGTCTGTTCAAGATACCTGATGACGTGGTTTATGGGAACTATGAAATGCATATCGTATTCATGTCAAGGGGTAGTTGCATTCGCCAGTTATGTATATGAAAGAAGAGTTCATATCTTCTTTTCGGCTACAATCTCTGATACCATATGTAAAATCAAAAGTACCTACTTTCAGCAACAGATTTTACTTAATAGGTTGTAAGCTAGGCGATGGAAAGGCACAAGCCTTCCAGACTGCTTGTTCTCAGAACCTAGTTCGACAAGCTTTAACCATCAGGTGTGGAGGTTTGCCAAACTACCGAGATATATCTCAAACCGACGATGGTGCGGAAACAAGGGTTGCATTCCTTTAGGCTTTGGCCTGTTTGGCAGGGGATTAACTCATCTAGATCGAGTTCGTCACTTTTCTCCTTTATGAACTTGACCCGGATGAAGCCGAGAGATTACCTAATTAAAGGCCTCTCTGCGGTACATAGTTAGACAGCTATGTGATTGCACCAAAGTCAAAATGTTTGGCAATGGTCCAGTTTCTTTAAGGCTTTTTATGAAGTCGACCCTTATCTCTTGCTTCGATATCATTGGATCGTGGAGTTAATTGCATTACATCGCTATCGGTAGAAATGTCATCCTTTTTAAATAGTGACCTATCCAATGCCACTGTGGCCTCCTAATGAGCGTGCACAGACATTTGGTGCATACGCATACGTACTAGTTCATTCAAGATTGTCATATGATTCTATCTGATCTGCGGAACCTCGCTGAGGATAAGCGGTTGGCTATCTTGTCTTCTAGGAAGGCGTAATGGGTAGTTTTCCGCTATCTTAAGTTCACTTAGGGTCAGGCTTTTGACTCTTTTAATCCACGTCCGTTTTGTAGGATTAATTTCCCATTTGGTTTCCTACCAATTGGTTTTACTGATTCCAAATGGATCTAAAAACTGTGACATGTCATGCCCTATATGCACTCTAAATACCCGGCCTTTTGTGTTAGATTCACCTTTGTCAACATTATCTTATTCCGCAAATCGTTATCACCCCAATAGTTCCAGCCGGTTCTAGTTATCATTGACTTGGCTTTGGAATCGAAGCAGTACTTTAAAGACGCAAAGTCATCGTCCACCTCCAGGGTTGGTTTTTTTACTATGTCGGTGACCCTGCTATGCCTAGATGCTGCATATATCCAATACAGATGATACCTTGCCTCTCCCTTCGCTACAGGTTTCAAGGTAGGTAGGCTTGGTAGATCATGTGTTTGAACGATGTGTGGTTTCAATAATCTTCTCTTACCTACTACACTTTTCTTGATGAAATGTACTCACTTGCCTTTATTTATTACGTACTTGAGATGTCTGCTAAGCTTCGTCCCTTGAATCTGACCTAATTTGCCTTTCTTGATAGATGAAGTTGCTTGCGAACAAGGAATGTAAATTTGAGTTCATCTAGCTTTGTCTCTTCATTTGTTTATTTATTTATTTAATGGCAATAAACAGAACAAACTTCAACTTGTTAGCACTGATGAAGGGAACATGTGGTTCCCGAAATATGGGTATTTGCAAGAATAAATATTCACACCAACGAAAAAGAAACAACAAGTTTGAATTATTTCAATCCAATTACTTGTTGCCCTCAAGAGGAGGAGAAATATAATAATATAATAATATAATATAATAATACTTAAAAAAGAGAAGTTAAAAGGACCAAGCTGTTGTGCTTTGTAACTTCGGCGAAGCCTAGAAATCGGCGAATGGAAGTAGACTTCGAGTTCTGCGAAAGGCGAAGGTTGATAGGAAATGAAAATAATAAAGGACCTAGAGTGGATCCTTGCGGGACGCTAGAGAAGGGTGGAAGGAGCGGGATGTGCAGCCATCAAAAGAAACGTGGCAGGGTCGGTTGCAAAGGTGAGAGGCAAGCCATAAAATAGGTGGTAAGCCATAAAATAAATGGTATGCAATTCTTGCCGTGAATTTAGACAGTTGGCCACAAAGTTGGTAAAGTGGAGCAAGTTGGAGGCAATGGACCTACGTTTAATAAAGCCATGTTGCTCTTTCACTATGTGGTGGACAAAGTAAGCGAAAAACCAGTCGCTGACATATCTTTCCAAGATTTTGGAACAGGAGGAGCGGAGGGAAGTAGGACGGGAATTTTGATATGCGTACGATCGCCACTTTTGCTTTTGTTTCTCTTGCAGGTATTTGTTGAGTATAAGGTATAGAGGCATAGATATGTTTTAAGCAAAAAGAGGTTTGGAAGTAAGCAAAAAGCAAAAAGAGGTTTGGCAGACCATCAGAGCCAGGACCGACATTGGCATCAAGTTTGCCAACGAGGTACTCGACAAAGAAAGGGGTTAGAGAGGGAATGGTAGGCGATGCGGGCAGGCTAAACTGCGGAAAAGCAGCGGAAGAGTAAATCACAAAATAGTTCGGGGGTGTTAGCTGAGTTGCTAGAGAATTTAATAGACGGAGGGTATAGCTGGGCAGGACAGCGGGAATTACGAATGTGAGACCAAAAAATTTGAGCTTTCTGCGCTTTTGAGATTCTTCAAAACTGGTCAGATATTCGTTTCTGGATTTACATGTTAAGAATTTGATCGAGGAACGCAAAGTTTTGAAGAAAACTAAGAAAGGGGCTTCTTCCCCGCAGTGTGTTTTTGACGAAGTTTTTTGTGGACTTACGGATATTGAGGGGCTATCTGAGAAACCATTCCATACTCTATGAAATACTAAAGGGCCAAAGGAGGATGGAGGTCGCGTCGGGGGTAGCACCGAGATCCATCCTAGGGCCGGACCTCTGGAACGCTACCTATGATAGTCTACTTAAACTCGGCATGCCAGAGGAGTCGTGGCGTTTGTTGCTGGACGCACTGTCGAACAGGCGCAAAGGAGACTCGGTATTTTGATGCGATGGGTAAGCGGATGAATGACTGCTCATGGTTTCAACCTTGCACTGAAAAAAACCGAAGCAGTCATCTTGATTAAAAAGAGAATTCCGGCCCAAAACCAGCCAAAACCAGCAGTAAAGTACCTCGGGCTCAGTCTTGACTCAAAGCTGAGCTTTTTTGATCAAATCAAAGCAGCAGCGAACAAGGCTACACTTGTAGTTTCCCACGTCTAGCAGGCGACGTCTTCTGATGAGTTCACCGCAGTCTGTCCTGCTCTACGGTGCAGAGTTATGGGCTGACACTTTTGGCAATGAGGCATATCGTAAACGTCTCGCGCATCTACAGAGACGGGAGTTTTGCGGGTGACGTCTGCATACCACACTGCCTCTGAACCGGACGTGATGGTGATCACGGAAGTGATCCCCGTTGCCTTTCTTGCTAAGGAGCGTCAGCAGGGAGGTAGTTGCTCGTGAAGAACGGGAACGCACTCTAGACGAGTGGTAATTTCTTGGCAAAATGAAACTAGAGGTAGAACTTGGGTGCGTGGCTGAATCGGAACCATGATGAGACTGACTATTTCCTTACCCAGTTCTTTAGTAGCCATGGAGGTTTTCAGTCTTACTTGCACAAGATTGGAAAAGCACGATCTCCGGATTGTGTGTTTTGCAATGGAATTGTGGACGACGCTCATCACACTTTTTTCTCTTGTGGAATGCGGGACGGGATTCGTTAGCAATTCTATTTAAACACAGGCGATCTCTATCCAGACAACATAGTTGAGGAGATACTGAGGAGTCCTGACAGGTGGAGCCGTGTCCATTACGTTCGGGTCCTTCCCGTTGCAAAGAATATAGAGCTCGACCGGTGGAGGAGCTGGATGGCAGAGGGTTCCTTGAACTGACAGTTCTCTTCCACCTTTCTCCTCTCGTTGGTGAAAGCAATTGCCAAATTTGAAGGCTCTGGAAGGCGGGAGAGTTCGGGGACTAGCCCGATGTGACAAACCGTTGCAGGCCAGCTCTCTTGCAATGGGGAGGTGTTTAGTTGATAGTCCGACGACGTAACGTTGCCGGTGTCCAACACTCTTTGCGCAAATGCATTCACCTACTCTTTCCCCCCAAAAAAGACATTATTATGTGGACTATGCAGAACCACGGTGAGACGAGTTACCATCTGATTCAGTTCTTAACCGCACACGGTGGATAGAGGAATTACCTCTAGAGGTTCGGTCTAGATGAATCGCCCGATTGTCCTTCGTGTGAAAGTGCAGCCGAAAATGCAAAACACATTTTCTTCGCCTGCTCAAGATTTAAAAGTTCAAGGAAAAGGCTTGAAACAGTTGCAAATACCCGCTTAACCTTGGAAATTCTGATAAGGTACATGGTGCAATCAAATACAGCATTGGACACAGTAGTTGCAATGGTGAAACGGATCCACCAGCAGCTAAAAGTAGCAGATGCGCAGCGGAGACATAGAAAGGAAGCTTTTGCAGTTAATGCCACGCGAAACGGTAGCAGCTTGTTTAGAGTGAATAGGTAAGAACTGAACAGCCCCGCGAAGCAACACCAGAACGGAGGTCCCGCGAGAAGAGTGTAGAAAAAATATGGGAGGTTTTAATCGGTAAGAGTCCGCCATGTGTGTCCTAGATTCCAAATGCGTATTCATGATGGATTTCCCCCAGTCGAAAAAAAGTCCCCTACCGTTCCTCAACTAGACGTTTTTAGATCATCGAGTTCAATTTCGTCACCTTTTAAATTCTAGAAGATAATCTCCCCCTCTTGATTAAAAATACTTTTCCCAAGGATGTGAATAGCTGGAAGTTTTATTTCGCTTCATTTGAAAGTTTCTGTTTACTCGCTTTTCGGAACAGCTGAATAATCTTATTTTAGCAGTAAACGATTTGCCGAAAAAGAACCAATTTTGAGAAATGCTAGAAAGTTCTGTTGAAACCTTGAGAATTTTAACAAACTCACCCAGAAGCATCGATCTCAATTCATCAAAAAGTTTTCAGCGGAAGGCATAAGCCGAGAGCTCACCTCCCAAGGTCCAGAGATGAGTGAATAAATATGTATGAAACCTGGGAGCAAACACTCATAACATTGTGTTAACAATATTTTGTTTCATTTTACCATTCATTTCAGTTCGATATTTCAAAAGTGCCACAAGCCAACGACAGATAAATAAATCATAACTTTCCTAAAGAAAAACTCACATCCAAATATTTTCCCCATACATTTCTAATCAAGTGGAAAATTTTTTCCACAAAAACGACTCTTTGCTTTTTTTCCGGCCACTCTTACCAATGGGGAAGTTGGTTGTTCACGTTAACATAGCACCACATTGAAATGGATCTACCCGAAAAAAAGCCGAGGAATTTCTACTGCAACATTAGCTTCCCTCCAAATTCCAGTCTATAAATCACGTTGTCCTGTGGGAGACAGGCATTAAAGGGCTTAAAAGAGTCGGGACCGCTGCAAATTTCCACGTTAAAATTACAATTTTTTCCGAGTTTTCTTGGTGTAGCATGCGAGTATCGTACACTTTTTGATACATTTGTTTTTTCCTTTTTTTATATATTTTTATTCCGTAAAGTCTATGATAAGATTTATGTGCAGCAGTCTCTGGGTAGTTGATGATGGAGAAAATGGAGTTTCGGTTTAGTCTACAAGGAAGGGATGTAATGAAAGTCTACTTTGGAGGTGCTTCATTTTATCTGGAACACATTTTGGGATATATTGGTTTGGGATTAAGAATGCATTAAGGTGGTTTAAACTCTGGCTCTCCTTCGTGAAAGAAATATATAGCTTTCACGTCCTTCTTTACAGAAAGTCCTCTATCTGCATATATCTTTCAACTATGTGCTGAGCAAGGCAGTCACGAACAGCACGAACACCGTAGTTCTTAGAGCGTTAGCCAAGGAGCTCAAGTTAAATTCCAATGCAGTTACATTACAAACACAAAGTACAAATCTTTTCCAGCAACCTAAACCCGAGATTTCAATAAAATCCTTCCAGCAGCATCAGAATCACCACAATCACCTCAGGTGATTTATTGCTCTATTTTTATTCTAATCATTACTTCCTCAAGGAGTGCTAGAATTTTAATAACATCACATTAAGCCCAAATACTTTTCCTACTTCTCCATAACGACTATGATTCCCAGTTAAAGATTTCCGCTGGTATCTTTCAGGAGGGCCATTACAACTCTTGCTCCCTCATGTAATATCCCCAATATTTTGCTGATTTCCCGAAGAAAGCACCCCAAACATTTCTTTCTTAGGATATACTTACGATTTTATCGGCTGCTCTTTATGGCGCCATTAGGGCTTATCATATCTAATAAATTTTGATAACGCCTATTAGTACCACGTTAGGTATTGACTTGGGAACGAGACGCCTAAAACTAAAAGTTCTAATTCGGCTCATTCTGAGGCCTATATTCTTTCCGTTAACGTAATCTTTCAGATTCGTTAATATCTTAGTATTCTCGGAGTGGAGGACGTTCGCCTTGTTTTATCTGTCTATGTGGGTCCTCTTTGGAAATTCACTCATCCGTTATTAGGACGGCCAGCTCGGGAGAGTTGAGTATGAGCTGTTTATCCGAAAAAGTGTTATAACAAAATGGTCATAATTTTCAGAAAATCCCATGGGAACGGAAGATTAACAAACAAGTGTAGTGGCTGACTGTGCGGGTATCCGAATTTTCCGTTCAAAGTTTAATTGATAGGACTTAAATACTTATCTCTGGGTAAAGCTATAAACAATAATTTAACTAAAATGATGTATCCCATGTGGCGGTAGTGAGATAAAACTGTTTTGAAAAGGGCTTTTTTGGGGTTTAAATATGCTAACTGGTTACGTAATTAAGGGAGAGATGATGATGAATTATGTTCTGAATATATTTCACCAGAATGGCGTAAAACACAAGCAATACGGTAGTTGCGATTTTGATAAATTAGTTTATTTTAGTTTAGTCGGGGGAGCCGCACCTCCAAGTACTCACACCTTTGTAAGGCCAATTACACTATCCGCAGAGCCCTTACACTGGCGTCTTGCCTGCACCGTTCGCAGTTTTTCGCGAATCTGAGAAGATTCTCCAGAGACAGAGAATGGCAGACCCTTCGTTAAAGAAAACCTTACCAAGATATCTTCGCCTGAGGTCTTAGGAGGCCGGGCAATTTCTTACGAAGTGCAAGACCGTGTCTTCCTTCTCGTCAAATTGGCTACATATGGCCGAGACTACCACTCAACTTTGTCCATGTGACAGTTTAAGCAGTGTCCCGTTAAAAGACTTACTAGCGGTTGCCGTTCTAGCGGCCGCGGGTTCCTTTAAAAAGATTTTCGCCTTCCGGCAAAAATTCAACTTTCTGCATTTGGCTGCGTGAATCCTTGCAATTTTCCCCTTCAGAGTAGACTTGACAGTAGATGGGCGCCCGATCCGTTTACCATGACTGATCCGTTGGTGAAGATTATTAAGTCTGTAATCCAAAAAGACTCGTGGCCATTGGAGTATGTCTACCGAAGCCGATTCTGGAGACCATATGGTCGACGGGCATCAGACCCACATGATGATTCTCAAGAAATTTCCAGATGGATGCATGACCGTATGATTGGCCACCTTTCCACGGCGGTGGGTTGTGTGAAGCTGCCCCACTTAACGTTCTTAGCGAACATAACTCGCATCCATCTGGTCGTGTTGGGGAAGCCTGAAGTAGTTTACTACTACTCTAAGGGTGCCCAAAAGATGAATATGGAAACAAAGGATTTAAACTCTCCATGCCATAAGATGTCACAAACTTCGAATCCACCCTCATCCATGAGCAATCATGTCACGGGCGAGGCGCGGATTTTGGAGGCCCAACCACATTCATACCGCCTTATGGATAAGTTTGTACAAGGCATACCTTCCGAATCAATAGAAAGCTTGCATTTAGTGCCTACGACGAAGCTAACTAGAAAGGAAAGTACGGAAACTGTCAACTTGAGAGAAACTGGAATTCTGCTGCGGCCGGTCCGTCTACGGTACTACAGCACAAATTTATCCGTAAGGAGAATAGGAAGGCTCGGCAGAAGGGAGCTTGAGCCACTAAGGAGGGAGGACTACAAACTGAATCCTGCCTGTCAGAACCTCCTTCTGTTCATCCTTACTGGGAAGAGCGAAAGAAAGGGAAGCTGATGACGTGGATGTTACTGATTTTACACCGGTATGTGGAAATCAACGCAAGCGGCCCAAACACCGTGAGCCTGGAAAGGCCCCAAGCCGGCGACAAAAGAAAGCACTGCGAAGTAAGATGAAGCATCTTAGGAATGAGGACAAGAACGTGACTAAACCACTAGGTACGGTAATGTCTAGAGAAATCAGATACAAGTAAGTGAAATCTTCGGGGGAAGGCGGGGATGAACTAGTAACCCCAGTGATATTCACGCTGGACGCACCAGACTTTTCTGTCAGCGGTAATGTGCGAAAGAAGCGTAAGACCAACACATCTGTGATGGCCGAAACTTTATTGTGCTCCGCCTCAGGGCTTAGGATCGGTGTGCCGGGAGGTCATTAAATCAGCGAGAGACATCTCGATGAAGCTGGTCCCTTCCATAGGAATACGGATACGGAGGCGGAAGGAAGAGGATGGATGCGCAAACTGCAGCCTCAGTTCAGACTGCTGCTGTGGGAGTTTCCTGCAAGGATGGAAAAATGTCAGAAGGGCAATTTCCCATCCTCGAGAAGCCCCGTAGAAAAAAATGCTGGAACGATGCCACGATTTAACAATCAAGGTATTCGAGATGGGCTTCTCCATTTGGAATGCACTGACGAGGCTGCCTTAAAGTGGCTCCAGCAGGTAATACCGGCTTTTAGTTCTGGCGGGCGGCCCAAGTTCACTGTTGTGAACACTGAGCTACGCAGGACAGAACATGACGAATGTTAATTATCGGGTCTTAGAAGGAAGGCAGAGGACGTCATCCACTTGCTAAATGAAAAGAACCCGGACGTGGACTTTGGACACTGGATGGTGAAGTTCATGAATGCCAGGGAGGACAAATCTACAAACGTGGAGGTTTTCCACTTGGTATTCGAACTGGACCAAAAGAATTTAAATGTGCTTAGGGGAAGTCACCATATGGTGCTCCAGTTTTTCCTAGATAGATTGAAATTCAATTATATCAGGAAAATGTAGAGCGAAGATCAATGATGGTCTCCGACTCAAATTGCAGCGTCTTCGGTGCGCTCTTCCACAATGGAGCGCACGGAGGATAGTGCATACAGTGGTGAACCCAGGGTACGGGAATTCGCACTGGTGAAGGGACTACAGTCAATCCTATTTGGTAGAAACTTCTCCTACACCTTTTACGGAACAGGCGGAAGAGAGGGAAGTCGGAGATGTGAGTGGTATTGACTTGATGCCAGTTCGAGTGGTCGAATCTATGCAAACCAGATACCGCAAACCAGTCAAGGTGTTCAATGGAGAACAAACGAATGTTCTACGGGGTAAGAGGAAACCTTTCATGGATGAGGACATTGAAATTGTTGTACCTTCAACGGAATCCGCTGAGCATTTACTATGCCTATGCAAGTATCAGAGTTTAGGTTGAGGAGCAGCCTTGCCGTTCTCTTTTGTTTTGCACCATGGTGTTTTACCCGTCTTTGGCATCATGGGTAGACAGCCTTCTTTGAAAGCTTTTCTCAAGCTAGTTGTGATCATCTGAATTATTTTTTCAATACCAGCAATGGATTTGACGCGTCTCCCAGGATTCGTAACTGCGGTGTTTAGTTCTAAAAAATGGAGTGGGTGGAGGTGTGTCCATTACGTCCATTACGAAATCAATGCGCCTGTAATTCGAGATCGTGATATCGTTCGATACTCTCCACTCTCCGACAAGAACCGCAATGTCAGGGAATGCCACCGTTGATGACCGCTTGCCTGACCACACTGAAGAAAGGTGGTTCATTACCCAAATTGAGTATCTGCATTTCGGTTCCTACTAGACACTCCAATAGTCTCGATCTTCTCGGGTTGATGTTGGGACTTTCCCAGCATATAGGGTGGGCGTTAACATCGCATCCTACTATTATTCCCGTGCCTTTGCTTTTGGTATATTGGGTAGCTCTGATGAAATATGAAGAGCACTGTAGAATCTGCTTATCTCCCTGTTGGCTTTTATGCACATAGGTCGTTATGCAAGATAGCTTGGAAGCCTTTTGAAATGAGCATGCAGGAGCAAGGTCTATCACTGTCATTAGCATACAACAAGCCAGCATGTCGGAAGCTTACACCCTAATTTCACCATCAACAACCCATGGTTCTTGTGTGAGGTATACACATGTCCGTGATGCGACGACCAATAAGTACAGCCGCCGCTTTACAATGCTGCAAATTTACCTGAGCGATATAGCACCTGATCTATGGGTCAAGTTAAGATGCTGTGGGTGGGCACGTTTACTTCGAGGTTTTGGGAGTCGACGCTTTTAATGTTACGGTCCCAAGCCCGTAGTAGAGCCGGTAGTCCGTTTGCTCCCGATACTTTTTAATATCCGGTCTATGAGGAAAGTTCCCGCCGTAGTCGCCTGGCATCCAGAGTTCATCGTTCACGGCCACATCTTAACTTTTGCGAGCATTTAGCCTTTGGCACGGTAGTCACACATCAGCATTGGGTTTTGATTACCGCTTAGCTTCAGGTGTTGCCGCGGGCTTCCTGGAGGATCCTCTTTACTGAGCTGAGGAAGGAAATCGTCGGGGGAGTTCGATAAATTTAGAAGTCCGAAAAACAGAAGAAAGAAGGAAGGAAATGCAAAGAAGTTTGGCAATGCATCTTTTAAATCCTGCATCTATACTTTACTAGAAATTATATAAGTGATGGTTGTCCATAGCGAAATCTAAAAAAAATACAAAGGAGGGTGTATTCACCGCAAAAGGTGATTCTTTCTGTAGCTGTAGTGTAATGTAGATAGACCTTTGACAATCTGTCAATCTTTACGCAATATAATATATTGCTGGAATAAATGGATAGTGGCTTTCTCAAGGTTCTGCATGAAACTAAGCTTTATTGAAAGCGTCTGCCATACATAAAGTGGATGACGGAGACGACCGGAAAAGGTGCTTCACGACCAGGAAATGCACCCATTCAGGAAAAGTGCGTGAACTCTAGGATCGCCATAATTAAGTCAACCCGAGCTCCATGCCGCTCCGATGAGACCCCCACAGAATCTAACAGGCGGCCCCATGAAAGAAGTTCTCCATGTCACTCAATGCATCCCCAAAGCATGTGACGCATCCATGCCTAGGTGGTGCACATTTCCCAGTAGAAGACAAAACTATTGGTGGAATAGTGAACTGGGCGGCCTTCGATAAGCTTGCCTCTGAGCCAGAACAACGGCTCAGAAGGTGGTAAGTAGGATAGATTAGGTACAAAAATAGCATGCATGCAAGGAAGCCTGCAAAAATTTCAAGTTTGCCATCCAGCTGAGCAAACGGGAATGCTCTGCTCGGAAATTGATGTACACCCGTGGGGGAGCGCCTACAGAGTTGTGATGGAAAAATTCAGAGGTTGGTCATCTCCGTAGATCACGTCTCCTACTCTCTTGTTGAAAACCATGTAGGAGTTATTCCCCCAGCCAGAAGAAGGCGCTGATACCAACCCGAGAACTTGGGATGTAACGTCGATTCCGGCAGTAACGGAGGAAATATTGGAGATCTGCAACAAAATAGGTAACAACGAAGCATGTTCACCGAGTTTCTCGAAACCTGCATGTCCGACGAGATATTCCCTACCGCATAGAAGCGGCAGAAGTTTGCAATCCTACAGGTGAGCCATCTTACTATAGACCCAGATGTCTTCTAGACACTATGGGAAAAATGCTGGAGCGGGTACTTCATAACAGATTGATAGTATAGGTTCCGTAAACACATAAAGTCAGATCAGATCATATTGGTTATTGGTTTGACCGTAAACGCAATTCATCGAAAGAGTTGTACCAGCAAATATTGAGTGGTACTAACCCTGTGTATGAAAATTTGTGTTCCTACCTATCTGACTACCATTGTAGACAGCTACTTGCGAGAACGGACGCTCTGAAATAACACCGATGATGGACCTCAGAAGTAGGTTGTCTCCGCGGGTGTCCTGCAGGGCTCCGTATTGGGCCCACTGCTGTGGAACATTATGTACAATGATGTGCTTAATATTCCGGTTCCGGAGGAGGCCGGGGTCGTGAGTTATGCCGACGGCATTGCACTACTTGTTGTTACAAAACATCTCGGAGATGCTGAGTTGTGCTCATACGAACCAATAAGTGCGGTTAAGCGATCCTCATCACCAAGGGCCGGAAGGGAAATTTCGCTCGCATTAGAACTGGAAATATATCATCACTTCCAAGCCGGCCAATAAATACTTGTGACTGATGATTGATGCAAAACTCAAATATAAGCAGCGCATGCAATATATTTCCAAAAAGGTATCCACCAGTATAGCTCTGGCAAAAATGACGGCAAATGCCGAGCAATACTTGCTGCCTGCTTGTAGTCAGCCTCTGTTTGGGGATCAGCGCTGCATATGTTATCAGGCTCACAAAAACTGAGTACGATCTACAGAAGAACAGTCCTAAGGGTGTATTCTGCCTTCTTGACCGTCTCGGGTAATGCGGTGTTTGTCATCTCAGGAATGGTTCCGATTGACATCTTGGCAGATGATATCTCTTTTTCAGCGGAGGTAAAAAGAAGCCAAAAAGGAGGGTTCTATAATTAGATAGTGACAGCGATGGGACCACTCAAACAAGGATTTTTGGACAAACACACTTCACTCAAGACCGTAACGGTACACTACATTGGATTGTAGGAGACAATATGGTCAGCATTGCACTCGGCTGAGAATATTACCCTGATTTGACTCAGGTACACATTCACATCTGAGTCGACTGGTATCCGACGTCAAGTCATGAAACGAATCCCACTGCCACCGGTGAGATTGCAACCGCCCAGTGCTCCAACCACTGACTTATCGGGACGCTCTAGGTGAAATGCTACTACCGGGAAATTTTGTATGAAAGAAAGTAGTTTGAGTACAAGGTGAGAATTATTTTATCGGGATTAATTATATATAATCAGATTTTCCTTGTGTTGGAACGATACTGTCCGCAAAACAGTTTATGTCGATGTCAGGCCAAGGAGGAGCTTGATCTCTACTAGATGTACTCTGAATATCGCTTTAAGTGAGTGGTGGCCGGGTTTACCAGTGTTTTTCTCGTATTACTCGTGGGAAGATAGATGGGCTCACAAATTGTAGAATAGGTGATGATGGAAGAAGGAGAACAGCTGATGCCAGGCACATCCCTGTACTGTGGTAAACAGCAAGAGCTCTGAGAGTGAGGTAACAGCAGAATAGCGGTTTTCAAGTGAAAATTCCTGTTATTAAAAATTCGACAGGAGGAGGCGAAAATTGCTTTCAAAAGGAAACAATCTCATGATAGGGTCAAGTATGAGAGTAGAAGGAACAAGGCTTCCGACGCCAAGCAGTTTTCACAGATAGTGAGGTAGCTGTGGCTGGACGAAATTTCACGCGTGAAGTGCTTCAGCAATGTGGTCAGAAATCACTTAACCCTCATTCATACCTACCAGCACGTATCGTTACAAACACAAAAATACCCAACAGCAGTAATCGTAGCGTATTCCCACAATTAGTGTAAAGCACAGAATTGTCGAAAATAATAATAATTTTTGCTGTCTCAGTTACGCTAAGTGTAGTAAACGTGAAGTATTTGCAAGTGCTTGTGGATGGTTCTACGCTGCTGTTGAAACATGTTTGCTCAGGATGCGTGCTGATAAGTATGAATACTCTTGTCTGCAACGCCACGTGCTGTATACGTTGCATGTCGGTAAGTATCAACGCAGCTTTATTGGTGACGTCGAAATTACTCCATCCGCAAATTCGCACTCGTGGTATGGATCAATATTCCACGCTAGAACTCCGAGGGAAATTCCGAAATCCTGAGTACGAAAAGGTAAATAATTATTTCGCTGGAAACGGAAGATGTCGCAGAGTGCAATGATTTCAGAAGTGTATACCACATCACAAAAGAGCTTGCTCTCTCTTCGCCTGGTCGTCATCGATTTCGGGAAAACTTTCGACAGCGTGAAGAAGGAATGTATCTGGAGTACTCTACACAGGTGGAGTATTCCGGAGAAACTAATAGTTACAATCAGAGTGAAATATGACGGCGCAAAATGGAATATCCTGCACCTCAAGATAATTTGGGGTCCCAAGTGGAATCCGCCAGAATTGAATCTTATGACCGATAATATTTCTTCTTATTATCGACGACGTTCTTGTAAAGATAAAGACCAACAAAAAAACAAAGATTTCCAGTCTGACGGATCATCGTCCTCTTTCTATCAGCATTAATGAACAGAGCATCAATTTGTATATCTAGGACGCGTGGTTTCCGCTGACGGTGGTACCAAACTTGATGTTGCTCGACACATTAACAGCAATTAATCCACTTTTGGTGCCTTGTTTAAAAATTAAGATTGTTTTCTGCTAATGTTCTTTCTCTATTGCAATATGGGAGTAGCACATCGAAGGCTCCAATCCTCTGTCAACACCTATCTTCGAAGCACTCCAATGGTGCGCTGGCCTAATTCTATTTGAAACGAAGAACTTGATCGGTATGCAGACCAGTAACCGGTGGTCGATGTGATCGGAAGACGGAAGTGACAGTGGATAGGCCAGGCATTCAAGGGGTTGGCAACAATTGCATTGCTGGCTACGAGTGGGTTGACGAAGGGTGGGCAAGTACGCGATGCAGCACAGTAGAGAAAGAATGCGGCCGCCTTGGGAGAGTAGAAGCGCACTTTAGGGACCGCCAAAGATTATACCCTACCAAGGGGTAAATGACAACCATATATATTGTGGCTCGCAACTCGTTACCGAAATTTCGCATGGAGGAAAGAAAGCTCGGCCAATTCCTTTATCTACAAAACGCTAATATCTCCATGGAGGATCGAGCAGTGATCAAGGAGGAGGGACCACAGATGAACAACAAGCCTTTCTTACTCCAGATAAATGAAGATAAGAAGAATTATGATTAACACTCTCACGAGGGCTCACGGTTCTTCTACGTAAGCAGACAAGGAGATAAATCTGTGGCATTCGAAATGAGCGTCGGCTGAACCACTAGTCTATATATCTTCTCCCTATATCTGTCTCAAAATCTATCTTCGCCGCCACAAGGATTACAACATTAGACGTTTTCTATAGAAGACGAAAGACATCCTATTGATAGGATGTGATGTCAATGCAAGGAACATGATTCATTCCTTTTTCTTTTTCTTCAGCCTTTTTCCCGTTCACAAGCGGGGTGGGCTAACACGATTCATTCCTGAATTTTATTATTAACACAAACTTATTGGTACGTAGCAACCTTCCGCCTCCACAGCTTAAGGAATTTCCACGGCTGGGAGGAGATTTGTTAGTTCACCCTTCTCACTAACGATGACACTTTTGGGATAAAGAACTAGGGAATATCTGATCACGAACCCTTCTCGAATCTCAATTGGATCCTTTTCAATCCGAACTTCATCATAGAGATTTTCTGCCGTTCCAGCGACCCCACTATGATCGACTGGACTAATTTTCGTCAGGTTATTTGAAATAAACTTACCAGTGCTCCCAATGGCAACATCCCTACGACTAGAGTGAAAGTTCACGGCTCCAAAGAGGGGATTCCCCATCGCCCTTAGAATCTAATGCCAGACAACATACAGCAGAAAGATACTGCCACTGCAATAGAATGAAGATCTCTCCAATCTCGCAAGGTTGCCAGGGCGACTTTCAATATCTGTTATTGGCAGCCATATAATGATTTCCCACAGAGTTGTAAGTTAATATTATAAACAGCCTGGACCTCAGGCGGCAAAAAATCAGTTATGAAGCAGGAGCAGTAAGAAAGAGTTGCTTGTAAAGATTCATTTCGCACGTTAAACAAAGTGGTTACCGAAACCTTCAAAGGAGCTCCAGCAAAACAAGACTGGGGGCGGTCTTACCTAATGGAGAGTATCAATGCTAAGAACCAGGATAATCCAGTCTGATTTGGGAGACAGCTACTTGAATAGAGCTGCAATGAGACGACCAAAAGTGAGGCCATCTCTCCGGCGTTCTGGTTGATAGTGGTGGATGAAACTGTACGGATACTTAACAGGGACGGAGTGAAGGTGTGGCATACGTGGATAATTGGCTGATTTTTCCCTTCGTTTTCCCTTTGAGATGTAGATTCAGCATAAATCCAACCAAAATGGAGCTGATGCTGTTTACCATCAAATATTGTCACTCACCTCCAGCGTGAAGTATATGGATGTAATTCTGAATCTTAAGTTAAAAAGACTTTATATGCCTGCAAGAAGACCTTTACGTGGGAATGGGCTGTCTGCCCGAGGACAGTTTTTTGAATGTCCACAGTCAAGGTCAACCCGATCTTAATGGTTCCATTGTTACGACGCTGAGCAGGAAATCTAACGATGCCAAATTTAATAGAATCCAAAGAATTACAACTGCATGCGCTGTTGGGGCTTTCCAGTCCGATCCCGCAGATGGTGTTAATGTATTCTTACATTTCGTCAGTCTGGACCTTAAGATTATGCTCCGTAACTCAAGATGCTGGGCGACGTATTATCATGGAGACTGTGGGATCTCCAACAGGAAAATTTACACATAAGCTGAGCTTCAAGAGGAATTTTGTGGTGGATCTTCCAACTAGGGTCGAGTGAAAGGCCAACCTAGTGGTGGGAGGTTACAACATGGTCTTACCTTACCGACGTACTATAGATGGTTTGTGGAGCAAAAGACGTAGTATTCTACTGAGTCACATGAATTTTATGGCTGTATATTCCAGCTGAAGTCACTAGCGATACTGAAGCTCTGTCGATAGCTGAGGCATGAACTCCAAGAGTAATATAACCACTGTGCCATTAAGGCCTTATTCTCTGTATTCTCGGCATTCTACAAATTGGTGGTACAGAGCAAAGAAGTGCCGAACAGTTTGGGCAACATACTCGAACCCATTCTGCTTTCGTTTCCCGGTAGTACGAATATAGTGGAAGCTGAGCAAGTCAAATGATTAGCCAGGCCCAATCCAATCCCTCGATTGGCGTAGTCTATAACGCGATTTTAATTGTGAAGAGTGGAATCTACCCGCACTACATGACAGCCGCTGCTGTAAGTCAAGGAAGATTTGACCATCCTAGAACGAAACCCCGTCACGAGAGCTTTTGGGCCAGATGGCGGTTTATATGGGGCACAGGCTTATAGCAGACCATGTCAAGGGAGTTGCGGAGAAAGAAGAGAGCCTCAACACTTTCTTTGAGATTATTCAAGTGTAGCTAGAGCCAGGTTTCGAACACCAAGTAAACAATTCTCCGAGGACCTCAGAGAGATCTATAGTTAAAGGATGAGGGAATGCTACTGATTATACATTTTATATGGAACCGATGAAAAGTGGCTTGAAACTTCACAAACGAATTTTCAATACCACGGGCAGTTGTTATGTTATTAAGAGCGACAAAACAGCCGGTAGACTACATGCCATAAGTCCATTAGATCCAATTTTATACAATTTTGAAGTACTTTTACCGATCGATTCCGTCAATAGTCATATTGAAACTGTTTAATTTCTAACAAAATTCAGATTGTTGATTGAGTATAACATCCCAAAAGGCACCCCCTGGGAAACCAATTCCCGCAGCTCAAAATTCGGTTATTCATAATGATTTGGTTCAAATATGGGAACTTTCAAATATGTGGTTTAGAAATTTAATTCAGGCAATATCTTATAATTTCATCATTTCCATCCTTCTACTCAAATGGGGGAAACAGTCCCACCTATCCGAAACTTGTATTAAATCCAATCGTGCATATGATATGCAAACAACTAACCAATAATAGCGGAACTGCGAATTTTCTCCCATTTCCTCCGCTCGCCATACAATTTCCACATATCAATAAGCTCGAATTCGGATTTAGACTGGCAAACGGAACCCACATCCATTCGATTTCAACTGTTCGAAATGTGAATACGAATCGTGAATAGGAATTTACGAAAGTGTGGCAAGGAGGTGGGGTGTTGTCTGTAATACAGCCATGCCGACAGGTTTGGAAGTCTATCACCGGAACGTCTACTTCCGTTTCGCCAGTTGGTTTTTAGAGCCTCCGCATAACGAATTCTAGCAAGGCTCTAGCTGGAACTAGAGGGGTTGTCAAGTCAGGACTGTTTTGGCACAGTGAAATAGGACCGGAAGGAATGTAAGCACTCACTTGCATGACTCCAGAGAGGCAATTGAATTTTTCCTGCACCGACAATTGGGAGTTCTGAAGTAAACGAAAGGCCTTAAATTTGTTTGGATGTTGATGGGCTCACTTGCGCTTTTCAATCAACCATCCTTGACCGATTGACCCCTTTTTCCTTTAAATGGGAAGACTCCTTTCGCACCAAGGGGTCGATAAAAGATTCAGGCAATTTAAGTCTCCGCAGGATTGCTTATGGGGAATACAGTTTTCCGGACAATTTCCACAAAGCTAGTTCGACAACACCAAAGCCACGTATCCTGAACCTCGCCGCTCCACAGACCAGCATAGATAGCTATCATCGCATATTGGTGCTATTTATCAGAATTTGTGATTGCGCGATTTACTCTCAAACGCTGGGTTGAAAATTATGCAAATCACTTCCGATTTTCCGCGAACGCAATTCCGCGACTCAACTTAAATATATGATGGCGTTGCTCTGAATTATTATTCGCCAACTGGGAGCTTTATGGGTAAATGCCTAATTCAGGCTCGTGCTCACCACTTCTCCGTGTTCGTTTCGCCTCATAACGTGGCGTTCGTTACTATCTTAGTCCATCAAACCCTGTCCCACCCTGCGTGTTGGCCCCGACTATGCACATGTACCACGGGGGCTTTGGTGCTCGACGAATGGAAAATCTGGGGCTTTTGTTATCTAGGGGATGCGTCGTTTGCAAGTTGCATATTTCTAATTTAGGATCGGAAATAAAATTCGTGGGTAATGAATTTAATGGAATGAAATTCGTTAATTTATTTGGTTCCACCGTATTTTGGTTTGCGGTATTCTTGCGGAATTAAACTGTGTATGAGTTATATGAATACGCAGTGTGGATTCAAAATTATTCTCTTCGGTAATTTAATTCAGGTAGGAAATGTGCAATAATTCTGAGTAGAACTAATGAGAATGGTGGTCTAATTTCCAAAATTTGCAACTAATCTTTTAATTAGAATCAGTCAAAAATAATGGTAAATCCAGAATAGCTTCCCAGACACATTTGAAAATGCTTTGAAAACCCTTGAAGTTTGTTTTAGTGTGAAAACATTAGCGAACAATTGGTTAGGTTAGGTAGATCCGACAAAAAAAACAATGAATTGAAAGCTCCCTTTACTTGAAACCCCAAGCCTTCCGTAATAATAATCGGCATATGTAATTCTCAACCCTAATTCGAATTACACATATTACATGTTTCCTTGATCCGCATCACTGGATTGAGTCGTTCTCAACAAAAACCGGGTCTCTTAAACGGTGTGTTCCTCCTGCAGCCGGGGGTTTAGAATATCTAAGCAATTTGGAAAACCGGAAGCTAGAGACTTCATGTATCAAAAGTTTTGTGTCCCTATATGAGGAAGGAGGAAGAAGTTCCTGTCTTCTAGAACCTACGCTAAGTTCTTTTCAAAACTCTCCGTTCCTCGGTCAAATCTTTAATACGTAAGTCCAGAAACAAATATTTGACTAGTGTTGAAGACTCACTAAAACGCATAAACCTCAAACTTTTCTGCTCACACATTCGCAACTCTCGCTATGCTGCCCAGCTATGCCCTCCGTCCATTAAGTTCTCTGACTCTTCAGCTAACTTCCGCCAACTATTTTATGATTTGGTGGCCAAAGGGCAGTATAGGTCCCAGAGCGAAACGTGGGTTGGTACCCACTATGGAGCATAAAACCTGGGAAATGCCTGCTAAACCAACACCAATAACTCTACTGCCAAACCCCATTTCCATCTCCACGTAGTGATCACTGGGAGCCCTTTCTTAACGAAAAACTGCAGACGGAGAAGGATGAAGGCGAGTCTCCCGCGCCTAAAAGCGGGAAAAATTGTACCAACTGGCTCTCCAGGTTGGGAGGTTGGATAGGGCTGACAACCCTACACGGAAAACCGATGTTACGCAGCCACAAAAGGAGCCTCGGACAGGATGGGCAACGACGAACCCAGCAACGACAACGGATTAACGATTTGCGCATTTTCTCATGGAACGTGCGCTACCTGTACATACCCTGTTCCAATATAAGGCTGATGTAACAGCGTTGCAAGATGGGCGATGGACAGGGACTGGTTCCCTGGAAAAGAGCCACTACACCATATATTATAGCTGCCATCCAGTAAACCATGTGCTCGGAGTAGGTTTCTTAGTTAGCTAAAAAATGAAACCTGCTGTTATCGGCTTTGAAAATATAAGCGAAAGGCTATGCACCCCGCGTTTGCGAGGCAAGTTTAGAAATATAAGTCTCATAAACGTTCACGCCCCTACCGAGGAGGCTGCAGAAATGTCCCAGGTTTGATATTAAAATCATACTTGGAGATTTCAACAGTCAAGTAGGGACGGATCTCGCATTCAGGCGATATGTTGGCTCCTACAGCCTATATAGGGATACCAATGATAACGAACTGCGGATTATTCAGTTAGGAGTATCGCACGAAATGGTTGTTGTAAGTACCTGGTTTGCGCGGATAGCGGTCCACAAACATATGTGGGCCTCTCCAGATGGGACCACTTTCAACCAAATTGATCACAGGCTGATTGAACGCCGCCACCTCTCAGTCTTGATGAATGTCAGAACATATAGGGGGGCCAATATACACTCGGATCACTATCTCGTTGGCATGGTGCCCCGAGCTTGAATTACGACACCACCTACCATCCCTCTGACAATCAGGTGAGAGTGAATACTGAAGCTATCCACAAGAGGGAAATGGATGCCGCAATAACCGCAGTCAATAGAGATCCGGGAGATGAAGTATCAATAAATGATCTTCACAACCACCTGGAAAAGGTTATCATTGATACGGTCACAAAGATACTTGGCCTCAGCCTAAAAAAAGTCGGAACGGCTGGTTTGACGATGAATGTAAGCTACCTACGGAACGGAAGAATGCCGCATTTCGACTAATGTTGCATTCTCAAAGAACACGGGCATGCCCAGAGACTTATCACGAACTCCGCCGAGCGGAGAAGGGACTTTACAGACGAAAAAAGGAAGCCTCGGAGAACCAACAGGTCTGCGAACTAGAAAAGTACAGGGAGCAACCACACCAGACGCGCAAGTTTTACCAACAAGTCAGCAGGATGAAGCCTTATACACCTCGATGCTCATCCTGCCGAGACAAAGAGGAAAATCTGATTTCCCACAGAATGGGCATATTGGAGCGATGGGTTGAGTACTTTGATGAGTTGGAGGTCCCGCCAACTGAAGACGACGGACAAATACTGCCACCACCAAGTACAGGGGAAACAGTCCGTGCAATTCATCGGCTAAAAAATCATAAGTCGCCAGGGCCCGATGGAATTACAGCCGAATTGGTTAAATATGGAGTCGACCAATTCCACCAAGTGGTTCGTGAACTGGTGCTAAAGGTGTGGGACAGCGAATCAATGCCTGACGATTGGCAAAGAGACATTATCTGTCTCATACATAAAAAGGGGGATATCACACCGTACATCAATTATGGGGGTATAAGGTTGCTGAGTACCATCTATAAGATATTCTCCGATATCTAAGTCGGATAGCCCCATACAACTAGAATATGATTGGCCCATACCAAAGAGGCTTCACTCCAGGCAAATCAACAACAGATCAGATTTTTCTCTCTGCGGCAAGCGATTGAAAAACTTTTGGAATATGGACATCAGTTACACCATCTTTTCATCGATTGGAAAGCCGTCTATGGTGGCATAGCAAGGGTGAAACTGTTCACGGCTAGGAGAAAATTCGGTATCCTGACGAAATTCATAAGACTGACTAGGCTGATCCTGACCAATGTGCGAGGCCAGAAAAAGCAGCGGGATCACTCTCAAGACGGTCTACGACAAGGGGATGCCCTGTCATGCGTCTTCTTTAGCCTGAGAAGTGATCCGTGATGCTGAGGTAAATGCAAGAGGCGCGATCCTCTTTAAGTCTACCCAGCTACTGGCCTATGCTGACGATACCGATATCATGGGAAGAACGACCCGAGACGTACAAACTGCCTTCATCCAGATCGAGCTGACGGCGATTCGCGCGAGATCTTGGAGTACACATCAATGAAGGCAAGACAAAGTATATGGTGGTAACGTCAGCACCAAAAACGAAAAAAAGATAGGAGACTACAACTTTGAGACCGTTGATAATTTCTTCTATCTAGGGTCGGAAATTACGACCGAAACAGCTGCGACAATGAAATCCGCGCACGGTTGTTTGCAGCCAACGGAGTCTATTTCAGCTTATAAAAACTGTTCCGCTCGAAACGTCTCACCATCATGTATTTATCGGAGAATTGGGTTCTTAGCAAGAGAAATTGCGAACTCTGGGTCGCGTTCGCGAAGAGAATTCTCCAAAGAATTTTTGGCCCCCTACATTAGGATGGACGATTCCGAAGCCTGCGGTTGTGGATAAAATCCGGCTCAGCAGGTTGCGGTGAGCGAGCTATCTAATTCACATGAGTGAGGATGATCCAGCCCGGAGAATCTATAAGGGCAATATCTATGGTAGGAAAATAAAAAGAAGACGAGGTAGACCCTGCCTGAGATAGAACGATGGCGTAGGTCAGGACGCCAGACAAATTTTAGGGATATCAAATTGGTGGACGTCGGCGCAAAACCGGGATGTCTGGAATTGCTTATTAAGGCAGGCCTAGACCGGATACCGGTTGTTGAGTGAGCCGTTGGTGATGATGATGATGATGAAATAGTTCTGCTGGCTCTAGTGTAGCATGTTGTGCTCTCTCTCAGTGCGCCCGGTATCGCTGCAACAGTACAAATGATGACCCAACCGAATCTGCTGCTGAACAATTCCGCCAGCGCGCACAATTTGCTGAGAAAAGACAAATGATAGGTAGTTTAGGCATCCAGGTCATATCTACATATTTAACGGCTGTATAATATTACAATAGACTGAATACTAAGTATGATAAGCTAATCACTGCCCTATATGGACATGAAAATATTTTGGACCTTGTGACGGTGGAGGTGGTGCTTAGTACCATTAACGAAGTATTGTCAAAGGTCGGCCCATTCCAAGGTATACCTAGGGTCTCTCAAGATCGCACATCGCTACGAAGGAAGGGGAAATGCATTGTAGTATCTAGTTTCTTCTATATCAACGGAAAACACACATGATCTACCCAACGTTACAGCGGTACCCCAGCCAATTGGGGTTGGACAATATCGGATTCCCCGCGCCAATATTCCCATAGTGGCTGTGGACTTTAATCAGCCCAATTATTTCGAACTTGACGATTCTCAGCTCAAGTCATGCCTGCTACAAAAAGATATATTTTTGTGCTCTCCAAAATTTATCAAAGATATTAATCGTATCCTCAATTGTGCAATAGATGCACTGTACGAGCGACTGAACAACCCCAAATGTCACCCTCACAAGGTGACCACATGGAATCAGTTGATGGCGTCTAGCTATAAGTGCTAAACAAACCAATTACTGCATCGGTGGTGTGTGACGGAGAAAAGGTGGAGGTATCACTGGAAGACGACGGCATAATTCAGACTAAGGGTAGTTGCTTTCTCCAAGTCGATGGATCCTGGAGAAGTATCGAGGCCTTTACGAAGGAAGTCCGTCCTTACGAATGGCACGGTAATCGGGACAACAACTCCGCTTCATCCTTACTGACGATCGGGAGGATCAGCTACCCAGTTTCCAGTCAGACAGGACGTTCTTCCCTTCTATTGGGATTTTAGGAAAAGCAATAAATACAATTTAAATCTCCATCAGATGAATCGTTATTCCAAATGTTGGAAAATTTAAATTAACTCTTCCTAAAACCTCCTTAAGACACCCAACCAATTCTGGCCAACATAGGCTATAGCGATGGTTTTCTCTTCTTTTTCATTCGAGTGGGCGACCCATGTCGACGCGATGAAAAGGCACCTTAACCCAACCTTTCACTTCTTTCATAGCGTCGATCTGCTTCCACGTTTCAAGGTGTCAGCTAATTTGCTACAATCTTAGCTCGTTTCAAACCCAAATATTTAATTTGAATCGATTAAAGTTGTCACCCCGTTGCAGAAAACGAAATCCCTTAGGACGGTTGTCACCCAAATCAAGAAAGATGGAGACTTTCTGCAATCCCAAATTTGCCTTTGCTTGATGGTCAGATCTTTCTGTATCCGAAGCACAAATATGTTAAACGTTGCAGGTCCTAAAAGTGCTACCCCATTCAGTTGCTATTTAAGATAAGCCAAGTAACTTGGAGAGTATTTTTAATTACCAGTCCAGATATATTTATAATTGAGTGTTTTATTTTTCGTTTCAGATTATTTTTACCAGACCCTCATCAAGTTTTTTTTACACGAGTTTTATCACGTTCTGAATGAACTTTTACTAGCAAATGCAAACTTACGGATTTAGGATTAATGAAGGAAATATCAAAAGCAATTTCAGGGGGAGAAGCTACCACCTACCTTGTTATATTTTTGGTAACGTGCTCTCCTAAACAAATCTCATTGATGAAAATTTTACAGAAAACAAATCTCCCAATAACCAATCACATCCCTTTCCCTTCTGCTCACAATATCGATTGAGCAACCTTTTGAATATTCATCCTGAAAGTTTCCAGCAACGGATGCCTTCCTCTATCTCTTCAATCCACACATTTTGCAATAGTTTCCACACAGCGTGCCTTTAAAATTCCATTATATCATACAAATTTAATGAAAAACTCAAACAGGATGACTTGAAAATTTAATTTGGGGAATCCAATTATCCCTTGATTCGGCCATTGCTATTAGCACCAATTAACAGCAAGAAAGTGGACCTTTCTTGTGCTGACTAGGCATTAATTACTCGGCTCTTTCTTGTGTGTGTCGGTATTCTGTGCAGGATATGGCGGAGAAGGATAATACTGAACTGTGGAGCAGTCTTTATGGAAAATAAAAACCTCATCGGACACACCACGATGAATCGATAGACATGTGCCCGGGGTGGATAGACCGACAGGACAATGTGAATAATAGGTTTCTTTGGGGTTAATTTACGTGCTATGAGCGTACGTCTAATTTTCTACTTCGTTTCATGCCGGATTGATACGATTTTGATGAAGATGATGCTGAATAATGTTATCTTGGAGAGGTAATTACTGGCTTCCTTTTGCATATGAAAGAAAATAGGTTCGTGTTATGGGGATTGTGTGGTCTGAAAATATGAAATGAAATAAGAAACAAATTTATGGTGTTATGAGGAACCTATCAGTTGGTCGTTGGCATTATTCTATATTTAGCACGTTTAGGGAATGTACGGAAAAACTAGAAAATTGGGAATGCTAAGAATTCCCTCCATCCAAATATCTTTTGGTTTTCCTCAAGAACAGGTTCGGTTTTCTAAGCGTCCAACTAAACAAAAGCGACGAAAATAAATCCTCAAGAACCACCATCGGCTACCAAATTCGCCCGATTAATCCCTTTAGAATTCTTTTTGGAAATAAAAGTACATCTGGGCGGATAATCTACCTTACTTATATGAAATATTACAGCAAGTATCACGTGTAGAATTATCTGAGGTGTAGACGTAACCACTACGTCCGCTTCAGATATAGATTGATTAGGAGACCATAATCAGTATCCCATATTCAATACCACAGCCTTACTTGTTTATGCTGAGTGGTGGCTTAGCACTCATACCAGTGGATGAAAGGCTATTTAACATCTCTGTTGCACTAAGGGGTACGTACGACCCACGAGTCGTAAGGTGTAATTGCATTGAGTCCACAATGAGCTTTGCCGCGATATGGACTTAACCCCAACCACCATAAAATTCCTCCCAGCTCCCATGGTTCCAGATAATCTCCAGTAAGACAAGACTTCAGATGAGTCCCTTCCAGACTCAAGTGTGATCGTCCCCCTTAATTACGTGGGACGGTACTCCCCAGTGACATTGCTGGAATCAGTTCAGATCGAAAAAGAGCAACTAAGCCTTTCCATCAATCAAATACTGTTCTGTGCAATGCAACACAGAAGACACCACAAAATAAGAATTACACAAAAAACACATAAAAATTGTCGCTATCCACTTTGGCCGCTATGTCTATTCGCTTTTCATACTGCAGATGAAGCAACATTGAAGGACTCCCTCCGTCATTGGAAGGTATCATGCGATATGCGGAGCGTTTCACTATGAGCAAGGCACTGGCTAACACAGAGGTAATCCTTTACTACATAGACTCCGAAGTTGTCTAGATTGCAAGTGCAACATCGCACTTCGTCGGTAAATACTCAGCATGCCCGCTGGGTGGAGATGGTAGTCCAATTTTTGGTGGGCAAAGTGTGCTGTCCACTTCAAACGAATATGCTTATCGTCTAGGGGTAGAATAGAAAGAAAGAATATTCCGCCCATGCTTCTGGTTAAGGCAACTTAACCGCCAAGTCTTCACACTCCCTTAGGAAAGTGTGCATGCCTGGCTGCTAGTAAACTTTTCCTATTGACAATGATCTAAGTGTCTACTGATCATGTTTTAGGAACAGGTAGCAACTGGCTGATGGAATAGCTGAAGGAACAGCCTGAAGACTGCCAAGTCTGGCAGAGTGAAAAGTGTTATAGTCAATGGCAGTCCAAAGGTGGAAAGGGTGTGCCCATTGCTATATGAACTAACGGGTGTCTGCCCTTTATTATGTCAACTTCGGACCTTTGGTTTCAGGTAACCCGTTTTGCCTGGTATGGGGACTCTACCAAGGTGGACAGTCTTCTCCAAGCTTAAACGTGGAACCATGATGACATCGAATCCAATCAGAGATGGCAAGCGAAATAAAAACAGAGGGCGGTAGAGAAGATGATCCAAGGAGAAGCATCAGAAGAAGTACTTTTGGTTTCAACTTAGGAGTCAGTGCAAAGAGAGCCTCCGTGAATACTAGCGATACTATATCTGCACTTTCTGAGTTGCTGACGGGTCTATTAAGACGAAAATACAGCCAGCTCTAAACTAAACTAAAACTAACAGAAAACCCGCAATGGTTCTTATGAAAAATTAGTATTTTGATACTGATGTACCCATGCCATGTACATCCATTATTGATGAGACCAATGTTGACGAATAGAAGGTATAGAAAATGGGGCAAAAGTTGACCGTACAAGTCCACAAGCAGCTAAGTGTAACAATGATGAAGTGTCCCGCACAAACGCTAATACAACATTTCCAACATTTTCTTCCTTTCAAAATTGATAACTGGTAATCATTAAGACCCTCCTTCTTGTTTCTCTTTACGAATTGATTATGCTCTCTGCATCCAGAATCTAATGTTCCGAATATATACAGATATTTGGTTGTCGTTCACCCCTCGGTGGGTTATAACGCGTCAACCACACCTACGCACCATAGGTCGCGGTTACCTGAAATGCCCTTCAGCTTCTCCCACGACTTCCCGAGACGCTCGTACACACTCGCCGGCCATCTTCGGAGAGTGGACTCGACTGCATGGCGTAGTCCGCAATGCAATTGTGGCCTTCTCTTAATGTGTGACCTATACACTGCCACTTCCGTCTTTCAATCACATCTCGAACGAGTGCCAGGTCTGTGCGCCAGCCAGCCAGCCAGTCTAAGATAGTGTCAGTCCAGCGTATTCAAACGATACGCCGTAGGCAGGTGCTGGTGAAAGCTTGGAGCTTTTGAGTAACAGTGGGGTTCACTTTCCATGTGCTACTCCTATATAGCAACACAGAAAGAATACTAGCACAGAATAATCTATATAATATAATAATACAGCTTGATCGTAATGTTGAGATAATAGCATTTTAAGATTTTGGACAGGGTAGTGAAAGCAGATCTAGTGCTGGTAATGCGCCGGGCAACATCTACTTCGGTGCCATCATCGGCAGAAACCGCGTTTTCTAGATAAACAAATTGATGCTTTGCCCATTAATGCAGGGAGAGTGCGATGACACGTCAAACTGATAACTTTGGTCTGAGGAAAGATCTCATCGTTCATTGAATTCTTCCATGTGCTCTGGACAAGATAAGATGAAGAACGTCACCGAAAATAAGGAGAAATAACATCGATGACAGAATGAAACCCTGGTGGACTCCGCTTTTGACTTCAAAATCCTCCGAGATTTTACCTTGGTTTACCACGTAATATTTTGCATTGGTCGCCATAATATGATGTTCTGGTGATAGCTATTAACTTCTCCAGAGCACACTAGATACACTTCCTGTTCACGCTATCGAAAGCCTTTTCGAAATCAATTAAGAGCAGGAGTAGCAAAGACCTAAACTCCGAAAACTGTTTCAAAATGATTCGTGTTGTCTGTCTCTGGCGATTTCGAGATGTCATTAGGATTATTTTTGTTATATACTATCTTTGCGGCTTTGTCAAAGTCAGAACAGATCCCTTTCTTCGAGATTTTGACGATCATCTCCTCCTACCACCATTTGCGAAAAGTCTCCAATTCTCAAGATTTTCGAACAAGTGGAAGAAGCAGATCTGTAGTAACTGCAGACGCAACTTTGTGGGGAGACAATCAAGCCTAGGGGCTTTACTCTGCATGAGTGTGATGTGATGGTTAAGAACCAAGGTGAATTGTTCTTGCCACCGCTTCAGTTGTTCGTCATCGTGGATGAGAAGTTGACCGTTGACGTTCTTCCCAGGACCATCGAAAGATTTATGGCCACATGTAAGCTCTTTCGTGATGTGGAATACATTTCTGAAATCATTACGATCTTCGCGTACCAATATTAATTTCGGGCTTGTTCTCCTCTGTCATGTAGATACGGAGCATAGTTTATATGAGAAATTCTCATGATTAGCTAGTTTTGGCATCAGTGGTAATCCAAGACGAACGGACATATCTTCCGTCTCCGTCTCGTTCACAAGCGGCGTCGGTTCATCGTGATCGGTTGTGCAATTTTATTTTATCAAAGGTCTGATCTGGGTGTAGTCGTGTTGCCCTCAAATTACAGTCCAGCTCATCCAGCCACCGTTGTTTTGGCTAGCTTTCTAGCCGCTTACCATCGACTATGATATTCAAACCAAATTTGGCGATTAAATTCTCGTTAGCACGAATTACATGACCATACTATCAAACACGCCTCTTTCGCAATTTCTCCACGATCGGTGCAAATATCGATTGCGGGTATCCTCATTTCGGATGTGATCAAGGCGTATCAGACCATTAGTCCAACGCATCATCTTTGTCTCCATCGCCGCAAGACGCCGTTCATTGTCTTTTATAGTCGCTCAACACTCAGAACCATAGAAGGCGACAGGACGGACGACATTGCGATAAATTTTAGATTTGAGACGTTCGTTGATACGTCGATCATAAAGAACACCAGCTGTAGAACGCCACTTCATCCAGGTTGGGTTAATGCATGAAGTAATTTCAAAGCGCAGGCACTGACCAAAGATCAGTTAATCACTCAGTTCTGGAGAAGTCGCTGTCATTGACAGTGATAGTGCCTGTTTCATGGGTCTAAGTCATCAAAAATTCAGTTTTATTCGGATTTAATCTGAGACCGTCTTGCATGAGATGATATTTCTATTTTTGGAGAAATTGTTCGAAATCATTTTTGTTATGAGAAGCCAGGGAAATATGAATTCAGGGGCTATCCCGGTTCCCATGTTACCAGTATACCCCTGGTAAGGTTTCGTGACTATTGCCACTTCAGATGAGTCCCCGTGCAAACTCGGGTCTGATCGCCCTAATTAGGTCTTTGGAGCATTCGCCAGCGTCTCCCTGTGCCACCACTATGGAGGTTCTCCTCGGCCACTTGGTTTTGGTTCGGCCGTCTTCTTCACCGCAACCTCTGAGCAGCAGTTGCGATGACAGGTGAAAATGGTCCACATGTCAGCAATGCTTGTTGAAGTAGAGGATGAACAAATTCTTCAGATGAAATCTGTTCGAAATATTCTCGCCATCTATCCGTCATTTTTGCATTGAGAAGTTGCCAGAAGGTATCCTTCTCACCATCAGGTCGACCTGTCTGTGGTGCATACGCGGTGAAGAAGTAAATAGTTGGATCAGCTGATGTAATGGTGAACTTCATCAGCTGGTCATCTAATCGTTTGGTTTCTTTAATGGCGTCACGGAAACCTTCTGAGATGACAATTCCAACACCGTATTGAGTGGGTGGACTAAAATAGAGAAATTTGTAGCCATTTTTACCATGTTCGCGTTCTATGTCACAGCTTTTGGCATCAGGCCATTGGGTTCCTTGTATAACGCAAATATCAGTACGCCTTTTCCGAAGTGCTCTTGCGAGTTCCTTGGTTTTTTCAGTAAGGGTGCCAATATCTAACGTGCAGGAACGTTTTTGCTTTGCTCGGACTATTTTTTTTACGTCCTAGAGCCCTGCGTCTAGAACCCTTGCCCATTTCTCGACTGGACCGGGACCCGTCCTGCCGCTTCAACTAAGGTGAACACCCAATCAGTTTTCCGAGGCTTGCGACTTAATCCGATCATTTTGTTTCTAACGACCTTGGATGCATTTTCTTGGTCGGCCCGTCGCGGGACCTATTACCAAGAGGTATCAGGTAGGATTTAAGATAGTGGAATAACCAATAATACTTTATTTATCTCTTTATCTGATCTCAGTAATTTATTTTTGTTTCACTAAGGATAGTACAAAGTACGCTGCCTGAAACTCTCCTCCTTTACCTGGGCTTGGGACTAGGATGCTATATAAATATTATGGCAGAGTTACATAATGATATTCCCTACGTAAAACAAAATACCGAACTTCCACCTATTGTCGCTGAACTGTGAAAAGTTGACGTTGTCCACTAGTACCGGGTATCTTGCTTCAATTCTGAATATTAAACATTGCTCAACACCAAACATTGAACAGCGAACTACGGGGCTAATATACCTGTAAAACTACTTTTAACAGAAAATGACAGCTGCAACCCAGTATGGTTCTCTGAATATGCACAATACGTCCCATATTCAGTTCATTGGTGGCCTGCATTGAAGTAGACTATAATAAGATGAAACTCAATAGAGTACAAAGAGTAGCATGTGCTCATAAAATGGGTGTTTTATGGTCACGAGCTATGGGTGCTCTAAGTGTTAATGCACTTCTTCCTACTCAACAGTCCAAGTTTGTGAACATAGCACAGTTAATTCCTATAAACTTGGAAGCCTATTCAACTGAAAATTCCACCTATAAGGATGCAGAAAAAGGTTAACTGATAGTAGATTGTAACACTATGGTTTTTGCCGATGGTCCCATGACGAATGGTGAGGTCGAAGGAGGGGTCTACTCGGAGTCACAAGGTTTCTTTCATAGATGACATTGGCCCTTTGAGGATTATGTGGCAAAAGTGGGCTTACCTCAAAACGTGAAGTTGTTGAGAAGATGCCGAAATCCTTGCAAACTTCGGATACAATACCTCAACTCTAGCGGGAGCTAAGCAACAGTAATTGGGCAGGGTTTCCGTAGAAGATCCAAGCGATTCAAATCGAAATATAATCATGAAACTCCTAGCTTTCTTGAACGTTATTAAAGGCAAACAGTAAGGCGGTCCAATGGTCGAGGTGGTTGAGTGCTACCCTCCCAATCGCTTTACTCAGGGTTTGAATGCCCTAACAGGCAAGGAGCAAATAGCAGATTCGCTATTGGTTTTGGGAATGAAAACTAGGGAAGTCTTTCTATAGATTTCGAGTGAAAACGCCGCATGATACTGGTAGGTCGGACAAGTCTGTAGCTTCGAAACGGACGAACTGTGCTAATTTCGATTGCATAGTTGCAGATTAGTCATGTAAAGCATCCAACCGGATTATTATTCAGGAGAAGTTAAACAGTATAATTGTATAATTGGCGATATAAGAAAGGACCTTCCTTCACTTTTTTGTAATAACATAAGCTACTATCCGCCACCCAAAAATCCTTGCCACGTAGTAGTAGTCTCTCCGCATAGCCCAAGTTTAAAAACCGATTTTTTGAGCTATATAATTTCCAGACGCAAAATGCTTTAAGTGACTACTCCTATGTACGATTAGCTCCATGTATAACTTTTTTACTTCCATTTCCTTCGCATCATCACTCTCCATGGTGTGTCCTTAATAATTGTATTTTTCTTCAAATTAAGCACAGTCGCCTTCATTTGCCACTGGGAATGGCATTGTGTCCTTTGGCTTTGAATCCGTTTCCATGAATATAACGCTGGTAACCGGACAAAGGCAACGCCTAGCGCTTTTCGACTTGGTTATTCTTCCATTTGGCTAATTCTATAAATCTTCATTAAATGTATCTCCAGTGGACGCATTACAATGGTGTGAGAAAAAAAGTCCGAATGAAATTCCCAGCCATCACAAATGATGGAAAAGCATGAAATGAAATTACTGAATGTATAGACTGAAGCTTTGTAATTGGATGAGGAAAGATTGTATGATCTGTTGGAGCGTTAAATACCTGGTCTATATAAGATACACGTCGATGAGAAGCAAAGTCTGAAAAATGATAATGTTCTACTTTTAGATTGTAGCTATGCGTGCTGCCCCAAGTTTCAAGTACGATGACATGGTTTTATAACTACACCTTCGTAATTACTAAGAAAGTTAAAAATCAAAACATATCTACTCATACCCTGAAGTTGTGAAGTGTCACTTACAGTCTTCAGCATGACGTCTCTATGATAACGCTATTCATAGAGAAGCGTAAAGTGTAGCTCTGTAATTTTGTTGAACATACCAAACCTATTAAGGGCGTTAGATCCTGGAGGTAAGATCGTTAGATAAAATTAATTTTTTAAAATGTAAATGCAAGGGTAGTCAAGAAGACAGTATATTTCCACTCTCATCACTTAAGACAAGTCGGGAACCGGAAGCGCGACGCTTCAGGTATGAAAGGCTTTGTTGATTTTTATGCAAGTATAGTTGAGTACACTAAGATCCCGTTAATATATAGCTCATAGTGTAGTAGGGTAGTTTCTGAGAACCGGTCCTTGAATTAATTAATCTCTTTCGGACCCGCACTCTTCCCATTTCCAACCAATGTCAAAACGGATATCTGTTTCGAAAAGTACTAATGGAAACTTTTCATTTGATATCCCGCATGAACATATTCAGTAAAAAAACTCCTTTTTAAGGTTTTGTTTACTAATCAACAAAAATCGATTTAATGTCTGTCTGCCTTTTTTTTTGAGGAGGTGGAAATCTTCAAAAGACACTGGCCTGAAGACGCCTGCGTGTGGGATTCTTACCCACTGAAACCCCCCCCCCCGCCTCCTCCCAAGCTCCGTGGAACCACCGTACGGTATTACATCACAGGGCGGAGTCAGCTCATTTTAGCTTGGTCCCCTTTCGTCTCTACGCGGCGTACGTAACCGCGCTTTTCTAGTCTCCTCCGCCTTTTGCAGTTTGCTCTGGATAGATACGACCATGGACTTGATCGCATCCCAGTGTCCTTGACATGCTAACATTTTTCGCACCAGATTCTCTGGTACGAGCACTTCTCCTAGAGTCTCCTCTAGGTTCTTCCTTTCCTCCACAAACCTTGGACAGTGGAAGAATATATGCTCTGGGTCCACTGGGACTCCATCGCAGTTTGGACAATCAGGTGAGGTATCTAGTTTAAACCTAAACAGGGACTGGCGATATCCTCCATGCCCCGTGAGAAACTGAGTAAGATTATAATTAATCTCACCGCGCCGTCTCTCCAACCACTCCTTTATGTCAAGGATGAGCCTGTGTGTCCACCGACTTTCTCGCATTCCCAACGCTTTTGCCATCTATTTAGAGATCTCTTCCTTTCGGCGTTCTTCTTTCGCGATAAAGGAGAGATAGACTTCGCATTATATATATTCGTCATCTCATCTGCCATCTGTGTCAATGGGCATCATTTCAGAGACGAATGCTGCATTATCTGAGACAGTCCTGAATTCCGAGCACACCCTTAGGGCTGTTCTTCTGTAGACTGAACTCAGTTTGTTAGCGTTAAATGTGACCTGCAATGCCTTTCCCCAAACTGACATGCCCGCTTCGAACAACTCGGCGAACATGTTCGGTCTGGATTTCACTGCAAACTTAAGGGCCTTATTCGGTACTCCGTCCAGTCCCGGCGCTTTATTGTCTCCTATTCTATCGCATGATTTTTATCAAGAGGGTGGGACACGTGATCTGCGGAGATGAACGGCCTCTGCATCGTCCCATCACGATTCTGTAGGCACCCCTCCACGGGTTTATGTCCACTTCTGAGCAGAGCTCCTTAAAGCAGTCCCTCTTGCTTCGCTGGATGGCGAGCTTGAGGTTTTTGCGGGCTTCCTTATAAACGCGCTCTTTTTGCCCCTGATTAACTCTACCTACCGCCCTCTGAGCCGCTCTTCTGGCTCGGTGGCAGGCTAATCGAAGACCAGCCAGTTCACCATTCCACCAGTAGTTTGGTCTCCTACTGGGGACTGAGCACCTCCTAGGCATGGACGCGTCGCATGCTTCGGCGATGCATTGGGCCGCATGGACGGCTCTTTCCGTAGAGGCGCCTGCTGTAGCAAGTTGATCTAACCACACCTCTATGAAGGCCTGTTCATCCAAAGTTTTTGCAGACCAGCCTGAAATCTTTCTCGGTTTCGGGCATGATAGGTCTTTGTCCTTTGGGTGGATACATGTCTCAAAGAAGATCGCCTGGTGATCGTTGTGGGTGTAGCGTTCGCTGGAGCACTAGGGCATACCACACGCCAGCGCAGGACTTACAAAGGTCAGGTCTACAACCGAATCTGACCCCCTTTTCTGAAAGGTGTTCACAGCACCTTCGTTAGCCAACACTATGTCCATTTGCGCAAAAGCTTGGAATAAACTGCGCCCCCTGGCTCAATTGAAGAGCCCCCTTTGCCAGATTTGGGTTCCTGAAATGTTTTACTCTTCCTTGACGTTCAGAATAGACGACCCTTCTTTTTTGAGTCCTGTAATGGATTTAGTCCATCTTCTCGTGATTGTTTATGTTCCAGTGAATTCCAAAATGCAGCGACTGAAAATGAACCATGCCCATAATGAAATTATTGCACTGTGGTATGAGCGCGTGACATTCTTCAATAGCCACACTATTTGACCAAAGTCGCTATGCAAGAAGTCTTTTTGCAGGAGATTCACTCCCAGCGCGTTATTTGAAATTTTACGGTGGGGAAAAATCATTGCGCATCTTCGAACAGCGACGGTAAAAATTTCACCCATAAGGGTTGGTGTTAGTGCCATATGCGTAATGCAACAAATAAAAACTATCGACAAAATTATGCATATTTTTCAGTTTAAAAATAATTTTAGTAAAGTAAGAGGCAACGATTTTAAGATCTTGTAAAAAAAATAAAAAATATTTAGCAAAGAAAATGGTTTGTTATGCTTTTTATTATAATTGGTCTGGTGATTATTATTGCTGTCGCCGCTTTTCAATGCAGTGAATTTATTTGGGAACTATTACTTCTTATCTACGCTTCAGATGAATATGTCGTGGGCTGCCTGTCTCCCTTGATCTGGGGGAACTACCACGTGGTATGACGATCCCAAACTGGTGGTAAAGCCGGCGGCCCATTTTTACTAGAACCTTCTTAGTATTCAGTTCGAAAACGTCAATAGCAAATAAAGTTCTTGCTCAATCAGTCTTTTCTCCTATTCTGTTGTAGTTATTTCGAACAACAAGTTGTTCCAGGGAATCGCAGCCATTTCTACTAATATCCGGAAGCCAGAAAAAGCGTTTAGTGAACGATTTCAATTCAGCGATTCTATCTGGAACAATCGTTCGTACCAAAGTTTGATGTTCTACCGTCATGCAGTTTTTAGAACTGTGAGGAGTTTCTTCGTATATCCCTCGCGCTTCTTATTATCATAATCTGATGGAGTGATGTTGCCATTCACCACGCATCCTTGCCAGTCGAACCTTCTTTTCTCCCGTTCGGGTTGATGAGTTCGGATCATGGGACGACCGCTGTCGCCTCGGTTTGCCTTTAGCTGTAGATCTCGCGAATTATACCCTTCCCTCAACCCGAAGACGGTTTACATCAAGCGGGTATCCTGAAAAATGATTTGCCGTTGAGAGTCGTTGTTTTTTCATGAGGTCATTTTTCTACCATTTTTCCGTGCGTAATAATTTGCTTCAAAAGGTTTTGCTAATTGGAGTCTCGGACAAGGAGTGATGACAGAGGGTACCTACTTGGTCGTCTGTTAAAGGCTTTGTTCCAATCGAATTGATTCCCAAATAAATGTATATGAGGAACATAAGTTTAGACTCTCCTCCAGTAAACTAAAGGTTGCCTCTCTCCAAGGGTTAGTTAGTTAGTCATGGTCCACCCTGGGTGCGGTAGTCACATCTTGGTTTGCGGCTTGATTGGTTTAACTTTCTCTAATTCGCCATTGTATCTTTCCTAACGCAGCAGACGTTTAGCTGTCTAGGGAGGATTCGACTACAATTTTTTTGTTTCACCGAGAGGGGAACAATTTGAGATTTGGAGTTTAAATGGTAGCTGAAACCCATCATTAACAGAGTTCGTACTCAATCTAGGTTGGATGGATAGTGGATGATTAAAGATTTCTAAGCGAGTAAAACTTTCACTTGTTAAGATTGGACGATCGATCCCCATTTGAAGCATTTAAAGTAAGAAGTTCAGTTCGAGAAAATCCCCTTCACATTCCTTCGTTATATTTAAAGGAGTCGGTTCTTTCTCTTTCCCTATGTGTGCCTCCTTTGCAGCAACGCAACAATAAATGTAGCTCTAAGAAGTTGGGAGAAAACTAATGGAGGTGCAGTTTTCCCTATTGGCTGAAATTTAGGAAAAGTAAAATTAAAGATTTAAATTACTGAATTATTCTGCAGGTATTCATCAAGTTCAACTATAGAACTTTCAAAGTTGGCATTTCGTTTGCGGACCGATCCTTTTAGAATAATCAATAATATTGTGGTCGTAAGAGAGATGCCCGAAAAACCCTAAACGAATCTACCCAAAATGGAATTAATATACGTAAAGATTACGCCATTAATCCGTCGCTTAGTAGAGAGATCAATCAGCATGTACAGCAACTGTCGAGAACCATAACAGGATCATTCCGCACAAGACTTCATTACCTTCTATAAACAACTCCTACATCAGAGAAACTCGTTCCAGTAATTTGCAGTAATTTATCCATTGATATAGGGTGTATACGGTTAATTCCATTGCCGGAGCGGAATAATTAATTACGCAAATAAATTTAGTGGAATTAGTTGCCGATGACTTTCTACATTTTCTCAACTCTATCACCTTGCTAACGTTTCTTTATGTGCGAACGCACACACATAAACATAGTCCTGGCGGGCATACACAACAACATATATTAGCTGGAAAAATACACAGGAGCCTGGACTTGCTTGACAGACGTACCTTGTCGTAGACTGTGTTCTTTATATTCCACGAAGGTTACGAAGAAATTCATTTTGCAATTAAGGACATGACGTGACAACGAAATATTTTAGGGATTAAATTCATTGGCATGCAAAACGTGTTCTTCGCAGAAGTGACGAAAATTATTTTTCATGTGTGTACGAGTATGTACGGCTGGAAAATTACTATGTAGTTTATGTTCATGTTGGAGGAAGTCGGCAATTATGGGTTGTCCTTGCACGGATAAGGCTGGAAATTATTGGCCAAGACCCACCTCTGTTTCTTCGTACTCGTTTCCTACTAATATACCGCAATGTTTATTTGTATTACAGTATTACACGTTAGGTACCCATATTAAGCTTTCATGCATATCAGCCCAGAAAATGTCCTTAAGCGAATTGTACAAGGAGCTGGTGCGACGATTTTAGTACTCGTAAATGACAGGACAATGAACTCATCACCGGTAAAACCCCATTGGGACCTAAAGCATTTGTATAAGTGTTGCAAAAGTATAAAATGTCTAGTCCTAAGGATCACTAGGTCAGACCAGGTAATAGCTGGCATATATCGGTCGTGACATGGAAAAATATACTGGAAAGCTCAGCATTGGATTTCAACACATAACCGTAGTCAAGTGGTAAATAAAACCACACAAAGGCAACATAATTTATCCTGAAATTTTATTACTCAAATGCGTGGCAGCAAGTGTTAAAATTTTATATCTTCCCCGATTCAAAAATGAATGCTGAAAGCTTCAACAAAAAAGTTTTCATGATGTGTTAAGTCTAAGGGACGTAATATCTTAAAATGGAGACGGTTAATGAATTTTGCACAACAGAAGAAAGGACGAAAGGAAGAAAGGAATTCTCTAAACCCAGGAACGTTTGCTCTTTGGGAGATTAATTCTGGGAAAATATAAGCGACCTGAAAATTTGTTTGTCATTAAAAAGTATCCCAATTTTGGATACGTTAAGGATTGATAGTCAACATCATCACTTCTATGTGGCTTCCACTGCTCATAGTTCACTTTGAGCTAATTAAGGTATTATTTTAATTTATTTCGTCAAAGATACTAACCCAAATCGTAGGATAATCCCTTCATTTTAAGATGGGACAAAGATCTCTTAATTTGAATGGCACACTTCGAACGAAAAACCATAAGACGATAAACTGTCGTTTGAGCCTGCGCGCCAATTTTTCAAAAAATTCTTGGCCCCAAGGCAGGGAATATGAATTAAAGAATTCGACTCAGCAAACAGTTTCGTCGATGGTCAGTATTTACTTCGATGAAAGATCCTCGATACCGAGAGCCTCTGTCCTGATGTCAAAATTGTTAGAAGTAACCATGCTAAGGCTCAGGACCCAGTTGCTATCCACTAATAAGATTAGGTTAATGGGAAGCGGAGAAACACCTTAGTGGCCTCTGCCTACTTACCCTATGATCTTTTATGTCCTTGGCCGACACAAGAACTAAACGATCTGGTAATTTATGCAGAATCAAGTAGCCTTGAATTCTTAATAGGTTGTGATGCAAACGTTCAACATATCTATTGGGGTAGTGCCAAATGCAACCCCAGAAAAGCTGTTTGATTCTATCACTTCAGCCGGTCTGACGACTGCGACCATAGGGTGTGCCTCTACATTCAAGGGAGTAAAAATATGTAACGTAATTGTCCTTACAATTGTCCTTCAAAGTTATTAGAGTTCATTAGAGACTGGCGAGTGCTAGACGAAGTCTCATCGTCAGATCACCGTTACTTAGAATATAGTCTGACTATTGCAGACAAATACAATGTAAAACAAAGACGGAATCCTACAAAAACTGATTTGACAAGGATCAATCAAGTGCAGTTGCGACTAAAGACTCCTTTGGCGATAAAATATCAATTAGAAACTCTGACCCTCTCTTTTAGAGTGCTTCGAAAAGGTTTGTTCTATTATCCGAGGTTAAAGGGGGGAAACGGTGCCCTGATGAAACCGAGAATTGGAAAAACTCAGGGAATGACGGCTGATTAGGCTTCTGAAACTCACAGCGTGAATATAAGAGGCTCGTAAATCGTTCAAAACGAGACTTCTTAGAGCATACTGTGAGAAAGTGAAAGCTGAAGAGTCTCTAAAAGGGATGAATCGACTCTCTCCGAAAACCAGACAGAGCTTCCATAAACCCCATAAACTATACAGTTGAATAAGTACAGACTTTCTTGCAACTACACCGTCCTGGAGAACTGGAGACACACGTTAGAGGGAGAAAATTGGTGATTTCAGCCAAGTTTTCAGCACAAAAATGTTGCTTCGGAAATTGGGACACTACGAGAGCGGCGGTTACCAATGAAAAATCGAGAGCTACTGTACTGTCCTTTCAACACTTCAATAAAGCTCAAAGAGTAATTTATAAGAAGTAGTTTTCGAAGATGTCTTGCTCTGGGCTACGTCCTTCCTCTTGACGGAAGGTTAAAGTCGTGATATCTATGCCTGGGAAACGGCTATTCAAATCCAAAGAAGATAATTCGGCTTAACATCATTTTTATTGAAACGCCTGGAGAGAGAGGTTTGTTTAGGGGGGGTAGGGTAGGTGAATGCATTTACGCACAGAGTATTGGACTATTGCAACGGTACGTCGTCGGACTACCAATTAAACACTTCCCCATCGTCAGAGAGCTAGCCAGGAACCGTGCGTCACATTACTTTGAGCTAGCCGCCGAACCCGCCCACCTTGCATAGCCTTCAAATCACGGAATTTCTTTCATTAACGGGAGGGGAGAGAAGGTAGGGAACTGTTAGCTTAAGGGCCCCCTGCCATCCCGTCCTTCCCTTGCGAAGATCGTCAGCCTATACCACTATGCCGTTTCAAACGAGGTATCGCCAATAGCAATCCGCCGAATTTGCATTTTTCCCCATTTAACAGCGCGGGGATCGTGGAAATTTTCATTTTTCCGCCATTTTACCAAGGCCTAGAAGCCATGGATTTCCTGAGCGTGGGTCGTCTCACCTTTTGAACGAGTTGTCACCCACAGCAATCCGTCGACTTTGCATTTTTTGTCATTTTTACGACCCGGGGTCGTAAAATTTTCAATTTTCCGCAATTTTGCCAGGACCTAGAAGCCGTGAATTTTCCGCGATATCCCTTGTTTCCGACGTCAGAGCGTAGGCATTTTTGCATTTCCTCAACGTGGGTTGCCTCCCTATCGAACCAGGTATCACCAATTTTTCACGATTTTGACTGTGTTGAACTCATCAAAAGCCATGGCCTGCTAGTCGTAGGACCCCCAATATTTGCCATTAGCCGACTTAAGGCCGCTATTCCAGCTGCAGCCTTGTCCGCTACCGCTTTGATTTGCTCGAAAAAGCTCTTTGGGTCAGTAGTCAGCTCAACGTACTTTACCGTTGCAATCGTGCAATCCATGCAATCTTCTTACCCGTCGCATTAATATGATAAGTCTACTTTGCGCCTGTTCGACAGTGCCTCCAGGAACAAGCCCTGCGACATCATCTGCAAAACCGACCAGCTGCAACTCTTTTGGCATCTCCAGGTTAAGCAGACTGTCATAGGAAGCGATCCAGAGGTCCAGCCCTAAGATGGATCCCTGCGATCGTCTAGCGTTTCATAGAGAAGGAATTGGTTCTTCGGATAGACCCCAATATCCATAAGAGATAGTTCGGCACATGGAAAGTACTATCTAGTGTGCCTAGAATGTCTTTTCATCTAGCCGAATTAAAGGCGTTTCTGACGTCACACGTTCCGAGGAGCACCACCTTTCGGGCTCGGGGGCTATGTGCCTCCGTTCGAAGAACGGCATCCACGATTTACCAGACAGCATCAACTATCAATCTCGCTGCTCTAAGATGGAATTGCAGTGGGGATATGTCTCCGGCAGCACGTATCGCTTCAGCGAGTATACTTCTGATGAGCTTTTCCAATACTTTCCCGCCAGTATCAAGCAGTGGTCGGTATGCCGTCTTTCGGTATATCGCCTTTTCCTTTGCTCAGCGCAAGTCTCGCTACATTCTAAAGAAAAGGAAAAACGCCCTCCTTCAGGCAAGCGATGAAATCGCCGAGGAATAAGTCTAGCCGATGTTGGAGCACCAGAGTTGGAAGAGACAGTCCTATCTTTGAAACACAAGAAAGCGCAGGACCCGGTGGTATCCCAGCAGAGGTATACAAACTGTTAAAAATGGTTGAGGGTCATATACACGAGAAGTCGCGAAAGTAGCACCCCATGTCCACTACTACTATGTAGAACTTTACGGTGGTTCCACGGTAAGAGCACGAGAGTTACTGGTTTGTTTGGGCGGGTAAAAATCGCACATGCTGGAAGACAGGTGCCTGAAAGCTTTCCGTCTAACTGAGCAGTTTTCAAGGTCTCATTTATTTCTTTGTCATTTTGCTTTAAAGCGGAATTCCAAACGTTGTAATTTAACTTGGAGATTTCGTGTCCGCCGTCTTTTATAAACTTGAAGAGTACTTTTTGCCTTTAATGGTGCTTTTGTACGAAGAGATTAAAGTGCTAATGGCTTGTTTGTATAAGTATTCAAGAATCCTGACCCCGAGTTTGACCGTTGTCTCGTCATACTTTGGGATAGCTAGGCCCTCTTAGCTGGTTTAGGTCAGCCCAAATCGTTCTTTTGGTTATTCCAGGGTCTAGTGCTCACAACAAACACCGCGGCGTCACATGTGGCTTAATTAATCTCCTGAATTGATACCATTGCAAATGAAGGTAGTCAAAACCACAGCGTCTTGGTTTTGAAAAGAAAGGCGGCGGCGACTGTGGAAAAGACCCTATTCTATGTGCGTATATTATAATAGAATGCATTGAAAGAAGCTTCCACATTTAGGTAACCGCTTCCTTATTCTGTCACTTAACCACATTCACGGGTGGCTTACCTTCTTTACATCTTCCAAACCGGATTGGGTTAGCGGTGACAACTGGAAGTACCAGTGCAAAACCACCATGCCATCAATACAATAGGAATATCCCTTGCAGGCTGATTCTTATCTGGTCAATCACCACCCCAAATGTCATCCCACATCAGTCAATATATTAACTTAGGGTCGATTCGAGGAACTTCCATCAAATTTATGAGTGGCTACAAATTAATTTTCCCATCAAACGCACCACACTTAATTTTAAGTGTTTCCTCCATCACGTTGATTTCTCGTCCGTGCAGTTCATTCAGACGCAAAGTCATTGAGAGGAAAAGTTTACTATCAATCGGCGAAATACTTTCGAAATATTTTCAAAGAAATTACAAAGTTTGTAGAAAGTTCGTAATAGAAAATAAGAACATGGACGGAAGATGATGAAATGGTACGTGATCAGAATTAGAGAACTAGAAAAAGTTTCGCAGTGTCTTGATTGTATGGGAAACTGATGAAAATTCGAATCTTGTATTTTTTTCAGGAGCCAAGTTCACGCCACAGATACGGGATACGTTTGGATGTCCATATGTTGGGGCCGAATCATAGCATTCCAACTTGGGAACTAATAAAATTTTATTTAGTTTTCGGAAATACGATAAAGTGGTTTTAATAAGGATCAGAATTCTGTGTTTGGGGTAGAATACAAATATGGCTCTTCTGGTCTGATAAGAAGTTATGTATATGGGATAAGCCCTCCTTCGAGATAGTTTCAGATCAGTTTTTGATGCAATGAACCCTGAATTTTATTCGATTATTGCTGCTGCTCTCAACTTATTTAAAATAAAATTCTAGGTTTGTTAGTCATGCGAAAAGTAGAATCAACCTCTTGAGATGATAAAAGACAAGCACCATGAAAATTTAGAACGACCCTCCTTTAACTCATTGCATTCAGTTGTTATATGAGCGCCTTGCATCCTTGCATTTATCAATTCTAACCCGAGGAGGTCTAATGGATTTTTTTCGGGGTGTATGTATAGTCATATGGCGTCTGTACACTGCTGGTTGGGATTCAGATTGTCGAAATGAACTTTGGTGACCCTTCTTGTAAGTGCAGGCAAGAAGGTTACTTTACTTTAACTTTTACTTTTCACAAAGTAGAGTCATATCACCAACGATGGATATCATCGGTGGTTTTCATCATCATCATCATCATCAACGGCGCAACAACCGGTATCCGGTCTAGGCCTGCCTTAATAAGGAACTCCAGACATCCCGGTTTTGCGCCGAGGTCCACCAATTCGATATCCCTAAAAGCTGCCGGGCGTCCTGGCCCACGCCATCGCTCCATCTTAGGCAGGGTCTGCCTCGTCTTCTTTTCCTACCATAGATATTGCCCTTATAGACTTTCCGGGTGGGATCATCTTCATCCATACGGATTAAGTGACCCGCCCACCGTAACCTATTGAGCCGGATTTTATCCACAACCGGACAGTCATGATATCGCTCATAGATTTCGTCATTGTGTAGGCTACGGAATCGTCCATCCTCATGTAGGGGGCCAAAAATTCTTCGGAGGATTCTTCTCTCGAACGCGGCCAAGAGTTCGCAATTTTTCTTGCTAAGAACCCAAGTTTCCGAGGAATACATGAGGACTGGCAAGATCATAGTCTTGTACAGTAAGAGCTTTGACCCTATGGTGAGACGTTTCGAGCGGAACAGTCTTTGTAAGCTGAAATAGGCTCTGTTGGCTGACAACAACCGTGCGCGGATTTCATTATCGTAGTTGTTATCGGTTGTGATTTTCGACCCTAGATAGGAGAAATTGTCAACGGTCTCAAAGTTGTATTCTCCTATCCTTATTCTTGTTCGTGTTTGTGTTTGACCAGTGCGGTTTGATGTTGTTGGTTGATTGGTCTTCGGTGCTGACGTTGCCACCATATATTTTGTCTTGCCTTCATTGATGTGCAGCCCAAGATCTCGCGCCGCCTGCTCGATCTGGATGAAGGCAGTTTGAACGTCTCGGGTGGTTCTTCCCATGATGTCGATATCGTCAGCATAGGCCAGTAGTTGGGTGGACTTAAAGAGGATCGTACCTCTTGCATTCACCTCAGCATCACGGATCACTTTCTCTAGGGCCAGGTTAAAGAGGACGCATGATAGCGCATCCCCTTGTCGTAGACCGTTGTTGATGTCGAATGGTCTTGAGAGTGATCCTGCTGCTTTTATCTGGCCTCGCACATTGGTTAGGGTCAGCCTAGTCAGTCTTATTAATTTCGTTGGGATACCGAATTCTCCCATGGCCGTATACAGTTTTACCCTGGCCATGCTATCATAGGCGGCTTTAAAGTCGATGAACAGATGGTGCAACTGTTGTCCATATTCCAACAGTTTTTCCATCGCCTGCCGCAGAGAGAAAATCTGATCTGTCGCTGATTTGCCTGGAGTGAAGCCTCTTTGGTATGGGCCGATGATGTTCTGGGCGTATGGGGCTATCCGGCCTAGCAAGATAGTGGAGAATGTCTTATAGATGGTACTCAGCAACGTGATACCTCTATAATTGCTGCACTGTGTGATATCTCCCTTTTTATGTATGAGACAGATTATGCCTCGTTGCCAATCGTCAGGCATTGATTCGCTGTCCCATACCTTGAGCACAAGTTGATGAACCACTTGGTGTAACTGGTCGCCTCCATATTTAACCAATTCGGCTGTAATTCCATCGGCTCCTGGCGACTTATGATTTTTTAGCCGATGAATTGCACGGACTGTTTCTCCTAAACTTGGTGGTGGCAGTATTTGTCCGTCGTCTTCAGTTGGCGGGACCTCCAACTCGCCGATGTTCTGGTTGTTCAGTAGCTCATCAAAGTACTCAACCCATCGCTCTAATATGCCCATTCTGTCGGAAATCAGATTTCCCTCTTTGTCTCGGCAGGATGAGCATCGAGGTGTATAAGGCTTCATCCTGCTGACTTGTTGGTAAAACTTCCGCGCCTGGTGCGGTTGCTCCCTGTACTTTTCTAGTTCACAGACTTGTTGGTTCTCCCAGGCTTCCTTTTTCGGTCTGTGAAGTCGCTTCTCCGCTCGACGGAGTTCGTGATAAGTCTCTGCGCGTGCCCGCGTTCTTTGAGAATGCAACATTACTCGGTATGCGGCATTCTTCCGTTCCGTTGCTAGCTTACATTCATCGTCAAACCAGCCGTTCCGACTCCTTTTGCGGCTGGGGCCAAGTATATTTGTGGCCGTATCCATGATAACGTTCTTCAGGTGGTTGTGAAGATCATTAGTTGATGCTTCATCTCCAGGTCCTCTGTTGACTGCGGTTATTGCGGCATCCATTTCCCTCTTATAGGTGTCGCGGAGGGTTGTGTTGTGGATGGCTTCAGTGTTCACTCTCATCTGATTGTCAGAGGGGATTCTAGGTGGTATTGTTATTCGAGCTCGGAGCACCATGCCAACGAGATAGTGATCCGAGTCTATATTGGCCCCCCTATATGTTCTGACATTCATCAAGGCTGAGAGGTGGCGGCGTTCGATCAACACGTGGTCAATTTGGTTGAAAGTGGTCCCGTCTGGAGAGGCCCACGTATGTTTGTGGACCGCTTTCCGCGCAAACCAGGTATTTCCAACAACCATTTCGTGTGACCCTGCTAATTGAATAATCCGCAGTCCGTTATCATTTGTTTTTTCGTGTAAGCTATGGGAGCCAACGTATCGCCTGAATACGGGCTCCTTCCCTACTTGGCTGTTAAAATCCCCAAGTATGATTTTGATATCATATCTGGGACAGGCTTCGAGGGTTCTTTCTACTGCCTCGTAGAAGGTATCCTTCTCCGACTCTGCAGTCTCCTCTGTAGGGGCGTGAACGTTTATGAGGCTTATATTTCTAAACTTGCCTCGCAAGCGCAGAGTGCATAGCCGTTTGCTTATGCTTTCAAAGCCGATAACAGCAGGTTTCATTTTTTGGCTGACTAAGAAACCTACTACGAGCACATGGTTTACTGGATGACCGCTATAATATATGGTGTAGTGGCTCTTCTCCAGGAAACCGGTCCCTGTCCATCGCGTCTCTTGCAACGCTGTTACATCAGCCCTATATTGGGACAGGGTATCGGCTAGCTGCTTATTAGCTTCATCTCTGTACAGGGAGCGCACGTTCCATGAGAAAATGCGCAAATCGTTGTTCCTTTTTCGTTGCCGGGTCCGTCGTTTTAAAATCCGTCTTATCCGAGGCTCCTGTTGTGGCTTCGTAACAAGTTGTTTTCCGTGTAGGGTTGTCAGCCCTACCCAACCCCCAACCTGGAGGACCAGTTGGTACAATTTGTCCCGTTTTTAGGCGCGGGAGACTCGCCTTCATCCTTCTCCGTCTGCAGCTTTTCGTCAAGAAAGAGCTCCCAGCGGTCACCACGTGGAGGTGGAGATAGGGTTTGGTAGTAGAGCTGTTGGTGTTGGTTCAGCAGGCATTTCCCAGGTTTTATGCTCCATCGTGGGTACCAATCCACGTTTCGCCTCCTTACTTTCACGCTTAAATGAAAGCCCGACAAACCGTCTCCTCGCCAACTTCGGCAACTGGGCTCCATCAGCCAGTTAATTTCCGATATCCAACACGGATCTGGAAAAGACAATGTCGTTGCGGATGTCGGAATTTCATGGGGTGTAAAGACGACGTAGAGCTTCAGAGCGCGATGTCTAACTTCAAATACAATTTCGAGGAGTTTCTTAACTTCAGCTCAAACTCCAACTCACTTTGTGAGACCCCAGACAAGGGACTCAGGCAGGGAAGCACGTATAAAAAGGAGCCCGACCCTTTTCTAGATATAAAAGCAGAATGAAGCGACTCCAGCATGCTGCGTCTGCGACGTCGGAGGTCGGCAGACATAATCACAGGTCCTCATTAAGGCGGACACTCCTCGGAGCCCGTCGCACCCACTATATGAGGGCCCCTTTAAAGTTCTGGAGCTACGAGAGCACTCCTTCGAGTTCGACGTCCGGGGCGTGCCCAAATGGGCCACGCTGTCGAGGCTGAATGCCTTCCTCGAACCGGGTGATGCTCCAAAAAGCATCTACGAAGCGTCAGGTTCACCCGGTAACACTATTGGCGGGATCACGTCTCGGGTTCCCTGACTGAACCCGCACGGTTTCTGCTTGGAGCGGAGTGATGTGGCGGCACAGCGGAGACAGAAACCATTGATTGTATTGCCGGCGGTGAGAAAACCTCCACTGACGCACTCATCCACGGCCGACACATCTGGTGGCCTGGCGCGAGGCCAACGCGTTGCGCTTCTTGTTTTTTTCTTGTTCCGGTCGCCGAAGAGTACGAACGGTGGCCACGATATTTGTACAAAATCTGTCACCCGTTATTAAAAAGCGATCGGTTCGTCGAATTTGTCGCATTAGAAGAAGGAGGAATTACCTTGATCAGTTAAACCTCGGAAACTGTTTGTAAAAAGTGTTCTTCACTCCCCGACAATAACGTGAAAGTGCTACAGCCTCATTTGCATGAATCCTAATTTGATTAAGGCGTTTTCTAATGATTAGAATTAATGCCTAACCTTAAGGAACCGTTTTACCTGCAGTATACAGCCTTCTTTCCAGAAGAAATTTGACAACAATGAGAAGAATTTATTTTGGAACATGTATGCGGTTTGACTAGAGCCCCGATTATTAAGTTCCATTTTGCAGAGTTAAAAGTATTCCTTACATCCAGGATTACTAGTGCCAAACATCTGCCTTCGTCCGCAGTTACCTTAATCAGGCCTAATGTTTTTATACCGACTGATTCTCTGGCGTTTATGTATTACATGTATTATCCCTCGAACTGAACTCGGGTCGGTTTTTCAACCAGAAATGTTATTTTCGGAAGATAGTCAACCAGCATATATGCGTTGGGTTCTGTTCTCGTAGCCGCGACTCTTACGTATTTCACTTGACTTATCGATGCAATCTTTCTGTCACTAGATGTCAAGCCAAGTCACAGTCCAATTAACATTGCAGGGCTTGACAACTATTGAATACCGTGATTTCGCCCCAATGCTTGCTTTATATCACCCTCGAATCCTTTCTCATTTTGACCACCAGTAATAGGTTACGTCCGTCATTGAAGTGCCTGCTTTGATTTGATTTGATTGAGATCCTCCCCTAAGTAATTTCCCTGGTGTTTATAACAACCAGCGTATTGGTAGCTCTCTTTGCAAATGTTTCTTACTTTTTAATTTGGTCCAGGCACAGTCTTGGGTTTTCTGGTTTTTTTTCTGGGTCTGTGGATGACAAGCTTCCGTTTGCTAGCTTTCGAGATTGTAGTATGGAAGCAGAATAAAAGGAAAAAACAATTACAAGTGCTAAGTTGATTAGGCCTGATAATTTCACATCACTGACGCTTTTTCCTGCTCTTACTACGATTTGGCCATCATTTTCAACAACTGTCTAACCAAACTGAATGAGTAGCTCAAATGTCACCCAATTAAAAATTGTTTCCACTGAATATATGATAGCCTGATGAGTATTAAATGAAAGGTATCGATTAGTAGATTAGTGGGGAGGAGAGGTTTGGAAGTAGGTCACTTCAATTAAGGCGACATTCTCAGAGGCCACCCAGCCCAAAAATCTAATAAAAACTTGATTATGCCACTATACGACATCTAGGCTTCAAAATACTCCATACGAATATCTGCTGTCAACATATTTCACTCTAATGTTATATTAAGAAAATTTACTCCATACTTCCCTCAAATTCATCCCTTCCGAAATGGCGCAATTTCCAAATGCGAAAGGTTTAAGACAAGCGGTGATTCTCAGTTAAATAAACTACAATATTCAAAGGGTACATTCTCGTAATGTAGCATATCAATTGCTCCTAAGTCGAAATGTCCATTGGGAAACCAAAAAACGAATGATCGAGTTGGAAGACGCTTCCTGTGGTATCAGATGAAACCTCCAGTTGCGTAATAATTTGATCCTGTAAATGATTGAGAAAGAGAGAGCAAGATAAAAATATAACCAAGGAGAAAGATAGTTGTACTCAATGACCAGGTTTGTGTGAAAACTGTCATCTTTTATATAGGGGCTAGGCTCTAAGAGCAGGATCCACCAACTCATGTGATAGGGGGTGCAGGAAGCATTTCAGCATCGGAAGCAGGTCCCAACTGCTCAATACTAAATCGCCAATATGCTAGCGATATGAGCCATGAAAAATAATGGTCAATATATTTCCTTCAATACAGTAAAAATGCATATCAAATTGTGGATTCAGAATAGTTTCCCCCAATGTACTAGTTAGCCTATTTATGGGGGCATAATCTGCCTCAGTCCAAGAAAGATGTGGTAAAAGTCATGGAGATATAACTGTGATGTTGAAACTAGCGCTTTCGCTCTAGAAAAAGAACTACGAAATTTTGAGAAAAAGAAGTTTTGCGAAGTCAGCTCATAAAGGTCGACTACACTTCCTTTATATCGTCCAAAAATCTCCCTCTCTCTCTCTCTCTTTCAGAAAAGTGTGGCCAGGTGCCCACTTTAGTCGCCTCGTGAAATTGATTGCCCTCAAAGTGGCGTTCCACTGTCTTTCTTCCAATATAGGATCTCGTCTTAGATGAATGAAATGTTTGACATTCGGTAGGCTTTTCAAAGGACAAGGTCAGAAGCACGGAAAATCTGCAAGGAACTCCCTAAAGCAATTTCGCTCCATAATGAATCATGAGCTGCCGAAAAGTGAATCCCACATGGAAGTTTCGTGCATGCAAGATGATCTAGGCTAGATACTTATTGAGGCTGCGCTGCACCAATGTTCTCTCGATTCTGATGCTTTAAAGGAGCAGAACACGGATAGTGACCAACAATGCTATTTTAAGGCTCCAAGTCTACATCAACAGATGCCTCCGGGGTTTTCTGCCTGACACAATCTTAAAAGAAAGAACTACTTAGGCATACGGGCCCGGTACCGGTAGATGTCCTGATAAGAATGCATGAAGTGGCGGTGAATAGGTCATATTTTTTAGAAAGAACTATAACTGCATTACTGGCGACGCTAAAAAACCAATATCGACTATCTCAAGATCGGCAATGAATGATTCATTTTCATTCATGCATATTAAAGGAGATGTCCCCCACGTCCAGGAAAAGTATAATTAAGAGAAAAGGTCATTTATAGTATGTAGCGATACTTCTATTGCAGGTTTTGGAGAACAGAACTTTCCTAAAAGCAGCCCATTGATGGCCATAAAAGGAACACTATCTTCCTTGAGATTAAGTCCAGTAGGAAAGTAAGGCAGAGTACATTATTCAGAAGTTGCCCCGGATGTGAAAAGTGCCTTCAGTACAGCCCAAATTAGTCCTCTCGAAGGTGCCAAATGAAAACTGCTGTCATCAACTATATTTTTAAAATAGCCTACATATATCTTTCAAAAATAGAACTTGATAAAGCGTGAAAAGATACTTCAAAATTATAAGGGAATGGAAATTAACGTTCACCTACAGCAAACACGAATGTGTCACCATTCGCCATGTACCCAATAGTCTAACTTCTATAATGATAATAATTTAATCTGACAATTAAGCAACGAAACCTTCGAGTTTATCTAATCTTTCAAAAAATAAATTATTCACTCTTCATCATCTTCTCTCCTGAATAAATCACCCAGTGAATATCCTGCTGATAAGCCATCGTTTAAAAATTATTCGAATACTTAAAAGAAAAATATTTTTCATCGACGTGGTTTCTTATTCATCCTCCCGTGGGACACCATATCCCTTCTAAGATGAATGTCTTGGCTGGAAATGTCGCGGTAAATGCAAAAATCAATTTGCGATTTTCATCATGACATCATATTGAAATTTAGTATCTTCCCGCAAATACCGTGGGGCAAATGAAGGCGTGACACAACCGTCATCTCTACAATGTTTCCAAATCGTGGTTTCCTTTTGAGCGGTTGTAATGGTGAATGCACGTATTCACTTACAATTTGTGCCGGGAAAGTATTTTGGGAGTAGAACTTGAAAGTGCGCAGCGTAAATTGTTGTTGGGAATACGGTTGAGTAAGGATTTTTCATTTTTATGATATCAATATTGCTCCTGCTTCTATAGTATGTTACAGATCGATTTTGTGCCTTCATTTTCCAGGGTATTTCCTTTCAGCTGTTGTTGCTAGTATAACATGCCCTATAATATGCAATTTTGGGTCAGGAGGAAGTAATGATAGCAGTGACAATAGGGTAGGTAGGTAGGTATCAGTGGCCGCTCCGAGGAGCCCAATTAGCGCTTTGGTGCGCCGTTTTCATGCCACAAACTCCTAAGACCGTGGCTGTTGTTATGGGAGCAAGGAGGCAGAGTCCAGCCGGCTCGGATCTTCAGAGCCAGTCCGTAGCATTCACGAAGGAAAGCAGCTCTCCGACCCTGCAGCTAGAAATCTCTCTGAGGTCTCCAAAGAATGGTTTACCCAGTGTCCGCAGCCTGACTCTAGCCAGAGCTGTGCAATTGCAGAGAAAGTTCATGAGGGTTTCCCTTCCCTCGCAGCTTCGGCAATGCGAGTTGTAGGGTATGCCGAGCCTAGTGGCATGGTCCCCTATGAGCCAGTGACCCGTGCAGACCGCCGTAATCTTGAGTGCATTTGCACGCGTCTGACACAGGAGCTCTCATGATCGGGCTATGTTATAAGCGGACTAAATTCTCCTTGACTTGGCACAACTTGTAAGCCTTCGCCATCTCAGGCTCGCGGCTGCTAGGTAGTGCGAGTAGACTGCGCCCCCGACCGTCGCTAGCGGAACACCGACTGTATTCGCCGAGGGACTGCCAAGAGCAGAGACTTGCCTGGCCAATCCGTCAGTCAGCTCATTCCCCTCTATGTTCCTATGCCCGAGAACCCAGAGGAGAGTAACCTTGAGCGTGCCGCCCAGACGGTTAAGCGCGTCTCTGCACTGCCCCACCAGCCGGGAAGATGTCGTCGTTGATTACAAGGCCTTGATGCCCGCTTGGCTGTCGGTTAGAATGGCTATGTTACGATTGGGGGTCGAATCACGCTCCAGCCATCGACGGACTTCCAATATCGCCAGTACTTTCGCCTGGAATACACAGGCGAAACCTGGCAGACCATACGATTGGGATACACCGTGTGTATTCGAGAAAACCCTGGCGCCGACTCCATAGGCCATCTTTGATCCGTCCGTAAAGAATACCGTGTCATACTTTTGCAACACGACGCCGGTCTTCCACTTTGCCCCGGTTGGAAGGTCCACAGCAAAGTTTCTCATGAAGTTCAGTTTGCGTGTGACATAATCCGTGGGGGATGCCCAGATTTCTCGAGGTATTTCATCTAGGATGTTGCTGTGGCCGTAGGACTTCGCTGTCCAGCATCCGGACTCAAGTAGTCTGACGGCACTGCACGCTGCAACATATTTGATATGGAGGTCTAGGGGGAGGAGATGCAGGAGTACATTGTGAGCATCTGCCGGGCAGGACTGTAGAGCCGCCGTAGCACCTGCACACGCGGTTCTCTGAATCCTATTAAGCTTTGTTCTATTGTATTGTTTCTTCAAAGCCTGCCACCATACAATAGAGCCGTACGTTAGGATTGGATGCACTACAGCGGTGTACATCCAGAGAACCATCCTCGGCCGGAGACCCCATTTCTTTGCAAAGGTTCTCTTGCAGGCATAGAACGCTATATAGGCCTTCTTAACTCTCAGTTGTATGTTCAACCTCCAATTTAGCTTAGGATCCAGGATTACACCCTGATACTTTACATTAGAGGAAAGAACCAATCTTTGTTCGTGCCTCTGTTTACAGCTCTGGTCAAATGGGTGCCTCCCAGATCCGACTGGATTATCCTGGTACTCAGCATGGATATAATCCAATGCGCGGGATACCCCTCCAATCCAATACCGGTCAAGGCTTCCTTGATGGCGTTGGTACTGACGTTGTTAAAAGCTCCCTCTATATCCAAGAAGGCAGCAAGGGTATACTGCTTGCACTGCAGCGACCGCTCAACCGTACCAATTACGTCGTGGAGGGCGGTTTCTGTGGATTTTCCTTTGAGGTAGGCACGTTGGGACTTAGAGAAAGGCGTTCTCCCCATAAGCAGTGACAATACAGGGCGAAACAGAACATATGCTTCCTTCTTATCCAATCTTTCTAATCCTTCTTCCAGGATAATCTATGTATATATAATATAATTTATCAAATCATACTGGATTCCCTGATAACCCGGCTTCGAAATGTTTCTCTATGTCCGGGGTGCACACCAGAAGCTGAAAAATAAAGCAAAGAGAATGTCTAGCGAACCGATCGGAGGCGCGATAATGAACCTGAAAAATAAAAAAAGTAACAGCTCCACGGCGCCGTGAAGCCGTAAAACTCGGGACCCGAGTGTCGTGATCGCGATAGGAGATCCACGGCCGATCAATCAATCGTTACTCCTCCTGCCTTAGATGATTATGAGGTGCAGCTCTTGGGCTCCCGCCCTACTGGATTCCTCACGCCATAATACTGGAGGAGGCTCTTTCATATCAAAATTCCAAAATGATGCATATTATTATTTATAAACGTACCAAATTTTGTACTTTTACGAAACTTTTTCAGGAAAATTTTTAAAACATGGAAATATACTATTATTAACTTTATTTAAGCAGGTATCGGAATGGGATTTATTTCGAGGCCTAAGTTTCGTCTGGATGTGGTTATTTCAGATTTTTCGGTTGGATAAGTTCTGAGATCGAGACCTGTTACACTTTTTGAGCAACGAATTTTGAGCCCCCACTCCAGTATTTTTCACCCGGCATCAAAAATATCATCAGCTACGAAAAGTGCTAATTGAGCCCTTCCATTTGACACCCCACACGAACATATTCTGCGAAAAAATGTACGCCCCCCTTACACGTATATGGGGAGCCCTCTCTTAAAGTCATCAGAAAATCGCGCCACTTGCTGTATGTTAAGGAATTCACAGACTATATGTTCTCACCAAATTTCATGACAATTGGTTTAGTCATTTCCGAGTCATTTGGGTGTGATAGACACACAGCAAAGCATCCACTGCAAGTGTGGCCCTGGCGAGGATGGCGACGAACTTACGAGGGCCACGGCATGCTTCCAGGTTGCTTATAGCTAGGGTAATGAGTTCATTCCTGCTCTACGCAGCTCCAGTTTGGGGAAAGGCATTGCAGGTCACATTTAACGTTAATAAACTGAGTGCAATCTACAGAAAAACAGCCCTAAGGGTGCGCTCGGCATTCAGGACTGTCTATAGTAGCAGTCGTCACTTCGGGAATGATGCCCATTGACATCTTGGCAGATGAGATAACGAACATATACAATGCGAAGTATATCTCTACTTTATTGCAGACGAAGAACGTCGCAAGGGGAAGATTTCGTAATATTACAGATGGCAAGAGCGGTGGGAAGGCTTGGCAAAGGGTTGGTGGACACACAGGCTCATAAAGGAGTGGTTGGAGAGACGGCTCGGCGAGATTAATTGCAACTTTACACAGTCTCTCGCGAGGAATGTATGATATCGACAGTATCTGTCCAGGTTTAAACTGGATATCTCACCCGACTGTCCAACTGCAATGAAATTCCAGATGACCTAAAGCACGTATTCTTCCACCAGGTACCTGGTACCAGAAAATGTGATGCGAAAAATGCTAGCATGTCAGGAAGGCTAGAATGCGATGCACTCGATGGGCGTATTTATCTATTTAAGGTGACCAATTTAAAGTGAGCTGACTTCGCTCCGTGATGTAATACCCTTTGGTGGTTCCACGGGGCATGGGGAGTCGGGGGTGTTTTTAGTGGGTAAAAACCCCACAAGCTGGCATGTCCAGGTTAGTGTCTCTTAAAGATTACCACCACCTCAAACACAGACAGACGGGCAGTCAGAGATCGAAAAGATTCTAATAAGGTTTTGTTTTACACATCTCACCATCTCTAACCGAGAATAAATTAGGTAAATTCAATAGCATCTGCACAATATTAGTTTTCCACATATGATTTCAAATTAATTTCAGTATTCAAATAAATATTAATTAAGTTTAGCGCCTACCACCGTATATACACATTCTCATTAAAAAAACAGTCAATTGACATTCGTCATTTTACTATTCTTCTCAGGTACTTTGGGAAATGCCACTAGGATCCTTAAAGGCTGCATCGATTTCAATGGCTCCTCCACCGGCCAAGTTCTATCTTGTTTGGAAGGAGAAGTGTCCCCCCTCCAGCACCACCTGTCAGTGCTCCTTAGCATCTCTTTGACAATGTTGTCCGAAGAGAGATCCCCCGTGTTTAAGTCCTAATAATCCCACCTTCCGCAAGGAGGTGGTTATTGATTGGGCACAACTCCATTACAAAACACCCAATCGGGGGATCGCGCCTTTCCAGTCTCATCACTCTTCCGATTCAGCCACGCCCCTAACTTGCCAATGAGCGCACAATCCATCTGCCTCTAGTTTCATTTTGCCAAGAGAGTTGCCACTTATCTAAGTGCGTTGCCGTTCTTCACTAGCAATCATCTTCCTTGGCTTTTCTCCTTTGTGCTTGTATATGGTTTTACGTTTTCCAGCAAGAAGGGTCACACATCTGTAACATTTGCATTTGCACCTACACACTACCCAACCAATTCTGATTTTCCCGCTGTTTAGTAGCTTCCTTGCGTGGAACTTCCACCGCAGCGAGTTTCGGCCTCGGGAGTTCGGTGATACCAATCTGGATATTACTTACCTCCGGACATTTGCGTTTGATGGCATCTTCTACCTTTCTACCTTCTACCGTTCTTTTCTGTGAGGTAGTCGAGGTCTCGTATTTCCGAAGAGCACGTAGGTTCCAGGCTAGAAACTAAAGCTTCCTTTGCCAGAAGCCCTTTGACTACTTCGCAAAACGTAACTATATTTGTTGTCCTGGGACCTGATTCGACTAGTAGTCACCCAACATTCGTTTTTCGCATGAAAGACACTTCTGCTCCGCTATCTTCGGACTTGATGGGATTTCACTGAGGACTTACGCAAAGGTCTTGCCTTCCGTCAGCTTAATAAGCAGAGCTGGCGATCTAGTCCTTCCTCGTCTTCCCACCTTTCCTTTTGGTGCTCCATCCTTCGTGTCCACCTCACTTTTAAGTAGAGGTTTTTCTGAGAACGCGGGGTGTTATTGCCTCTTGTCCGTCTTCGCCTCCTTCTTTTGAGCCCTGGAGAGTAACTGAGTGAAGTCTTCTTCAGATGACCCTTCGTCTTTTCTTTTTCTTCCCAGTTCGCTCTGGAACGAGCTATCTGCGATCTGTTATCGTTCACGATGTTCTCATCGGGAGGCGCAGCTGTTTCTCCTCCCGGCGGATTTTGTCTGTCTCTGCCCGCCTATATTACGAAATTTCGTCCAGGAGCACCTACAGCTGCAACAGTCCGTTTTTCACCCCTTTGCTGACGTTTTTCTGGAAGAACGTCGCAGATCGCATGCACTTCAGAACTGCCGCGCATTTCTTAATAAGCCTTTTGACTTCAGCTTTCGCCAGAGTAATCGACAGCACTCTCGGCTTATATACGAAATTTCTGGTTGGCTTCAGTATTTTCTCTGTGCCTCTTTCCCCAACTATAGGACAGCGTGGTTCTGTCTGGATTGCCGTCTCCAATGCAGGTGCCGCATCACTTTGTGAGTCTTTTTCTCTGTTTGGTCATCCCGATGCCTAGTCGGTTATTTCAGCCCTTGCTGCGTCCTTTGCGTCCATCCCATTCTCCATTCGCACTATCGCCTCGTTGGTGCTGTTTGCATTCGCCATTTAAGTTTTTACTAGCGCATCGTGTGCAAGGAAGCGAGCCGCAAAAGTCAGGAAGGAGTAGACCCTCGGAGACAAAGCCCCAACTCCAGTTCCCTGAAGCCCGACCTACAATTAGCTGATCCCGGAATTCAAGGACGGATCTCGCTCGAGTCAACGGTTCAATGCACACTAGCCAACCAGGATCCCGAAGGGGCTCCTAACACACGCCGCAACTACTACTTTGGCAGGGTTGGGCTTACGTCACCCCATCGACGTCAACAAGGAGTTGTCGACGCTCCGGAGATTCCCGGTGTGTCCCGACGTATATCGGTTATTAGCAGATGACTGTTCACCGAGAAACTTTCTCGAAGCTACTAGCTAGGACGCAGGTATTATGCCAGCTAGGAGGTCAGAACTACTTGCTCGAGCCACGGCACTCCCCGTATCGTAAGCGACCCGTTAAATATCGTTGATGATTCCTGAGGGTGATAATCCCGCTCTTGGCCAATGTTTCGCACATCCAGAAGACAAATCTTTAAGTTATTGCAGTCCAGTTGACCTGATCACTTGTTAACTGCCGGTCAGTTGACACCAAACTGACCTTATAGCCGGCTGTATTTGAAAAATATACCACCAGTGACGTGTGGTGCAAGCTGTAGAAAGTTTCCCCCATAATTCAAGATCCGTTTCTGAATTTTTGGAACTTAATTTATCTAACCAATACATCAATTATCATATATCATATAAAAAATTCTAATACAAAAATACTGATTGGAATTTAACGAGATAAAATTTTACTTGGCCTTCTCTGGCCGGCGGACGAGATTTGACAACAAATGCGTTATTGACATTTATTCCCTAGTCTCATACCAGGCCGTCAGCTGTTCTCTGCGGCTATTGAGTGGAGTGGTGGAGACAAATCCACAATGGCGCCCAGGTTCGCGCCTCTGATGTGTTGCCACAATAGTGTTTCCTCATTAGGTGTTCGAGGTCTCCCATCATGATCACAATGTTCCCTTGAGGAAGCCTTCTCTGGATTCTGTTGAGGTAACCGTAGAAAGCCTCCCTCTCCACCGCATCGGAAATCCCCGTTGGTGCATAACATTGCACTATTGACATGTTCAACAATGTCGCAAGCGAAAGAGGGTAACTACCCAGAGTTCTATCTTATCCCCAGAACACCCTGTCTGGATCGCTGAATTTGGGAAAAGAGAGGATTTTGGGGAGCCTGGCCCAAAACCACGAATAAACCGTTGACGAAAGCTGAAGATCATAGCCGAAAGATCATTCCAATTCTGAGGCCTGGCGGCATTTTCCGAAGCAGCTGATCTCTGTTCCATTTAGTCGCCTTTTGAAAAAAGCAGGAAATATTTGGAGTGAATTCTTTAACCCCCAACCTTAGCAGGGCACTGGCTTCACATCTTAATAGAAAGTACAATTAGTCAAGGTGGGGCTGCCAACACCTAAACACCTACAACCTGGGACGAAAGGGTGTTACGCAGCCGTTGAGACTGTAGTGACTCTTTCCTCCTATACTCCCAAACGGGCTTTGTATGGTCTATTCCAGAAGACAAGATCCAACAAGATATACAACAAAAGTTGGTAACAATTCCAGAATTAGGGCATATCTGAGGCGCGGCAATAGGATGTCACCCTCTTCAAAATATACGACCCTAATCACCAACAGAAACTATTTCTACACGTGATTAAAAGAGCATATCTGTCTGAATAGAAGCAGGTTATCCGGAGAAATTATTCTAATTTGCTTACTTATAACTTTTTTGTCGCCGACTATCAGACAGGAAACCATTCTCATTGATATTTGATGAAATTGAACATTTCCTCGTACAAAATCTTCCATTGAAATGGATTTCAATCTGAATAAAGCCATTCTGATCTGCATGGCGAGAAATTTTATGAAGAAATCAGATACCACGGGGCCCATTGAAATTTTCACAAATGTCAGCATCATTTTCTAACTTTGGCTTTCTAGTAATTTCTTGAGTGGTTTAGTTGAGTTGTGGACGGGGATTGTAATATTGGAATCAGAAAATTCGTTTGTGGCTTCCAAATTTCTGTGGAAAGATCTAGTGGCAGATGTCGTATTGGAAGCGGGCGCTTGCCTTCATAGAGATGGGAGTATGTCGTTATACCAAAATCTGTACTCTTATTTGGATGTAGGTCATGGATACCTTCAGAGCTGTTAACTTTGAATAAGTCGAAATTTCACTGGAAACATATAAGATTAGCTGAAGGCGGAAAAGTGAACTTTTACGCTAAAAGCATGTGATTGAGTTGGCATTTCTCATCTGCCAAGTTTACATTTGACAACTCCGACTCCTGACATTTATTCAAAATTTGAAATTAAAACATAACCGAGGGCCCGATATCAATCACTTCCAAGTCAACGTGCGACATATCTCACACATCATATGTATTTTAAAAAAGAATCGAAATATCAAACAGAATCGGTTGAACTGTGTAAAACAAGGATCCACGGGATATACCATGTGGAAGCTCACCCCGAAAGGCACGTGTAATGTGCTTGTGATTTCCATCAATGACTGGTTGTACCTTCATCACTAGCATAGAAGGTTAATAGCCAGCTACAACTCGCAGCAGGCAAATCGATTATCAAAGGTTATCTACGGAGTCGGCCTGAATTATTAAATATCTGAGTCGTAGATACAAAAGTCGGGAGTCGTTAGCAAATCAGGGTGGCTTATGAGGAATTGCATCTTTGGCAGGATTTGAAATTAAAGGGAGTCTCCATTTGTGGAAACTTTTGATAAGAATACTATTCTAGCAGCCGCTATATGAGTTTCTCACCAATTGACCTAATTGCATGAAGACGAGGTACAAATGGTCCCAGTCAGAAGTCAACCAATCCCACATTGGATACCCTAAATTACCAATTTACCGCATTACCGCAATAAATCAGATTTCCATTAATAAGAACAAATTTGGAAATTTAATATTCATGACATAGGTTGGCTACTAAACTATTGTATGATATTTGGGCAGAGCATTCTAACCGCATTATACCAATAAGCGCCTAACCACTCGGAAAACCTGGCGTGTAATTGTTCAAACGATTCATTGGATTCGATTAAATGCTGTAATTACCACACACCCAAATAGATCCAATGCATGTTGTTAAATGCTCGAAATAAATGAGCAATTTCGTAATGATATGCCTTGGGTGGAGGGAATACGAACGGCCACCACATAATGGAGTTAAACGGCTGCTAATATTATACTTATTTCAAATAGTCAATAGATTTCAGGCTCAATTTAGAAACAAGGACGGTCAATGTGGTGAAAGATAGTGGACCAGTTAATAGATGGATCTAAACGTGTGACACATTGGTATAAATTGCATATGATACTGTTGGGCGCTGATGGCTTTTCAGGTAATTGTTCAGAACGAGAGGCAAACGAACGCCATGGGCTATTTTTACCCAAATATGGGGTTTTATTCCTGTTTGTAGGAACTTGTATGAAGCATTGCTGGAAATAATGTTTGCATCAAGTTTCATCCCCTTAGTCATGATGCTTCTCCTATAACTATAGTTTTCATTTTAGAAAGAGGACGCGTGGAATACCTAGCGGCGGGTTGTACAATTTGGAACATACCGCAAAGTCTTTCATCGTCTCGTTAGACTCTTTTCATAATATTTATGGTTCTTAAAGTAAAAATATACTGCCCCCTTCAAGGGTAATTGCAATTAAAGATCAACACCGCGCAAACTCGTCACCTCCTTACTGTAAAATTTCCTTCCCTCCTTTCGTCCTCTGCGAAGATCTTAACCTCCTCCTGTTCAATTTTCCTAGTCGTCCTAGCCTTCCTATTCTTCCAGCAAGCTCTTCTACTTGTATTCTCTTCCGTTATGAACACTTGCTCTGTCCTGAACTTCAACATCTTCAAAAAAATTCTTAGGCTCCACTCTTGACCTCTTCCTTCCCAACCTCCCCGAGCGCCACCTCTCCTTGTCTCATAATTGACGTTTACCACCCCCAATGGAACTTGATGGAAAACGCGCCCCCGCAGACCCCAAAACTGCTCGCAATTCCATTAAATTTAACTTCCGGAAAGCCAACTTTGACGGTCTTAGTCATATCGTCAATCAGCTTGGCACCTTTTATAATATCCTGTCCGATCTTTTCTCCTGTTATGCCCTTTCTCTTCTACTTGTCTTCGTTCTTGCCGAATTTAGCTCATCACATTAATCCTTAATAACATACGCCAGAAACATGAATGGCAGAAGAAGTTTCGGAATTGAAAAAATTAGGTCGGGCTTGCCCATTTCAAGGCTATGCACTTCACTCTGAAGTCACGGATTTAAATAGCGCATAAGAGATACTTATTGAGCATCGAGGCCACCTTTGGTCGCGGTAACTTGAAACTTGCCATTCCCGTAACCCCACCCAATCTTTCCCTTCTTCCGTCAACTTTCCTGATCCTATCCTACTGCTAATTCCCCAGAACAATCTAGCGACCTTTTTTTTCTTATTTTTCGTCCGTGTTAACCCCTCAGCCACTACGTCCTCTACGCGTCCTCTTAATTCAGACTGCTCCGAATCTCTCGCCATTCCTCTCCTCATGCCTTCCTTACTTGAGTTCCTCATTGGTAACCTCGATACAAATTTCGGAGCTTTTCCCGACAGGCTTCCTAATCTCTTTTTTGCATAATTTTCAACAAAAATTTAGAAGAATTCCGCTTCCCTGATCTTTGAAAAGAGGTCCTTGTTATCCCTATACTCAACAGTCTAAATCCTTCGCTAGCCGTGAAATACCGTCCCGTCCCTCTTCTTTCGTCTTGCTCCAAAATCCTCGAGAGATGCGTATATGAATGAATGTATATGAATGGCAGATCGAGTTTCTCGATCATCTCAATGTGAAAGAGCAGCATGGTTTCGTGAAATGAATATCGTTGCTAAATGCTTTAATTGACGACACACTATTTATACCGATCTCGCCAAAGTTTTTGATACCGTTGACCACAATGTTCTCCTCTCCAAATTTTCTCTATTCAACTTCCCCCTCTCACTCATTCCTTGGCTTTCATCCTGCCTCTCATACCGTTCCTGTAGAATACCATACATAACCGTTCCATTTTTCCTTCCTCTGGTGTTCCCAAGGTTTCATACTTGGCCCCCTACTATTCCTGTTTCTTAGCAATGACCTATCTTCTATCCTTAACTGTTCGTGTTTGCTGTGCGCTGACGACATTAAATTATTCGCCTCTGTTTCGTCTCCGCAAGATTGCGCTCTCTTGCAGTTCAACCTTGATTTTTTGGCCCGTTAGTGCTCAGTTAACAAGCTGACTATGAATGTTTGCAAGTGTCAATGGATGTGCTATTCACTTAAACCCTCCCCCTTTCCCTACTCTCTTAGCAGACAACCCTTTTCACTACTGATGTCCTCTCAAGACCTAGGTGTAATCTACGATGATAAGCTTCAACATTTCAATTACCACTTCATTGACACCATCAATCAAGCTGTCTGGTTTTATCCTACTTTCCTCCTCTGACTTTAGCTCAATTCAACCTTCCTTTAACTCCCTTGACACACTTGAATATTGCTGTGTAGTCTGGTCCTCCTTCCGCAACTATGACTATCACGCTCTGTATAACGTAAATGGTACGATCTCGTACCATGATAACTGAGATGTCCCTCTGAAAGCATATATTTGAGGAGAATTCTTCCATGTTGTATCTTGAATCTTCGGCCCAGTTATCTACGGTTAGCTTCCTGGGAGTTTCATGGTTTTGTGTGGTAATGCTATTGCTTTCTTTTCGGTGCAAAGCATGGAGTTGCATATTCCAAATTGGAGTACGCTTTTGGACTACTAACTAAACATGCCTCAATCCTCAGAGTGCTAGCTTGGAATCGTTTGTCATATTACTTCGGACTAACCCTCGAACTCTCCCGCCTTGCGGAGCCTTCAAATCAGGGAATTCCTTTCACCAACGGGAGTGGAGGGGAGGAAGAAAACTGTCAGTTCAAGGAACCCCCGCCATTCGGCACCTCGACCCTTCTTTATTTTCTTTGCAATGAAAAGAACCTGAACCTAATACCCAACACCGCTCCACTGGTCAGCGCTCGTCAGCATCTTCTCGACAATGTTGGCTGCGAAATCCAATTACGAATCCCATCCCAAACTCCCACAGGCAAAAAAGACCTCATGGTTGTCGTCCTCTCCAACTCCATTGCAAAACCCACAATCAGGAGACCGTCCCTTTCCAATCTTGTACAGGTAGGGGCTGAGTAAAGAAATAGTCCATTTTTCCGGTTCAGCCGCGCACCTGTATTGTCAATTAGCCGGGCAGTCCATCTGCCTTTAGTCTCTATATATGACTTTACGCTCCCTAGTAAGAAAGGAAACGGGGATCACTTCAAGGCTATTCAGAGGCGCTGCGGTACCGCAGACTGCCACCCGCAAAGCTCTCTGTCTCATTGTTTGTACAAGACCTTTACGATATACTTCCTTGCCAAGAGCGTCAGTCCATACCTCTCCCCGTAGATGATCAATATGACAAGTCTGCATCCAGCAACAAGCGCCGCGACATCATCTATATAATCGACCAGGCGCGACTCTTCTGGCATGCCGAGTTTGAGTAGATTATCATAGGAAGCATTGCAGACGTCGGGCCTTAGGATGGATCCCTGCGATGCCCCCAACGCGGCTTCAATTCTCCTCTGACTGCAACACGCATAGAACAGGAAGCGGTTCGTCAGATAGCCCTTCAATATCCGAAAGAGATAGTTCGGCACGTAGGAAGTATTGTCTAGTGAGCCTTGAATGTTTTCCCATCTTATGGAATTGAAGGCATTACTGACGTCAAGCATTAAGGGGAGCATCACCCGTTGAGACCGACGCCTATGTACTTCCGCTCGATGAACGGCATCCACAACTTGCATTACAGCATCAACTGTAGCCGCGTTATATCATTTCAGCGAGTCTACTTCTGACGAACTTTTCGAGCACTTTTCCAGCAGTATCAAATGGGCGGTATGAAGATGGCAACTCAGGGACGCCTTTCCCTTTGCTGATAAGCGCAAACTTCGCCGCCTTCCAGCGTTGAATGCGTCAAGCAGTAGGTGTGGCCGATGCTGGAACACAAATTTGTATACCTCTGTTGGGATACTATCGAATCCCCGTCTTCTAGTTTTTCATTGCGACGACTGGCTGTTCAAACTCTTTCATAGAAGAGGGCAGTCCTAGCGCTCTCCGCGCGGACATCATCATTCCGTACGGGGTGCGCAGAGAATAGGGCTTGTACATTGTGGTCCATCTGCTCGGCCTTGAGTGAACAGGGTTTCTGGAAAGCCCTGATTTTTGGGGTCACCAGTTTGTAACCGAGTCCCCACGGGTCCCTATTCACCTCGTCGGCCAGATCCTACACGCAGCGAGATTTGCTTCTGTTTATTACACTGCGGAGTATTCTTTTGGTTGATCTACACTCTGTCATTATGGTACATGTCTCCTTTTGGTCGTTTAGACGTTGTGTCAAGCGGCGGAGTCCACCAATACATAGAAGGTTTGCCAGGTCTCGATGCCCTTCTTGGCATGGAAGCTCTCCAGGCCGCCATTATCAAGTTTATGACTGAATTGACGATAGTGTCAGCTGCAGCGCCACCACCCCCAGAGCACCCTCTAACGCGACCCTACCTGATGCAAGAGTTTCAACAAACCTCCCGGTGCTACCTTCGCGACGTTCCATGCACAGAAACAGTACCGTGATGGCGCACGCTGAAAGTTTGTGCCAATCACTTGGAAGGCAATATGTTGATGGCCGAGCCCTAAGATGGGTGCCGTACCGAACCCAAATAGCCGCGGTGCCTGATATGACACGGTACAATGAAGCTGGGCTCTTGTTTCGGTTTAGAGCACTGATGAGGACTAAATCCGCTTTGGTCTCTGCTGCGAACTGCGCTAGCTACTCGTGAGCGGTTGTGCTCGAGCGCATGTTGATTTGTAGAATGGGAATCATGTTGACCGTGTCCTAGCTCTTTCCAGTTCTGCTCTGAAGACTAGACACCGCCTCGAGCGATTGACCGCATTGGGACCGCATTGCTTCCCTTCTGTCAGGTCCCTGGCAAGTTACAGACTTGAGCCCATAACCTAAACATCTGTAACATTTGGTTGGGGCGACCCGGATTAGTATCCTACACAATACCCAACCAATTCCGATTTTCCCGCTGTTTAGAAGCTTCCTCGCGTATTGTTCCGCAACTTCCACTACAACGAGTTTTGACCTCGGGATTTCGCAGAGGTGATACCAATCCGGACATTGGTTACCTCCGGAGATTCGCGCTTGATGGGCTTGATTTTGTAACAGATTGCACTGAGGACTTCCGCAAAGGTCTTGTCTTCCGTCTGCTTAATAAGCAGAGCTAGCGTCTAGTCTTCCTTTGTCTCCCCACTTTTTCTTTTGGTGCTCCATCGTTCGTGCCCGTCTTAATTTTAAGCAGAGATTTTTCTGATGACGCGACGTGTTATTGCCTCTTGTCCCTCTTTGCATTCTTCTTTTGAGCCCTGGAAGTTACCTGTGTGAAGCCTCCTTCAGATACCCCTTCCTCCTTTCGTTTTTTCTCCAGGTCGCTCTACAACACGGGAGGCGCGGTTCTTTTTGCTTTCCGCGCATTTTTCTCTTACTCTCCATGTGCACCTGTAGTACAAAATTCTGTCCATGAGCTCCTCCAATTCCATTAGCCCGTTTTTCACATCTTAGCTGACGATTTTGTAGAGGAACGATGCAGATCGCATGCGCTTCACAACTGTCGCGTATTTCTCAATAAGCATTTCCTCTTCAGCTTTCTCCAGAGTAGTCAATGGCGCTTCTACTCGGTTTATATTCGAAACCATCTGGTCAATTTCAGCAGTTTCCACTGTGCCTCTTTCCGCAACTACAGCACTGCGTGGTACTGTCGGGCTTGTCGTCTCCATCGCAGGTACCACATTCCTTTGTGATTCTTCTTCTCTATTTGCGTATCCCGATATTTCGCCAGGTATTTTAGCCCTTCCTACTAGCGATGGGGCTCTGTTTGTGATTACAAAATCAACCCTTATCTGAAGAGGTTCATGGCCTTATGCCTATAGTATAGGTACCCATGTTAAGCTCCAATGGGCAGTTGAAACTGTACAATGGGACGTTCCATCGCCAAAAATTGTATGTACTAATGATTTGATATTGAAGTATCTATGGCAGAAAAAGAAGACAAGGTAGACCCTGCCTGAGATGGAGCGATGGCGTAGGTCAGAACGCCAGATAGTTTTTAGGCAGACCGATTTGGTGGACCTCGGCGTAAAATAGGGGTGTCTGAAGTTCCTTAGTAAGGCAGGCCTAGACCGGATACCGGTTGTTGCACCGTTGATGATGATGATGAATGATTTATAGAAGTCAGTAACACATCAAAACTCATTTTTCCAGGAGGCGCCTTTAGCTAACAACATCTTTAGCTAGTTAGCTACTGGACCAAGTTAGGTTGGAGGCAGTAGAGTCATACTTTAAAAACCATCCCGCGCATTCGAAATCATGTGAGGAATCATCTACCATCTGCAAGCTGCGTAATCTACTCCTAGTTGCGTTTTCAACCCATTAAAACTTTATACTATTAATTTTATTAGTGGAAACTTTCTCAGAACATTCCTCTGTCTTGTCACATACTCATGACATGCACAATATTTACCCAATACCAACTTTTTCAGTAAACTCAATTAAATCCTTGTATTCATTATTTCACTTGGAAACTTTCTAACTTAATATTTCGACTCCTTTATGAGTTGCTCAGTATAAATAGCATTTCTGGAACTTAAATTAACGAAACTCCTCGTATTTGACTGCATGTTCATTTCATGTTGGAGCAACTTTGTTGGTAATACGGCGTGACAATGGGGTCGCACATGCTATTCAACGAGTAATGCACACAAATGACTCAATTCCGATTTGTATGTGAAGGGATAAGTGTAGGGAACAATTGGAATTTAATTTGTTTAGAAGACATTAGTCCCCAGTCCCGAGTCGAAACGAGTGCGGGAACAACATATGCTCTGTATGTGCCATGTGTGCTCTCCAGATTACTAAGTTAGTTAAGCATGCAAACAAGGACTTAATGCCGGTCAGATATGCTGAGTTAAAACGAGCTATAATTAAAAATAGATTGATGGACCTTCCTTCGTAGATTGCACGAGGCTTGGTCAGTACAGCGTACACATGCTCCATTCCAGTAGCGCCACCAGCACCAGTAACTAATACGTCAAGGTAGCCCAGGTTATGGTCGAGGACTGTAATTATTATTGCTGGAATTACATAACCGAAATGACTGCAAGGATACGATAGAGGCCTACAGGTATGTGGTGGCAATGAAGTCATCAACTTGGAATTTATAGGTTAGGTGGGTAGTATTTAGGCTAATCACCACATTTCACGTTGCAGATGGAATGTTTCCGGGTTAGCATTTTCCGTAGGAGAATAACAGACCATTGTCCGTTGGTCATCACTAATATCATATGGGTCATTAATTCTAATGCAGAGCAATCCGCATAGACCTTTGGTGTACTTGCTGGTGATTAGGAAGCTGGGGATCTACAAGGAACAATTAGCATTGGCGATTGATGAAGTTGGCCGGCTACGTGCCCGGATAAAGTCATGATATAAAGGATTGGAAATAGCCCGTTTGCTTTCAGTTCACTTGGTTTCGGATTAGATTTCATTCACCATGAGCACGGCAGCCTTGATGTAGGAGTATTCAAAAATAGATCCCATTGTTGTGTTTTTCGTTTCGTTTTCGATTCATTCATGGCTTGGTAATACGAAAAAATAAATGCAATAATTTACAATTATGTTGATGGCGACAAGGTGTAATATAAAATTGAATAAATAAAAGCAGAAAATAATAAGTATTAATTTCACTTTCATTTAAAGATAAATTTCATCGTATAACTACACATGTGGTCCAGCTTCTTCATCTAAACCATTCTTCAACTTCAACTTCTTGTTTGAAAATATGTCTTAGTGGAATGAAATTTTCTGGGACTTATTGCTGCGAATCAGATGATTTTTTTTCTGTTTTCTGTTTTCCAGGCCTCAGATCAAACCATTGGTTGAACGTCCACTGGAGTCACCTCATAGCGAAACACAGCCTTATAAAACATTAATCCTCTGCCTCTAGCCTATTTGACTAGATTTGGCCGTTAAATGTCTACATACCATTTATACCCATTTCTCTAAAGCTCCGGCTCCGTCAGCCACAACATAGTCCTCTTCAAACCATCTTTACTCAACTTTCTACCATCATATCATATGGCTCGCCATTTAGTTCATTTTTCTTTCCTAAAACTCTAGTCTTCAGGGAGGAGAAGAGTAAGCAACCAGGGAACAATCAGTTTCCCTCGATTAGTTGGGATCTATCTTTTTCACAACAAAAAGAACCCGAACGTAATGCGCAACACGCCTCGATCTCTCTAACACTGTTGTCAGGAAAGAGCTTTCCGTGTCTGCACAAAATTTCTGATGGATCACATTCCATTTTCCACATAAAAAAAGGTATAATCGGCGTTGTCTACAATCTTATTGTAGAATACACAGTGAGAGGATCGTACCTTCCTGGTCTTGCGCAGATAAGACTGAAAACCTCCCTGACTCAGCTTTTGATTCAGCCATGCCCCTAGGTTGCCAATGAGTTGCGCAGTTCATCTGTCTCCTGACTCCTTTTAAAAGGGAGCTGTCTCTCATTTGGTATGTGTTGCTGTTCTTCGCGAGCAACCATCCCCCTTAAGTCTCTCCCTTACGCTTGTATATGGTTTTATGCTCCTTAGCAAGAAGGACAACGGTGTTCAATCCGGCGATCACCATCATAGCCAGTTTAGAGACAGTGCGATAGGCAGACGCTTCCCGTCTCTGTTCTTGGGCAAAACACTTACAATACACCTCTTTTTCAGGCGCATCAACAATAACCTCTACGTAAAGTAAAATGGACTGCGTTATACTCATTGGAAGACGCCATCTGCTAGATGTAGGACCCCGATGTTTGCCATTAGATGTAAGGCCGCTTTTTTGACCATTGCTATGATTTGCTCGGAAAAGCGCATCTTTGAGTCGAGTATCTTTCTAAGGTACTTAACTGTTGTTTCTGATTCAATTATCAGCTTACCAATGGATAAGAGACGCTATTCTCTCTTTCATTGGATCAGCATGCCAAATCTGCTTAGCGCTTGGTTAGTAGTGCATCCCGCAACGCGACATGAATTATATAATCGACCAGCTGATTCTTGGCAACTTCTCCGTCAATTTTATGAAGAAAGTGGACAATACTCGGCGTCTTTCCTGCTGTTGTCATTAACCCGTATGGGATGCGCAAAGAATAATGACAGTGCAATTTGGTCCACAGGTGAACAGTTTCCTCCCAGCTCCGATTTTCGCGGGCAGCAGTTTATGACCGACCCGAGATACTCATTCACCTTGTCGAATCCTGACAGCGGGGGGCTTTGCTTTCGTTTATCGCATTGCGGAACCTTCTTGTGGCTGATTTATTCTTTATCATTATGCTTCATACCTCCTCCTGGAAATTAAGAGGTTGTATCAAACGGTGGAACTTATGACATTCTTTTAGGAATTTGATAATTACCATCAAGCAACTCGCATCGCATAATGAGTCCATAATAAGTTACTCTTTGCAACCGCTTGACCCGACTCGGCAGCCCCTCTGCTCCTTCGACAGAATGTCGTTGTTCTCGAGGTGCGCATTGACCCTTCGATTAATAATGGATATTATGAATTTGTAGAGGGTTCGTAAGCTAGTAAACGGTCTTGTGTCTGCAGGATCCTGTACCGCGTCCTTCTTAGGGATAAGGTAGGTAACCCCCCGCAGTGAGAAAGCGTGGAAATTCCTCCCGGCGGATTCATGACCTGATTTATGCTATGTGCCAACCTACTGTGTAATTATTATTATTATTATTATTATTCTGGGGAAGGGAAAGTCGCATTACGTGCCTAAAGAACTATTGTGTTCTTTTAAGTGGTTATAGTGTATCTATTAATCAGAGTATCTCAAGCAAGCCTATAACCGTTAGGAATGTTAGTACATTTCTTACTACCAAATCTTTCAACTGGTCTTAAGTGTTCTCCCATTTGCCTCGACCTCCTTCGCACAAGCGCCGGACACTGTCTCAGAACGTGTTTAGACGTTTCAATACACTCCGCGCAGAATCTACTGGCAGTGCACGGAGATATACCTAGCTTGCCAAGGTGATAGTTTGGTCGGCAGTGACTAGCGAGAAGTCCCACTATGATTTGGAGGTTCTTCTTGGTGAGGTTTAAACAGTCCTTTGTGTGCTTCTTTTTGTATTCCCCAATAACCACCCTGGGCTGCTCCGTTCTTGGTACATCCCCCTCCAGAATAGTTTCCCAGCCGTTCCTCTTCATTTTTTAATGTCATAGCCATGAAGCCATTTCCGTTTCCACGGAAGGGTTCTGACCCGTTTAAAGACGTCCCTGCTCCTTTCTTGGCTAATTCGTCCACTGTCTCATTACTTTCCAACCCAACGAAACCTGGAACCCACAGTATCCAGACCTTATTGAGCGAGCGAACGTCTCAATAATACTCCCAGCCATCCTGAAGATTGACTTCCTTCCCTGCGTCTGTATGGGCAGGTAGAGGTGGATTAATCCCAGAAGGACCTTCAATTGGTCATGACCTCACTGTCCCACGCAATCCAATCTATGGAGTTTGTGTAACTCCCGGGCTTGTGTGCAGAGTTCAGTTTCTTCTGTCCAGATTACCGGCCAATAATCAGCCTTACTATTGCAGTGTATATCCAAAATAGTATCTTCGTAGTATAACCTCATTTTTTCCTGCTATGGAGTTCCAAGTCATCAGAGCCATTATTGCTTTCCGATAAGTGTCTTTTGCATCTGCGCCTTTCAGAGTAACTTTTGGTGTAGCGTAACTCCCAAATATTTGACCTTTGTTTCTCTTATCACCTTCATATCATGTAAACTCTCAGGTGATCAAGCTCAAGTTTCCTAATGAATGGTACTATGGTGGTTGGATTCCATCACTGAGGGTCTCCCCATATTTTTCCCTACAGATTAAAACAATGTCGTCCGTGTAACCCTGTACCTGTATTCTTGTATTTGCTAGCTCGCCCAGAAGGTCGTCCACTATCCTACTCCACATAAGCGGTGATAATACCCCGCTGTTCGGGAGCATGCCCTTGGTATATGTCCCAGGGCTATGTTCAACCTTACAACCCTTAGAAGAGACTCTAAGATGATTTCTAAGCCTCCCTGGATAAGTGCTGAGAATACGCCATCTACTCCGGTTAATTTCAGTGGTTTAAAAGTTCTCACTGCCCACCAGTTTTCCAGCATACCTCTTTTGTTAGTTTTCAGTTCTCCCTTCTTGCCCTTATTCATTGTTGGGGTGTCAGGCAGAATTTCGTCGCCTTCCGCTACTGGGTAGGACCCCGAGAAATGAGTTCTGAGAAGCTGGTGTACTCTGTCCTCATTCTCGATAAATGTGCCATCGTCCTCCTTCAAAGAAACAGAAGGTGTTGCCCCGTCTTTGGCTTTAGTTCAATTCCTTCGCAGAATTCTCTGATGCTATATCAGTCAGTGCATTTTTGTCCCTCGGCAGTCTCCGGTTTACTTTGTCCGGTTGAAAAGTTTTAGTACCTCCGTTCTCATTCTGGCTGCGTTCGTATTCCACTAGGGTACATCGCTTGATGGCTTAACTGGCTTAGCCGGATAGTCGATGACGTTAAGGTAACATCATAAGTCGATGATGTTAAGGTTTCCATCTCTGGGGTCACCGCCCCCTTGAAGGTGAGCCATGTTGTTGCTCAGGTGCGCTGCATAGCAATCCCAATCCATTCTCCTGAGATTCCTTATCATTCTTTTTATTTGCAAGCTACTCTTAATGTTAAATCCGATTGCTTTGTGGCTCAGCCGATACCCTCCAATTCCCGACCAGGCTGTTCATCAGAGTATTCCCTAGAATTATGTCCAGTTCCTCTTGTCTAGTGTTGGTCACGAATGTTGGAGTGTTCGCTATGTTATATATTTCTAACTAATTGCTAAAAATAAATTCAAGAAGGGCTCACCTCTTCGATTGGTGTCGCTGCTTCCTAAACTTCAATATGGGCGTTGGTGTCGTACCCAAGGAAAAGTAACGCCCTCCTCTCACAATACTTTACCAATTTAGCGACTAGCTGCGGTGGAGTGCGGATATCGTCTCCTGGAAAGTAGCCCGATGCCACAAGGTCCCCGATCAGGAATTCTGGAAGACATATATATTTTAAATTACATTTAAGATGCAAGATGCAAGTTCTCGGTTTTTCGCAGCAGAAGTCCCAAATTACTTGCATGCTTCCTCATTGTCGACCGCGAATCTGCCCCCGGTACACCTTGGGCTCCAGAGCCACCACTACTCCAATGTTCTCCTTGGAACTTGCCCTTACAATTACCGCAGAAGCCGTGTTCGAATGGTGGAAGTTTATCTGGGCTATTTTAGTGTTAGCCATTGGTTCCGTTATTGTTTGGAGCTCTTCTCCACTGTCAGAGTATTAGCCTCCTCCTCCAACATGGCACTTTTTTGCACATGACTGTCTACTCTAAGCTCTAGTAGAACTGGACCTAGTTCTGTCATCCAGCTCCAGCTCTACACTGGGCAGAAAGTCTACTTGCCTGACTGATCCAGTCCCTTTCGCTTCTATTGCCTCCGAGATTCTTTTGGGGGCCTATGCAAATTTTCCACTCGATGTCTCCTCCGTGGTGTCTCTCTTCGGCTTTTGCCCGTGCATGTGCACTGGTATGTTGCAAAATGGATAGTTGATATGCAACTTTGATTACCTCCAGGGATCAGTCATCCCCCCGATAGTGATGAGTCTACCCTTGCCCTCCACCGTTCTTCTGAAGACTCTCCATAATCACATTAGAAGTTCCTCATTATGAACGATTAGGAGGCCTATGAGATCTTCCCTCTCTATTGTTTTTAAAAGGATCACAGTCACTATGTGTGTTCCTGGTGTAGCATCTCCAGTGCATGTCGACATTATGGCCTTAAACCACTTTGCAGTGTCTTCCGTCATGCAATCCACCAGTCCACCTAGTCGAAAGCGTATCTCGGTGAACATTAGCTGACGACAAAGTTTTCGATAGTTTCCTGCTCATTACAAGTGACTATTTGCTCGGGAAACGTTTTTGACAGTATGGCCAGCCAAATGATCTTGACTGCACTAGCGTAGTTAATGGCGGGCTTCCTGATTCCTGTCTTTATCCTTGGCTTGCCCGGGTTTCGGCCACACCCCGTCGGGTACAGCTTTTGGTTTTTTGGGAGCATTCTCTTCATGCGGGCTAATCTCCGCTGCTCCCCGCTTTCTTGGCTTCGATACCAAGAAACTTTACTGAAAAGATAAACAGATGAGAATCTGCATAATCAAGCTATATGTAATATCTGAAAGGGTCTAAATCTAATTTACTAGTCCCAAACTCTCAGTTTCAACCAAACGTAAGTTTAAAGTGAAATTGATTTAAATTATTGATAATAATATCTTTATCCTGGACCACAGCTGGCAGTCGCTCTACAAACAATTCCCGAAACATACCTTCAAGAAATGGAAACTGAAATCCACAAAACAGCAGAATGGAAAACGCTGAGGTGTTTACCTGACATCAGCGACATGATAAATGCTCCATGAAAAACACAGGGAAACAATAAAGTAGCCGAAATGAAGAAGGACGAGTGCCAGAGTAACCTGATACGAGGTAGTAAACATCTTCCACACTATCGTATCCGCTCCTGTGTCTTAAAATTCAGTTGTTGTCGCAATGGTACGTCTGCCATGACAACAAGTGACAATGAGAAATGGTTTAAATATTTCAAAGGAAAGCTTTGCTCCAGTAAATTCTTTACCAGCTCGGTTGCTTGGATTTCACACAGAAGTAAATAAGATATCTTGGAGGTATGAAGTGATTGTACGTGTGTAATATTCGTGTTACATACACCAAACTTAGTTGGAAACTAATCCGCAAAGTTTTCACTAAGTCTTAGCAACTGCACGGTGGAGATTTCGCTCCTCCGGCAGCACCTGGGACTGGGTTCAAAATGCAAGTGTACGCCTTTGTTGGGTGATATTTGCAAGTTGTACACACAAAACGCAGAGAAGTTCAATTCTATGATAACTAGGAGCATTGTTGTTGCTCCTTTGGAACTTATCTTAGATTTGGTTACCAAATTTCTCCCAGGCAATAATGTATTAGTGCCACAAAGTCTTTGGTAAGATAATGTTCTAGCAGCTGACAAGGAATGACTACGTTACACCTAATTCAGGGCCATAATTCTGAGGTCTGGGTTTCTACAGACACTTATGTACGTATCTTCGAAGAAATTAGTCAGATAATTGCCAATGTTGTTGGGCAAAACGAAATGGAAAAGCTAGAGATGAAGCTCCTTTAATAATGGTAAAATTTTCCAATGCTAAGAAAATTTCGCTTCAAAATTTCCGAACTTTGTCCTTTTTTCGATTACATCCTTCTAAGGCTTGAAAAGATACGAATAGATTGAACTCTATCTCTCTCTTCATAATAAATCATTCAATATTCAAATAAGTTGGAAGAAAAATCCGTTAAATGGTGTAAGCATTAATAAACAAGTTGAAAACTGGAAGTAGACGCTTCAGGTATGAGAGTCCTTTTGGATTTTTTATGTGGGAATATTCGGGTGGATTGAGTATGGGTGAGCGTCATTTGTATCAACCATATACTCCGGTCACTTGCCGCTGCTTACATTATGCCAATTATCCGCGCGTTTTCCTTCGTTTTCCGTAGGATCCCTTCACTGTCACTTGCTCCCTTAGCCAACACATAATACGCAGTATTTCACCTCCATTTTCCGTCAACAGTTTAAGTGATACCTTCGCTAGTAGGCTGATGATATCGGGTTATCCTGCAGTTCTACCGATGATTTCTAAAGTTCCTGAACTCCGAACTCCTCCTTCAAGGCTTCTTCCTTTTTCGTGGTGATCTCGTACATGTTTTTGGAACCATTTGATGCGACTGTTGATCTTCTTACCTTGTCGTATCCTTTTTGTATCTCCACTTTTCTTTGCTGTTGCTTTTCTCTAGGCTTCCGCGGCCTACCCGTGAGGTCTACTCCGTTTTAAAGGCATTACGATTGCGTGTTTCGCCAGCAATATTGGTGCCTCACCTCACCTGCTTCACTTCGTTAGGAGTTGAGCCATTTTCTTTCTTAAAAAATTTGTTATCTTATTCATTCGTTCAGCTAGTTATCTAGGGTGCTTCCCAGGTTTGTCCTGTTTCATTTTTTAAATAGACGTCGCCTGTACTAGTATTTTCTGACTCTCACCTTTTCGCATGAGGCTTTTACATCTCCTTCGCCATATGTCTTACCGCAGCCCAACCTGATCCGTCATAGCACGAACCAGCTTTTATTAGCAAATTCGTAGAGCTCATTGATGATGATCACCTAGTGAAATTAATGCAGTTCAAGGTTAGTCGCTACATCTGACCTTCCTTGTGTGGTTAGGTGTGAGAAGTTCTTCCTTTTGGCTTCTTCTTACTGACCTTTAAACACTGAGGCAACCAATTTTGAATCGAGGACTACTGCCTGTATGGGCCGATTTACCAAGGATTGAATTTCTTCTCAACAAGTCCATTTACGAAAGCAAATCTACGCTTCCAAAAGCCGCAACTTAAGGGTTCAACCCTCGGGCCGTAAGTTTTCTATTAATTTTCTCCAACATTTGTGGTCTTATTGACCATAGATAATTTTTAAACCGGGATGGGGGTTCACTTCGCTTTATCAGCACAGAGGAATGCACCTGATCGCTAATTTTGGAAGTCTACTCAGGTACTAGTATATTATCTAGGAAACCCTAGTCAGTTAATTTGATCCTCCCACAAAGCAGATAACCCTTGAGCTGCTTCACCTCTATAATGACGTTTTCTGGGGTATCCTAGATAGGGCGTAAGATAGTTTTCTTTCGATATCGCCTAGAAAACAACGCATCCGCTATGGTATGTCGCCGGTTATAGTTGTCTTTTTAGTAGAGTTGTCTAGGATAACAGTTCTGTTTAGATGAGGCTCATGCAAGCAAATTGAATCTAGGCACTACCATAGCCCAAGCCCAACCCAAGAAACCTTCTTAATGGTATTATTTAAGGAAGCTTGGATGATGCTTCGAAAGTAAGAATAAATTGTAGATAGGAGGAATTATCTTGGCATTTGAATGTCTGGTTAGAGTTTCATTTCTAATGGTGTTGCATAATATATAGTTAAAATTTCGATCTGGGTTAATGACTCATTCATACTAACTACTTAATATATTCCGTCGAGGGCGAACTGATTGAAAATCAACCTTTTTATCTTGTTACCCTGGCTCAGCTTCTGTTCGTCATATATATTTGTGTTCTTGCACAGTGTTAAATGTGACAATAATGCAATTTGAAGTGCAGCTCCGCTGGATAATAATATCCAGGACCTAATAAGAACTCGGTCGATATCGGAGTTACAGTGCCTCTCATACCACCACCAGCAGCAGTCAATAGAGCCTTCATTGATTCGTCTCGTCACCACCACCACCTTCGAGACATGGTCAACGACCACTGAAGCACCCGAACAAAAAGTATTTTTGATGCTGGCCTAATCTGGCCAATCTGGCCCTGTCTGATCAGGAAGATAGGTTTCCCATTTTCGAGCGATATCTGGATTATATGAGCGGTCGATGCTGAAACTGGGGGTTCGCATAACTTCAACCCTACGAGAATTAGAGGGCACCACACGCAAGTGAACGTAAGCGATTATTATATGGTGATCCCTTTCGTGGCGGATGTCAGCGTCTCTCTTGTTACGCACATCCAGGAAACAACTCCTAAATCTACTGCTGATCGCAAAGTGGTTGCACTAATTGCTTGTTTGGTGTCGATCAGTTGAAGCCCAACTGACCTGTCCAATGTGCTACCAACGACTGTGTGCTGCTCCAGAAATCCACAAACCTCCACCATGGCCGCTAGAGCCGATAAGACTGTGCTTTGCCATCACATGTCGCAGCAAAGTTACTGTCAGAGCCCACCTTTCCGAGCGAAATCCCAGAAAATTCCACGGAGTGTGCGGCGTAATCGAAGGAAATTCGCTAGTACGCTGGTCAGCAAAGCGGAAGATGCAGCAGTAAGCAGCAATGATTTCAAAAATATATACCGTATCATGAAAAACTTGCATGTTATCACAAGTGTTTCGATGGTTCTGTGAAGGACGTCAACGGTTGACTTCTCATCCACGACCGCGAGCAGCTGAAGAGGTGGAAAGAACACTTCACCACGGTTCTTTACCGTGTCATATCCGATAAGATTCCACCTTATGTGAATAAAATTGCTAGTCTCCGTAAGATATAGATACGGACTGTTCCTCCAAGCGGAAATGAAATCATGACGATCATCAATGCCCTCAAGCGAAGTAAAGCCGCTAGGCTTGACGGTCTTCTCGCAGAGTTATTTAGTGCGGCTACAGTTAGAGCAGACTTACAACTTCATTCCTACGGAAATTTGAGGAATTTCAGACCTTTCCATCCATTTTGAGTGTACCAATTAGAGGGGTGTCTACGTGCTTCCTGACGTCGCAGGAATGCTTAAAAAAATATCTCGAAATCTTCATCGAAAGAGAGCAGGCTGATGTCCCCTCCGAATCCTCCTACATTGAACACATCAAGACCCTACACACCACTTTGGAACAGTGCACGGAGCTTAGGTCTTCGCTTTACTTGCTCCGCATCGATGACGAAAAAGCTTTCGACAGTACGAAAAAGAAGTGTATCTAGCGTGCTCTATGCAGGAGGGTCATTCCATAGAAACTAATAGCCGTTATTAGAGAGACAAATGATGGTGATGGTTCACGTGATGAACCGAGGTAAAATTTCGGAGGTCCAAAAGGGAGTCCACCAGGGTTGCATCCTGACTCCTATATTATTTCTTTTTGTTATCGGTAACGTCCTTCATGCTACCTTGTCCGGAGGACGTGCAGGAATTCAACGGAACAATGACATCTTTCCTCAAACACCTCTACTACGCTAATGTTGCTCTCTCACCGAGTAATGAACCTTGGCCAAATGGGTCTGGACTTGGAAAGAGAATAGAGTTGGACGGAAGATGATCACGAACAAAATCAAGTCCAAAAAATAGACGACTTACAATTTCGTCCAGGGCAGGGGCAACTCATCAGACGCTACGTCTGCCTCTGCCCTGGGACAAGCGTGACTGAAGCGGTTACTGGGCGTTGATTGCTCCCTTGTATAATCCATAATATGCCATTGGTATGAAAAATATGTATGTTAAATATCGCCTGTTAGTTCAGGCCTAAGCCGGTCGAGGCTGATCGATTTTTTTTTTAGGTATCTATGCGAGTCCTGAGTTTGTCATCCACTCCAAGGCCGAGGAGACCAAGCCGAAAGTCATCTATTTTTCTTATTTTTTGAATTTTAAGTTCTTAGCCCGCAACAGAGGGGTCCGTGGACCAGAAAACGAGCAGGAAAGTTTCTTTCTATATGGTCCGCTCCGCGTCAAGTGAATGGCAAACTCAGGGCTCTCTCAAATTCTTAACAAATTTAACAAAACTAAGATTCTCAGTCTGACCGGTCATCGCACTTTCCCCATTTGTATTGATGGGCAGAGCATCGAAGGCATCGAGCAATTTGTATACCTAGGAAGCGTGGTTTCTGCCGACGGTGGCACTGAACTTGACGTTCCCCGCTGCATTAACATCACTAGATCCGCTTTCGCTGCCTTGATTTAAATCTGAAAATGCAGTTACCTCAATACCAAGATCAAGTTGAGACCTTACTATGATAGTATTGTTTTTGTGCTGCTATATGGAAAAAGCGCGTGGAAGGTCACCTCAAATGTTACTCAAAAGCTGTAAGCCTTCCTCAATACTTCCCTGCTCATAGGCTTGGTACCGGAACGCATGTTTGTGATCGGAATTGGATAGATCGCACATTAAGGAGCGGCGACGATTGCATTGCTGGCTATGCCATGCGGTGGAACTCACTCTCCCAAGGTGGCCGACGAGTGGGTCGCCTCAAGGGCAGAACAGAAGAGGTATGCTGACAGCTCAGGAAATTGTGACGGGAGCTGAGATGCATTTCAGGTAACCGCGAACGATGGTGCGTATAAGTGGCAATCACATTTGAAGTATGCCAAAGCATAAAGAAAAATGAGTTTGCTGAGATCGTTAATGGAAGGAAGTATTCGGACCATCAACGGGAAAAGTCACAGACACCACGAGCCTTTTGCGGAGACCATCAACTGAGTGAGCCAAAAAAAAAGAAAGCTGAAGTCCTTCATTACTGTTTTGTTTGATTTTCAGACAGGCTTGTCCAAAGGCCTATCTTGGCCTCACCATGGATGATCGCAGGAAGCGATAACAGTAGTTGTTATAATTTACCCACATTCCTGCACCTAAGTTCTCTTAATTGGGTGAAAAATATTTATACACGATTTTCAAGAAATTTTTCTTTTGTAAGTAAGAACACATATAGCGCTGTTCCCCAAACTGGGACTTCATATAGCAAAATGGAACTCACCATTTTGTCTATGAGCAGCCTGCAAGTATATCACGATCCTTGTACGTTCGGCATCATTCTTACCAGAGCCATACTTGCAGGGGATGCTTTTTCGAAAATATACTCTATGTACTGCTCAAAATTGAGTTTTGCATCTATCATTACACCCAAGTGTATTATGGCTGTCGTGGAAGTGCAGGCGCGATTTTTCTTGCAGCGCTTGATGATGAGGACCGCTTTCGTCTTTTCTTCCGTAAGTCCAGTTCAGTGCTCTCTAACCAAGATTAAACTGCATTGATTTTTTCGCATGAGTACAATTCAGCATCTTTGAGATATTTTGCGACCGCAAATAGTGTTTTGTTGTGAGAACAACCCACCACTGTGGCCTCCTCCGCGACTGGAAGATTAAATACATCATGGTACATGACATTCTAGAGTAGTGGGCTAAGTACGGAGCCCTGTGGGACACCCGCGGAGACAAAGTACTCCTTGGGTATATCATCCGTGTAATACCAGAGCGTCCGTGCGAGTAGGTATCGAGTGTAGTAGCGAGATTGGTGGGAACACCAACCGTCATAAGAGGCTTTCGTATAAGGTTCCAATTGACCGAGTTGAATGCATTCCTCACGTTCAGGGTCGCCACCAATATTTGCAGGCACAACTTTTTCAATGAATTGGATCTCCAGCCAAGCAGTTACAATTTCGATGTCATCAATTGTTGATCTGACTTTACAGGACCCATACTGACGATCTGAAAGGCCCCTTTGTTTCTTGACAACCGAGAGTGATGTATTGCAAATTATTCAATCCATCATTTTTTCCCAAACTGCCTAGAATGTATATGAGTTTATAGGAGAATAGTTCCCCTAGAGGTTTACCAACTTTAGGCGGCAGTACTAGCTTCTGCCCCTTCCGTAATCCAGGATGTTTCCTCGCACATGACCCCTTCGATCAACACCATGAATATATTCGGTCCAGATTTCATTTCAAAGTCGAGGAGCTAATTCGGTTCTTCGTCCAGGTCCAAGACTTTACTGTTGTCTATTCTACCGCAGATCTTCAGCAGCTCATCTATGGTGACTGCCAATATACCTCTCTTGCTGAGGAAACAACCCCTGGATGATTTTCAACAAGAGGATAGGTCTCATGATCTGCAAAGATGAGGGGCCTCTGTATCATCTCGTTATGGGATTGCGAGGTTGAGATCCTTACAAGTTTCCTTTAGGCATTTTACTTTTTTGCTCCTGAGCGATCCTACCTTCTTTTGAGCTGGTCTAACCAGAAATGTTTGTTCATCCATCGCTTTTGCAGACCTTGCTGGCATTCTTTTCGGTTTTGAGTTTCAGTAAGCGGGTCTTCCACCCTCTGACTCCATCCCCATAATAATAATAATTGTTGGTGCAACAATATATACCGGAAATGTGTTAGAGCACACACAGAGTCACAACAAAAATTCCCTCTGCCACGAGTGGGATTTGAAACGCGTCCTTCCACGACGGCAGCCCAGCGCTTCAGCTACTTGAGTTATCCCCATTTACGGCTCCGTCCCTAGTTCAAAGAAATTGCCTGGTGGTCGCCAGAATATAATACGTGCCAGTGCAAGGCTGGCAAAATTCGGATCCACAGTTGAACTGGACTCCATTTTCTGATAGGTGTTTACTTCACCTTTGTTGGCCATCTAACTGGGTGAATAATCACCGCCCCTTTGCGTTAGTCTCTATGCTGCCCCACGTGATGACCCACGCATTACAGTCCGTGACTATAACCTTTGGACCTAGTTCTCTAGAGTCGAGAACAAGGTTGCCTAACAGGTCTTGAAATTTAGACGTTGTGAGGTTCGGTGGGGCGTAGCAGCTCTATATGAATACACTGCTTATTTTCGCTCTGATGAAGCCACTAGCCACTATGGTATATTGTATGGCTTAGCGATCATCATCAACGGCGCAACAACCGGTATCCGGTCTAGGCCTGCCTTAATAAGGAACTCCAGACATCCCGGTTTTGCGCCGAGGTCCACCAATTCGATATCCCTAAAAGCTGTCTGGCGTTCTGACCCACGCCATCGCTGCATCTTAGGCAGGGTCTGCCTCGTCTTCTTTTTCTACCATAGATATTGTCCTTATAGACTTTCCGGGCGGGATCATCCTCATCCATACGGATTAAGTGACCCGCCCACCGTAACCTATTGAGCAGGATTTTATCCACAACCGGACGGTCATGGTATCGCTAATAGAATTCATCGTTATGTACGCTAAGGAATCGTCCATCCTCATGTAGGGGGCCAAAAATTCTTCGGAGGATTCTTCTCTCGAACGCGGCCAAGAGTTCGCAATTTTTCTTGCTAAGAACCCAAGTTTCCGAGGAATACATGAGGACTGGCAAGATCATAGTCTTGTACAGTAAGAGCTTTGACCCTATGGTGAGACGTTTCGAGCGGAACAGTCTTTGTAAGCTGAAATAGGCTCTGTTGGCTGACAACAACCGTGCGCGGATTTCATCATCGTAGTTGTTATCGGTTGTGATTTTTGACCCTAGATAGGAGAAATTGTCAACGGTCTCAAAGTTGTACTCTCCTATCCTTATTCTTCTTCGTGTTTGTGTTTGACCAGTGCGGTTTGATGCTGTTGGTTGATTCGTCTTCGGTGCTGACGTTGCCACCATATATTTTGTCTTGCCTTCATTGACGTGCAGCCCAAGATCTCGCGCCGCCTGCTCGATCTGGATGAAGGCAGTTTGTACATCTCGGGTGGTTCTTCCCATGATGTCGATATCGTCAGCATAGGCCAGTAGTTGGGTGGACTTGAAGAGGATCGTATCTCTTGCATTTACCTCGGCATCACGGATCACTTTCTCGAGGGCCAGGTTAAAGAGGACGCATGATAGCGCATCCTCTTTGGTATGGGCCAATGATGTTCTGGGCGTATGGGGCCATCCGGCCTAGTAAGATAGTGGAGAATATCTTATAGATGGTACTCAGCAACGTGATACCTCTATAATTGCTGCACTGTGTGATATCTCCCTTTTTATGTATGAGACAGATGATGCCTCGTTGCCAATCGTCAGGCATTAATTCGCTGTCCCATACCTTGAGCACAAGTTGATGAACCACTTGGTGTAACTGGTCGCCTCCATATTTAACCAATTTGGCTGTAATTCCATCGGCTCCTGGCGACTTATGATTTTTTAGCCGATGAATTGCACAGACTGTTTCTCCTAAACTTGGTGATGGCAGTATTTGTCCGTCGACTTCAGTTGGTGGGACCTCCAACTCGCCGATGTTCTGGTTGTTCAGTAGCTCATCAAAGTACTCAACCCATCGCTCTAATATGCCCATTCTGTCGGAAATCAGATTTCTCTCTTTGTCTCGGCAGGATGAGCATCGAGGTGTATAAGGCTTCATCCTGCTGACTTGTTGGTAAAACTTGCGCGCCTGGTGCGGTTGCTCCCTGTACTTTTCTAGTTCACAGACTTGTTGGTTCTCCCAGGCTTCCTTTTTCCGTCTGTGAAGTCGCTTCTCCACTCGTCGGAGTTCGTGATAAGTCTCTGCGCGTGCCCGCGTTCTTTGCGAATGCAACATTACTCGGTATGCGGCATTCTTCCGTTCCGTTGCTAGGTTACATTCATCGTCAAACCAGCCGTTCCGACTCCTTTTGCGGCTGGGGCCAAGTATGTTTGTGGTCGTATCAATGATAACGTTCTTCAGGTGATTATGAAGATCATTTGTTGATGCTTCATCTCCAGGTCCTCTGTTCACTGCGGTTTTTGCGGCATCCATTTCCCTCTTATAGGTGTCGCGGAGGGTTGTGTTGTGGATGGCTTCAGTGTTCACTCTCACCTGATTGTCAGAGGGGATTCTAGGTGGTATTGTTATTCGAGCTCGGAGTCTATATTGGCCCCCCTATATGTTCTGACATTCATCAAGGCTGAGAGGTGGCGGCGTTCGATCAACACGTGGTCAATTTGGTTGAAAGTGGTCCCGTCTGGAGAGGCCCACGTATGTTTGTGGACCGCTTTCCGCGCAAACCAGGTGCTTCCAACAACCATTTCGTGTGACCCTGCTAATTGAATAGTCCGCAGTCCGTTATCATTTGTTTTTTCGTGTAAGCTATGGGAGCCAACGTATCGTCTGAATACGGGCTCCTTCCCTACTTGGCTGTTAAAATCCCCAAGTATGATTTTGATATCATATCTGGGACAGGCTTCGAGGGTTCGTTCTACTGCCTCGTAGAAGGTATCCTCCTCCGACTCTGCAGTCTCCTCTATAGGGGCGTGAACGTTTATGATGCTTATATTTCTAAACTTGCCTCGCAAGCGCAGAGTGCATAGCCGTTCGCTTATGTTTTCAAAGCCGATAACAGCAGGTTTCATTTTTTGGCTGACTAAGAAACCTACTCCGAGCACATGGTTTACTGGATGACCGCTATAATATATGGTGTAGTGGCTCTTCTCCAGGAAACCGGTCCCTGTCCATCGCATCTCTTGCAACCCTGTTATATCAGCCCTATATTGGGACAGGGTATCGGCTAGCTGCTCATCAGCTTCATCTCTGTACAGGGAGCGCATGTTCCATGAGAAAATGCACAAATCGTTATTCCGTTGTCGTTGCCGGGTCCGTCGTTTTAAAATCCGTCCTATCCGAGGCTCCTGGTGTGGCTTCGTAACAGGTTGTTTTCCGTGTAGGGTTGTCAGCCCTACCCAACCCCCAACCTGGAGGACCAGTTGGTACAATTTGTCCCGTTTTTAGGCGCGGGAGACTCGCCTTCATCCTTCTCCGTCTGCAGCTTTTCCTGAAGAAAGAGCTCCCAGCGGTCACCACGTGGAGGTGGAGATAGGGTGTGGTAGTAGAGCTGTTGGTGTTGGTTCAGCAGGCATGGCTTAGCGATCGCATGCCAATATTGCCACTTCGCTAGTCAAATTTGGGACCCACGCACCACCTTCAAGGTTTTTGTAGGGTTCGCTTATGATGACAATTTCCATAGTGGACTCATAAATGGTCCTGTACGGCACTGCAACAATTGGAGTTTATTTGTATTAACCTCTTTTTAAATTCCGAGCATTTATTGCTTACAACAATATGACGGTTCTCCAGTCCTCCCTACACCTTCGATACTGGCCGGGTCGATCGATGCTGCTGTGATATTCTCCCCAAGTGATTTTTTAACTTTGGTTCTAAAGCTGTCAGTTTTTCCCAAGGTGGATTTTTTCAGCTCAAACATGAGATCCCCTTTCTGAGTGTTCCGAATTTTGCAGACATTTTCCCCTATATATCTCTGTATATGGGTCTATAAGAGGAGAATCACCACAGGAAGAGCTTGTTTAAATTGGTCGACTACACCAAGTGACACAAAATTCAGTGGAAAGGTTGGAACTGAAAACCTCCCTGGTTACTGCTCGTTGAATTTAAAGAAGGTTCTCCTTTCACCTAAAATAGGGGTGCACTTTTTTTTCACCGACTGCAGCCACGTGGGCTATCAAATGAAAGACCTCGGTTAGTACTTTCAGGATCAGATATTAGATTAAATATTGGTTGCATTTACTCAAGGACCCATTTTCAGAAACCACCCAACCGAAAAATCTGAAAAAATGGTGGTGGTTTATGCGCATGATATATAGCATATTATTACATTTTAAAAATTTGTTACGGACCCGCCTTAAGTACTCCTTAGATCTGTAAAATGTGTGTAATAAAGGATTTAATTTGAAGCATCATACTGGAAATATTGGTTGAAATCCTGCTATTATTAACGATGTTATAGTAGGTCAAAGTTGCCTCTTCTGTATCAGGTCGATGCACCCTACGGAATGAACTGTTCGCTTCACATTGAATGAAACACCCGAACGTATATACTCTAAGAGGTATATATAAATGGAATCCAAGTGTACCCAAATATTCCTACACACAAAAATCAAAACCCTGATGAATCGAGTAGAGCAGAGGTTTGTTTTGAAAACAGCTTCCAACAGTAACTACAACTCGACAGCAGTAGTACCGGAACAATATGCGCGTGGTGCTGAAAAAAGGGCAGCTGGGATATTTTTCCCCAATTTTGATGAACAAACTTTAACAGTTGAAAGGAAGAAGATCGAAATGTCAAAGATCCTTTCAGAGGTTTTTCAAAAATGTTAGGAATGTCTAACGCAAATTTTTACCTTTCACTGATAGGGCCAGTAAAATTTAAGTTAAGATCCTCATGAATTTGAAACGGAATGTCTGCATATGAAAAAGATTTTTCAACTGCAAAGAATGTTTCCGCTTGCACAATTTAAAACTAAAACTTGACTGCATACAAATGTGACCTGGTTTACTTTAGGTCTTCTTCTACTCAAAAAGTTCATCTGCAATTTTAAATTCCTCTCTTCGCTACAAGTAACGTGTAGAGCCTGCATGCAGCCCACAAACCCTTATCCGCTTCCTGTTCATATTCAACCATTCTAGTGTATGTAAATGTAAATTGTACCCTGCCTGGTCTAATAACAACATTAGAATAATAATCGCAATTTCTGATTACGATACCATCGAAAATACAATACAAAACTTAGAAAATATAATTCGCCTTTTTGTGGGTTTGCACAAGGGTTAGTCATAGCCGGATCATGCAACTTCCTCGCAATTATCTGAGTACAGTCAGTTGGAGTCAGTCCGCAATCGGAATATTCCTTGTCTGCACCCATGAAAACTTCCCCCGAGTTGAAATTTGTTGGCAAGAATATTTAAGCGTAAAACTCAAAAGTTTTTCCTGTTCGCTCTTCCTCCAAGGCTGCACGTCCTCCCTTCCGGGCTTGTACATATTTCTTGCTGCCTGTTGGACTTTTCTAGTAAGGTATCTTCGCAAGGATATTCCGCCGGGTGCCCTGGCCGGGGCGGCGGTTAGGGTAGTGGTTCGGCCACAGTCATGCATAAACAGGAAAGTCATAATTATTCAAATGTGATTTATGAGTTGCTATAATGCATTCAGCACGAATCATTTCGGAAAATAAGCGAAAATCTTACAATAATCCTGCTCGGCAGTAAGATGGCTATATATTTTTTTAATATGCAAGGAAATGATAACGAGATGGTCGGAAACTTTAGAAAAGGTTTTGTTATTAAAATGAATGCTATCGTTAATGCTTTATTTCACGAAATTTTTTTTGCGGTCAAATGGGGGTATACGTATTATAGTTCTCCTTCAGCTTTTCCTGAAATGGTTCCGGCGAATCCGCAGAGACCAAGCAGATGATTGATATTAATGTTCTGGCGTAAGTCTGAACAGCACCTTCGTACACATTTTCATGAAAAAACGGGAGCAGCTTGTGTTTTACTTTACTTTTTGTGGGCACTTGTACAGAAGTTGCTTGTTTGAACAGTTGAGGACTCTCTCTTTTTATCTAGAATTGCAACCAGAAAAGTAGCATGAGTTAACCATAAAAGTCCCCCTGAAGCAGGTGCGGAAGCATCGTATCGACGTGTGGTTGCATGCCTTTATGCTAGTTAGGGTCGGGCTTAAGGAAGAGTCGTTTTGGACACTTTATTCCTGTCCGAGGGTTGACAGGCATCCCTACCCGAATAATCCTGAACCCCTAAATGAGCTTATGCCTACGTCCTAGGTAGTATCCTTGAGAAATACGAACTGCTAGTAACCGATACACGGCGGAACACACTAGAAGTCTGCCGAGTCTCGACAGTTCCGGTATCATCTAAGCGTAGGTCAGGCTAGGTTTTTGCACCCGAGGATACACCGATTACTATTGCGACTCGCTCCTTTTCTTACGATGCGCTGATACAATTTCCCTCGAGAAAAAAAAAGTATTAAACTGAAAAGATAGTAGGGCAGGAAAAAGAGTTGGTTGTGTTTGGGTACAGCACGAAAATGTGTCCTTCGACGCAGCGTCCAATGGAGGAAGTAGGAGGGACTGAAACACAAACAAAAAACATCGAGATTTCCACGGCCAAATAAAGAGAAAGACCTGCAAAGTGATGTGATATCCGTGTGGAAACCCGGAAAGGCACAAGGGAAATCATCGAAACTGGACAACTGGGTTTGGCCGAGTAGGATCACAGTCTTCCATCCTTACGAGTGCCGAAGCGAAAGGATTTATCAGGAAATAAGTGGAATTTGTGAGCCGTGTGCGGTTTGAAACGTTTCTCCAGAGAAACTTCAGCAAAGACGTAAAAACGGGCTGATGGTACTGCAGGAACTCTTGGATCGCACTTCCTTCTACAGGCGGATATAGACAGTAACAGAGTATGTGCGAAAAACAGAAGGAGCTGCACTTCCCGCCATCCGGTCGTTTGATCTGTGGAAACAAAGTGTTGCTGGATGCACGGGCTCAATATTTGGGTAAGATATGGTATATATTGAATAAAAACACCGGGAGACCAGCTACCACATTACCCAATTATGCACGCTTTGAGTTGGATGATTCGCCGCGTTGTCCTGGATGCGGTAGCAAAGTGGAAGATCCACGGCGTGTGATATTTCGCTGTCCAAGATTCATAATAGAGAGAAGGAATCTGAAATAAACTCTGGGAAGGAGCATGAGGTTGAAGCAACTATGTTACTTGTGGAAATGCTGACGTGGTTTGAGGTTTCTTCCGTAATTGTAAAAATACAGAAGGAGCCGATAAAGAAAGAAAGAGCGAGAAAAACAGAAAAGACCAGAATCACTAGTGGCTAGAAGTAAACCCACCCCGCAGATTAATTCCTAAATAGTCACGCCCGCTCTAGCTCCGCCGTTCGGGCGGCCGAGCTGGAGCAGACGTACCTTTTTAGGTTTTTTACACCTCCGGTAGCAGCTGGAAAATTCCACTATTTGTGGATAATATGCTAAGGGCCCCCTCTTGTCGGAAAAACCAAAATACGTAGAGAGGAAAAGGCCAATAACGAAGCGATAAAATAATCAAAAAGTATGGAAGGTTTCGCTTTCAGTCAGTATTGGATCGTCGTGAGAAAATTTTATTTTTGCTTCTGTTTTATGTTTTAGGTTTCTAAGTTTATTAAAGTTGGTTGCTATGGCTCCTATTTTATCGAATACGATAAGTCGATCTTAGCTGAGTCCCTGTTTGGAGCTAGCTGAATATTTTGGTCGCCACATCTTAACCCCCATGAATATTCAGTTCTAGGCATGGTAATCACACCATGACTTGGGTGCTGGACTAGCCTGGATTAGTCCCTGTCGGGACAGCTCAGTGGTTAGAGCATTAAGCTATCGTACAAAAGTTCGCGGTTCAAATCTCACTGGTGACAGTGAGATTTATATCGTGGTTTGACGTGGGATACCAGTCGATTCAGCAGTGAATGAGTACTTGAGTCAAATTAGGGTAAAAATCACGCCTCATAGAGGGTATTGTAACCTTGTAGTGTGTAACGTTAGGGTCTTGAACGAAGTGCTGTAACTCACTTCCAGGTCCTGATCCAATTGGATTGTCGTGACTGGATATTATTATTATTTAGTTGTCACCTATCGTTCCGTAGAAGAGCTTCCTTACTGAGCCCCTCACCACGGTAAGGTGCGATTTAGAGTGTGAAAAACCAGTTTTTCCCGCTTTCTGAATAAAGACCTCTCCCTTTCCCTGAAAGAGTGCTGGGAAAACACCATCCACACCGGCAATCTAGCTCTGGCTTCCGAGCATACCCCTTTTACAAGTATTCAATTTTCCTTTTCCCGATTCTGGCTGTTGGAGTGCCAGGCAGTGTGATGTTGTCTTCCGCGTGAGCTAGGGTTCAGGGAAATGAGTTGTGAGAAGCAGATGTACCTCCTCATTCCCGGTAAACGTCCAATCTTCCTTCTTCAGACAGGTAGAAGACATTGCTCTGACCTCTTCACAGAATTTCCTGAAGCAGTTCGTTTTCCTTGTCTGATAGACTTGCTACACGTCGTTAGTGTGTTTTTGTACCTCAGCCAGTCCCCGGCTGTTTCGTCCGGATAAAGAGTCATTCTACCTCCATCTCATTCTGGCTTGATTCCTGTTCCCAAAGGGTACATCTCTTGATGACATGACTATGCTAGTCAAACAGCTGGCCTCATATGCGTCAATGACGACTTAATTGAGGTCTTCCACTATTGTTTCTAGTTCCACTTTGCTCCTGATATCACGTCCGTCGTGAATCACGTTGTTTTTCAGGTTCCCCATATAGGTATTCCATGTCTGTTCTTCTGGAATTCCTTATTATTCTTTTTTTCGACTTCCTAGTTGCCCTCATTTTCGAGTTTGATTTTGTTATTTGATGTAGAGGGTTCATCCGACTCATTCCAATTTTTAACCAGCTCCTTCTGTATCTTGCGATGGCTAGTTACGAATGTTGGCGCTTCAGAAGGTACTGCTTTTCCAGATCTCATGATGAGCGTTAGCATTGATGTCGAGGAGAAATGGTAAACCCTTGACCTTGCAAAACTTTAACAGTCTAACAGCTAATTCCAGTGGGGTCTAGGTATCTTACCCTGAGAATTGGCTCGATGACGCGGCTGCTTCCCGAGTTCTCAACACGGCTTTCAATTATACTTAGACAGTTACAAGGCCTCCGGTTAGGAAGGCGGAAAGAAAAGAAAGAAATATAGTTTAAGGTGCGTTTAGGAATGATGCCCCCTTTTGGTTTGTCACAAGAGGAATCTTAAATTACCTACATGACACCTCCATCTATACCACATACAGTTTTTGCATGGTGGAGGTTCACCTGGGGTATCCTAGCGCTGGCTATTGCTTTTCGGAGGTAGATTGTCCTCATGTATACCCCTTGTATATCTTTCTCAAAGCATGTCGATAGTTCTGATCCTGGACAGCCCGGTAATTTAGAAACTGCAATGGAAAGCCTATCCACCGTGTCCTCCGTCGCATAGTCTACCAGTATAAGACCTGGTACTCCCTTAACCACACAACTGCATGACAACGAGGTCTTCGATGATTTCATGGTTTCCACCAGTGGGTATCTACTCCGGAAATAATTTGGTAATGCAGTCAGCCGAATGCCATCCACCACCTAGCATGGTTAACGGCGGGTCTCCTAGCTCCTACCTTTACCTCTGAACTATCCGGGATATAATCCCTCTTGGATTCGAATTTGAATTTACTACTTTTGTGCTCTGCTCTCCTCTTCCTTGGTTCCATTGTTGAAGGCTTAGGTCTATTCTCCACACTGCGCTGCTGAGGGCTGACCCCTTGGTAACACCCAATATATTATAAACGTACTTTTGGTAATCCTTGCCTTTTTTTGTCGCACTTTTTGTCGGTTGCTGTGGTTGTAGCATGTCAATGTTAAGCCTGGCTTCACCGTTTGACTTCCCCACTTCTCCCTTCTTAAGTAAAGTCATTTGATTGTCAATATTGCGGAGATGCACCTCCGCCTGTTCGACTGCCTTGTGTGCAGTATGCCCTTGTTGTTTGTTTGCCTTTTTTGTGTTTTAATTTAGTAATAGCAATCAGATAGGCTAGCGATGTTGGACGGAACATGTATAAGAATGTTGGAAAATTGGTACAAAAGATACATTGTGATATTCTATTGAAGCACCTCCTATTTAAGAAGGAGGACCTCATTTGTAAAATCAACGGACATCTCGACAATTGGAATCGGAAATGACGTCTACAATGACATTCGCTCTCTCCGGTGTAATTACGATTATTACGATGAATTAAATAAGGTTAAGCGTACCAGAAGGGGACTGCTTTATATAGGCGTGGCAGGAGACGTCTTCTTATCGGGGAAGCGCATTCCGTTTTGCTCTAGGGCGCGGAGGTAAGGGTTGATGCCCTTGACAAGTAGGTGCATCGTAAGCGCCTTGCCTATGAGCAGAGACGGGGAACCTTGCGGTGTTGTCCTCCTTGCTAAAGAAAATAAAGCTGTCGATAGCCATATGGGCGAGGATTTAAGAGATGTGGTTGCCCGTGATAAACGTCGACGCACACTTGCGGAGTGGCAACTCTCTGAGCAAAATGAGCCAAGAGTAAGATCACCTAGAATTTAGACCCGTGACTGAACCGAATGCATGATGAGATTGATTATTTCCTTGCCCAATTTTCAAGTGGGGATGGAGGTTTTAAGTTTTACCTGCACAAGATTGGAAAAAAAGGATCTCCTGATTATGTGTCTGGGAATGGACTGGCGAACGATGATGATCACACCTTTTCCCGTTGGGAAAGGTGAGAGGTTTATTGAAACGCAGGGAAACTCTCTCTAGATGACATTGTCACGACGTTGTCGGATGACAAGGTTCCCTGAACTAACTGAACCCGTTGGTAAAAGAAATTCCCTCGCCTGAAGGCTCCTTAAGCCGCGAGAGTGGAAGAGCTAGCACGAAGTGATCTGTCAAAAGGTTCCAGGCTAGTTCCTTGATAACAGGGAGGCCTTTCCCTGATAACAGGGAGGCGTTCAGTTAGTCAACGAAATTAATACATTCACCCACCTTCTATTCCCAAATTTATGGTTATGGAGATATTCTGGGTCTTTTAGATACTATACTCTTCTGGATAACAACAACATCGAGAAAGTATTAAGCTTTTGATTAATTGTTCAGTTCTACCAAATACCATGAGTCCCGGAACTGCTTTGAGGTTGAACATTACCTGGTTTCGAGCGCAATGAAGCTGAGGCATGCCACGTGTAGACAAATACATAAGAATGCGGTGTTGGAAAAAGAATTAATTTTGGTCGCATCCCCGTGTATCTTAGAAACAATCAACAATGCTTCGTTCGCATCAAGGCAGATCAAGGCAGTGTTCGCGAAAACTTATGTGGAACATTCAGCTTTGGTCGTTATTGGAAAATTCATGAATTCTATTTTAAAAGCATTTCTGCAAGTGATGCACGATTGATGACCCTCTAAGTGCTAGGGATACACTTCATCGGAGGTAGAAATTCTACTCACAGAATAAGTCAAATATTTAGTAGTTTATCTTGACTAAAAACTAATTTAGAAGCACCAACCGCGTAATAATATCAAAAGTCCTGCAAATTGCAATAGTACTGTAGGACTGCACTGGGTTAATCCTTGAGAATTTTAGACGTATACGTCCATAACTAACCCGATTTCGACGTATAGATAGTTAGTTTTGTGGCCGAAGGTCAACTTCCTTGTTACTAAGAGGCTACTAGTACAACACCAAGACTCGATTCTTCTTCTTTCTTTTTCTTCAGCCTTTGTCCCGTTCACAAGCGGGGTCGGCTCGTCGTGATCGGCTTCGCCATTTGGCTCTATCGAATGCCTATGTATAACTAGGACAATGGGAACCATGCCTTTAGAAACACAAGAAGACATCCTAAACATACCTCTCGTATCATCCGCGCGTGGAAAGATGGCCATGCATCCCGTTGACCATACCGCAGATCTGTCATCAAAGACAGATCAAATGGCTCCATTTTTTTACATTACTTACTTATTACCAAAAGTGGTTCATTATTCAGATATCACAGGAAATAAATGATCCACACTCAAAATATCATGACCGAAGGTGAATCCCAACAAAATGCAATTGGTGCGTGCTTTTTCTCTGCATACGAAGCCTGCGTCAATCAGATAGGAATGAAATAAGTTTTTCCAGTACATTGCGCCATAAAGGAGATGAAACCTATAAAAGCACGGTTCCGAAACGGTGAGTTTGTAAGGTAAAAAAATATGACCGGTCTCCTTTGAGTATTTGTATTCACCCTTTCTGACATTATAAATCATGGGACTTATCACATGAATACCTTTCTTACTTTTGAAGTCTCTAAACTTCCACAATCTCCCTCCATCAGAGTTACATACTTCATTTTTAATTATTCCTCCTCAAGGAAATTAATTACACCCCAAACGTGCGTCTTTTTGATGATAATATACAAAGTACTCACTTAAGAACAGCCTTACGTCAGGAAATTTCTTACTCCTCTGTATCGTCCTAATTAATTTTATTCTTGAGACAATTCTGTGCTTTTTTAAATGAAAACAAAAATTCCTTTTAAAAATATCACGTTTTGCAACATACTTGAGTTTACCAGGAGACTACACCCATTTTACCTTCAGCATAACTCGGAGAAAAACATTTTTCAAGAAAACAGCTTCGTTCCTATGAATATTATGACAAGTAATGTCTGAACCATTAAGCTGTCTTCTTTTCAACGAAGCAAAATTACTTAAATGTTGGGAGGAATGGAAAAGAGAGAGAAATGGGATTTTTTTCTATTTGGTTGATGGCAAAGCCGAAATTCATTAAACAACAATAGGAAAGTGAAATGGTTTTTCTATTCAACTTAAGGACAACATTTCTTTTGACATCTTGTGGCGAATTTCGAAAATGTCAAGTTTTCTGAGGATTGTGGTATCCTAATCAGCTCCGTTGAGTATTAAAAAATAATGATGGGAAATAATGCAATGTTGAAGAATTAAAATTATCAAATGCTTAGTCTTAGTATCCTCTTTATAGCGGAGCTTTAAAAAAAGTAGGATTGAGACCGAAATTTCAACAATTTTCACATCAAAATATCGATGCCCTATGACCTATGCTTGCAGATTTTGGATTCATGGGAAGCCTTACTAGAGGCGATTCGCTGCTTGTTTATCTGCCACATGTAAGATATTTAAAACGAACTGTCGAATTTCACATTAGTTTCACCGAAGACAATTTTACCCCATAAAAACATATTTCAAGATTTTTTAAACATAGTGTGAGCCAGGCCTTAGTCGGTATATACTTAATGGCAGAATGGAGACTCTGCTTCTCATTTTTGGTCTAACCACTTCCTTCTGCTTGTATATGGCATGACACTCCTTAGCAAGAAGGGCAACGGGGATCACTCTCGCGATCACAATCACGGCCGGTTCAGAAACAGTGCGGTACGCAGGCGGCACTCGCAAAGCTCCCCGTCTCTGTACTTGCGCGAGACGTTTACGATATACCTCTTTGCTAAGAGCGTAAGTCCATACCTCTGCGCCGTAGAGCAGTACAGACTGTGTAGAACTCATCAGGAGACGTAGCCTGTTAGACATTTGCTGCTTCTTTGATTTGCTTAAAAAGGCCATCTTTGAGTCTAGAGTCAACCCCCGGTGCTTTACCGCTGGTTTTGACTCGATTATCGACTCGCCGAACGATATGGGACGCAGGGTTGGAATTCTCTCTTTTATCAGGATGACTACCTCAGTCAGGTCAGGTCCATCCGCTTACCCGTCGCATCAATATTCCGAGTCTGTTTGCGCCTGTTTGATAGGGCATCCAACAACAAACGCCGCGACGTCATCTGCATAGCCGACCAGGCCCGACTCTTCTGGCATGTCGAGTTTAAGTAGACTATCATAGGTAGCATTCCAGAAGTCCGGGCCTAAGATGCATCCCTGTGCTACCTCCGATGTAACCTCCATCCTCCGTTGATCCTCTAGTGTTTCATAGAGCAGGAAGCGGTTTCTCAGATAGTCCCTCAACATCCGCAAGAGATAGTTCGGCACGTGGAAAGTGGTGTCTAATGTGCTTATAGTGTCTTTCCATCTTACGGAATTGAAGACGATTCTGACGTCAAGCGTTACGAGGAGCACCACCCGTCGAGTTCGGCGGCTATGTGCCTCTGCTCGTCGAACGGCATCCACGACTTGCATGACAGCATCAACCGTGGATTTCCCTGCTTGAAAACCAAACTGCCGGGGAGATCTCCTTTGGCTAATTTGTAGTCCGTCATTATGGTACATGCCTCCTCCCGGTCGCTTAGACGTTGTGTTAAGCGGTAGGGTCTGTGACAGTCCTTCCGGAACTCTGCGATTTCCACTGTCCACCATTACATAGAAGGTTTGCCACGTCTCGATACCTTTGAAACCAAAGCTGTTTCTCCCAGAAGCCCCTTGACTGCTTCACAGAACGTAATTTTATTTATTGTCTTCGGGCCTAGTTCGACTAAGACTCCACCACCCTTCGTTTCACGAATGGAAGAAACTTCTGCTCCGCTATCTTCGGGTTTAATCTTGTAACGGATTTCACTGAGGACTTCTTGCCTTCCGTCGGCTTAATAAGCAGAACCGGCGGCCTAGTCCTCCTTCGTCTCCCCACCTTTTCTTTTGGTTCTCCGTCCTTCTTGTCCGCCTTAATTTTACGCGGAGGTTTTTCTGATGGCGCGACGTGTTGTTGTCTGTTGTTCCTCTTCACCTTCTTCTTTCCAGCTCTGGAGAGCATCTGAGTGAAGTCTCCTTCAGATGTCCCTTCCTCCTTTCGTTTTTTCCCTAGTTCGCGCTGCAACAGGCTGTCAGCGATCCGTTAGGTACTCGTAGTGTCCTCGGCGGGAAGCGCGATTGTTTCTGCTTCCTGTAGATTTTTTTCTTCTTATTTTCCATGTCCGCTTATAATATGCAATCCTGTCCAGGAGCTCCTTCAGTTCCATTAGCCCATTTTTCACCCCTTTGCCGACATTCTTCTGGAGAAACGTCGCAGATCGCATGCGCTTCACAACTGCCGCGCATTTATTAATAAGCCTTTCCTCTTCAGCTAGCGCTAGAATAGTCGACATCCCTCCCACTCGGCTTATATTCGAAACGATTTGGTTAGTTTCGGCAATTTCCACTGTGCTTCTTTCCGTAATTATAGCACTGCGTGGTATGGTCTGGGTTCCTGTGTCTGTTGCGGGTGCCGCATCACTTTGCAGCCCTTGTTGCGTCCTTCGTTGGGCGCTGGGGCGAGCGACGCATTTTCGTGCTGCGAATAAACGCACTTCACTGTTCTCCATTTAACTTGTTGACCAGCGCATCATACGACAATAGTCAGGAACGCGTATACCCTCGGGAAAGAAGCCCCTTCCCCAGTTCCTTGAGGGCTGACCTACGATTAGCTGATCCCGGAATTCACGGATGGATCAGCGCTCGCTCGGGGCAACGCGGTCTACTAATACCGGTTCAATGCAGACTACCCGACCAGGGTCCCGAAGGGGCTGGCTCCTAATACACGGCACAACTACCACCTTGGTAGAGCTAGGCTCATGTCACTCCATTGACGTCAACAAGGAGTTGTCAACGGTTCCGGGGACTCCCAGTGTGTCCCGGCGTGTATCTGTTATTAGCAGTTCACTCTTCACCGAGAGACTTTCTCGAGGCTACTACCTAGGACGAAGGTATTATCCCAGCTAAGGGGTCAGAACTACTTGCTCGGACACCTCATGGAGGCCACTCGCCGTATCGTAAGCGACCCGTTAATGATCGTTGACGATCCCTGAGGACGCCTATGACAACATAGCCAGGGCAAAACTGTACACGGGTATGAGAGATATCCCAACGAAATCAATAGGACTGACTAGGCTAACCCTGACCAAAACGCAAGGCCTAATAAAAGCAGCGGGATCACTCTCGAGACCATGCAACTTCAACAACGGTCTAAGACAAGGGGATGACCTATCATGCGTCCTCTTTAACCTGGCAATGGAGAAAGTGATTTGCGATGTAGACATAAATGCGAGAGGCACCATTCTCTTCAACTCCACCCAACTACTGGCCTACGCTAATGATATTGACATTATGGGAAGGACAACCCGCGATATACTGTCTGCCTTCGTTCAGATCGAGTAGGCGGCGCCAGATCTCGGGCTGCACATTATTGAAGGTAAGACAAAATGGCGGCAAAGTCAGCCCCAAAAAACAAAAGAATGAACAACATCGAATCGCACTGGCCAAACGGAAACAATAAAGATAGGAGACTACAACTTTGATATCGTTGAAAATCACAACCAAAAACAACTATGACGATGAAATCCGCGCACGGTTGTCGGCTGTCAACAGAGCATATTTCAGCTTACAAAAACTGTTCCGCTCGAAACGTCTCACCATAGGGTCAAAGCTTTTACTGTACAAGACTATGATTTTACCAGTCCTTATGTATTCCTCAGAAACTTGGGTTCTTAGTAAAAAAAAATGCTAACTTTGATCACGTTCGAGAGAAGAATCCTCCGAAGAATTTTTGGCCCCCTACATGAGCATGGACGATTCCGTAGCCTACATAACGGCGAAGTCTATGAGCAATACCACAACCGTCTGGTAGTGTATAAAATTCGGCTCAATAGGTTGCGGTGGGCGGGTCACTTAATCCGTATGGATCAGGATGATTCAGTCCGGAAAGTATATAAGGGTAATACCTATGGTAGAAAAAGAAGACGAGGCACACCTTGGCTGAGATGGAGTGATGGCGTAGGTCAGGATGCCAGACAGCTTTTAGGGATATCGAATTGGTGGACCACGGTTCAAAACCGCGGTGTCTAGATTTCCTTATTAAGGCAGGTCTAGACCGGATACCGGTTATTGCGTCGTTGATGATGAACACGGGTCATTTTTCGGGGCCCAGGTTAGAAATGATGCATGATAGCGCATTTCCTTGTCTTAGATCGGTATTGAATGGTCTCAAAACTGATCCTGCTGCTTTTATCTGGCGTCGCATATTGGTCAGGGTTAGCCTAATTAGTCTTGTGGGTTTCGTTGGGATACATGAATTCTCTCGTGGTCGCGTACAGTTTGACCCTGACTATGCTATCATAGACGATCTGTATTCAATTATCCTCAACAAATATGGAAGCTATTAATTTTGAATCCCGTTTGTATCCATAAACCTTTACTTTTGGCATTTTGGATACCACTCATGAATGAAAAGAAGGATGAAGACGGCTACGGTTTCGTACCAGGGCAGATGCAACTCATCAGACGCTGCCTCACCCTCATGAATATTTGACTGGAAACTTCGTCCCATCGCATGGAAAATGAGGAGAGCATTAAACAATTAACAATAAAAAGTCACTAGAGGAAGACGGTGGTTGCTGTTTGTAATTAATTTAACCTTTGTGGTATTACCATTATACAGGGTGTTAAACGAAATAGCTTACTATTTCCTCAGCTTTTCTGTTCTGGATGGGCCTTCACCATTCGAAGGATATAAGATTCTTTTTTGCAAGTACTTTTCTTTCGGGAGTACCTTCCTTTTTGTGCATCTTTGTTGAACTTGATCCAATGTTTGGGTGCTTGCTGGATTCGTCTATGACCGTCAATATAGAAGCTGCTGCGAATTCGTTTCTGAGCTTGGCAGGAAATTTTGAATGCTTGCCGTCTTTGATGGTTCGACGATTTGCTGGCAAGCGGACTCAATACTTCTTTTACCTTGTTTCTTCTCTTTACTGCCATTGAAGAGTCTCCTTTTCATTTTTCCTATCAACTTTTCACTTATCATTTGAATATTTTGTCTCTTATTAAGGCCTGAATATTTTGGTAGATATTCTCAAATTTTCAAATTTTTTTATAAACTCACCCAATTTGTTGATTAATTTGGTAAGTCAGAGTTTGCTTTGCCCTTGTATTATCGCTTTTTTCATTCTTTTTATTGAGGGCATCAACGTTAACTCGGGCACTATTCATGTTTCTTCTGATTTCTGCTATACATGGGTTTTTACCCCTTTGCGCGAGGGTAGAGTGTAAGAAGACGCATCCGCCGAGCATTCTTTTATTTGCATGTAGGAAATCGTTGATTAGACTACCAAATATCTGCGACCAAATAAAAATTGGCAAATTAAACACTAGTGAAATTTAGCTTCCCCCTTGCTACTAACGCCAATCAACAAAACCAGCCGCCTGTCCCCCCCCCCCCCCCCCCCCCTTTTTATAAAACCCAAACTGGAAGTTGACATTTCAGTGCGTATCTGTACTGCTGCTTATTTAGCCACACAGATGATCTTCTGGGAAATCCCAAACCCCTGGGCACATCGAATGAGAAATCACTCCCTTTAATCAGTGAAACAATGATGCACCCATAAACCTTTCTCCTGGACTATGAGGGTGGTATTTCTGCTATTCGGTTGGGTTGGCCCAGTTTTCTTTTATGCCTTTGAAGGACCTTATCCAGTCCAAGACCTTCGCTGCTATAGGATTGGAGCAAATAGGTATATCTGCCGTAACTAGTTAATCGCCCTCGATTGAGATTTAAATAAAGGGCTTAGTGGCGACTGATTTAATATCCTTTGAATGAGCAAGTGACAGGGACATTCTATTTAATCCATAAGCGCAGAATATTTCAAATACTTTCTTCCAATTGTCTCTCCTTTTTCATCCTCGAGAGTTTCAACCTGAAGTGAGCTACATTTCACTCTATCTGCCTCATCCACTCCTCTAATTTCACGCACGAATTTCTACATATTCATTGCACAAAGCCAACAAACAAGTAGGTTTGAAAATATTTTGATACCAGGAGAAACACATGCTGAGGAAGACACTCTTTCCGTTTGAAAAACAAGCACCAACATTTCTTGAGTAAACTCACTTCTATTTACCCGATTTAATTAGAGGAAGTATTTAAGCACACAAAAGGATTAGCGAGTTGCTTGTTCCTGCGGTGTCGGGAGGAGATGCTAAAAATATTAATTAGAAACCATAACATTTGCATATTACTTCTGCTTACTAGACTTCCAATTGCTTGAATAAACTGCACGATTAATGGCCGTGGTGAATGTGTAGACATTATTAAGAAGGTATTATTTGATTTGATCGCTGACGTCGAACGTCCTCCGAGGAAGATTCACGGAGTCTTTAATCAGATATTTCATTTGAGAAGAAGGGCTGAATTTCAAGCATTGTTTTCAGAGGGGGAAATAATAATTCAAGGCTACGCTCTCCGTTCGTCGGGATGTTGATATTGTTTTGGGCTACATATGCATTTTGCATTAGGTCTGATGTGTTTCACCTGAGCCAGCTTTCCTCAGGAGCTTGAAGAGTCCTTGGTGGTACATTAAGTGGTTAACCTTACGCATCAGGTGTGCAGGCTATAAATGGAGCCATCATCTGAGGGTAGCGTCTCATTGGATCTAAAGCAATGTCAACTAAACTTCAGACTCCCATCCTGCACAAGAAACTTTAAGATAAACAACGGGAATTTCAAGCTAATCTCTATATGGAAATCAACTAAAGTTCTGCCATCTTTCCGAATCGCACTACAGTACTCCAACTCTGTCCACCCTGGGTATATCGTTTTTAATTACCTGCAAATTCCAGTCATTATCTTTATGCAAAAGAACTGAAACAAAACTTCTCTGCCAAGCTATCATGACTGAAAGTTTATGGGGCATGCTTAAACGAAAAACTTTTGAATTATTCATTAGCCACGATTAAGTAGAGAATGCCAAGCAGTGGTTTAATTAACCAAAAAGAAAGAAACTCGATGGACTGCAAACAGCACTGCCAAGAAACTATTTCTCCCACAGACTCCGCTAGGACTTTATCCTGTGCTCAGTTATGACGAGAGTGTACTTGGCAAAGGGTTTATTTTAATAAAAAGTGAATTGCAAAATTGAGTGCATTGCAAGAGACCACGGTTGGAAAAACAAGCAGGATTACCTCGAATGGCGATTTCTGAGAAATGTCATATTTTCTTTGGATATATTGAAGTTATGCTTCTGAAGCAAAGGAGGGAGGGATCGGCATTTCTATGTCTTTAAAATCAATTCAGAGATTTGGCTGCCTAGGGCAACATCCTTACATTGAGCTCAGTTCGTTGGCCGTGCGGCTACCCCGTGATTCCTTAGCTTTAGTTTAGAGTTGACTGAATGCCAGAGCTGGTCGGAGGGTGTTTTTTCTATATCCCAGCTTAATTGTGTAACTAATTGGATTCGTTCTTGCTTCCGACGAGCTTTCTTTGGTTGCCAAAAGATATTATGAGATGACTGTTTAGTTTAATTCAAGGACGGTACATCAACATGCTGGATACTTCGTGGATCGCGTGATGGAGTTGCTATCAGAGCACTGCCACTGTTATTTTAGGATTGAAAATTGCTTCCGCGAAGAATAAATTACAACTTTAATGTACATCAATGAGATATCTACCCTTAAGCTGAATCGGTTCGTTGTATATATTTGAACTTCAAACCAGCTAAACCCTGACCTTAAATCTGAATACGCCTCTATAAGCGTTCAAGGAATTTCAGGGCGTTTCGGGCTATGAATGCATCGATATGTGGTGTTTTCTAGGATTCGGATTTTGTTGGATATACATTTCGTACCATCGTCATTTTTGAATATCCCGATACAGTGGCGAAAAATCTGCTTTTCATCGATGTGCAGCCTCTCCATCTGATGATAAGAGATATGGGTGCAAAACATGAAACCGACAATGATTAGTGTTCAAAATTAGCACTTCTTATAGCGAAGAATGGGGTTCAGTGACTGATTGATTCGTTGCTGATGTGAAGGATGGTGAAGGAGGTCTGAGTTTACAGTGACAGCAAGGTAGCAAGCAACAAGGTGGTCAAAGAGAAGCATAGGTCCCAAGGCGAAACGTGGAATTGTACCTTCGGTGGAGTATAAAACCTGGTAAACGCTTGCTGAACCAACACCAACAGCTCTACTGCCAAACCCTATCTCCACCTACACGTGTTAATCGAGTTCTTTTTCAATGAAAAAGTGCATACGAAAAGGATAGAGACGAGTCCCCCCCGTGCTTAAAAATGGGACAATTTGCACCAACTGGTCTTCGAGATTGGGGGTTGGGTACACGGAAAACCGAAGTTGCAAAGCCACGGAAGGAGCCCCGGACAGGATTGATTTTAACACGACGAACCCGGCAACAACAACGGAATAACGATTTGCACATTTTCTCATAGGGCGTGCGTTCCTTGTACAGACCGAATGCTGCTCAGTTGCTAGCAGACACCCTGACCTAATATAAGGATGATGTAATAGCGTTGCAAGAGGTGATCTGGACAGAGACCGGTTTGGAAAAGAGCTATTAGGTTGCTGCATATGAAATGGCCGTTTTCGCAACAAAGTGAAGTTTGTTGCGATTTTGGTGTATCAAACCACCACCAGTTGGCGCTGGTGGTGTTGAATATTGAAGTATCAATATTCTCACATTTAATCAAGGGGTCATTTCAGTTTTGACCATCGTTGGGATAACAGGGAATAGAAAGGAAAAAAAGGATGGAAAAGAACCAAGAACGTACACTTTTCCCGTATGAGTTCAAACTCGGTAATAAAGCGGCGGAGGCGACCAAGAACATTAACAGCGCATTAGGAGCTAATATCTTAACCGAACGAACCACACGGCCGTGGTTCGAAAAATTCCGGTCAGGCGACGTAAACCTTCAAAGTGAGCCACGTGGACATCCAGGACCGTCGATTGACAATGACGAGCTGCGTTTGCTAGTCGAATACGACACACGTCAGTCTGTGAGGGACATTCCAGAGAAACTAGGCGTATTCGACAGTTTCCCGGCACTTGCAACAACTTGGAAAGATGAAAAAGCTCAACAAATGGGTTCCGCATGCCCTTACGAAGCAAAACAGGGCGCTTCGAATGGAAGTTTGCAGTTCTCTACTCACCAGCAACCGATCCCTTTTTGCACAGAATAGTGATATGTGATAAAAGGTGGTTATTATACGACAATCGTCGCCAATCAGCACAATGGCTAGATGCTGATGAGCCACCGAAGCATATGCTGAAACCGAGCCTCTATTCGAAGAAGGTATTGGTGACTGTTTGGTGGTCTACAGCTGGAGTTATCCACTTTTCTTTTTTGGCACCGGGAGAAACGATAAATGCACAGAAATACTGTGCCCAACTCGAACAAGTGCACCAAAAATTGAGTATTCAACGGCGAGATTGGTCAACAGAGATGGTGTGATACTCCCCCACGACAATGAACGACCTCATGTTTCCAGAACAATGGTTTCGGTCATCCACCATATTCACTGGACCTTTCGCCAACCGACTACCACTTTTTTTAGCATTTGGACCATTTTTTGGCGGAAAAACAATTTAGGAACGAAAGGGCTGTCATAATTGCCTTCGACGAATTTATCAACACCCGACAGTTGGACTTCTACGAAACTGGCATAAATGCTCTTGAATCTCGCTGAGGGAAGTGTTTTGAATCGACTGACACCTATTTTGATTAAATAGAAAAATTTTTGTAAGCTTTACAGTCGTTTCAAATTTTAGTACAAAAACGGCCATTTCATTTGCAACAACCTAATGCTACGCCATATATTATAGCGACCATCCAGTGAACCAGGTGCTCAGAGTAGGTTTCATAGTCAGCCAAAAATGAAACCTGCTGTTATCGGCTTTGAAAACATAAGCGAATGGCTATGCACAATGCGCATGGGATGCAAATTTCACGATATAAACCTTATTAACGTTCACGCCTCTACTACTACGGCTGCAGACTCGGAGAAGGATACCTTCTACGAGGCAGTTGAGCGGACCCTGGAAGCCTGTCCCAAGTATGGTATCGAAATCATACTTGGAGATTTCAACAGTCAAGTAGGAACGGAGCCCGTATTCAGACGATACGTCGGCTCCCACAGCTTACATAGGGATACCAATGATAACGGACTGCGGATTATTCAATTAGCAGTATCGCACGAAATGGTTGTTGGAAGTATCTGGTTTGCGCAGAAAGAGGTCCACAAACATACATGGACCTCTCCAGACGGGACCATTTTCAACCAAATTGACCATGTATTGATTGAACGCCGCCACCTCTCAACCTTGATGAATGTTCTCACATAGGCGGGCCAATATAAAAACCTTACACACCTCCATGCTAATCTCGCGAGACAAATAGGAAAATCTGATTTCCGACAGAATGGGCATATTGAAGCGATGGATTGATTAGTTTGATGAACTGCTCAACAACCAAAATATCGGCGAGTTTGAGGTCGCGCCAACTGAAGACGATCGAAAAATGCTACCACCATAAAGTATAGAAGAATCACTCCATGCAATTCATCGGCTCAAAAATCATAAGTCGCCAGGAGGCTACGGAATTACAGCTGGATTGGTTAAATATGGAGGCGACGTGGTTAATAAACTGATGCTCAAGGTGTGGGACAGCAAATCAATGTCTGACGACTGGCAACGAGGCATTATCTGTCTTATACATAAAAAGGGGAATATCGCATAGTGCAACCACTATAAAGTCATTATGTTGCTAAGTAACAATTATAAGATATTCTCCTCTATCTTGCTAAGGCTCATTGACCCATACGGCCAGAACATCATTGGCGCATACCAAAGAGGCTTCACTCCAGGCAAATCAACAACAGATCAGATTTTATCTCTGCGGCAAGCAATCGAAAAACAATTGAAATATGGACATCAGTTCCACTATCTTTTCGTCGATTTCAAGGCCGCCTATGACAGCACAGCCAGGGTAAAAGTGTACACGACCATGAGAGAATTCAGTATCCAAACGAAATTGATAAGACTGACCAGATAAAAGCAGGAGGGTCACTCTCAAGACCTTCAACCTCAACAATGGTCTAAGGCAAGGGAACCCCCTATCATGCGTCCTCTTCAACCTGGCCATGGAGAAAGTGATCCGCGATGCAGATGTCAATGCAAGAGGCACCATCCTCTTTAAGTCCACCTAACTGCTGGCCTACGCTGACAATATTGACATAATGGAAAGAACAATACCAGATGTATAGTCTACCTTCATTCAAATCGTATAAGCGATATGAGATCTCGAGCTGCACGTTAATAAAGGCAAGACGCGAAACAGGGGTTTCTGGAGTTCCTTACTAGACCCAGGCCGGACACCGGTTTTTGCGCGTTGTTGATGATGATGAAGAAGGTAGATAATCTAGTTTACTGCGGGGATGGAGGAAGTATGAACTTAGGGACAGGTTTTTATATCGGAAACCATTTTCTGTGTCATCTTCATTTTTCGTCTACCTCTGGTATTTTTGAAGACTAAGGGCTAGTTTCGTGGTGACAGTCGCCGTTTGGCTCTCCTAAAATCTGGTGCTGTTAGCACTGGTGGGCGAATAGTGTGGTCTAAAATGACGATATCATAGTCACTGATCTTCGAAAAAGATAAAGTAAGGTCTTTGAAGTATGGTTTGCCCTGATGTTGAGACTTATCAGGAAGTAGGAAACGCTGGGCTAATACGGGAGAAGTAACAGCGGGAGATGCTGTCAGTCAACTATGTATTTGGCGACTGTTACTGTTGATACAGGAAATGCTCTTGAGCAGTAGAGAGGCAATTTAATTAAGGACAACACACGGAAACTACAGATAAGAAGTCGGGAACCGTTTCAATTGAGGCCATGGTAGGGTTGGCAAGTATCAGTCCGAGGAGCCCAATCAACGCTATAGTTTTCCGCTTTTATGCTAAAAAACTGCTCAGACCACAACTACTATTATAAAAGCAAGGAGGCAGAGTCCAGCCGACTCGCTCAGATGTTCAGATCCCCCACAAAGGAAGGAAACAAGCTTCCCCACCCTGCAGGTAGATATCTCTCTGCGGTCCCCAGAGAATGATTTATCTAGTCTGGCCCTAGCTTCACAAAAACAAAGGAAATTCTTGAGGTACTCCCCCGCAACTTCGCCAGTGCGGTATGCCGCCAAAGGGACACGGACTGTATCCGTTGAAGAATTTCCAATCGCAGAGCCTCGCTTGACCTCCTTCGGCCCGTTCATTCCCCTCTATGTTGTCATGAAAGTCACTTTCCTCGGGGTTCCTCCACTGTCCCACCAACCCCTACACTCCCGCACCGACTCTCCTAGTCCTAGTTGCAAACACTACAGAAAAGTTTCTTATGAAGTTCGGTTTGCGTGTAGGGTAGTCCATGAAAAATACCCAGAGTTCCTAGGATGTTACTATTTACTTCGATGTCCAGCATCCGGACTAACTCAGTCAGGCAGCGCGGCACGCTAGAACATATTTAATGTGGAGGGGTAGGGGGATGAGGTGTGATCAATGAAGGCATCTCTCTTGCAGGACTGCAGAGCCCCTCTAGTATCTGCACACACGACTCCCTTACCTTGGTGGTGAATAGCGTCAGTTCCGTCTTGGTTTGATTTTTCCCAAGTTCACATCTTGTGAACCACAGGCACATCTTATCCACTAGCCCATCGATGATGTCACTCATAATGGAGGCAAATATCCCTGACACTAACATAACAAAGTCGTCGGGGTACGCCACCACCTTCACCGCGCTTTTGTCCAATATCAGTAAAATTTCGTCCGTCGCTATCAGCTAAAGCACCGGAGAGATAGCGCCACCCTGCTTACAGCACTGATCAAGTGGCTACCTTGCAGATCGGACTCGGTTATCCTGGTTCTGAGGGCGGAAATTATCCCATGCGTAAGATACACCTACACAAATCCAATACTAGTCAAGATTTACTTGGCGGCGTTGGTTCTAACACTGTTGTATGCTACCTCCATATACTGGAAGCTAGCTTGAGTATACTGCTTGTACTGCAGTGACCGCTCAACCGTGCCAATTACCTCATCGAGAGCGGTTTCTGTGGATTTGCTCTTAAGGTAGTTGTACTGGGACTTAGAGAAAGGCGTTCTCTCCATAACCATTCATAGGTGGACGTCCAGGACGCGAAGGTTTTCAGCACGAAGAAGATGAGGCTGATTGGTCGAAAATCCTTCGCGAATTCATGCCGGCGCCTGCCAGCTTTCGGTGTGAAAACTACTCGTGCACGTCTCCAAAACTAATCATGTACCCCAAAAAGATACAGCTCTGGTAAATCCGACAGCTCTCTTTCCGCGGAATGAATAGCTTTATGCCATCCGAACCCGATGATTTATATGCAGAGAAGCTGCGTTCCAATATCAGCACCTCCAAGGTTTCACCAGAAGGTTCAGTTCAGGATCCTTCCGACCTTTTAAAAGAGGATGGGCTCCTATGTTCCTTGGACAGAATCTTACTGAGTCCCACAGATTAGCTGGTGTGTTCAATAGTCTGACAATAGTCCAATTAGGACCGCCTCTTAGCAGTCTTGACGGCTGACTTGTACTTCAGGCTGTCCTTGTATAGCTGCTGATAATTATGCCTGCAACAGATGTTGAAGATCTCCCTGGTCAGCTTCCTGAGGATGGACAAGCTTTCGTTCCACCGCAATAATAGTGCCTTTCTACTGTTTTTAAGGGACATGAGACTTTACAGGTGGTATCGAATGCCTTTTCCAGAGACTCCACTTATGAATCCACTTCGTCTGTCGTGCTAATTTTACCAATTTGCGCACCGGAGAGTTTGTTCTCGATAACTTGATCAAACTTCCTCAAGTCGATCTTCCTTGGGTCTCTGCAAGGTTCGGAAACCTCTGCGGCAAAATCTAGATCGAAAAGTATCCAACAGTCATCTGACAAGGATCTGTGGTAAGACACTTTTCAGTCCTCCATCCTAAAAATCCCATTGTCGGTTAGTAGGGTGATATGGAGCACCTGCTCCCAGCCGTGACAGATCTCCGGGCTTTGGAAATATGCTGCCCCTGTTGCACAACGATAGATTTGTATTAATAATAAACTCAAAGAATGACTCACCTCTTTCGTTGATTTCCGAGCTGCCTCAAAGCGTATGCCTTGCGCAGCCTACCAGTGAATTATAATACTTGCCCGTTGATGATCAGGTCGCCTTGGATCCAGGGCTACTGCATTAATGCGACGCCGATGTCTTCCTCTAGGAAGAAGACAAGCAGATCAACCAAAGCGAACTTCGAGTGGTGCAATCTTATCTGCGTTACCCTCAGGATGATTTGCTTGCGTGGGGGCTCGTCAATCCTCATCTCTTCCAATAGCTTGTTGACGCCTCGAATGGATCCAGGTTGCCGTCTGGTGAAACACTTTCACCTTTGCATTTCTAACTCTGAACCGCACTTTGTAGTCTACCTTTTCCCGTGCCTTTATGTACTCTCCTAGGGTTTCCTCCTCCTTGATAACTATCTAGTCGTCCATGTGAATCCTCGTGTTTTGAAAGCGCAGGGATTGGACGAGCTTGTCCGTAGCCATCTTCGGCAAGCATATGGAAGCGACGGTCTCCTAGAGGCCTCGCCTTAGGGGATGGCTTTGAGCTTTACGCCCTCCTGGGCGTCGCTGACCTTAGCAATTAGCCAGGACACCAAAATTATACAACCAGTAGGGCGAATATTCAGTAAGGATGATTATTAACAGATGAGTCTAATGCTAGTAAGATCTTGTCAAAGGCGCAAAGTAGTTTGCTAGTAAAATGCTTGCACGCCTTTTTGGAATGTTCTGCGAGGTACAAAAGGGCCAGAGGTCCATCCACGGAGTCAGTCTAATTCTAGAGTTAGAACAGGTCGCGTTGGTTATAAATACCAATTATATTATTATTGTTTAATAATTAATCATACAGTATGATTACATAATTTAGTGTAAAATAAAATATTAGAGTTACGTAAAGCAAGTAACCTAATAACATCCATAAATGTTATGACAGGCATCTATTGTCAGTTATCATTATCCCCGCTCCAGGCCTAATGGCACCTTTTATTTTCCGGTTCAAAAGCTACGCGTGGCAGTAAAAACGCATCCAGTTTATAGAATGGTATGAATCAATGACCATTAAGAATCAACAAAAAACTTAAATACCAGGGGGTGATCAAAGTAGCAAATAATAAGTTTGAATTTTCTTCAACGTCGTTTTCAAAAGAGGAAATTGTGAAGTCATTATTGACAAATTCCATGCCTCTCAAAATATTTTATCGGCGAATTCCCTAGAGGATCCCCCTATTGACTCATCGCTTAAAATCGAATTAACTGTTAGTCTAATGGGTTTCCCAATAGCAAGAAGATACACCTTCAAACTAGACAAACTCTGGACCAATACAAATTCGGAGCATAAAATAATTTAACTTTCCTCCTTGCAGAAATTTAATACAACATCAAATATTATCTCTACCTGAACATCAACGGGTACTTCAGCGGAAAATTCATTCCCACAATATTTCATTTTCTTCTTCTCGATTGTAGGCAGGAAAGTTTACTTCCAATAATTTTTCGGCAATTCATTCAATTCGCAAAGGGAGGATAACAAAACAATAACCACCTCGAATTCCATTAAGTAAAAGTTACTAAACTACCAGCTTCCTGCTTATTCATCTCCGTAAACTTTCTGCACCTCTGGTCTGTGAGCGGAATCCGAAATTCACGAAAGCATTTTCATAAATTTAATCAATTATTTTAATTACCCTATTTATATTCTGTGAAATTGGACATACATAAATTGAAAATTGAAATTGGATATTCCACGTTTTCCACGTGTTTTAAGTGGGTAATTTTCTGCCTCAAAGTATGTCCTGGCTGGGCTGGATGGGGTGGCGTGCGTAAAATTCCGGGTTTTTATGAATTATTACGCAATGTGGAGGAGTGTGAAATTACAACAATGTGGAAAATTGTTCTGGAATTCAAGTGATTTTCAATCCAAATGGAAATCTGCCATAATCACCTCCCAATCAGAGTGCGTTAGGGACTCATTCAGAGAGCGCTCTCCCAGACCAGACAGAAAATCAACACAATGGCACTCTGTGTCTACCAAATCCGAATCAATTTGGTCGAAATTGAGGCGAAATATGTCATCGAATCATTTCAATTTATCCATGTATGAGACAACTAACAAGCTGTAATTTAATATACGAAATGAGAATGAGAAAAAACGTCGGACCTTATTGTAAGTCTTTCTCCTGCTTGGGAACTCTTTCCAAGGATAAACGAAAATTCTTCAGACTTAAGTGATAACATCATTGTTCGTATCAATTTTTTTTCCACTAGGGGTTACCCTCTAGACAGAGCGGTGATATTTGCCGTCTATTGAAATGTGTTTGGAGAAGAAATGATGAAATCATAATAAATAAATCGATAATACCCTTTAATTGGGTACCTTCTCATCTACTGACATAATCGTTTATTGATGCATATCAAGTCAGACATTTGACAAGAGACAGACTCCTTGCAATTGAAGGAAACCTAAAAAGAAAAAAAATTTGAAAGGGAGCATAACTTAATAAAAAATGGTTCATAGTTAAAACAATTACTTTAGTCCTCAATAACAGGCTGACAAATCAGTGGTAATAGGGCTATGCTTCATGGTATAACAAACATTTGCCTTACCTTCACAAAACCTGGCCCGTTACAGCCAATTATATTTTATGAGGAAGAATTTATCTCCAAATTGGAGACAATTGTTCCACTAGTGGAAACTTCATTTAAAATTTGCGACACTGAAAACTAGCGATTGCTCGCACGCCTACTTTGCTTTCCAACTGGTTGGGTTATAAGAACTAGGACCGGACTAGACTAAGCATGCAATCTTTTAGTTTTCCTTTTTCTGCAGCCGTCGTCCACTCGTCTTGATCGGTTTCGCTGTTTTGCTCGGTTAAAGGCTTGATCCGTCTTTCATTTTTCCACAACCCTATGTCGATCGTGAATGTCCTCATTTCGAATGTGGTCGTAGCATGGTAGCCATGGCTTCAACGCATAATTTTCGTTTTCATTACCGCGAGGCACCGTTCATAGTCTTTTATATTCGACAAACAGTCAGAACCATAATGGTCGAGAAGCAGGCCGATACTGAAGTAAATTTTCGAAATTTTCCAAGCACTTGTTCGTGAAGCGATTTCTTAATACAGTTCCTTCTTTGCTGGTAGCATTAATCCAAGGCGTTTAAGTCGCCCGATTCCCAGCACCCCATTGCCACTGTGAGTGATAGTGCCTGTTTCATTGGTATCGGTCGTTAAAAATTCGGTTTTATTTAGGTTCAATCTGAGACCGCCTTGCATAAGAGAAGAGCTCAAGATCAGCTTTGCTGTGAGATGTAAGGAAAACATCATCGGCATAGCGCAGGTACTCTGGAAGTTAGGTATCCCATGCAACAGTGACCCTAAAAAGAACAAAGAGGAATTGATAGATAAGGAGTAGCTTTCTGCAAACTACATTTTTTTGCATTTAACGAATATATATATTTTGGGAGTGGCATACCCCCTTCTTCAGTATAAAGCCACTAAAAACAATTGCGATTAAAAGATTCTTTAATACTTTTCACGGTTTTGTGTAAAGCAAAAACTTATTAAAATGGATTCTTTATCCGTCTGTCTGTCTGTCACACACACTTTTCCTCAAAAGGGCTAAACCGATCCGAACGTAATTTGCCATGAGTGGCATAAATTTACGTGCAATTTAAAGGGGGGGGGGCTGCCCATACATGTAAAAGGGGGATGGAAAATTTTTTTCCATCGAATATAGTCATTCGGAAAGTGCTACTTGAGACCTTTCGTTACCCTAGTATTGAATGAAAGGTCTCACGTAGCACTTTCCGAAACTGATTAATTTTGACGTGAGACTGCACTCATTTTCGAAAACTACCCAAACCAAAAATCCGAAAAAAATCAGGAAGTTGCACTTAGATGAAATGTAGGTCTCAAAATATGTCCCATTCTGACTTCTACTCAAATAAACTTACTAATACTATATTAACAACTTTTACAAATTTACTGGAAACCTCCCTTTAATTCATCCTAGGACTTCCTAGATTCCTTCCTAGGAATTTACTGCTTCCATCATCATCATCATCAACGGCGCAACAACCGGTATCCGGTCTAGGCCTGCTTTAATAAGCAACTCCAGACATCCCGGTTTTGCGCCGAGGTTCACCAATTCGATATCCCTAAAAGCTGTCTGGCGTCCTGGCCCACGCCATCGCTCCATCTTAGGCAGGGTCTGCCTCGTCTTCTTTTCCTACCATAGATATTGCCCTTATAGACTTTCCGGGTGGGATCATCTTCATCCATACGGATTAAGTGACCCGCCCACCGTAACATATTGAGCCGGAGTTTATCCACAACCGGACGGTCATGGTATCGCTCATAGATTTCGTCATTGTGTAGGCTACGGAATCGTCCATCCTCATGTAGGGGGCCAAAAATTCTTCGGAGGATTCTTCTCTCGAACGCGGCCAAGAGTTCGCAATTTTTGTTGCTAAGAACCCAAGTTTCCGAGGAATACATGAGGACTGGCAAGATCATAGTCTTGTACAGTAAGAGCTTTGACCCTATGGTGAGACGTTTCGAGCGGAACAGTCTTTGTAAGCTGAAATAGGCTCTGTTGGCTGACAACAACCGTGCGCGGATTTCATCATCGTAGTTGTTATCGGTTGTGATTTTCGACCCTAGATAGGAGAAATTGTCAACGGTCTCAAAGTTGTATTCTCCTATCCTTATTCTTGTTCGTGTTTGACCAGTGCGGATTGATGTTGTTGGTTGATTCGTCTTCGGTGCTGACGTTGCCACCATATATCATATTTTGTCTTGCCTTCATTGATGTGCTCGATCTGGATGAAGGCAGTTTGCACGTCTCGGGTGGTTTTTCCCTTGATGTCGATATCGTCAGCATAGGCCAGTAGTTGGGTGGACTTGAAGAGGATCGTACCCCTTGCATTTACCTCAGCATCACGGATCACTTTCTCTAGGGCCAGGTTAAAGAGGACGCATGATAGCGCATCTTCTTGTCGTAGACCGTTGTTGATGTCGAATGGTCTTGAGAGTGATCCTGCTGCTTTTATCTGGCCTCGCACATTGGTCAGGGTCAGCCTAGTCAGTCTTATTAATTTCGTCGGGATACCGAATTCTCTCATGGCCGTGTACAGTTTTACCCTGGCTATGCTATCATAGGCGGCTTTAAAGTCGATGAACAGATGGTGCAACTGTTGTCCATATTCCAACAGTTTTTCCATCGCCTGCCGCAGAGAGAAAATCTGATCTGTTGCTGATTTGCCTGGAGTGAAGCCTCTTTGGTATGGGCCAATGATGTTCTGGGCGTATGGGGCTATCCGGCCTAGCAAGATAGTGGAGAATATCTTATAGATGGTACTCAGCAACGTGATACCTCTATAATTGCTGCATTGTGTGATATCTCCCTTTTTATGTATGAGACAGATTATGCCTCGTTGCCAATCGTCAGGCATTGATTCGCTGTCCCATACCTTGAGCACAAGTTGATGAACCACTTGGTGTAACTGGTCGCCTCCATATTTAACCAATTCGGCTGTAATTCCATCGGCTCCTGGCGGGTTATGATTTTTTAGCCGATGAATTGCACGGACTGTTTCTCCTAAACTTGGTGGTGGCAGTATTTGTCCGTCGTCTTCAGTTGGCGGGACCTCCAACTCGCCGATGTTCTGGTTGTTCAGTAGCTAATCAAAGTACTCAACCCATCGCTCTAATATGCCCATTCTGTCGGAAATCAGATTTCCCTCTTTGTCTCGGCAGGAGAGCATCGAGGTGTATAAGGCTTCATCCTGCTGACTTGTTGGTAAAACTTGCGCGCCTGGTGCGGTTGCTCCCTGTACTTTTCTAGTTCACAGACTTGTTGGTTCTCCCAGGCTTCCTTTTTCCGTCTGTGAAGTCGCTTCTCCGCTCGACGGAGTTCGTGATAAGTCTCTGCGCGTGCCCGCGTTCTTTGAGAATGCAACATTACTCGGTATGCGGCATTCTTCCGTTCCGTTGCTAGCTTACATTCATCGTCAAACCAGCCGTTCCGACTCGTTTTGCGGCTGGGGCCAAGTATATTTGTGGCCGTATCCATGATAACGTTCTTCAGGTGGTTGTGAAGATCATTAGTTGATGCTTCATCTCCAGGTCCTCTGTTGACTGCGGTTATTGCGGCATCCATTTCCCTCTTATAGGTGTCGCGGAGGGTTGTGTTGTGGATGGCTTCAGTGTTCACTCTCACCTGATTGTCAGAGGGGATTCTAGGTGGTATTGTTATTCGAGCTCGGAGCACCATGCCAACGAGATAGTGATCCGAGTCTATATTGGCCCCCCTATATGTTCTGACATTCATCAAGGCTGAGAGGTGGCGGCGTTCGATCAACACGTGGTCAATTTGGTTGAAAGTGGTCCCGTCTGGAGAGGCCCACGTATGTTTGTGGACCGCTTTCCGCGCAAACCAAGTACTTCCAACAACCATTTTGTGTGACCCTGCTAATTGAATAGTCCGCAGTCCGTTATCATTTGTTTTTTCGTGTAAGCTATGGGAGCCAACGTATCGCCTGAATACGGGCTCCTTCCCTACTTGGCTGTTAAAATCCCCAAGTATGATTTTGATATCATATCTGGGACAGGCTTCGAGGGTTCTTTCTACTGCCTCGTAGAAGGTATCCTTCTCCGACTCTGCAGTCTCCTCTGTAGGGGCGTGAACGTTTATGAGGCTTATATTTCTAAACTTGCCTCGCAAGCGCAGAGTGCATAGCCGTTCGCTTATGCTTTCAAAGCCGATAACAGCAGGTTTCATTTTTTGGCTGACTAAGAAACCTACTCCGAGCACATGGTTTACTGGATGACCGCTATAATATATGGTGTAGTGGCTCTTCTCCAGGAAACCGGTCCCTGTCCATCGCATCTCTTGCAACGCTGTTACATCAGCCCTATATTGGGACAGGGTATCGGCTAGCTGCTTATCAGCTTCATCTCTGTACAGGGAGCGCACGTTCCATGAGAAAATGCGCAAATCGTTGTTCCTTTTTCGTTGCCGGGTCCGTCGTTTTAAAATCCGTCCTATCCGAGGCTCCTGTTGTGGCTTCGTAACAAGTTGTTTTCTGTGTAGGGCTGTAAGCCCTACCCAACCCCCAACCTGGAGGACCAGTTGGTACAATTTGTCCCGTTTTTAGGCGCGGGAGACTCGCCTTCATCCTTCTCCGTCTGCAGCTTTTCGTCAAGAAAGAGCTCCCAGCGGTCACCACGTCGAGGTGGAGATAGGGTGTGGTAGTAGAGCTGTTGGTGTTGGTTCAGCAGGCATTTCCCAGGTTTTATGCTCCATCGTGGGTACCAATCCACGTTTCGCCCCGGGACCTATACTACCCTTTGACCAGCCCTTGCTGCTTCCATAGCCATGCCAATAAGATTCTGACGTCAGAATTAGCAAGAATGATTGACATTCGCGTGAAATATTAAAGTCGGATTTATGAAGAATCTATTTCTCCCCAGACCTTTTTAAGGTTAAGGGTAAAACACTTATGTGAAATCTAAATCTAGGTAGATATCCCATTCCGATATCTACTCAAATAAACTGACTAACAGAATATTACCAACTTTTAGAAATTGACTGAACAACTAACCTGTTTTTTTTTTTTTTTTTTGGGAGTAGGGTAAGTGAATGCGTTTACGCACAGAGTGTTGGACTCCCGCAACAGCACGCTGGCGGACTACCAACTAAACACCTCCCTGTCATCAGAGAACTAGCCTGGAACCGTTTGACACATTACTTCGGGCTAACCCTCCCGCTCTCCCGGCTTTGGGAGCCTTCAAGTCAGGGAATTCCCTTCACCAACGGGAGGGGAGGGGAGGAAGGGAGTTGTTAGTTCAGGGAACCCCTTACCGTCCGATCCCTCTGCCGGTCGAGTTCAATCTCCTTCGTAGTAAGAAGAGCCCGAACATAATGCGCAATACGATTCCAGCTGCCAGCGCTCTTCAGCATCTCTCGCACAATGTTATCTGGAGAGAGCTCCCCTGTGTCTGCATAAAGCTGCTGGCGGAGGCCGTCCCACCTCTCGCAAGAGAAAAAGGTGTGTTCAGCGTCATCCGCCACTCTATTGCAGAACACACAATCAGGAGATCGCGCCTTCCCAACCCTGTGCAGGTAAGACTGAAAACCTCCATGCCCACTTAGACGTTGGGTAAGGAAGTAATCAATCCGTGCTTTCTGTTCGCTGCAGCCCTGTCCGCTGCTGCTTTGATTTGCTCGAAGAAGCTCATCTTCGAGTCGAGCATTAAACCAAGGTATTTAATCACTGGTTTTGACTCTATAGTCAACTCGCCGATCGATATGGGACGCAAGGTCGGGATTCTCCTTCTGGTCAGGATGACTACTTCGGTTTTTTCCAGCGCAAGGTTGAAACCGCGAGCAGTCATCCATCCGCTTACCCGTCGCATTAATATGCCAAGTCTGCTTTGCGCCTGTTCAACAGTGCGTCCGGCAACAAGTGCCGCAACGTCGTCTGCATAACCGACCAGGCGCGACTCTTCAGGCATATCGAGTCTCAGCAGACTATCGTAGGAAGCGTTCCAGAGGTCCGGCCCTAGGATGGATCCCTGCGCTACTCCCGACGTGATTTCCATCCTCCTCTGGCCCTCTAGCGTCTCATAGAACAGGGAGCGGTCTTTCAGATAATCCCTCAATATCCGCAAGAGATAGCTTGGCACGTGAAAGGAGTTCTCTAGTGTGCCTAGCATATCTGTCCATCTTACGGAATTGAAGGCATTTCTGACATCAAGCGTTATGAGGAGCACTATCCGTCGAGATCGGCGGCTGTGTGCCCCGGCTCGATTAAACGCATCTACGACCTCCATAACAGCATCCACTGTAGATTTCCCTGTTCTAAACCCGAACTGCCTTGCGGATAAGTCCCCGGCAGCACGGATCACTTCAGTGAGTCTACCCCTGATGAGCTTCTCGAGCTTTTCCGGCCGTGTCAAGCATACACAGCGGTCGGTATGCAGACGAGAGCTCCGGGTCTCCTTTACCCTTAATGATCAACGCGAGTCTGGCCACTTTCCAGCGAAAAGGAAAAATGCCCTCCTTCAAGCACGCGTTGAACGCTTCGAGCAGCAATTCTGGCCGTTGGCGGAACACCAGTTTGTAAACTTCCGCCGGGATGCCATCAGGACCTGGCGCCTTCCTGTTTTCCATAGTGAGAACCGCTTCTTCGAGTTCTCCCATTGTGAAAAGGGGGCAATCCACGACGCCTTCCGTGCTGTTTACATCAACCCGTACAGGGTGTCTGGGGAACAATGCCCGCACAATGCGGTCCATCTGGTCGGTGCTCAATATGCAGGGCTTCCGCAGAGCCCCGATTTTCCGAGTGACAAACTTATAGCCAAGTCCCCACGGGTCCTCATTCACCTCGTTAACAAGATTCTGTCAGCCGCGAGTTTTGCTTTTATTTATAGCGCTGCGAAGTCTCCTTTTTGCTGATCTATATTGTGCCTTTATGGCACATGCCTCCTCGTTGGCGTACAAACGTTGTGCCAAACGGCGGAGCTTATGACACTCCTTCCGTAGGTCGGCAATTTCCGCCGTCCACCAGTACATAGAAGGCTTGTCGCGCCTGGGGCCTCTTCGGGGCATGGAAGCCTCACACGCCGTCGTTATCAGGTTCATCATTGAATTTACGACGGTGTCAGCGCGACACCAACTAACCTTAAGTTAATTCTAGGAGTACCAAATACGCATACCAAGTTTCATGAAAATCCGACTATTAGTCTCGAAGTTATAGCACTTCAAACTTATAAATTTCGTGCGAATAGCATCCTAAGCCACGCAAATATGATGCTGACGTCATAATTACCGAGAATAATTGACATTCGACTGAAATATTAAAATTCCATTCATGCAGAATCTAGTTCTCTCCAGCGCTTCTTTGTATCTGTTGTAGGTTACTAAACTCCGAGCGTGGAGCGTATGAGGTTGACTATTGTCAATACAGTGCTTTCCATCAAAAGATTCATTTAAATCGCTTTCTAAAAAATAGAGGCCAATAAAGTTTTTAACTATGTGACACGGAACTGTCATGCACACATCGCTCTTCACATCTTCTTCTTTTTCTTGAATTTTTGTCGCGTTCACAAGCGGGGTTGCTCCAACGTGATCGGTTTCGTCATTTGGCTCTATCAAATGCTTTATCTGGATATAACGGCGAGGCTTTTAAATCCGCATCTAGCATATCAACTCACCGTTGTTTCGGCCGGCTTTTTGGTCGTTTACCATTGACTTCGATGTTGAGACCGATCTTGGCAAGTTAATTTTCGTTAGCGCGAATTATGGGACCATACCATCGAAGACGCTTCTCTCGCATTTTTTCACGATCAGTTCAACCCCATATCGATCACGGATATCCTCATTTCGGATGTGATCAAAACGTGTCACATCACTTATCCAACGGAACATCTTCGCCTCCACTACTGCAAGACGCCGTTCATTGTATTTTATAGTCGGCCAACACTCAGAACCATAGAGAGCGACAGGACGGATAACATTCCGGTAAATTTTAAATTTGAGACGTTCGTTAATATGTCGATCACAAAGAACACCAGTTGTGGAACGCCACTGCGTTAATGCGTGAAGCAATCTATGGAGCACTAGAGTAACAGCTAAAAAATATTTTTCCAGCACGTCGTGCCTTCGGCTATGTGCTTACTTCTTAGCAGAAGGTGAAGGTAATTTCAATTGCTTTTTTCTGAATCGTACCCGGAGATTATAGCGGTCGCGTGTGGGATTCGCATCCACTTAAAACCACCCCCTATCTCTCTACCCCAGCCCCACAATTGCTTCTGCTCCATCCTTTCTCCCTCCTTTTTACTTCCTTCACCATATCCCAATATGTTTTCACGATTCCGGAGGAAAGCGGACCCCATTTCTCTTTCGACCTTAGTATCTTTGCAGCTATATTCTCCGGTTTCAAGCTCCTGCCCAGCGCTTGATTCAGGTTTCTCCTCTCCATCGCGAACGTTGGGCAGTGAAACATCACAAGCTCTGGATCCTCTGATACGCCCGCGCATTTAAAACAATTTGGTAAATCATCCAACCCAATTCAACGCTTCTATTGCCTGTAGCATCCACCGTGCCCGATGTGGAATTAAGTAATGTGGTAATTTATCTCACCAAGTTTCCTCTCAAACCACACCCTAGTGCTGTGCATTAAGTGACCTTTCATGGACTCGCCGCATCTGCGATGGCAGTGATATGAATGACTTTGATATCATTCAACTCTGTTACGCACGGGTGGTTTAAAGTGAGTTCCCGCCATCTAGGCGTAATTGCTCGGCCATTTTAAGATGCAAATTGATTTTGTGATCACAATCAGAGCCTCACTATGATAAACAACTACGTTACCAGCCTATACTGAGTGCATGGCTCAACATTCACACTGATGCAGGACATATCGAAATATCTACCGAAGTTATAAACGCAAGTCCACGCTTGAGATTCGCTTGGATATAACCAAAACCCTGGGAAACATGCCCAGGATTTCTCCTGAGATATATGAACCCAGATGGCTATCTAGGTTCCCCTGGTAGCAGATAACGTCTGATGAGCCAGCCACCTGATTCCCCATACAGACTTCGGTCTAATCACTCGAAACCTTGGAGCAGCAAATCAATGTGAATACAACGTTTCCCGGTATCACTACCTTCTTCTAGGTCACTTGGCGTTCAGTCGACAGGTTAGCTGCTCTATCTACCATTTAATTTAATCATTTCCTTCGCCAAAATGTCGACTAAAATCATGGCAGTCACCACCAGTTCTGCCTCATCTAGTGTGGTAGCAAGCCTTCAAACTCATCAGACGGTAAACCTGATTCCTTCTCTGAAAGTTTGCAAGCACCGCTGCCCACACAGGTAATAAGTAGAATGGATGGGTAGAAGCAACCTCCGATAGTGTTTGTCTGTCAATCTTCAGCAACAGTTTTTCAAGCTACGCGATGGCACTGGCAGCCTTTATAGTATTGGTATTCCCTAAAGCTCAATTTAGCATCAATCATCACCCTCAAGTAACCGGCTTCGAGACGACCGCATGTCTACCAGTTTTCGTTTTCTTTAGTTTTCTTAAGACCGCCGTTTTGTCATCCATCAAGATCAACACGGCACCTTCTAGCCAGTACTTTACCGCTCTCACTATTTCCGTTGCATAGATAGGATGTGGAGACATCCTCTGACTGCTTTACTGTACCAACTATAGTCAGATCTACCGCAAAGTTGAAAATCGTAACCACTTCTTGGATGTAAGCATCCCATTATATGTACGAGACATTTGCCAGCAGAGACCTAGTACCGAACCCTGTGGTGCTTCAGCTGTGACGATGTACTCTTTGGAGCTTTCATCCGTCCTGCACCAGAAAGTCCTGTCTCAAAGCTAATTATCGACCATACTCGTCAAATATCCGGGATCACCTACGTCAGCCGCGTTTTTGACATCTAATGCTAACTTGATACAGTAGCCGCCAGATACGCGTTTTTTGCGAGATACACCACCATGTTTATCAATTCACAGTGAAGTAGGCACGGTGAAATTCATGACACGTCCAGAACCAAAGCGGTCAACATGTGCTCGTACTCGACAAGTGTAGCGCTGGGTGAACGATAGCAACTATATTTGTGAATTCTTTTCACTTTTACTCTGACGAATCCATCTTCCAGATGATCCATTATTTCCTGGAAGGCTTTTTCTCCGCAAGGCCATAGGGTTGCTTGGCTCGTTTGGTCTTTACATGCCTCCACCGTGATATCGATATGACTCAATAATTATAGCCACATCTAAGTTTTTCATGCGATGGTTTGTGAGAGTAGCACCTGCACCGCATGCCAGTAATTAAAATTGACATGTTTCAACCTCATCTGCGATTTGTGTTGAGCTTTTTCTTGTATTCCGAGCACATGCTGCTACCTGCAATGTGTTGATGGTTCACACTCTCTTTCCCTTTGTACAGGAAGCAATTTGGGTTAGTCCTTCAGTCCTCACTGACATGCAGTGCTTCGATCTCGATCTCTCTTTTTTAACTGGTGAATGTCCTCACGATGTTCCAGAAACCAAGGCATCTAAACCATCGCTTGAGAGCCACCTGTTCCACCTGAGTCTTTTAATCCGATAAGATTGAATTGCTTTTCTAAGGCCTGGTGATCTTCTTCTGTCCAGCTCATCCTTGGATACCATAAGCTCCAACATAAGGTGTCCTTTCAGGGACTGTCTAATGTTCTCGTTTTCGAGGTGGCACCTTTCTGCAGGCTTCCACATCCTTCTTGGCATATCTACTCCCATTCTCTGTATTCAAGGCTATCTTGTCTACAATTTAAAGAAGTGCGAATACTCAACATCAACATTAAGTTGACATTGCTCTACGCTAATGTTTTGTGGGGGCAGCACATGGCAAGTGATTACCACTGTTCCAAGCCTTGGCTAACACCGGCAACGATGGTACGTAAGCATAGGGAACGCGCAGCAAAGGAAAAATAGGATGTCAAGTGATGGATGACTGTCGGCCCGCTCTTCAGACTATCTGTGGTTCCCATCATCCCATCATCGATCCGTTGCCCATATAGAGTCACTTTGCATAACAATTTTTAGTCTTTCTATTGGATAGCCTCGAGTCGAGTCTACCACGAATTCTAGGCGAGTCACCTAATCCCTATGGGTGAGGATGTTTAGAAGGGCAATATCTATGGTAGAAAAAGAAGACGAGGCAGACCCTGCCTGAGATGGAGCGATGGCGTAGGCCAGAAAGCCAGATAGCGTTTAGGAATATCGAATTGGTGGACCTCGGTGCAAAACCAGGATGCCTGGAGTTCTTTATTAAGGCAGGGGCTTAGATTGGATACTGATTGTTGGACCATTGATGATGATAATAGAGATTTATAGGGGAGGGGGCGGGGGCGATTCTTTGAAATTCTGTAGTTAAGTCTATAATTTCCGTTGAATGTATCCTCGATAACCAAAATATCAGATGGAATGTGCACCAGGTCAGCTGAGTCAACTGGGAATTTCGAGGTGCTGAGCAATTATTCCTTTTAGTCACGGGTCTCTCGTATATCGCAAAACCACCCATACAAAATTTGAAACTGTTTAACCTCGAAATTATTTTTTTTTACTCTCAACCTCAATTTTCGTAATTCATGACTATTTTTAGGGCTTTCAAAATATTATACATTTACTCAACACTGGCAACCTTATTAACTAATATTTCAAAAGGGATTCTAAAAATAATTCCATGAATGATTTCAATCATCAATCGATGCTGGATATATGTACCTCGGTTGGTTGAACAGACAAAGGCCTGGTCTGATGATTTGCAAATGAATTTGCAATCCAAAATTATTTAATCGGGTTTTCTGCAGACAAAAACACATCAAAGACTTGGATACAGATTTTAATTAGGATCTGTTTGTACAGATGTCATTAGTCAAATAATTCTTTCTCTCTAATAAAACTCAAATATAAATTGGCTTCGTACAAAGCTCCATGAAATTTGATTCGATGATGATGATGACATAATGGAGTTCCAGCCAAACCGCTAATGAGAGATATCCGAATATAATTTCAAGTTGCAAGAGTGGGGGGTTGCAGGACTCCCACTTGGTACACAGTCTTCTGAAACAAAAAGTTAGATACATCGTCTGAGCGACTGGAATGTTTATAATATCCTAATTAGGTACTTTGCCTGACGACAAATGATTAACTCAAATATTCCCGATATTTACAGGGAGTTTAAGGTTTTCTCGAAGTACTTGGGAAACAGCTCCCTGAAAGATTTGTAATTTACAAAGTCTGTGCATCATTCAATTACGAATCATTGCGAGAAAGTCTTACTTCAACGTTGGCAAGGACAAGTTTTGAGACTTGGATTGGCTTCGCACTGAAGTAGTTTGATAGTCCAACGAAAATACCAAGGAATGTCTGTATGGCTGCACGCACCAAACAGGATTAAAAAGTTCTGAAACTTTGGTAACCCGACTTGAAAACTAAAGTTCCTAAAAGTGCCATTCGTTGGAATCTGGTAGTTCGACTTATTGCAACGATATTGATGTTCATAATCCGAACATCACGTAATAAATCTCCATTAGGGGACAAGGTATTAAATTCATGTATCACCCTTGGTTATGTCAGCAAAAGATTCTCCGCCATACTAAATGGTGAACAATTTATTTCTTGTGAGTTTTTCATCGGCTTTCGAACGAGTGTTCCCTCACAAATCTTACGCTAAATGGGTGTTTCCACGTCAAAGGATATACCGTTTGGAAAGCACTTCGACGCCGTTTAAAAGCACCTACCTGCGATTCATGTCCATTTGTCAATCCCTTCAGTACTCCTAGTTCATGTCCGTGATTCTATGGGCTCTAGCTATAGATACACAGGCATCCCGAAGGCAACGGTTTAAAGATCCCTACACCTGTTTTCCATACGGAGACACATGTGTTCCGCGTAACGACAAAGCTTGTTTTACTCCTTTGTCAATAGGTGAAACGATAAATGGTTGTGATGTTAAAACATTGATGAATTGAGCTCAAGTCAACACCGACAACATGGTGATAGATGTCGAGTACTTAAAGTCCTGTCAGGGCGAATGATTTAGGGCGACGATAGGAGAAAATGAATCACGTTCTTAGTCTGTGTAATCCTCAAGTGGAGGCGAGCTGCAACGTTTCTATTTCTGCATTATGAATGCCCGCCGTGGAATATCCTTTTGCTTCGGTGCTTCAGTGCTTCGCTATGCAGAAATTAACACCACAACGAGCTCACATACTAATGAGGCTATCTTAGGTACACACGTAAATGCAATTGAAAAAGTTTTGCCTCTGGCCTTGTATCGATAAGCGCCCCTCAGCGTTCTGTCTTTGGAGCCAGGACCTCCTCCCGGCTAAAGTTGAAATGAAATTACACCACATAAATCCAGTGGAACTGCGAGTGTTGCATTCTCAGGAGGTCCATTTATCAAGGAGCTGTGATTAATAAAGTTCACCTCCCCCGCTTTCCTTCGCTGCTCCTCATGACCGCGTCACGGTCTATCCACGACTATTATTAATCGTGTCGAATTGCTGATTCATGTTTTCTGTATGCAGCCGTACGTTTCGTAACAGTTTTCTAGCTGGATTTTACTTTAACTACCCTTTAACCCATTGCTTCGTCTCAACGTTGCACTAATTTATGGCCAGCATGTTGGGCTTGTGTGCACTTCCATTAGTTGAGTGAATAAATACGGAGACTGTTGAATATTCAACGATTAAAGTTCGACGGAATCACTGAGCGAAAATTATTCAAACTTGCTATGTGGTGGCAGTGGTTTGTTGGAAAGTTTAAAGGATTTACATGGAAGTTTGAGTATTCGTTGTAGAATTATTGCAAGCGAATTAACCTGCAGAACTACACAACTGTAGAGGAATTTGATTGCTAATTGCTGCTCCTCCAAGTTGATTAGGAGGAGAAAAAAACAAAAAAAATATTACTTTTTCAAAAAGAAGGGTTACTGAGATAGTCTTGAATGCTGAAATGAAGCTACAAGAAACAGTTGAGCTGCTAGCGCCCGGCATTCCTGAAAAAGTTAATTCATCAGGACATTTTCCCAAATTTAGGAGGTAAGTATAATAGTAAGTGGGACATCGTCTCAATAAGTTATGTGTGTTAGAGCGAGAAAGCATGACAGAGATTTTGATTTTTCGTACTATCTCGGTTGCTCCGTCTCTTTTATATTTGTGGTTTCCTGGTTTGTGCTTTGGGTAATTGGTGATTATCTTGCGGTGGGAATGGGTAGTTTTCGGAAGGGTCATGTCTTGCGTCGGAGGCTGGTATCTTGGGGCATCAAACGTTTTGTCGTGTATGACTTGTCAGATATCAAGTTGTCTTTGGTGTATTTCTGGGACATAGATCTTTTAAGTGCTTGCTTCGGCTACCTGCTGCCGAGGGAATGGGAACACGTGATGAACGCGAGTAAAGTACATCTTTTTAGCAACCCATCTAGACTCGTTGATTACTAATTCGAGAGTGAGCGAGTAACGAATGCCACAAATTCAAATATAGGCGCATACAGCAAAGTAAATGGTAATCCATTCAGGTTTTTTTCTACATTACAGTCCTTTCTGTTTTTTGGGGTATTAAACTGTTTTTGGGGTGCTTTTCGGGGTATCGATTTTTGTGAAGAGTGACTTGGTTTATATGAGGGTTGGTGGAGTTATGATTGTAGGATATGCTGTGGCCTTTAGTTGGTAGCTTTTTCTGCGAGTTTGATGCAGTTAGCTTGACAGATGCAGATGTTGTGATTATCATTGCTGATCTCGGTAATGGGATTAGGTTTAAATGAGAAAGTTCGTTGATAAAGTTCAAATATTTACTTTACTTATGTCATTCAATAATCTTTGGAATTAGCAATATGTGTAGACTTATTTCTATATCTCTACTGGCAGATATGTTGGCACAACAGTTTTGGTTTATACTGTGTGCAGGTTCAGCATTCATACCAGTGGATTCACATCCAGCACATGAGCCCACAAACAGCTCTGCCCGCGATATGGGCACAATCCCTATGAAACTCTCACTAGGGGCTAACCGCAAATAACTGAGCCGAGAATATATCCCTTAGGAATTCTCCTGAGAGATATGGTCTCAGAGGGCCACCCTGACTCAGTGGTACTATATAAACTCAGGTGAAGCTTCGTTCCAAAAGCCACTTCAGATGAGTCCGCTGAAGACTCGCGTCTCATCGAACCAGTTAAACAGGTAACCCTTTCTACTCACCATAAATGGGGAGTGGCTAGAAGAAAGGGCGATTCGGAGTCAGAAATGCAACGATGTAAGTGTTCCATTCCACGACACCGGATAACGGCTTGAATCCAGTCGACCAAGCCAAAGAGTTCTCGGAACATATGAAGTTCAGCTGTCCAATGGGAATTGATGATCCTCTTACGCGAGTAGCACAGTGTCAGCAACCTCCACTAGGGGAAACACAACATTTGACCGATTGACAGGCAACGGATCTAATGCAAGCCACTCATTTTTTTGCAACCTTCCAAAGAGGTGAATCTCCCTTTGACTATTGACTAATTATAATGCTGTACCCCAAAAACGACCCCGAGTTGCCGTCTTCACGCCGTCCACTTTGTCTGCTTGACACTGCCAGGAAAAGGCTCGGCACAAACGCTAAATATACATTAAATATAATCTTGGACTACTTCCGATAGCGGAAGTTACTTTATGATTCGGATGGAGAGTCAAAGATGTATAATATAACGGCAAAAGTTCCGCAGGTGTCTGTTCTGGGTCCTATGCTATGGAACTTAATGTATGCAGACGTTTTACAGCTCCCAGCACCTAAGCAAGCGGTTTTCGTCGGATTCCCAGATGACGCTGGAGTCGTCATAACATCCAATCACCCCGACGAGGTAGAGATCTATGGGCACGAGACTATACGGACGATCAAATCTTGGCTTGAAGAATACAGACAGCTTGCCGAACACACGAAGAAGTTGGAGCTCTTTACAAAGCGGCAGAAACAGTAAACTCTAGAAATTTATTTCGGAGCGCATGTCGTTAGCTAAAATACCTGGGAGTAACATTCAATTCAGCTCTCGCAGTGGGTATTTCAGTGGATCAGGCAAACCGGTTGTACGAGAATCAACAAGCGGACCTAAATAAACAAAATGAGCCAATGAGGTCATTAACTGCTTGGCAAACAGCATGATACCAGGTGGGAAATGGTCGCCGGACACACTGGCTTATCCCAAATATAAGTATATGGTCTATGCGAAACCACGGTGAGATAAGTTACGATTGGATTCAATTCTTAACCGGACACGGTTGGTACAAGAAGTACCTCTATAGGGTCAGCCATGAAAATTAAATCTATAGGGTCAGTCATGAAAAACAAATGCGATTTTGGAACTGGGTCGACTTCTCGAAAAAAAAATGAAAATATTCCAGGCGGAGATATATGCCATTTTATTGGCAGCAAAAAAATGTTTGCGGCAAAAATGTAGGAGTCGCGCCACTCAAATCTATTTTGACAGTCGGGCAGCATGATTAACACTAAACAGCAACAACATATCGAACCATTTGGTGTGGAGTTGTCATCAGGGGCTGCTGAATTTTGGTCAATTGAACGAAACATTCCTTATGTGGGTGTCGAGGCACCAAAGTACTAAATTCACAATGGTGGGGCTAGAACCACCTTTTGCCATCCGGCTATTTACTGTCAAGTCTACTCCGAAGGGTGAAATTGCAAGGATTCACGCAGCCAAATGAAGAAATTTGAACTTCTGCTGGCAGGCGAAAAACCGTTTGGAAGAACAGCTAGAGCGGCATTTTTATCGCCCCCTAAGAAGTGGGACATGAAAACCCTAGTTGGGCTTTTAACGGGACACTGCCCCTTAAACTACCACATGGAAACAATTGGAGTGGTGATCTCGGCCATATTCAGCCACTATGAAAAGAAGGAAAAAGAGACGACCCTGAGTTTCATATGCGGCTTGCCGCCTCCTCAGACCTCAGACGAAGATACCTACTAAGGTCAACGAAGAGTCTGCGCATTCTCTGTCTCTGAATAGGTGATTCTCGGGGAGAGTGTGGAGAAAATGTGGGAGGCTCTAGTCGGTAAAAGTCCGGCATGCGTGTCATAGATTTCAGATGCATTTAAAACCAGTAAAAAAAACAAGTGCGGAGCTGGACGCTTCGGGTATGAGAGGTTTTGTGTGCAAAGAAGCGATAACTTTGACCTACCATAACATTGTTAGTGATAATGTGTACTTGGTAGGACCATGCTCTATATTATACCCGACATTACTGCAAAATTGCGTAGTGCTAGAGTAAAATTAAGGAGGCTTTGGAGCCAATTACAGTTCTATCCTTTCCACCAAATTTAGCGTCAATCACTATGACCGTCTCCGAGAAAAATGCATGTGACCGACAAACAGACAGACAGACGTAACGGCGGAACTCTGATGTCAAAGAACGCCGCAAGGCCTGCCTCAAGGCCAGAAGGCGCAGTCAGCGAAGTAGAAACCGATCTGGATACGAGCCAGTAACGTAACAGTAAACGTGAACATTTCAAGCGACTGTGTAAGGAAGCTGCATGGATCACTGGGGTGGCGCCTATAAGACAATAATATCGCTCCCGAACGTTCTCTTGCCCGACTCTGCTTAATGAAGGATCTTTTTCCAGAGAATGTGAATACCGCTAACTTCCCACTGTTGAAATAGACACCGGTGAAGTTCGAAGTGAAAAGGAGGTCTTCGAAGCTGCGGAAAAATAGTTAGATATAAAGCTCTCAAGGCAGCAGTGAAAATTGCTGTTTACCGAGGCTTTCACCACATGCCTTAAAGAAGGGGATTCGTATACAAGGGAAGAAGCAGAAATTAATGCTAGTCCCCAAGACAAACAAAGCTTTAGGTTTAGCTTCGTCCTACAGGCCGATATCTCTTCCAAATAATACTGGCAAACTATTCGAACGAGTAATCTATAACAGATTACTTCAAATTGAGGATGGCGGTCTCTCTGAGAATCAGTTCGGTTTCCGAAAGGTGGGGTCTACATCGGATATAGTTCTCCCTGTAGCACACAACCAAGACCGCACTTGACGAGGACAAATGTTGTGCAATGATCACCCTCGATGTAAAGAATGCCTTCAATTCCGTTAGTTTGAGTAAGATACTTGAGTCCTTAATCAATTTAGTCGTGCCGAAGTGCCTGGTGCGTATCATTGCCGACCTCCTAATCGATAGGCTTCTATGTTGCGCATCAGATGAGGGAATGAAATTATACCAAACGACATGTGGAGTTCCACAAGGGTCCGTCCTAGGGCCACTCTTGTGGATTATTATGTATAAGGGAGTATTGACGCTAGACCTTCCTACTGGTGTGGCCTCCATTGGTTTCGCGGAGGATATTAGTGTGACGGTTGTTGCACGCCTCCTCAAAAAAGTCTAGCTTTATGCATATAAAGCAGTCTATGAGATTAAATCCTGGTTAGAGAATGATGATCTACAGCTCGCAGAACATAAGACGTAAGTAGTACTTATAACCAAGCGGAGAAAGAGGACGTCCCTGAATATCAAAGTTGGAAACAAACAATTCATTCCAAGCCTGCTCTTAAGTACTTAGGCGTAATAATTGGCCAGAGGCTAAACTTCTGGAGGGTGCAGCAAAGGCATATAACATCGGAGCGCTGATTGCCAGAATCCTACCAAATATAGCTGACACAAAGTCGAGCCGTCGACTCCCTATTTCGAAGGTGGTCAGTTCGATCCTACTGTATGCATCCCCAATATGGGCAGATGCACTGAAAAATATAGCAAATAAAAGAAAGATTGGAGCTGCGTATCGCATAAGTGTACTCCGAACATGCTGCGTTTTCAGACCAATATCCAATGAAGCAGCTTGCGTGATAGCAGGAATTGTCCCGATTGAGATTCTGGCGAATGAAAGTCAACGACTTTACGATCGAGCGTATCTCACCGAAGAATCTCCTGAGCGTTGGCGAGAGTTCACACGAACGGAAACTAGCACGGAATGGCAGGACAAGTGGAACGAGTCAGAAAAGGATCACTGGACTCACAGAATCATATGGGATATCCGGAAATGAGTCGAGCGACCGCAAGGTAAAGTAGGTTTCGACCTAGCTCAATTCTTGAGCGGGCACGGAGGCTATCGAGCATATCTGTATCGTTTTGGGCATGATAATTTGCTATATTGCCCAAAGTGCCCAAATATGGCAGAGGACGCAGAACACGTTCTTTTCATTGGCAAGATTCGCAGCTCAAAGGGCTTCATTGAAAGCAACAACCGGGGAGCACTTTACGCCTGAAAATATAATGGGAACATATGGTGAAAACAAAGGGGATATGGACTGAAATCGAAAAGGAGATTGTGACCATTACTAAGAAACTTAGGCAGGAAGAAGTTAGCAGGACGAATGAACGCGAGAGAAACACGAATGTTAACACGAAGGCAGTATGAATTCTAATCCAACCCTACGACCTAATACCAAATGGGAGTGCCGCGGGGAGAGTGCAAGGAAAAGGAGGTGGTTTTACTGGGTAAGAGTCCCACATAACCATTTGGCAAGAGCCAGCGGTAGCTTTTGAAGTTTTTCACCAGACAAACGGACAGACAGACAGACAGCAAACCCATTTACATAAGGTTTTGTTTTACACAAAACCGTAAAAACGAGGGTAATCACTTCTATAGTCTGAGTCTCCCTATTTCCGCAGAACAAAAGCCAATTCCAGACAACTTATGTGCCAATCAAACTTTCGTAAAACCAATTTTCGAACGTGTATTATTCCACAACTTCCAAATTGTTCGAACAAGCCCAATCCCATTCTAAAAAAAATATTTTCCACCAGATAATCGCAAACAAGTTTATTGGAAATGTGCCCAATTTCCCTCCAAGTCTGATGACTGTTGGAGACATTTTCTTGGCTATCAGCCGAACTCCATGGAAGGGTACGAGAGGCCTTTCCCGTGTAATATAAAAGTAAAATTCAGAATTGAACAAAAGGAATTAATGTCCGGTTGGTTTTTCACGAAAAGGTACGACAAACACAAGTACATACGCGTAAGTATTTATATAGTGAAATTTTTTCCCGGAATGTAAGGATGTGGAAACGTTCTACTTTTGAATCGCTAACAAGGACGTGCAACAACCCATTTTCACGCCTGTCCTGCTTTATCTGACGAGGTCAAATTTCTCTGGATTGCAAAATATATCAATCAACCTTCCGCTATACTTGGCATCCGGCCACAATTTCTGCAACCCTTCGACCCGCTTTTTATCCTCTCTTATCTGGTGTTGTCCTTTTTCGGTCTATTTCAGTTTGTAATGTCCTTTTCAATTATCGCTGATTTTCCTGAGTATTAATTTCTACCGAAATTAGTCAAATGAATTTTACAGAATGAATGGATCCTGTTGGTAACTACAACCAATTCAAAGGAGAAGCAAATAGTCTGTAAATAATTATCCTGTTCGTCGAAAATGGCTGCGCTCCTTCACATTTCAACCACAGGACAAAATATTTCATGCGCTTCCCGCATATTCAGCGAATGCTGCATGCAAATTAACCAAGGTAGAAAGTTTAAATGTTACAACAAGCACGCTTGACTGTGCATTTTGAAAAGGACTCTGGCACGACAAAAAAATTCCTGGAAAATATATTTTATTGCAATTCTCGGCCACTTGTCATGAATGGGTTTTTTTTTAAATTCGTACTGAAAGACTGTGCCTGTCCTCAAATCGTTCTACAGGATAATTCGCATTGACGATAAATGTGATCCACTTTGTTTTTGTATATTTTGAAGAAGGGAAGGATACTTGACTTTCAGTTCCAAATACAGTAGAGTCCTTTCTCTTCACTGGTTTTTATTTGCTACTCCTTATTATATTCCAGAACTAAACTTTGCAACGCAAAAACTGCCCCGCCCTAAGCAAGTAATCATATGTAACTCTTGATGCTCACTTCGAGATATTTAGGGGTTGATTCGGGGAAGCAACAAATGCTATGCGCTGCATCTACAATGGATGGTCCTTAGCTCTAGTCAGTTTCCTGAGGAACAGGAAGGTTTCTGCAATATGATAACCGAGTTGTGGGAATACGCTGAATTTTAATGGTTAAAGTTTAATATGGCCAGCACCCGTAACAGTCACTCAAAAACAAGGTAGAACTGCTTGATCTACCGAGCCTTCCGCTCCACTACATGGCCCCGAATTACCATCCCTACTCCATCAGAAAATAATGAAATATATTCCCTTTGCCCGTTTCATTTTCGACCAGCAAAACGTTGTGAACAAAATCGAGTTGTAATCCAATGTTAATGGGGTCGTTTTAGTAATTTATATTGCATCCGAAGTTACTTATCTCTGGGCTACTTGTTATGGGAATTAGTCCTGTACAAGGCTGGTCTTGTTACAACCGATGTCTGTACTTTGGAAATTCTATCAGGGGTTTGGTTTGTGCATAGAAATGGAGACATTAAATGAGATAGAGCGGCCAACGGAACGTTGTGGAGGGCTGAGTTCTTTTGATATAATGCCAAACCCTGCGAGGATATTGGAGTTTGTTGTTTTTAAACGAAATTTGTCAGTGTATTGGCTAATAATTTACTAATTTATTGTCGGTTTGCTTGTGTATTCATAATACAATGCATGTACTATATAACAGGATACGTCATTGGATGAGAGGGACTTTTGCATGTAAATTATACCCAAAATTGGAAGATAAAGTTTTTGAGCAGATTGTAAACAAATGCAAACAATGTTTTGGGTTTTTGGTCGGAAATGTTTCTGTAAATTAGTAGTCAAATAACATGATTGAGGTTGCAGATGGAAGCAATGGTGAATTGATCTGCCTAGAGGCTGCACGCTATGCAGGTTTACAATTCGAAAACGTTGATATGTTTCCCGTTGTGAAAGCATCAGAAAATCTAATTTCACAATCAATAAATAACATAGTTGTAGTCCTATTAATTGCTACTATTATTATTCTGTTCCCTACTTCCAGACCTTTCAGCTTTGCATCTGGTATTAAGTGTTCTCCCAGATGTATCGACCTACTTTGCACAAGTGCCGGACACTGTCCCAGGACGTGTATAGGGGTTTCGTCCTGCTCCTCACAAAACCTGAAGGCAGTGTCCTTAGATATCCCTAGCTTCCCTAGGTGATAGTTCAGCCGACAATGACCAGTGAGAATTCCCACTATGATTCGGAGGTTCTTTTTGGTGAGGTTTAAGCAATCCTTTCTGCGCATGGGTTCGTATCCCCCAATAAGCACCCTAGACGGCTCCATCCCTGGTAGGCCCGCCCAGTATAGTTCCCTCAACCGTTCCTCTTCATTTCTTAGTGTCATAGCCATGAAACCGTTTCCGATTCCACAGAAGGGTTCTGGCCCGTGTAAAGGCATCCCTGCTCCCTTCTTGGCTAGTTCGTCCGCTGCCTCATCGCCTCCCCACCCAGCATGGCCCGGAACCCAGACTATCCAGACCTTGTTGGACGAGCTTAGTGCATTCAGTATCTGAAGGCATTCTCATACCAGCTCAGAGTTCACCTAGTTGGACCTAAGTGCCTTGATCGCTGCTTGGCTATCAGTCAGAACAGCAATGTTCTACCCCCTGTAGTTCCTGTAGATTAAAGGAAGCACATCCGTCTATGGCGTATATTTCTGCCGGGAATATGCTAGGGTACCTGCCCATTGGCTCGAAGTACATTTTCCTTGGACCAATGACACCGGCACCCGCTCCCTCTGCTGTGAGGGGGCCGTCAGTGTACCAAGTAATCAGTTGCTTGTTTAAGCCGTATGCCGCAGCCACACTCTCTCAGTTTGCCTTGTTACCCCAATGTGTTTCAAACTTCTTATCGTTGTCATGTTACCCCTTGTTATCAATAATTCGGGATACCGCCTAGAAAAAATATCAATCTTCCTTCATTTAGGCAGCTCCTCGCCTCACTAATACTCCCAGCCATCTTGAATATTGCCCTCCTTGCCTGCATATGTTTGTGTAGATGGAGAGAGGTTAATCCCAGGATGACCTCCAGAGATGCTGTTGGGCATGTCCTCATTGTCCCAGTGATACACACGCAAGCCAGTCTTTGGAGCTTGTGTAACTCCCTGGCTTGTGTACTGAGTTCGGTTCTTTCTGCCCAGATTACCGCTCCATAGGTAATCATTGGCCTTACTATTGCAGTATATATCCAAAGTAGTATCATCAGGCTGCAACCTCATTTTTTTCCTGTTATGGATCTACAAGTCATCAGAGCCCTCGTGGCTTTCCGACAAGTGTTTTCGACATGTGCCTTCCGGAGTAATTTTTGGTCTAGCGTGATTCCCAAATATTTGACCTTTCTTTTTCGTTTTACCTCCATATTATGTAATATTATGGCTCTCAGGTGATCAAGCTTGCGCCTCCTAATGAATAGTACCATGGTGGTTTTGGTTGGGTTGATCCGCAGTCCCGCCTTCTGCACCAGGCACTAGTAACCCTTAGTCCACTTTGGATTCTATCTTATAGGGTATCTTCATATTTGCCCCTACAGATTAAAACAATGTCGTCCGCGTAACCCTAGACTTGTATTCCAGTATTTGTTAGCACGGCCGGGAGTTCGTTCACCACCTACTCCACTTAAGTGGCGATAGTACCCCGCCCTGTGGACAACCTTGAGTAGTGTTCATGACAATAGAATTTGTACCTGTCGGTACTTCTATTTGCCTAATTTATAGTATTTCGCTCACCCACAATGCCAGGATGTTTCCCACTCCCTTGCGGCTCAGGGTATCTTGTATCTCTATGTGCGATGTGTTGTCGAATGCTCCTTCGATATCCAAAAACGCACACAGTGTTATTTTTTTGTTTGTATGGAATCCCGTAATATATTTGTCAGCAGATACAGAGTAGTTTCAGTTGATCGTCCTGCCCGGGAAGTGTGTTGACAGTTGTGTAGGGAATTACGCTTTAGAACGTTAGTTCTAATATAATTGTCTACGACTTTCTCCACTGTTTTGAGTACGAACGATATTAGGCAAATTGGCCTGAAAAACTTAGGGTAAAAGGGATCCTTTTTACTCGCTTTCCGAATAAAGATCACTTTTTCCCGCCTCCATGCCTTTGGTATGTATCCCAGTGCTATGCTCCCCCTTACCACCCTGAGAAGAGACTCTAAGATAATTCCTAAGCCTCTCTGCGTTAGTGCTGGGAAAATCCCATCTACTCCGTGTGATTTCAGTGGTTTAAAAGTTCCCGCTGCCCACTTTAGCCTAGCTTCTGAGCATATCTCTTTTACTATAATAGTTTCCAATTCTCCTTTCTTCCCCTTTTATTCGTTGTTGGGGTGTCAGGCAGAATGTTATCGCCTGCCACCGTGGGGTAGGACCCTGGGAAAAGAGAAGCTGGTGTTCTCTGTCCTCCTCATTCTTATTTCCTCAAACAGATAGAGCCGTCTTTGGCTACAGCTTTGTAAAGCCTCGTTGCTTCCGTGATCTGTTCAATCCCTTTGTAAAATTCTCTGAAGCTGTTCCGTTTTGCTTCCCTGATCGCATTGCTATACGCAGTCAGTGCATTTGTGTACCTATACCAGTCCCCGCTTTGTTTTGCCCGATTGAAGAGTTTTCGTGCCTCTGTTCTCATTCTGGCCAGATTCCTGTTCCATCCTTGATGACTTAACTGTCTTAGTCGGACAGCTGGCCTCATATGCGTCAATGACGACTGTGTTGAGGTTTTCCACCCCTGTGTCTAGTTCCAGTTCGCTCTTGATGTCAGCGCCCCCTTGAAGGTGGGAAATGTTGTTGCTCAAGTGCGTTGCATAGGATTCCCAGTCCATTCCCCTGGGATTCCCAGCCCGTTCTCCTGGTATTCCTTATTATTCTTTTTATTTCGGAGTTACCCTCAATGTCGAATTTTATTATCCTGTGATCAAACATAGAGGATTCATCCAACACCCTCCAATTCCTGACCATTCCGTTCATTAGAGTATTTTCTAGAGTTATGCCTAGTAGCTGCTGTCTAGTGCTGGCCACAAATTTTGGAGTGTTCGCTAAGTTATATATATAGCTTCTAGCTAAGACTAAATTCAAGAAGGTACTCACCTCTTCGATTGGTGTTGCTGCTTCCCCAGACCTTCGTGATGAGCGTCTGCATCACAGTCGAGGAGAAGTGGTAACGCCCTCTTCTCACAATAATTCACCAGTTTTGCGACTTATTCCGGTGGAGCCCGGATTTCATCTTCTGGGAAGTATCCTGATGCCATGACTGCCTCACGAGTGCTCATGCCGGTTTCCAATGAGGCTTGGATAGCCACAAGGTCCCCGGCCAAAAACTCTGAAAGACATATGTATTTTAAATCACGCTTAAGAATCATGCAAGCTCTTGGTTTTTCACAAGAGGAGTCCTAAGTTGCCTGCATGGTTCGTCCTTGCAGACAGCGAATCTGCCCTCGGTACACTCAGGGCTCCTGAGCCAGCACTATTCCAATGTTCTTCTTCGAACTTGCCCTTCGAAGTTGGTTGGTTTCTTGGTCTCTCTGGCTTGAAGAATGCTTCCATCCTCGTAATAGGTGGATCCAAGTGGATTTTTTTTATAAGGCGAGAATTGAAAAACGCTGGGATTCGGAAAGGAAGTTGGCGAGAAAAGGGATGGATATCGTGGAGGCGTAGTCGAAAAGTCAGGAAGTTAGTTTGATGAGCTAGCGGTGAATAGTTTTGTTGTTGTAACGATGTTGATCAAGTTTTGGTAAATTTATGCGTGGACGTAAGGCGGCAACATGAAAATCGACCGAAAATATAGTCTGCCAAGAGGACGTGATTAACGAACGGCAAAACATTTGTCAAAGAGGAACTTGCTTTGCTACCGTTAATGTGAATTTCCCCAGTTTCGCACTGGAAGAATCGTATAGTGATTTTGTGGTGAAGTTTAAGTTTCTAGATCTTCCTCCTTGAGTGCGCGACATCCATAGAATATCGCATTTGTAGCCTCCAAGTGTTTGTGGTCGGAGTGTGTGCGTGACATCCGGGATCCGGAGTGAAACTAGCCTGCTCTCTGTCGATCAAGTTTTCGAGATGTTGTTTGATGCGTTCTAAGATGATTTTAACCATTGTCTTTGCGACGGCAGATACATCTCCAGTGGTCACATCCAAATGGATGTTTGGAACATTAACGATCATCCCCTTTTTTCCACCCTGTGGGGAATTTCTCCAATTCCCAAGATTTCCATACCAGTAGAAGCAGCAGACCTGTAAACGTCATGGCATACACTGCGTTCCACGACTCCATAAAGAGCCCGATTTTATGACGCTCCTTCGGGATGTAGCCGAGAAAAGAGCATTTCTGATCGCGGCTCAATACCATCGATATTCTTATCTGCCGTCCATCTAAAACTTGCGGAAAGGAACACCATTCTATGCTGCGGATGGATTATCTCTGGTCCGATAACACCTCCACAGGAGCTAATATTAGCACCAGTTTTGTAAATACGAACACAATAAAAGACTAGAACAATTTTGAATTCAGGAAGAGGTAGTTTCTCGGGGGATGCTTGGTAAGGAATAAGGAGAATGTGAAGCTCACTATCAAGCAACCACCAAACAATTAGAAGATGGACGATTCGAAGTGCAGCTCCTATTCAAGGCTGACCCAAGGGCAAACCTGGCACCATCGACTAAGTCTGCAATTCTGAAATACGAAGCGCACGAGAAGAGGATGCGAAGGAATCCACAACTGCTTCGAGAATACAACGATTGCCTGCAAAATTATCTGGACTGTGGACACATGGAGGAAGTGCCAACGGATGGTTTACCGTCATATTATCTACCACATCATGCGGTCGTCAAGGAATCCAGCACAACGACTAAGGTGCGAGTGGTCATCAATGCATCAGCAAAACTACATCTGGGAAATCCTTGAATGACTTGTTGTTGATAGGACCAACCATACAAGATTCGATCTTCGCACTTTTTTTACAACGGCATATGTATCTCGTCTGGATAGCTGAGTGGTTAGAGCACAAGGCTGTCGTACGGAAGATCGCGGTTCAAATCTTACTGTTGGCAGTGGAATTTGTATCGTGATTTGACGTCGGATACCAATCGACTCAGCTGTGAATGAGTACCTGAGTCAAATCAGTCAGGGTAATAATTTCGGGCGACGGCAATGCTGACCACATTGCCTTCTACAGTGTTTTGAATGAAGTGCTCTAACACACTTCAAGGCCCTGAGCCAACATGGATTGTTGCGCCAACGATTAGTATTATCTTCTAGCTGATAAGGCACACACCATCTATCATTTCGGCCAATGTCTTTAATGTTCACCCTCTCTCTCCACACTTCGTACTTCTCTTCGGGATGCTCGTAAGAAGGTCCTTGTCGAAATCTCCCATTAGCTTGCCCTATGAGCTTACCGTGAAACTGCACTTTATTCAAACTAAGAGCCGGTTCTTCGATGATGAAAAAACCTTGAATAAAAATGTTACTATCTATCTAACAACCGTTTCTGATAGATGGAATAAGCTTCCTTGATTGCACTTAAATCTCTTCGTTTGACTCTTTAGAAAGTAGCCACTCAAACTGGACCTTGTTCCTTGATATGAATTCTAGAACATGTAGACTGAAGGTAGCTTTCAGATCCATTTAAAATGCACTGCAAGCATGTGAACTTACAAATGTAAACAGCACATACTCTGAAGATCTATTAATAAATCCCTTCTATCCCTCAAAATACCTTTGCCAATGCAAATATCCAGAAAGAATCAACCGATGGAAACATTAGCCCCGCTCTAGTGTTGAATAAATATGCAATCTTTTCCATTACTCCACCTTGGCATGTCTCTTCAGTAAAGTCCCCTAAAACTACCCAAAAATGCAGGATGCCTACACAAAGTATCTTATTCTAGACTAAGCCACATGCATTCGAAAAGAGTATTACATTCTAACAAAATCGACCAGACCCCATGTCGAGTATTCTGAGAGTCATTCAACGTTCCACACAGAACATGGCTCACCATGCATTCTCTAATATTAAATTCAGGTCGTTGCATTTTAATTAGGGAAAACGTTCGGTTGGATTCCGGGTCCGGATATTTTACTCACTTAGCTAATGAAAGTGCATGCCAGGCGAAGTGTAATTGAACATCTTGCATATGGTTGTGACGAGCGGAGCACAGCGTGTGGCGGACTCCTTTTTGGACCTTCAGATTCTATTGAAATTGCAGGACTGAGAAAGTTCCTACTTCCGCATGTATGCATGGGGTTGAACCTGGAATTGCTTTTTACTCAAAGCGGATGGACCAGACATGAATGAAGACGATTTCAGTTTTTCAACTTAGAAAATCAATTTGATTGTGTCACATCGTTTCACTGAATATTGGAAGCGAAAAAATCCTTCTGCCGAAATGAAGTTGATATTCATGATTTAAAGTGAACCGAACTCAGGTGTAATTTTTTCACATTATGTGGGGTTGGAAATGCAGTATAATTATGAGAGTCCTCAATGAGCCTTTTAGGGCTGCCTGCCAAAAGATCTGGCAACTCGATTTCTTGTAATTGAGAAAAATTGCAGAGACTGTCTGCGATGACTAATGTCCTTTCCAACTTTCGACTCATTCTTCGAGATTTGCCCATCTCAGAAACGTCGTCCACTCTTCTTGATAGGATGTGTCATTTTCCATAATTAAAGGCCTGATCCGGATGCAGTCGCGAGGCTTTCAAATCACCATTGAGGGTATCAAGCTAACGTTGCTTTAGCCGACCTTTCAGTATTTTCCCATCGACTTCGACTTTAGACCAATCTTGGTAATTGAATCGTTCGCGCGAATTACGTGACCAAATCATCGAAGATGCCTCTCTCGCAAGTTTTCTACGATCGGTGCAACCCTATATCAGCCGCCGATATCCTCATTTCGGATGTGATCATAGCATATTACGCCACTGGTCCAACATACAATTTTCGTCTCCATTACCGCGAGGTGCCGATCATTGTCTTTTATAGTCGCTCAATAGTCAGAACCATAGAGGGTGACTCGGACCTTCAATAATTTTTATTAACTTATCATCATTGACTCAATATTGGTTGATAAAACTACTATCAGACCCGTCCCTTCGCACACACAAGGCGGATTAAAATTGGCTGTAGGAAGGATACACATAAATAAAATCGAATATAGATGAGAAGAAGAGCGAGAAACTTCTGAAATCCAGTACCAGCGGTTTTTGAGAGTATGAAAACGGACTACCGCATGCCGATATCTAATGACCGCTTCAATGGTGAAGTACAACTGGTTTCGTAAGCAGACTCATTCAGATGTTCGATTATTCGTAGATCCCCACCTATATGTGCAAAAACCTCAGTGATTGAAAGCGGTTTCTACAGGGAAGGGTGCAGTGGGAACAAGTCGAGAAAAGTACACTCTAACACTTAATCACCCGAGTGGCATAAGATGCACTGTGGAATAACATCATCGAGCTCTGAGGGTTTATCAAGGAACGAAGTATTTTAGTAGAAGATAAAGGTAATAATGGTGACATACGAAGACCTGGGGCGAAAAAGAAGTGAAAGCGTAGAGAGAAAAGGGGGCTAAGGCAATGCAGCTGCTACTCCAAGTGAAAAATGCCGCTTTTAATTAAGCAAAAGACGCTGCTTCTAATAACTGCTTGGCGATACCTCTTGGAATAGTATACAGCGTAGTAATAAAAAGGCAGAGAGGAGGAAATTCACACCAGCTGTCCTGCTCGCTCCTTCTTAGAGGAATTGTTGCCTTAATGTTTCCTCACCACTAAAACATCCTAAGGCAAACGATGATCCAATTAAGCAAGTAAGCGATACCTCCATTTACCGAGGATTAACTTTGGGAATGGGTTGCATCATTGGTGGCAATAGGACCACAGTTTTGGATGGCATTCCCAACAAAGCTTTCAAGTTGGCAGTGAAAACTAAACTCAGCTTACTCACCAACAGCTTCATGAAGCACAGCGACAAAGCAAATCCACCAAGCCACCAGGAGACTTGGCATCATATTACCCGATCTGGTTACTGAGCACAGCGGGAAAAATGATGAAAGGAGTCATCTACAACAGACTACCACCTACCGTCGAACGCGGTATTTGCATGTTGGAACATCAATATGGGTTTCGGCGTATCCACTTCAATAGGTACTACAAGCATGATGATAAACGAGATAAGAGATAGAGTAAACTCTGTCAACTGGAACCGAATTAAAGGGACATTGTCTTAAGTTAGTGCTCCTAGATAATTGATGAGTTTGGTCAAAAATTACCCCTTGAAGAAGATTCATTGATATGGGACAGATTAAAGCCAAAGAAAATATATGGTCACACCTGCAGTACCACGAAGCACGATACTGGGTCCTCTACTGCGAAATGTGATGTACAATGGAATGCGTGTGTGTCCCGTCCCAGAAGCAACTACAATTGTCGGCTTTATGGATAACTTGACGTTGGTTGGTACAGCAAAGCACCTAGGGGATGTCCAGTGAAAGCCAACCTGCCACAGTTGCTGCACAAGGCGCGAAAATGACGGCCGGATGTTAGGACTGCTGGCTTTAAATCAGCCAGTATCTACAGAGCTCGCACATTTTTTAGAGAGATTGGAGCGACTGTTGACCATCCTCGTTGTGGTCGCCAAACTACCTCTGCTCCGGACAAAAGCAGAAGATCTGTTGGTGAATTCAAAAAAGTTCGTAGCGTTCGATGCACGAAATGGCAGAGGTCCTTGGATCAATGACGGTAGTTTCTAAAATATCGTCAAACAATTTGGGAAACCGGAGGTTGAACGCGTCAAGTATGAAAGGGTATTATAACTCTGTTAGCAATAGTACGATTTCCACCAAACTTGGTAGTATCATGCTCTATAGTATAGCCTCTATTACGGGTTGATGATTCTAGTATAAACATAAGATGGGTTCGCAGTCAATTTCTAAAAGATATAGTTATAATAAATACGGTAATATGCTATTATTAACTTTATTCAAACTGCAATCAGTATAGGGGGTATTTTGAGACCTGGATACCATGCACATGGGCCTCCATATTTCCTTAGATTTCTGGGTGGAATAGTTTCTGAAAGCCGGTCCTTCAAGTAACTGACCCATTTCAAACCCCGACACTCCTCTCCTTTGCAATCAATGTCGAGACCTTTCATTTAATACCACACATGACAATATTCGGTGAAACAAAAATGTACACGCCTTTTTACTTGTATAGAGACCCCCCGTAGACACCAACTACAATATTACCCACTTCTTCATGTTACTTCTTTATGGAACGACGTATCTTTCTAAGATTCTTGCACATCTGAAAGCGTGGTTATCCCAGTTGCCGTCGCAATTCGCGATGGCAGGCTTCACGATGGACGCCACTAAATTCAATCGGACAACGAATCTGTCGCACTCGTCGCCGTCGTGCTGAGGGAGTGGTCCTACGGCCGGTTGAAGGACTTGCTTACCAGACGCTTGTCGATACGTGAAACAGCCAAGCTGAATCACTTGCTGACGGATCTAACGCTTGACAAAGACACCCTCAGCCAGCTGCTTCAGAAAATAAAGCAGCTGGATAGAGACAACGTTTTCCCGGAGCTCTCGAACTCCTTGTGGCTTCAGCGACCGCCCGACGGCGCTCCCCTGGAGGTTTTGGCCGCGACTGCGGTGTATGTGAGCCCCGTGATGTGTGGAGGTGTGGGGGTATTTCGCGAATCCGCCGACGTGGCGAAATTGAGGAGGCAATTGGCCGCGCTAATGGCAAGTATGACCACACTGACCGCGGCAGTGAATGCTTTGCGTTCGAGAAATCGGTCGCGAACTCAGTCGGTTCGCATCTAACTCCGGCGTGTGTTGGTATCACCGTAGGTTTGCAAATTAGGCCGCGAAATGTACCAGCACATGCGTTCTCCAAAAAACTTAGTTTGCTGGGGGGCTCGCGAAGTCTACCCAAATTACAGCAACACGTCGCTTTACAGTGTACGAGCCCTTAATTGACGCAGTTATCTAGTAGACACAATCTCGGAAATCTCGATCCTCCAAGCTATTTGCTCGGCAGCTGAAGTTAGCGGCAGCAAACGCCCATTACAAATTACGGCTATAGGCAAGTAGACAAGAGTCTTGACTTGCATCGGGCCTTTTCGGGGCGATTCATTTTTGCTAAACATTAGTGTCTCTATATTAGGCGTAGACTTCCACAGTCACTATGGACTGCTGGTAGATATGCATCATAGGTTCCTCATAAGTCCCGCAACCTCTTTTTGGTCGTCGGGGTAAATTTCAACTTGCTCTAACAAAAACACTTTTTCTATCGTTTTTGAGGATGTTGCCCATCGACGCATTCAAGCACTCCTCCAAAATATCACAATATTACTACAGAATGTAGTCTCAGTTAACTAACACTAGCTGTTCCCGAAATAGTTTGAACGGAAATTTAAGCAGAGTATATGCAGACGTTCCATCAGCAGTTAGTCATCTCCACTCTGTTAGGTCCCCAAGCACAATGGCGACCTTGTGTGAATTATAGACGCCTGAATGCTCAGACGATTTCTGTCCGGTACCCGATTCCTCTGTAGCTCCCGAAAATATTCCAAAGACAGCAATTAGTATACCTTTTAGATTATTGGAGTCCACTCGAATGACTTGCCGCCTGTACAATGCGGAAACGGAAGTCAAAATTTCGTCTACTTGAATGACGTTCTGGTCGCACCTTCCGCCGAGCCCAAATATTTGGCATATCTTGAGTGCATTTTCCAACGCCTCCTTGAAAATGGTCTCATTCTTAGCGTTTAAAAATGCAAATTGCTGCAACAGCAGGTCCAAGTGATTGAAATCACTAAGCAACAGCTGATAGACGCTACATTTTTGGCGATCCCTCAACAAGATGCACCTTTGGCCGTCTTCGTCGTTGCATACACCACAGTGGGCGTTGCTCTTCACCAGAGGGTGAATTAAAGCTGGCAACCGTTGGGTTTCTTCCTAATTCCGTTTATCGTTATTGCAGTCCCGTGATCGTGAATTAATAGTCGCGTATCTGATCAATCAGCATCAAGTTCTTCTTCCAAAATTCCCCGCAGCCGTCCACGAGAAGTTTGCTGCCAGCCCTGCTAAGCTGGTGTACGGGGAGAACCTTCACTTCCCGGTGACCTGGTCGACATTAGAGACGTCCTTGGAAAGACCAAATTGTTGCATCTACTACGAGAGGCCGTTCTCAAATTAAAGCCTCCTCCGCCATCTCGTCACATGCAACAACCCTAGAGAACTTGAAGTATGTACCCATTTCCTGGTGAAAATTGATGGCCTCCAGAAGCCGTTGCAATATATGTCCTCGAGCGCAGGGAGGACTCATTCAGTCTGGACGTGGGTGGAAAGCCCAAGAGGATCTCCTTGGACAGGCTAAAGTCTTTCTTCCAGGAAGCAGACAGCGCTGAAACGAAGCAAGAGCACTGCGTTGGTTTTGACGTCCGTCAGCCGACTGTAGCCAAATAGCCCCACGACGGCTACTCTCACTGAAACCCCTAGGTTTCAGCTGTGGTGCAGTCGTACCAAGCACAAGCTAATGTGCGGCGTGCAATCGGCCGGAAAGACCGTGGCCGGCTGCGAGGCCGGTTAGAAAAAGAGGGACTTGTCCGGAATCGGTTGAAGAAGCCCATGCCTGATCGTTTTGACGTAAAAAAGAACTGTTTGAGTGAGATTTTCAATTGAATAATTATTCAATATTTTAATAAATCAAAATAATTCTCTAATTAGTAAAAGTGACTAGCATCGTGTAATAAAGTAGGAAATTACTACGCATACGCAGAAAATTGATAAGCGGATGAAAGGTTTCTCTGAACGACATGAAGAGGATTGAACCATTTTCGACAAACCGGCATTTTCTATTTCAAAGGCGATGGTACCACTCTTTTCGGAAACGCTTGCCGTTATGCCGTCAGGTTGAACATGTTCATTTTGTCTGAACTTCAATGGCGAATCTCCTCCGCCTTAAAAATTGGAACAAATTGTACCAAATGGTTCCGCAGAATGAGGACTAGGCAGGGCCGATAAACCCGCACGGAAAAAGGATCAGGAAGTCACAAAAGGCATCCCGAACTGGATTGACTACACAACGACGAACCTGGCAATGAAAACGGAATAACGATTTCTGCATTGTCTCATGGAACACGTGCTCCCTGTACAGAGAAGGAGCTGCCAAACAGCTAGCCGACATCCTGTTCCAACATAAGGCTGATATAACATCCTGGTTTCCTGGACAAGAGCCACTACACCGTATATTATAGTGGCCATCCGGTAAACCAAGTCAGGGAAAAAATGAAACCTGCTACTATTGGCTTTGAAAATTGAAAGGCTATGTACTCTGCGTTTGCGAGACAAATTTAAAAATATAAGCCTCATTAACGTTCACATCCCTACAGAGAAGACTAGCTAAAACATCGAAATCTCACTATGACACTTTAACAGCCAAGTGGAGACGGATTATCCAGCTAGCAGTATTGCACGAAATCAGCATCATCATCATCAACGGCACAACAATCGGTATCCGGTCTAGGCCTGCTTTAATAAAGAACTCCAGACAGAACTCAGTTTTGCGCCAAGGTCCACCAATTCGATATCCCTAAAAGCTGTCTGGCATCCTGACCTACGCCATTGCTCCATCTGGCTCGTCTTCTTTTTCTACCATAGATATTGCTCTTATAGACTTTCCGGGTGGGATCATCATCATCCATACGGAATAAGTGACCCACCCACCGTAACCTATTGAGCCGGATTTTATCCACAACCGGACAGTCATGGTATCGCTCATAGATTTCGTCGTTATGAAGGCTACGGAATCGTCCATCCTCATGTAGGGGGCCGAAAATTCTTCGGAGGATTCTTCTCTCGAACGCGGCCAAGAGTTCGCAATTCTTCTTGCTAAGGAACCTCGGGTCACAATTCCATTGGTATGGTGCTCCGAGCTCAAATAACAATACCACTTCGTATCCCCTCTGACAATCAGGTAAGAATGAACACTGAAGCCATTAACAAGAAAGCCCTAAGTAACATCTACAACATTGAAATGGATGACGCAATTGCAGTTGCTAACAGAGTTCCTGGGCACGAAGCCTCAACAAATGATCTTCATAACCACCATTGTGGTGTCATTAGTGCGGCCACAAACATACGTGCTCCAGTTGCAGAAGAAGTCGGAAGGCCTGGTTCGACGATAAATGTAACCTTGTTCAGAACGGAAGAACGTTGCATACCGGCCAATGCTGTACTCTCAAAGCGCGCCGGTACGGGCAGCAACCTATCACGAACTCCACCGAGTGGCGAAGTGACTTCACAGACGAAAAACGGAAGCCTGGGAGAACCTATAAATCTATGAACTTGAAAAGTACAGGGAGGAACCGCACCAAGGGCGAAAGTTTTACCAGTAAATCGGCAGGATGAAGCCTTATACACCAGTAGTAAAGACCCAATCACAGCCTTGAAATTTACTAGGTGCGATGAGGATAGGATACGGTTCCTTCATATGTCCATCACTGTACCAATAGAACACCTCCCACCCAGCCAATCAGCAGCAAGCAACCATCGCCTTCACGATCGGAAACCTGTCTTAGCCATATTCCTCTTTGAAACCATTTTGTTTACGCGACGATGCTTAGGGAGGCCACTATGAAACAAGATAGATTTCAGAAAATATTTCACCAAGTCTGGTTTTATGCCCCCCATAAATTATCAATTGAAAAGTTTTACCATCAGAAAATAAATTTTATAAAACACAAATCTACATAACTGCAAAACTCTAGGCGAAACCACAGACCACGTGCAAACGCATTTAAACCCCCCCAGCACAATCCAAATAGTCACATTTCAACAAACCTAGATGAAACTCTCACAATTACCTACCAAACCAAAAATCACACAAGAAAACAACTTTGAACAATTCCAACTTTCGCGCTCCAACACCAGCCACCAGCCAATCGAACATCCCGCCCTCACAAACAACCGGTCCCTTATACAAATCCCTGCGATTGGACTTCCTAGGGCAGGGCCAGAAACACACAGCGCCTCTCACATGTACCCGTTTCCCATATAAATCCAACGTGATAGGACATTTCAGGGCGAGGCCTAGCACCGCATCCTATCCCTATCGCACCTACTTGAATTCAAGGCTGTGATTGGGCGCTTACTACTCTCAGGTGATGCTGAAACTTGGCCGACTGAACGGAACATTCCTGATGTAGGTGCCGGCCACTCAAACATCGCTGGTAATGAGGAGAATGGCAGACTGTTTCGTCGAGGGTCTGGATCCACAAAATGGGGGGCCAGAATCAGCTTTTGGAATTCGGTTATCCACTGTCAAGTCTACTCTGAAGGGTGAAATTGCAAGGATTCACGCAGCCGAAGGGAGAAATTTGAACTTTTACCGGCAGGCAAAAATCCTTGTGAAAGAACCTGGGGTCGCCAGAACGGCATTTTTGTTCTCCCTTAAGAAGTGGGACATGAAAACGCTAGTAGGGCTTTTAACGGGACACTGCTCCTTAAACTATCATATGGAAAACATTGGGGTGGTCGTTTCGGCTATGTGCAGCCAATGTAAGGAGGAAGAGGAGACGACCCTGCCTTTTTATGCAGCTGCCCGGCGTCCTCAGATCTCATACGGGGACACCTTGGTAAGCCAAAGGAGAATCTGCACACTCTCTGCCTCTGGAGAATGTTCTCAGATTCGCTAAAACCTGCGAACGCCATAGGCGGGAAGCTGGGTGATTTACAGGAATAGTACAATGGGCCTGCGGCGTTGATGGTGATGATACTAATTTAATCAATCGGTCGTCATACGTTCCATTTATAATGTTCTCCCTTGTTCACTTTCAGTAGATTTTTTAGAAAGCTGCGCTCAGGAAGTTCGAATTTTCAAGGTTATTATTCGAAATGATTTTCCTTCATACAATCATATTTGCCTAGGATATATTTAGGGTCATTCGAAGGATATGTCCATAGTCAATTGTGTTTTTCTATAGACAAAGTAAGTGAATCTCTGTTAAGATGACATTCAATTACCAAGAACCTTGCATAGCCGAAACTAAACTCACCAGCATAGTGGCAGCAAACACGTGTCGACGAACACTTCTATATAGTCACCATTCATCCAATTCTAGAAAAAGCTATAGCGCTTTGTTTGTGATTGACAATAGTCAACTTTAGGTAGTCTTTTAACCTTCCCACTGCTGCTAATTTATGAGACTTTTGAAATGGGCTAATTTGGCTCTGCCAGAGGCTCCTATTCAGTGAAGTATTTCGACAGGAAGTTGCCATTTGAGAACGTTTCCATGTAGGAGTTTCCTTGCAAATCAAGCCAAAGAGAACATATTTTCTTCAGCTTCTCGTAAAATCGACACTCGAACCAAGAGAGATACTTCCTAATAATTAACGAAGGGGGTACGTGGGATTATTTGCCAATGGCAAATGTCACATTATTGTCAACATTCTGAACATTACTTCCTACGCGCTCATTACATAACGTAATTTTGAATCCAATCCCCATCCAATTCCCATTCTCCCAACGGTTCTGAACAAAGAAACATCTCAATCGTTACAATGAATAATTGTTCGCCTCTCATTTTTCATTGATCTGTTGTCATGCGTCTATGAAAATTAATTGTCTCACCTAATTTTCATTGATTAGTGGCAGACATCATCGGAACAATAAATTACACACAATCCATTAATTTTCCGTGACACCGACTTAATTAAAATGTCGAAAAACAGAAGTACAAGGACGTGTTCTTCCTCTCCTGGGACGATGAAAAGCTATAAACTTACGTATGTCACTTAGTTTTATGATACACAGAAGGATTATTCCGAAATTAATTTAGGGACGTTTTTTCCCCAGGTATTAGCCATTCATAGGTTCTGTGCGCAAGCGGTTCACTCAAATCTGAATTCTTCCGGGGCCAGGAGCCTTTTGTTCTTATAATTTTTTATTAGAAATGCTAAGCGTCGAGTTCGGTTTAATTAAGTTGGACGTGAGAGGCAACATTTAATGAGAATACTGAACGGAACTCATTATAAATGCGAATTGAGTGACACAGAAATAGAATTGACAGGAAGATGGGAGCCTGCTGAGAAGAAGACTAAATTTGTTGCCGTGGGAATAGTGTGGACTCAACAATGCCATTCTATTCAAATTGGTAAGATCTTGCTATTTATGGAGTCTTCAATACGAGACAAGAGGGAGCTCATTCAAAATTGTAACAAAGTAATAATTTCGGCATTCCTGGCTTTTCCTACTCGTTTTTCCGTAGGATTCAAGTTCCCAATCCGATTCAATTTCCCTACAAGGGTACGCACTCTAAATACAACTTGATTATAACTAACAAGAGGCTGTGTCCTAACATGACACCTACTCTTGTGAAAATTGAATAGGCTTCTTCGGCCAACAAGGACCCAATTGTCACAGCGACAATAGCATGATTTCCTAAATGCATATCAACTTGACAACCACTAGTCATTCTGTCACATCCAAGTGAATTTACCGATTCGTCACTGTCATATCCACCCGATCCACTGAGGTCTACATAATCGTGTTACCCTTACTTTGGCGTCATTTAAATTTTACGAAAATATCCAATAACCCTTCAAGTTCATTTGATCCCGGTGTACCTTCAAAGCACACCCGGGTGTTGTGCAATATGCACATGTGAGCCCCATGGGGGCATTATTCAGAACACATCTAACTCCCTAAAGAGCATTTCCATGTCAGTGGTACAGAATGCACATTGGTGCATTCCAAATGTATGCACAATGCGTCTTTGTTGGTGCCTGGATCTACGGTGCAACTATTCACTTGCAATGAAAATCTCGGGCAATTTGCAGATGCTCCGAATAAAATCATGGAATTATGCTGATTGGAGCCCTCCGGCAAATCGAACGTCAACAACACTTGGATCCGATAAACATTATTGTTGCTGGCCGTGTTGCTCGTTCCGCAGTTCAGTCATATTGAAGGGAACAATCATTATATTTACCACTGGCTTGTTGAAATGAAAGTTTCAGATCGAACACGCTCGCAGTCTGTCGATATAAACGCATATGTACCTTCCCAACAATTGGATTAACTGGAAACTGCTCCCAGCTTTATTGTAACAGCAATTATCTCGTTCGCATTGAGCAAAACTTGGCACCATCATTCCCATCCTATGGGTAATTGCACAAGTGAAAATTAGCACAATCGCAATACTGTATAGAAGCAGCTTCCAGGAGTAAGTCGAATTATATGCATCAATTATCACCAAACGATGGTCTTTCATGGCTTATTAGCGATATAATTTCCATTAATATCTACATTGTGCAATGAACAGATACGACCATGTGTGTATGTATCCTACAATGTGGAATCGAAAGATGAGTAAAGAAGCCCTCCAAATAAAAATATTCACTACAACAAACCAAACCAAAGGTTTACCGTACAACCAATATCGTACAGAGTAGAAGCTCCACCTCCATTTTGGAAATCTGATCCTTCCTTAATGCGATCCTCTTTTCGCCGTTTTACGTCTTTCGGGTCTTTCCGGACATCATATTACTAACAGCTATCTGACGTCCGCAACCGCACCATCGTTTCATTTGAGGCAGGGTTTGCCACGCCCTCTTTTTATACCTTAAAACCCTTCTGAGCTGGTGAGCTAATTAGGTGGCATGTCCACCATCAGACGGTCATGATATCGCTGACCACTTGGTGGGGTCAAAGAGTAGTATAGGTCCCAGGGCGAAACGTGGATTGGTACCCACGATGGAGCATAAAACCTGGGAAATGCCTGCTGAACCAACACAAACAGCTCTACTACCAAACCCTATCTCCACCTTCCCGTGGTGACCGCTGGGAGCTCTCTCTTAACGAAAAGCTGCAGACGGACAAGGATGAAGGCGAGTCTCCCGCGCCTAAAAATGAGACAAATTGTATCAACTGGTCCTCCAGGTTGGGGCCTGGGTAAGGCTGATAATCCTACATGGAAAACAACTTGTTACGAAGCCACAACAGGACCGGACGCATTATACAATGACGAACCCGGCAACGACAAAGGAATAATTATTTGCGCATTTTCTCATGGAACGTGCGCTCCCTGTACAGAGATGGAGCTTCTGAGCAGCGTTACAGGAAATGCGCTGAACAGGGACCGGTTTCCAGGAGAAGAGTCGTTACACTATATATTATAGTGGCTATCCAGTAAACCAGTGTTGTTATCGGCTTTGAAAACATAAGCAAATGGCTATGCACTCTGCGCTTGCGAGGCAAGTTTAGAAATAAAGCCTCATTAATAATCACGCCCCTACAGAGGAGACTGTAGAGTCGAAGAAGAATATCTTCTACGAGGCAGTAGAACGAACCCTCGGAGCCTGTCCCAGACATGATATCAAAATCACACTTGGGGATTTGACCAGCCAAGTAGGGAAGGAGCCCGTGTTCAGGCGATACGCTGGCTCCCATAGCTTACACCAAAATACAAATTATAACGGACTCCGGATTATTCAACTAGCAGTGTCACACGGAATGGCTGTTGGAAGTACCTGGTTTGCGCGGGAAGCAGGAAAGAATGCGGGCACGCGCAGAGACTTATCACGAACTCCGGCGCGCAGAGAAGCGACTTCACAGACGGAAAAAGGAAGCCTGTGAGAACCAACAAGTCTTTGAACTAGAAAAGTACAGGGAGCAACCGCACCAGGCGCGCAAGTTTTACCAACAAGTCAGCAGGATGAAGCCTTATACACCTCGATGCTCATCCTGCCGAGACAAAGAGGGAAATCTGATTTCCGACAGAATGGGCATATTGGAGCGATGAGTTGAGTACTTTGATGAGCTACTGAACAACCAAAACATCGGCGAGTTGGAGGTCCCGCCAACTGAAGACGACGGACAAATACTCCACCACCAAGTATTGGAGAAACAGTCCGTGCAATTAATCGGCTCATATGTCTCCAGGAACCGATTGAATTACAGCCGAATTGATTAAACATGGAGCCGAACAATTACACCAAGTGGTTCATCAAGTTTTGCTCAAGGTGTGGTCAATGCCTGACGATTGGCAACGAGGCATTTTCTGTCTCATACATAAAAAGGGAGATATGACACAGTGCGGAAATTATAGAAGTATCACATTGCTGAGTACCATCTATAAGATATTCTCCGCTATCTTGCTAGGTCGGATAGCCCCATACGCCCAAAACATCAATGGCCCATACCAAAGAGGCTTCACTCCAGGCAAATCAGCAACAGATCAGATTTTCTCTGTGCGGCAAGCGGTGGAAAAATTGTTGGAATATGGACAACAGTTGCACCATCTATTCATTCATCGACTTCAAAGCCGCCTATGATAGCATAGCCAGGGTAAAACTGTACACGGGCATAAGAGAATTCGGTATTCTCACGAAATTGATAAGCCTGACTAGGCTGATCCTGACGAATGTGCGAGGCCAGATAAAAGCAGCAGGATCACTCTCAAGACCATTCGACAGCAACAACGGTCAAGGGGATGCCCTATCATGTGTCCTCTTTAACCTGGCCCTCGAGAAAGTGATCCGTGATGCTGTGGTAAATAGAAGAGGTACGATCCTCTTTAAGTCCACTCAACTACTGGCCTATGCTAATGATATCGACATCGTGGGAAGAACCACCCGATATGTACGATCTGCCTTCATGCAGATTGAGCAGGCGGCGATTGGCGCGAGATCATGGGCTGCACATCAATGAAGGCAAGACAAAGTATATGGTAGCGACGTCAGCACCGAACACCAATCAACCAACAACATCAAACCGCACCGGTCAAACGGGAAGAATACAGATAGGAGAATATAACTTTCAGACCGTTGATAATTTCTCCTATCTAGGGTCGAAAATCACAACCGATAACAACTACGATGATGAAATCCGCGCACGATTGTTGTCAGCCAACAGAGCCTATTTCAGCTTGCAAAAACTGTTCCGCTCGAAAAGTCTCACCATAGGGTCAAAGCTCTTACTGTACAAGACTATGATCTTGCCAGTCTTCATGTATTCCACGGAGAGGGATTCCTAGCAAGAAAAATTGCGAACTCTTGGCCGCGTTCGAGAGAAGAATCCTCTGTAGAATTTTTGGCCCCTTACATGAGGATGGACGATTCCGTAGCCTACATAACGACGAAATCTATGAGCGATACCATGACCGTCCGGTTGTGGATAAAATCTGGCTCAATAGGTTACGGTGGGCGGGTCACTTAATCCGTATGGATGAGGATGATCCAGCCCGGAAAGTCTATAAGGACAATATCTATGGTAGAAGAAGAAGACAAAGCAGACCCTGCCTGAGATGGAGCGACGCCGTAGATCAGGACGCCAGACAGCTTTTAGGGATATCGAATTGGTGGACTTCGGCGCAAAACCTGTATATCTGGCGTTCCTTATTAAGGCAGGCCAAGACCGGATACCGGTTGTTGCGCCGTTGATTATGATGATGACTTGGTGGGGTATAGCGCATCAACCACACCTCTGTCACGGTTTGCTGAAATGCGATACAGCTCCCCTCCCCACTTCCTGAGGTTCATCCTACTCCTTCTCAACTGTTTTGGGCGACCCACTTGTCGGCTATCCTGAGAGAGTGGATTCAAACGCATAGCGTGACGAACAATGCAATTTTCTCCTTAATGGAAAGAATCTCAGCTTGATTTTGGTGTTAAAATAACTGCATCTCCAGATTTAAGGCAGGACAGTGAAAACGGTTCTAGTGTTGTTAATGGGTCGCAAAACATCCAGTTCGGTGCTTCTCCTGCAGAAACCACGATTGCTAAATATACGAAAGGATCGACGGAGATATGGAGGGTGTGATGACCCGTCAGACTGAGAACATTGGTTTTGTTTGTTTTACCTTCAGTTCAATTCTACTTCCTTATTTTTCCAAACCGAGAGCCATTTGGCAACGGCCATGATCCGGTGAGAGAGCAAACAAATGTCATCAGAGTAATCGTCATGTTTGAGAAAACGTGTTTAACTCCTCTGAGGAAATATGTGTAACTCCGCCTCCAAACAGGGCAACATGGAGGACGTCACCGACTTTTGTCGGAAGAAATAATGTCGGTGACAAGATGCAACGTAACGTACTTCACTTTGGAAGTCAAATTCCTCTCAGATTTTACCTCGGTGCAACACATGACATTTTGCGTAATAATAGCTCTGATAATAGCCACTAGTTTCTTCAGAATGCCCCTCCTGCGTAGCTTTCTCGAAATAGATGAAGAGCAGGTGCAGCGTTGATCTAAACTACACGCACTGTTCCAAAATAATCCGTAGGGTGTTGATGTGGTCAATGCAGGAGGCTCCGGAGTGGAAATCAGCCTGTTCTCTGTCGATTAAGTTTACAAAATGTTCTTTGATGGGTTCCCGGATTTTTTTAGTTATTATCTTTGCAACAGTAACGCGGAGATCATCATCATCAACCGGTATCCAATCTAGTTCTGCCTTAATAGGGAACTGCATACACCACGGTTATACGGTGAGGTCCACCAATTCGATATCCCTAAAAGCCAGGAGTTCGCAATTTTTCTTGCTAAGAACCCAACTCTCCGAGGAAAAGAGGAAAAAAGGACTGGCAAAATCATTGGCTATGAGCTATGGTGAGACGTTTCGAGTGGAACAGTTTTTCTAAGCTGAAATAGGCTCTGTTGGTTGCCTCCTATCTTGATTCTTTCCCTTTTGACCACTGCAATTTGATGTTGTTGGTTGGCTGGCTTTTGGTACGTTGCCACCATATATTCTGCCTTGCCTTCATTGATGTGCAGTCGAAGATCTCACGCCAATCGCCGCCTGCTCGATCTGGATGAAGGCAGTCGATATCATCACCATAGGTCAGAAGCTGGGTGGACTTAACCCTTGGAGGTGGAGATAGGGTTTGGTATTAGAGCTGTTAGTGTTGGTTCAGCAGACGTTCCCCAGGTTTTATGCCCCATCGTGGGTATCAACCCAACTTTCGCCCTGGAACCTATACTATCCTTTGACCTTTGCTTCCTTACATATGGGAACCTCTCGTTAAACTGAAACATGGAATGATATTATTCATTGCATACTTCATAGCCCAAACCACCGTTTCAGAGAAGAGTGGATTTGAATGACAGATAAATAGATCGTGGGACACTCATGCAGACGGGTAGACCGACACCAATCCTGTAAGTAGTTGTCAGATCTCCATGTACGAAACCATCAACACAATAAAAGGCTGACTGGAGATGGCTCGACTTTGCGGAAAAAACGAAAGCGGTCTTGATTACCAATCGTGGCAAAAGAAATACGATTAGTATTCGTATTGATGACCAGATCATCACTTCAAAGCACGCTATCAGTTGCCTGGGGGTGGTAACTGAAGCGAGGGTAAATTGGAAGGGACACTTGGACTATGCTTGTCAGAAGGCGGCTTGTGTAAAGTTAGTACGGATGATACCTAACACTGGAGACCCAAGATACTGCCAAATATTGTGGTCGAAGTTGTCCGCTCCATACTATTATACGCAGCACCGGTCTGGGGGAAGCACTAGAGTGTGCGAGCAGTCGGGTAAACAAGACGGCGCCCTCAAGGCAATCTCAAGCTGCTTGTACGAGAAAAGGCGAAAGATTCGACCTGAAAGGGATACAGAATACCCAAGGGCTGCAAGGCGGGGAAAGCGAAAGTAACGGTGGGGTGACTCGCAGAGATTTCGCTGGGACAAACACGTTGATTTTCAGTATTGAGGAGTGGTCGGAGCAATGCCATGACGGCTGCACTCCTTACGACCCGAAGCATATTAGGTTTTAGTGTCCATGATTTTGCTTAGAGAAGACAAGTCTCAGACGCAAACCGGTGCGCGGAGGACTCGGTAATCAAAAGAATTCAGGCGAAACATTGGAAAGCGCACAAGAAGCCGCGAAAGGTCGGAAGGCTTGGCAGTCTCCTCTGGAAAGTAATACATTGGGGCGATTTCACGGGGAAGGAAAAAGGAGGAAGTGGTGGTGGTTTTGGTGGATAAGAGTGCCACACGCTGCCATAACCTGGCGCGGCAGTGTCTTTTAACGATTTTTATCACCTGCAATAAGAACGGGGTGGCGGATATTAGCATACCTACTAACGTATCATGGGCAAGTGTTTGTCCATTTTTGGTGCGCGGACAAAAAAGCTTTCGAAAGGATGCTTAGAACACAAAACCATAATGAAATATGAGAGAGGAGGTAAATTTACGGTACGAGTGCTTGGAACCCAAGTACCGACGAGTTTTGGGAGTGAACAAGGTTATTTTGGTCGATATCTCTGATCCGCAGTCCCTCGATGGTGGGCATTTTGAAAAAGGAGATAATTAAATAAAATACCACCCCACTGAGAACACCAGTAGCAACGAAGAAAGATAACCTGCAAGTAGAGTGGTAGATGACGAAAATAACAACAACGCTCACTTATTCAAGGGTAGGAGGTACTGCAGGAACAAGAGAAAAATTCATTCCGAGAAGGTTTGTCAATTCTGAGGTTTACGCCAACGCCACAGACCGTAAAAAATAAATGAGATGGAAGGCCAAAAGGCTGTATAAAAGAAGTAATTTTGCCGGGAGGAAGTATCACTTACGCCGCTTGAGGCAAAAATAGTCGAGCTGTCCGAGTTCATTAAGGAAAACCACAACAGACACTGAACCATAAAGAATATGATAGGAGCTATTTGAGTCCTCTATAAAAGAACGTAGAAGGAGAGAGAAAAAATTCCAAGAAGAAGCCCAAATCTGTTGTCGAACAGTGCCACAGGCGATTCAAGCGGGGCCATGGCTTCGATTTATGGCCGAATTTAAAGATTCCTGCGCAGCAGAACTGTTGGCTTTCACACTCAAATCGAAAACTCACTTGGAAAGAATGCCGCAGTAAGTGTCCAAAAACATGAGGATCTCAGCGAGGTGACAGCCAGAGGAGAAGTTGTTGGTGGCTTGAAAAGTTTGAATCGGATAGGTTGCCTGGGGTTTGACCAACGAGGTTATTTAAATGCCTTATGTTTAGACATTCCAGGAATTCAGGCACTAGCAGCATTCATCGATCCAATCGATGCAGAAAATGTGGGTGGAAGGCCATATTGTCAGGGAGTGCAATAAAGACCTCAACTGCCTAAGGATGGACCAAACAGCTGGTATATTGCCGGAAGTCGTAAATTTCCTGAATTTAGGAAGGCGTTGATTGCAATGAAGAAATCAAGATTATTCAAATAAATTTCTTTCATTACAGGCTCGATCAAAATTTACTTGAGCAAGCCCATATCTGAGATGTACATTGCCATTATAAATAAATCCTATAAAAACCGTCATGTTGGCATATGTGTCACAGTTTCGGCTGGTGGAGGGTCAATCTGGGAGCTATATAATGCACCAGTCGACCAGTGGCTTCTTATGGGCGGTAATAAATGGTAATTGTATTCTAGGAAGAGGACGATGTCCAAAATTGATTCCCGGTGAATTTAAAGCTCGGCCTCTCGGAGTAGCAGTCAAGTAAATGCAGGGCTGTGCAGTCAGACCACTACAGGTAATGTAAACATGTTTCTAAAGCGGGGAGGGGGGGGCTTGCCAGCTTAACTGCTATCCAGGGGAGAGCCACAGCGTGCTTGAAATCGAAAAGGATTTCATCCTGGTCTGCCCAACCTTTGAATGAGCATACATGGGGTCATGTTCTTTACGTTATTTGAAGCGTGCATATTCGAACAGATCTTCCCTGTAACATGGAAGTGGCAAAAACGATTAGTGCTTGCTGCTCCATTCATGCCATCAAATTGATTACTGTTTCACCATAGATGCGACTTACCGGAAGGGTAATTCCAACAAACATTGCATGATGGTGAACCTGGACATGAATAGTGTATTCATTCAGCCAAAAAGCCTGATACGAAAATTACTGGCGAAGATTAGTATTCCTACCTGTCTCGATGCTATTGTCAATAGCTAGTTACGAGAACTAAGCCTCTGGTATGACACCAATGTCACCTCACCTGATTGTCGAAATAGTGATGGAGTCCCAGAGGATCCAAAACACGTATTGTTCCACTGACCAAGATTCACATGGGAAAAGAGGAACCTGGAGGAAACTTTAGGAGAGACGTTGGTACCGGAAAATTTGAAATGAAATCCACTACAAGATGGAATCTATCCCAAACAAATTTCACAAGGCGAGACCACGCGCATGTTCCTCCCTGCATAAGCGATACACAACCTGGGTAAGGATATAGCTGGTCGATTAATGTGAACGCCTCTTGCAGGTTTCAACATCCAATGTACGAGACTACTGAAACGCGGTTTAATAAAGGCAACACACCCTAAACTAAGGAGAAAAACCTGAGTTGGTCTAACTAACTCAGGAGGACTTTAAAACCCTACGGAACTTTCGGCGAATGCTTATTATTAATAATGGTCCAAAGAAGAAAAATATGGCTGAAGGAATACAACTCCCTACGGAGCATAGGAATTACGAAAAGCGAAAAGTTGACAAATGTCACTGCCGCAGTCCGAAAGCAAATCCTTGGACAATTGTGAAGCCGAAAAATATCTCAAACAAGTAGTTTCTTTGGATGTGTTTGTTATCGAGACCAAGCTGATAATCTGAAGTGATTAAGAAAGACCCGACGCCCCTCCCCGCAGCCATACTGATAGTTGCCTATTTTTTGTAAATTTGGGTTCTAGTCCAAAAGAGAAAGGTCGGTGGACCAGAAACCGAGGAAGAAAATTTCTTTCTAATTGGTTCGGTCCACCATCATGGCGGACTCAGGACTTCCACATATTCTTAAACACAATTTAAAATCTCGAGGATGTTGTTTGGGCATGCGGCAAGTTAAATGACGTTTTGAGGCTTCGTGGTAGTTTGAAGAGATGAAGAGATGTAATCATGGCCCAATTGCAAAGCATGCACCGATCATTAGGCCAAGGAACAGCGACGCTAGGCGAGAACAATCAGGCTGACTGCGCTAGCAAGTTGGGGTAATGTTCAAAAGGAAGGTAGGCAAACAGATTTGGAATATCAGAAGCTGGGGACCACTTCATACAGTTTCTGACCGAGCATGGTAGATATCGCCAGTTTTGGACATTAAAGCTCGTCCCTTGGTCCTGAAATGTCAGAAGCAAGTCTTTTTATACACCCGAAATCTGCCAGTATACCTATCTACTTCCTTTCGTCCTTCCACTTTGGGGCTGTTATAGCCTACAGCACCGCAGTCCTTTTAAACTGTTGTCTCCGCTAACCTAGTGCAGACGGTAATAGCGACGGTGATCACCTGTTTTTGAACAATCTTCACACTCATGACATGATACCCATTTGAAGTTATAAATTTTCACCAAACTCCACAGTTCCAACCCCCGTTCTTTCAAAAACAGCCCATTAAAATACAGACAAACAATCAGATACCCCGTGGAATTTTAAAGGCAAATTATGCCTCTCCGTAGTTTTTACGATGTTATTATAATACTGTACACGAGAAATTATTCACCGACCCCCACAAACATCCCCATTGAGCCGTCGTGGGAAAATGCAGCTAGCTACACTTTTATAAGCCGCAAAGACAACGTAAACTACTCCCTGTAAGTGGAATATAAGCATCACCAGGTTCATATGCAAATTATGAAAATATGTAGCAAGTTGTATTGAGCTTATTTAATAATTCATGAAGGCAACCATTAAGAAAACAAATTCTTTGTCGTTAAACAGTTTTCCCTTTGCTTTACTTTGTGCTTGGAAAATTATGCAGACATTTTCCTCTTTGTCGTGTTTATGTTTGTAATTTTTAAAAGGGGAATGTCAACGCGTAAAGTTTAAAATGAAAAAGGCGCCGTGCATACATTATATTAAAAGCAACACAAGAGAAGATGCAGGAGCTATGCAGGTGCAAGACGAGATGCAATAAGGACACGCCACTCTGAACTTTACGGAGAAACATACAGCAGTTTTTAGTGGTTCTTTGGATAGACGTTACAATGGCAATATTCAGTTTGCGCTGGGAGCGAATCCTGATTTGTTTCGACGTACTCTGAATTTCCAAAGATGTACAGGAGGTAAAACAAAGAGAATAATGCAACTGTAGTTCGTCCAATAAATGAGCCATATTGCAGTGAAAACCGAGAGTTCAGGTTCAAAATCGCTTGACTAATTTATTCTTAACGGCTTTTTTCTTATCGGTCCTTGGTCTATAGGATGACTTACTACCAATGTTCTTAGGTGCATGATTGCACCCTCTATTTTGCGAGCCCTATCATTATTCTTTTCGTCCGTATTCTTTTTTTTTCCTTAGACTTCTACCGCTGAGGGTTCTGCATTCGTCCATCGTGATTACGAGATAATCAAGCATCGTCGAATTTCTCCAAGAGGGTAGAACAGTATATCGTACAAATTTGAAACGAAAGAGACGCGAAGATGAAAATAGAAAAGATGATGAAAAAGAAAAACAATATGGGAGCGACCACGCACGTGAAGATAGAAATTATAACACTTGAGGCTGCAATGGAGAGGAGGATACGTGTGGACCTTATCGTCAATCGATTATAAAGAGATGCGCCGTTTGGGATTCCCACCCTACCTGAACTATATTGATTGAGGAGGATATCCCTTTATCCAGAGTAACGTCGTCCGCGTTGCCCAAAAAAGATAAAAAAAAACAAGCCCCTGGCTTAACCCAAAAGTAAATATTAACGGTGTTTTCATTTAGCAGCTCGTACGAAAGTTTTCACCACACTCCTCCACAATCCTACATTCACTGAATTCCCCGGACGTACCGCTACACAAAATGCACTTACTGGCATACAACATGGGCATATATATGCCCACCATGTATCAATGAGGACCGAATTCAGGGCACACTAATTCTTGCCTCAATGTCGTAACACACTAATGATAGAAGAACCATCCAGACGAGCTCAGGCCACTGTGCCTCATATGACGATTCCAGTTTTCATGCGTAGCTATACACAATGGCAATATCATTTCGCCATCTATTCCGCCGGATGATACACGATCCGGAATTGGGAAAGATGTAAAAAATGTGGTATATGAAGAACGCGGTAGAGCGACTAATCCGTCATATTCCCGTCACTGATCACAACTATGAGGTGCAATGGAAGATCCCGAAGAATTGGTTCGAATTTCCACGATGGAGGGTATCGCCGCTGCTGGATCTGTTCATACAATAGCCAACAATTATTACCCAATCATTCAACGCAATGAAAAGGTTGCATGATGTCACCAAGGAATGTCTGTTTAGGTTAACCAATTGTCAGCTGAACCTAGAAGGATGGGATCCTATTATACCACATCTACTGTTGCAAAAGCTCGACATACCCACTCATAGCCTCTACGAGCAAACATTAGCCGAACCATGTGAGCTGTAAAAACTAAACGAATTCCTGTCATTCTTCGATCGAACGCCTTGGAGACGGTGCTGCATCTTGGCAACCCAGCCAAATCAAATCGTCTTCCCACTCGCCATCTACACTAATGATATCAGCCAGTCAAAGCTTGCAAAAATTGCAACGAATTACACCGAATATATTCGTCTGACAAATTCCAGGAGTTGTACAAGACAATGATCTTGCCAGTCCTCATGTATTCCTCGGAGACTTGGGTTCTTAGCAAGAAAAATTGCGAACCCTTCGCCGCGTTCGAGAGAAGAATCCTCCGAAGAATTTTTGGCCCCCTACATAACGATGGACGATTCCGTAGCACATAACCACGAAATTTATGAGCGATGTAGACAAAATCCGGCTCAATAGGTTACGGTGGGCGGGTCACTTAATTCGGACGGATGAGGATAATCCAACCCGGAAAGTCTATAAGGGCAATATCTATGGGAGAAAAAGAAGACGAGGCAGACCCTGCCTAAGATGGAGCGATGGCGTAGGTCAGGACGCCACAGGACTTTTAGGGATATCGTATTGGTGGACCTCGGCGCAAAACCGAGATGTCTAGAGTTCCTTATTAAGGCAGGCCTAGACCGGATACCGGTTGTTGCGCCGTTGATGATGATGATCTTAACATTAAAGTCAAGTCGTTGAAGGTTTGTCTGAAGTGGAGAAGTTGTTTAAAGTATAGCAAAAAGCACCTCACTTTGTTCCATTTGGACTTCACTAGCTAAGGCACAATCATTAGTGATGCAACGTCTAAATCGTTTGGTAACCAGGACAAGGAGAAAAGCGGACAGATGTCGACAGCAAAGGCTTTGAATATGACTACAGAAGCGAATCCATTGATCCATACCCATCGAGATGACTTCCTTCTCCGGTTCGCTGGTCCTCCAAGAAGCTACTATTATTAAGGTAAAGTATCAACAAGGTAAACCGGTCGCATTGAGAGCCGTATTGGACAGTGGTTCCCAGATCACTATTAAAAACGAAACAAGTTGGGGTTATCTCCAGCAAAAGACAATATACATTTTCAAGGTTTGTGTGGAATTGTGCAGTAGTCGCAGGAAAGGGTCAAATTGTCTCTAAAATCAAGAGTAATAACCTTTACACAACAATTAGATGCCATTGTGCTGCCACATATAACCTCAGCGCAACCACCGCACAAGCTAGATAGCAACGGTTGGGATATACCCAAGGATATACAGTTAGTTGACCCCCAATTTAACCACTCAAGTCATGTTGAGGTACTCATCGGAGCAGACATATACCACGAAGTGTGTTAGAGCACTTCATTCAAGACCGTTACGGTACACTACAGTACACTGTAGGAGGCTATGGGGTCAGTATTGCGCTCGCCCGAGATTATTACCCTGATTTGACTCAGGTACTCATTCACACCTGAGCCGACTAGTATCCGACATACAGCCACGATACCAAATCTCCCTGTCACCAGTGAGATTTGAACCGCCGCCTTCTGCTACGACAGCCTTGTGCTCTAACCACTTGCGCCATCTGGACACAAGGAGAATCAGTAGGCGACCCTAAAATGACCCAGCAAGAGAAAAGATGGGAGGAACAATTCACGCAAACAGTGAAAAGACTAAGGGACGGGCGTTTCAGTGTGAAAGTAGGCAAAAGTTGTCACTCAAATATAAATTTAGAAAGTAGAGTGGTCATCTAGAGCGGAGGGATAAACTAACAGTTTCCTGAAGCACCACATGCTGCTTGGGTTCACTAATTGAAGGACGTTTGACCACGGACCATGCAGGTTAGGGCTTTGATAACTCTAGGTTTGATTTTGAAATCTATCGCCACTTGAGACTGCCCCTCGGACATCACCTTGTCGTGGTGGTGGAGCCTGTAGTAGTCGACTACTACACTAAGGGTGTCCAAAACATGAATATGGAAACGAAGGATTTAAACTTTCCAAGTGGTAAGAAGTCACCTATAGATAAATCTGTAGAAGGCATGCTTTCTCGATTTAGTGCCTTCGGCGAAGCTAACCAGAAAGGAAATTATGGCAACTCTCAATTTCAGAGTAGAAAATCCGATTACGGTCGGCCCGTCCGCGGTACTACAGCCCAAATCTACCAGCAAACGGAAGAGGAAGGCTCGGCATAAGGAAACTTCGGCCACAAAGAAGGGGGGACTACAGGCTGAATCCTGCGTGTCACAACCTTCTCCTTCACCTTTACCGGGAAGAACGGAAGAAAGGAAAGTTGATGACGTGGACGCTAGTGGGTTAATGCGGGTATATGGAAATGGACCCAAGCGGCCCGGAACCCGTGAACCTGCAAAGGCCCCAAGCCGACGGCAGAAGAGGTCACTGCGTAGAAACATGAAGCACCTTGGGAATGAGGACATGAACGTGGCTGTGCCACTAGGTGCGGTAACGTTCAGAGAAATCAGACGCAAGGAAGCGGAATCTTCGGCGGAAGGTGGAGATAAACTGGTAACCACAGTAAGATCTACACTGGTCGCACCACACTCTTCTGTCAGCGATAATACGTGTAAGAAGGGTAATACCAACACGTCTGTGGTGGCCAAAAATTTATTGTGCTCCTCACCAAGGCTTACATCCACGTATCCCGCGGGAATTAGAACTGGTGTGCCGGGAGATGATCAAATCAGCGAGAGAGATCTCAATCAAGATGGTCCCTCCCATAGGAATACGGACACGAGGGTGGAAAGGAAGAGGACGTATGCGCAAGCTGCAGCCACAGTTCTGACCGCTGTATTAGTAGTTTCCTCCAAAGATGGCAAAATGTCAGAGGAACAATTTTCCATCCTCCGGGAATGCCCGTGGAAAAAAATGCTGGGGCCTGGAACGAAGTGAAGATTTAACAATCAAGGTTTTCGCGATTGGCTTCTCCATTTGAAGTACACTGACGAGGCTGCCTTAAAGTGGTTGCAGTAGGCAATCCCGACTTTGAGTTCTGGCGGTTGGTCCAAGTTGACTATTGTGAACACTGATCTACGCAGGACAGAACATGTCGAATGTTGGTTATCGGGCCCTCGAAGGAAGGCTGAGGACATCAGCCGCATTCGGGTGAACAGAACCCGGGCATGGACTCTGGACACTGGAGGGTAAAGTTCAAGAATGCAAGGAAGGGCAAAACTACAAACGTGGAGGGTTTCAGCTTGGTATTCGAACTGCACCAAAAAAATATAAATGTGCTCACGGGAAGTCGCCACTTTTTCCTAGATAGATTGAAATTCAGTCATATCAGGAAACTGTAGAGCATCATCTCCACTTTGAAAGCAAAGAACAATGATGGTCTTCGACTCACTCAATATAGGGCAAATTGCAGCATCTTCGGTGCGCTCTCCCACAGTGGTGCTGTGCGCGGATGATAGTGCATATCGTCGCGGAACCCCCGTATGGGGATTCGCACTAGTGAAGAGACTACAGAGTGAATCCTACCTGCTACTAACTTTTCTTACACTTTCCAAGGAACAGGCGGAAGAAAGGAAAGCCAGAGACTTGAACGGAACTGACTTAATGTCAGTTCGAGTGATCAAATCTATGCAAACCGGACACCGTAAACCATTCAAGGTGCTAAGTGGAAAACAGACCAATGCTCTGCGAGATGAGATAAGATTTTTAATGGATGAGAATATGGGAATTGTGGTACCTCCAAGTGCGGCTTTTCTCAAAGAAATCAAGCACGAGCAGATTGAGTCTCTGGCGGTACGGTGTGGCGGAAACCCATCACACATGGACGGTGCCATCGGTATTTTCCATAACACATTAGACTAAATTTATGTCGCAAAACATAAAGATTGGTCAAATCAACCTGCCAAAGCCTCCTTCTATCTGTTGGCAGCGAGGCTGACAAAGCTGGAGGACTGCCCCCACATTTTTTTTATGCAAGGGCCGTGGGTTCGATTTAACAGAATCTGTGGCATTGGATCAGTCAAGGGGGCTAGGATCTTCTACGAGGAAAGGTCCGTAAGACCGAGAGCTTGTGCCCTGATATCAAGACGCTTGCAGGCAACCATACTGAAACAGTTCTGTTCCCAGGACTTAGTTACGGTCATCGTAAAATATCACATTAATGGCGAGAGAAAAAACATCATAGTTGCATCCGCTTATTTACCCTATGATTCTTTGTAGCCTCCACCGACGCAACAACTTAGGGATCTGGTAGCATATGTAGAATCAGGTGGTCTCGAACTCTTAATAGATTACATTGCGAATGCTGAACCAATTTGTTGGAGCAATAGGAAATGCAATCCAAGACGAGAGAAGCTATTTGATTTCATCACTTCAGCTGGTCTCATGACTGCAAACATAGGGTCTGCCCTTGCGTTCGTGGGACCGAGAAGAAGTGAAGTAATTGACATAACAATTTGTAGCTCAAAAGTTTTAGAGTTGATTACTGTTAGATATTATTGTTAGATCACTGATATCTAGATTTCAATCTGACTATTGCGGACGAACAGTCTATAATACAAAGACGGACATACAGAAAACGGATTGCATAAAGTTCAATAGACTTCTTGGCAATAAAGTACAGTTCCCTAGGCGACTAAGGACTCATTTAGCGCCGGAAGATGAATTGGAAATTCTGAACTGCAGTGCTATGAAGAGGCTTGTCCTACTTCCCGGGACCTTGGTGGAACCGAGAACTGCGGCTTCTGAACCTTGCTTGCAAAAGTAATAAGAACGAAGACTGGTTAAATTTCAGGAACTCACAACGTGAATATGAGAGGCTCGTTAGGTGTTCGAAACGAGACTCCTTTAGAGCGTACGACACTGTGAGGAATTGTGAAAGTGAGACTTGAAGCCTGTGCATAGTCCTTAAAAGGGATGAGTCGGCCAAGTTCGACTCTTATGGAAAACCTACTTTCACGAGGGCCAGACTGGAATCAGTACAAGCCCTCCTGGAAGCATATCACCGGGGGGAAAGCGTGAGAGAAATATTTTTCGAGGATGTCTTGCTTTGGGCTACGTATCTTCCAATTAGCAAGAGGTTAAGGAAACCTGAGAAAGATGATTATTCTAATCCAAAGAGCTTCAGATAGATCAGCTTGACTTCATTATTGCTGAAAGGTTTGGAGAGACTGGTTGAGTGTCACATTCGTGGGAACGCACTTAGGTCGCAATCACTTAATGAAAACCAATATGCTTACCAGCGTGGAAAGTCCTGTGAGTCTGCTCTTCATTCTTTGGTGACAAAGATCGAGGATGCAACTCTGAATGGTGAGTTTGCGATGGGGGTGTTCATTGACATTGAAGGGGCGTTTGACTGTGCGCTTTTTCAAACACTTTGTGATGCCGCCAGAGCACATGGTGTCGATGATGCTTCAATTAAGTGGATCCATTCTATGCTAACGGTGAGATTGCTGTACAATGAGGTGGGTGTCGATCGCTATCTAACAGCAGAAGCAACGAAAGGCTACCCCCAAGGAGGTGTGCTTTCGCCACTTCTGTGGAGTATGCTTATCAACTCATTACGCGAACTGCCTAATTTTCCAATACTGGCTGTGGTTGCTGCTGATCGGGATCTTGGAGCGGTGTGTAGAAATATACAACGTGCCGTTGATCTGATAGACAGTTGGTGCCTCAGACATGGTCTTCAGTTAATCCAAATGAAACCGCAATGGTATCATTCACAAAAAGGAGAAAACTGGATGGACTTTGCCTCTCTCAGATGAGGGGTACTACTCTTCAACTCTCCGAAGAAGTGAACGAGCCCTCACAGCTTTTGGGCTGTGCAGGCGGACCTTTGCCTCTACATTAGGACTCAGGCCTCATGTGGTAATGTGGATGTACGTTGACATCATTAGGCCGATGTTGGTATATGCATCCGGAGTGTGGTGTTTTAAAGTGAGACTAAAAGGCCGCACTGCAAGAACTGTGTGCCTGGGTATCACCGGTGCCATAAGCACGACATCCGTCGCAGTTCTAAATGCATTACTCAATTAGCCGCCATCGAATATATTTATTCAAAGCACTGCGATGAGAGCAGCTCATAGACTAATTCAATTAAATCTATGGGGAAACAGTAGATGTGGGGGACACAGGGCATTGGAAGAGTTACTGGGATTGCAGAATCCACTTCTTATAATGCCTTCCGATTCTCGTACTCCCATACATATGTTTAGTAGAAGATATGAATTTACGCTGAAGCATAGAGAGAACTAGGAAATCCCAGAGTAACGTGTGGTGGGATGTACGGAAGTCTTCTACACTGATGGTTCAAAAACAGAAGAGAGTTCTGGAGCCGGAGTCTACCTCTTGAATAAAAACGAGAAGTGGGCTTTTCCTTTGGGACAATATGCGACGGGTTTTTCAAGCCGAAGTTCATGCGATCCTAAAGGCGACAAACTGGGTGATTGACGTGCGGGGCCAGGCTGCATTGAGGGCGTTGAGTAGTCCTTTGATCACCTCGAAAATCATTCAGAAATGCAGAAGCCGTTTGAACTCTATCTCTAGATTCAATACGTGACTGTGACATAGAGAGAAATTAAATCTCGGATGCTTTAGCGAAAGAGGGGCCAATCTCCTCCATGCCGGGACCGGCATCAATGACAGGTGGCAGAGCCTAAATGCTTCTAGACATACCAAACTTTTCCTGCCAGAACAGAACAGAACTGCAAAATTTATCCTGTCGAAAAGCAGGAGGGCTTGCAGGAGTATTATGGGCATTCTGACTGGCCATAATTCACTAGCTGGACATATGTTCAAAATAGGAATGATTCAAAATGATACGTGTCCCTCCTGTAATAAGGAAGCCGAATGCACGGAGTATGTCCTATGTGTGCCCCGCCTATGATCACATCAGGCATCAGATCTTTGGTTTCGATGTTCTCCAGTTGCGACGGGTAGCATCACATCCACGAATGGAAATCCTGCGATACGTTAACGAATCTGCGGGATGGCGAGCACAATGGGCCAATACGGACTGATCGCTCAGAAACTATAACTTTTCTCCCATCAAACACACACGCCACAGGAGAAAAATTAGGGCAGTTACAGATTTAAAACTATTTCTTCTTGTGTGCAAATTTCGACCGGTGGAATTATGTTGAGAGAAAGCTAATTAGCATGCAATTTATCCAATAACGTCTGATGATGTTTCCGCCAAATTAACAAATGAGAACACGTTCGTTCAGAAAGTAGAAATCCTATATTGAGGATATCCATTCAAATTCGAAGAAAGTATTCAATAAGTAGACGTTGTTAAGGTGCTTTCAGGATGTTTTGGAAACAGGATATGTGAATCTCTTTTGCTCTGTACGAAATTAAGCATACACTTGGCATTCACTTGTTCCTGTTTTGAAAACAAAACCTTTTGTTGTTCCGCTTTGCAAGGGCACTGTCAAACAAGGGAGTCCTAATGAAATAAACCCCGGATATAAATTAATTAATTCCCCTTTAAATGATCTGCTCTCCGTTGTTTTTTTTTCGGAGCAATTTAAATTATAAAGCATCTACTAAAGTATCTGTTTCAACGTCAATCGAAATAAAGTGTATCCTGGATTTTGCCAGATCCTTAACCTCAAGACAGGATAACTTGGTAACCTAACTTCGTCCTACAGACCCCAATTTTCCTCGGTGATTTGCCTAAATGATGTCTGGCTCGGTTACAAAACAACCAAATGCTAAGAATCTACGTATTCAAATCATTTCTTTTTGCGTCTACATCCACGAAAATATTTAAAATACCAAGCATGCCATGAATAATAAATCGTGGTAGATCCTCATTTGGAACAGAAAATGCTTTACTGAGAAGAGCAGGTCAATGCTAACGATGGAATTCGAATAAAAACGCAGAAAATACGTGGAAAAATGTAAAAAGTGTTCCACGTGAAATGAAGCTTTTCATGGGTTGCAGAGTACAACGTACCTTTCACTCGTACTATTCTTTACAGATTTCTGGTTTAAGGGCATCTTTATATTGTATCCGTTCAAACACACTCCCATCCATTTATGTGAATGGCATATAGACACCGAAATTCAATTGCCTTTCGCAAACCGCAAAACATTTGTATGCCGAGCGAATATCAACAATCAAAAGCTATAAAATTGGGAAACGAAACGAAAAACATACGCCTGCCCGCCCCCTGTTTGAACCTTTTTGCATCTTCTCGGTTGATGTTTATGGGAATAGAATTTGAATTTGAAGGACAAAGGATTGACGGTGTTGTGAAGTGTCGGATCAACAGTTGTGAATATATGTCTTAATATCTGATTTGATTCCATGCATCAAAACCCGATTGAAGCTGAAAGGGTATTCATGGTTATCGGTGTCTGGAATGATCAGACGTCAACAAAAGAAGACGAACTATTCAGACAAAATTCAGTGGAATTAATATGGGATATGGTGAAGAGGGTTGGTAAGGGATGAAGTAACTAGAAAGCTTTCTGATTTTAAAAGCGGTTACCTCCGACAGATTGCTGCGGTGTTCGCTAATAGTTCCGTGGCGAAAATACTCCAGAAATTATGCAGCGGATGAAGAAGGAACGGATTATGGCATGAGACGACCGAGTTTAACTTACCCAAGAAGTAAATATCGGGGGCGTGTTCTTTTCGTATAGAATAGAATTCAATGGAATCCCTTGACACCTACTTCCTGCTTCCAATACTCGATACTTGAATCTTTACTTAATAAAGTTACCTCACGCCTCCCTAAATCTGCTAATCCTTAACCTAGAATAAAAAAATTTAATTAACTTATAATTTCTTAGACATTCCTTCTATGCTATTGCTGGTATTATAGACAACTAGATGGTAAGTTCGAAATTAGCGATGGAAAGTTAAGATGCCGGATCACCAGCTGTGTATATTGTTATGAGATTGTTCAACGTAATCAAATACAACAAATTACAGGTGAAGCAGCAATTTATTTTGCCTGCAGGTCAACGAGGGTAGAATTGAAATGCTTTAAAAAACGTTAGTAGGATTTTTGTTATTGAAGAAAAAAAGAAGTGATCATCTGGAAAAGTCAACGTAGGTCTCTCACAACGGGATAATTTAAGGGTTCATTTTTCAGTGTTTTCGGAGGAATAACAACAGGAGGAAATTCAAGAAGTGACTAAGAAACACTTGGGCGTCAGGTGGAACAATGATTGAAACTTCATACGTTATTATAATAATAGTGAGAAATTAGGAGTTAACTTCCTGCTTCCTTTTTATCATAAAGGCCGTTAACAAGTAGGCATTTGTTTTCGGAGTGTGCATACGCTTCTCGACAACTATTTGTAGACCCTTCAAAATACGCGCTTTAGGATACATCCAGCACTACAGACTGGTTATCTTATTTGCTTTATACATATTATAAGGTCGCGGTCCAAATCTCACTAGTAGAAGAGGCATTTTTAGTGTGACAAAATATCGGATACCAAACAACTCAGGGTGAATGAGTACTTGAGTCAAGTGCGCAAGTGCAATTCTGACCACATTGCCCCCTATAGTGCACTGTAGTGTACCATTACGGTATTGGATGAAGTGGTCTAACACACTACAAGCCCTGATCCACTCGGATTGTAACGCGAACGATTATTACTCCATATTGGTACAATGCATCAAGGAATTGATTGATTCAGGGTTGAAGATAACGCAACCAAGGGAAAGAAGTCAACCTGGAAGAAAATCGCAATTTATTAATACTTTTCTGTGAGGATGGTCATAAATTGTTTGGTGTGCTGGTGAATGTTACTAACCGCTTCCCATCCACGATGACGAGTTTTTGAGATCGAAGGGACACTTTACACAGGACTTACTACTACACTACTACTACTTAATTTATATAACAAACAAAAATCAATGAAAACCAATTTTCAAGAAAAGGCCTTCACCCGGCGATGTCAAGAAACGGAATAAAATAGGGGTCTTTTTAGTTGCCGACATCATGGTCATTCGCGATCTTTCCAGTTCGCTATTATAATATGAAAAATTACCAAAAGGGTTTCAGCTAGGAACCAGATGTATGGCTCCCTCAACTTGGCTGTCGCTAGTCGAAACGGGTGAGTCTCGCGCCCCTTTTCTTGGGTACGTTTTTTTTCCGTCAAGTCGTTGACCAGAGAGACCCTATTGGCCGTTCCTCCGACGTTGATGCTTGAATGGTGGGGGACCGGGAAACGTCCGTCCTAATTAAGACGTACGTGCAGGAAACGATATCACCGCGTTTTTCGCGTTATTAGCGGGTGGCTGCGACTTCAGTTTTCGCATTGTATCCTTAAACAAATACAACAACCCGATGGTATTAACAGTCGACCTAATGTCGAATCTCAAGTTCTCCCCGTCAACCAGCTCAGCACGCCCTGCTGCAACTTCCTCGATATTGTCTGCCCGAAGGCCAGCAAGGCTTCTGGTCAATAAGGATCGTCTTGGGAAACAGTAGTGGTGGTGAGTCCGAATGTTGTGCATACTGCCGTTTTCAGAATGTCTTCGGAGGTTACAGGGACTTGGTGATATGCCTCGAAAAAATACAGCAGTTTGCGATATAATGCGTAAATACGTGGATGAGTGGTATGAAGTATCGGTTTACAATTCTTTAGCTTTTTCAACGTCTGTTATTGTCACAAGGTATTTATTCGCCATTGGGTTTGGGGACCATGTGCAGTGGCGAAGACCAACAGTTGTCTCAAAGTCGGCAAATGGCCTACTTGAGAAGTTCTTTGAACTCTGTTAACGTTACCTCTGTTTGCTGCAGCCGACCACGGGCCTCATGGATATGTTCAGCGGTGGCGGCTATACTGTTCAGAAACGCCGAATCCGCACATGTAAGGATAACCTGTGTGCTCTCCGGAAGTCCCAGTAGGTACAGAGATGGGAGCAGCTCGACGGCAACTTTGTCACCACCCAATTACTTTATCTTGCGCCGCAGTTGTCTTGGCACGGTAACTAAGCGTTAGCTCTATCAGTAAGTGATCTAGCTGTTTCTTCAAACTCTTGTAAGGGCAAGCCTCGAGCACGAAACAAACTGAATTGTATCGTTATCCACCCCGACTAGGGTGTAGTTAACTCATATGACGTCCCTTGCGACGTCGGCTAGAGCGAATTATGTCTCGAGCTGGCCAAACCATGCTGCTGAGTTCCCACCCAAAAACGGTGGCACATGCTTCCATTCTGTATATTGACATCCTACGCGGAAGAGAAAGAACGTCTACGGCAACCGGCACACAAAAAAGGAAGGCTGGAAAGAGAGGAGGAAATGAGCAATTTGTCATCTCTTAAGCGGTTGTGTTACTAATTTTGAAAGATTTACAAGATGGATTTTGTATATCTATGTATGTATTATAATAATTAAGTATTACATCTCAATGCTTAACGATTTCGTCCTCTGTCTGTCAACTACTTGAGTTGAAGCTTATACTTGTCGTCGCACGTTCGAAGAGCACTGGCACCGATGCGATGAAGGCGGTTTTGTGAGGACTCACGTGTGACTGCAATGAGAGAAACCTTTCTTGTACAGGTTGCGATTGCGAAACCCAAGTGTAGGTGATGTGTGTAATGGGGCGAACGGACGCTTTCCTTCTTCCTTCAGGCGGAGCTTTTGTTCTAGGCTGCGGACACATTTGGCTGCTCCCCGTAGGTAGTAGCAATATCAACTGATGTGACTCCCATGACCGGAAATTAACTTAGAAACGACGCTTGGTTGAGCACAATTGTGTCTCACTACAGAACAGCCCCAATGCGGTCTAGAAAACCTCGATGAAGGCTGCAAAAAGCCACTCCAGGTCCGCGACGAAGATGTGGAAAACTTTGTTTTGCATGAATCGTTCGTGTCTTCTTTCACTTTCGCTTTTCCACGCTCTAGTGCGTAGCATGCGGCTCTTGTGTGTGTGTATATATGTGTGGTGGGGGAAGAGCTATAGCTTTTGAGCACGCAGACTGTATCGGCCCATTGTACTCGCCACCCCCATCTAACGGAATAATCCGGATTCGTTAACATATCACAAGATTTCCGTTAGTGGATGAGATGCTAGCCGTCGCAACTGGAGAACATCGACACCAAAAATCGGATGGCTGATTCGTCCATAAGCGGGACATTCACATAGGAAATGCTCCGTGAGTTCCGCTTCCCAATTACAGGAGGAACACGTATTATTTTGAATAATTCCCATTCTGAACATATGTCCACAGCTAGTGAATTATGGCCTGTCAGAATGCCTACAATACTCCTGCTTTTCGACAGGATAAACTTTATATATCCACGTTACCACATGAAGCCTGAGTCCCCATGTCTAGGTAAAAATCCGTGCGCACAGCCCATAAGCTATGAGAGCTCGTTCCATCTTTACCTCTATATGTTTGTTCCACAGAAGCTTTTTATCAAGAGTGATTCCCAGATATTTCACTTCTTCGGAGAGTTGAAGTCCAACCAGTTTTCTCCTTTTTGAGAATAATACCATTGCGGTTTTATTTGGATTAACTGAAAGATCATGTCTGAGGCACTAACTGTCTATCAGATCAACGGCACGTAGTATGTTTCTACACACCGCTCCGAGATCCCCATCAGCAGCAAGCACAGCCACATCATCAACATAAGCTTGAGCGTGTGCTGGCAAATTTTGCAGTTCGCGTGGTGAGTCGATCAGCATACTTTACAAAAGAGGCGAAAGCACCCCTCCTTGGGGGCAGCCTTTCAGCGCTTCGCTACCTAACAGTAGCACGCCCACTTCAGCACACAGAAATCTCTACGTTGGCATAGCAGGCATCCATTTAATTGAAACATCATCAACACCATGCACTCTGGCAACACCCCGATCAGAGTTGCATCCTCTATCTTTGCAACCAAAGATAGAAGAGCAGACTCACAGGACTTTCCATGCTGGCAAGCATGTTGCTTTTCATTAAGTGGTTGCGACCTATGTGCGTTCCCACGAATGTGACGCTCAACCAGTCTCTCCAAACCTTTCACCAATAATGAAGTCAAGCTGATCTGTCTGAAGTTCTTTGGAATAGTCATCCTTCCCAGGTTTCAGTGTAAAGACTATCTTAACATTTTGCCAAGATGAAGGCAGGTAGCCCGGAGCAAGACATCCTCGAAAAATATTTCTTAGTGGTTGCCTAAGTGCTTCATACACTCCTTTTACGTTGTTGGATAGTTGCTATCCATGCCGGGTGCTTTAAAATATTCAAAGGACAATACTGTCCTTTCAAAGCACCTGGCATGGATGGCATCTATTCACCAATACTGTCCCTTATTTTTTTATTTATTTGACAAAATAGAACGTTGCTTCTTAATTCTTTCGATCTTATTACAATTTAAGTAATGAGCGGAGCCCGAATGTTTACTGTTCTGAATTTCTGTCATGTCTTGCCTGTAAAAGCTTCAACTGTCAAGTCATGGGTGCTCCTTCCAGAGCATTTTCTTCCTTCCTGCAGGGTTTTTGTCAATGTTCACCTTGGCATTCGGATCTTCCACCACTGTCATAACCTTTTGGAAGCCCCTGTTGACCCGGCTGTAACTACTCATTGAAAGTATCCTCCTCTATACCGGAAATTTTTGACCGTGTATCGTACTGCAGAAGTGTGATATTGGTTAACTTAGCCAGAAACCTCCTAGAAGAAGAGGGCAAGACTTGCTGTAGCTTGCTGCGCACAGTTCTACCCGGAACTTGCGTCTGCTGTCACCAGGCTTTCCAGAGTACAAAAGGTCAGTGCCGCAATAGGGAAACATATCCTCCCCAGGCTCAAAATAATATTCTGGTACTGACCTTTGGTCAGGATTCCAAAGTACTTTGGGCTTTTCGCTAGCTTCCATTAGTTAATAATAATAATAATAATCGTTGGCGCAACAATCCATATTGGATCAGGGCCTTGAAGTGTGTTAGAGCACTTCATTCAAGACCGTAACGGTACACTAGGAGGCAATGTGGTCAGCATTGCGCTCGCCCGAGATTATTACCCTGATTTGACTCAGGTACTCATTCACAGCTAAGTCGACTGGTATCCGACGTCAAATCACGATGCAAATTCCACTGCCCTTATTCTTTAGGGGACCCACGTTATAGACAGCTTCTTGGTCGAAGTAGTGTGCCTGTTGCTTGCTACGCCCAGCTCGTGCAAAGAGCTGCTAAACTGTCATCCGCCTACCTTCTCCAATGATAACACCAGGACCTTTTTTTTTCTTACCTTTCCCCTTACCTCTTCGCTTACCCCTAAAACATGACCAACAGGCAAACAGATCCTCATCGGTAGGATGATCTTTGCCCTGTTCTTATAATTACTCGACATGCACTGATATTGAGACCGTTGACAATTTCTCCCATCTAGAGTCGAAAATCACAACCGATAACAGCTACGATGATGAAATTCGCGCACGTCTGTTGTCAGCCAACAGAGCCTATTTCATCTTACATAGGGTCAAAGCTCTTACTGTACAAGACAATGATCTTGCCAGTCCTCATGTCCTCGGAGACTTGGGTTCTTAGCAAGAAGAATTGCGAACTCTTGGCAGCGTTCGAGAGAAGAATCCTCTGAAGAATTTTCGGCCCCCTACATGAGGATGGACGATTCCGTAGCCTACATAACGACGAAATCTATGAGCGATACCATAGCCGTCAGGTTGTGGATAAAATCCGGCTTAATAGGTTACGGTGGGCGGATCACTTAATCCTTATGGATGAGGATCTATGGTAGAAAAGAAGACGAGCCAGACCCTGCCTGAGATCGAACGATGGCGTAGACCAGGACGCCGGACAGCTTTTAGGGATATCGAATTGGTGGACCTCGGCGGAAAACCGGGATGTCTGGAGTTCTTTATTAAGGTAGGCCTGCCGATTGTTGCGCCGTTGATGATAATGAAGAATCCATTGAAAATTGACCACAATACAAACAAAGCCATGACCTTTCAATCAAAGTTATCTTTCAAAAGATACTTGAGAATACTAAAATGGAGTGTGCTGCCTAACCCGCAGTATTCATTCATTCAACCATCGCTCGTTTGAATATCCACCTGCTCGTTTCACTTATAATGTCAAAGAAAAAAGGCTTTTCCCAATGTGGCATACCCAACGCTGCCTCAAAAATGGGAAAAGGTAGCAGGAAGTGATTTATTTATAACCATTGTTTAGAAATAAAAGTTCATTTATTTAAAAACTACATGGCTTTTGAGTTGCACACCTAATAAGATTCGGAGATTCTATAGAGCAAGCCGTGTAGAGTGCAATAATGACAGAAGAATTTCCAGATGCCTGATTAAAGGTAAGACAGTAGGTAAACAACCACCTGGAAAACTCCAAAACATATTGGAAGACTCAGTGGAAAATGCAGTTATGGGCTATATCATAGCAATTGATCCACTATTCTGGGATCAGTACGACCCTTCACTCCGAGAATAAAGGCAGAGACGGCAGTATTGAATTTGAGCATAAGGCGGGACGACGTTCTGTTCTCCTGTGAACAGACATAGTAGCGACATGCAAACGATAGTAAACCACCATCAGAAGATGCTCCTTTTCGAGACCCCGTTAGCATACTCATTCTGAAGAAAACCTCTATATTAAAAGTCTTCATTGCTGCCAAGAAGTGCGTATCTGTGATTTGTGCTGACCTGAGCAGGAATTCTACAATTAAGATCCTGTGAGAAACCGACTCAAGGTTGAGAGAGCGCAACTTGCGGTGAGCAGCAAGCTGACAACAGATTCCTATCTGGATCCACTAAGCTTCCCAGAGTGCAAAATCACAGTACCACAAGAGGGAGACATGCGCTCTCCATAATGTTACCATCTTGCACATGGGATTCTATGCTGTTGCAAAGATCAGTAGAACCCAGAGTATCCTGTTACCATTTGATAATGTGAAGAGTTGTTGCAGGTAAGTTGTTTTACTACTATATACCAAACAGTTGTGATAATTCCAGTTGGAAGCATGGCCACCGGTGCAATGCAAATATAATATTATCAGGCTGGCTGCATTACGACAAAAATGCGGCACTGAATCCGGGTTGAATTACCTGCCTTATAATACTGGAGGGTTCACCAGCGAGTATCGAAGGAAGGAGTCAAATGTTAGCTGCTACGTTACTCATTTGTTCCTGGTGGTTAACCACGAACACTTCTAACTAAAAAAAAAAATATTGTCTTCACAATTCAATTGTCAATGAACCATTTCTGTGCGGCTAAAGGGTAGTATAAATCCCAGAGTAAAGTCTGAATTGGTACTCACGATGGAGCAAAGAACCTGGAAACGCCTTCTAAACCAACAGCTTTACTACACACCTCGACGTCGCGATCGCCGGGAGCTCTTTCTTAATGGAAAATTGCAGACGCACCTAAAAACGGTAACTGTCCCAACTGGTCCCCCGGAGGTAGAGCTGACAGTCCTATATTTTCGCACGGAATGTTGGTTTCTTGTACAAAGAAGAAACTGTCAAGCAGCTAGTCGATACCCTCTCCTCCAGGCAACAGTTTCCTGGAGAAGAACCATTACACCATACATTACACATATCTTAATAATGATAATAATCCTTGGCGTGACAATCTAATTGGATCAGGGCCTTGAAGGGTGTTAAAGCACTTCATGCAAGACCAATCATTATCTCCGTCGAGTGGAGAAATGAAGAAGAAATTTTGGAAGAATTAATAGGTCAGTCAACCCGAGAAGTACAACGAGCAACCGCACCAAGAGCGAAAAATTATCCATCAGCCACCAGGATGAAGCTGTATAAATGTTGGTGCTTGCCCCGGCGAGACAAGGAAATCTGGCTCTGAGCGTATCGACCCATTGAACAAAAGTGATGGATTGATCATTTTGATGAACTGTTTAACAAACAAAATATCGGCTAGTTGGAGGTCCATTAGCTGAAGACGACAGACAAAACGCTGGCGCCACCAACCATGGAAGAAACAGTCTGTGCAATTCATCGACTTAAAAATCAGAAGTTGTGAGGATGCGATGGAATTGCAGCCGGGTTGGTTGAATATGGAGGCGGCCAATTACACCATTCAGTTCATCAACTTACGTTCAAGCTGTGGGACAGTGAATCAATAAAAAAGAGAATATTACGCAGTGCGGCAACTAGAGAGGTGTCACGTAGCTGAGTACCATCTGTATGATATTCTCCGCTATGTTGCTACCCCGGATAGCCCGATATGCCCAGAACATCATCGGCTCATACAACTAGAAGAGTTCCCAAGAAAGGCTCACGAAGTAACTAAGCCATCATTATCGGAACCTAGAGAGAGAATTGATTGCTCCCAAAAAAAACGCAAACCTGAACCTAAGAAGGGGAAACCCCGAGTAAGTCATGCTTGAAGTACGGCCAAGGGAGCAAAAAGTCACTCGTGAGAAGTAGGTAACTATCGAAGCTTTTGTCATTAGGCAGACGTCCAAGGCATAGAGTTCGAAGCATGTATCCACCGGGATACGCTTCCATACAGGTCATCTACTGATGGACAGCGCGAGTGAGGACTCTGCGGGACGACTTATGATGGGGGTGATATAACAGGGGCAAACTTGGTGACGGTTTGACGGTTTTGCTTCCCAAAGCCCCAACGCTAAAAACCCTTATGGACCTTCTAATTGCTCAGAATGATGATCTCGATAAGTGATTATGTACAGTCTTAAGAAGCAAGGTGAAAGGCAGAGGTAAAATTCTCCCGCTCTGGGTAGGTAGCTGATCACCTACAGCATTATCAACTATTGATTTGACCTGTGTACAACAGGAGAAAGCCGTGGAAAGAAACTTCGGAGGAGACATCTAGATCTAGAGATAATCTACCAAGGTTCCGGGAAGAATTTAAGAAGCCATAGAGCCATCCACAACACAACCCTCCGCGACACCTATAAGAGGGAAATGGATGCCGCAATAACCGCAGTCAACAGAGGACCTGGAGATGAAGCATCAACAAATGATCTTCACAACCACCTGAAGAACGTTATCATGGATACGGCCGCAAATATACTTGGCCCCAGCCGTAAAAGGAGTCGGAACGGCTGGTTTGACGATGAATGTAAGCTAGCAACGGAACGGAAAAATGCCGCATACCGAGTAATGTTGCATTCTCAAAGAACGCGGGCACGCGCAGAGACTTATCACGAACTCCGTCGAGCGGAGAAGCGACTTCACAGACGGAAAAAGGAAGCCTGGGAGAACCAACAAGTCTGTGAACTAAAAAAGTACAGGGAGCAACCGCACCAGGCGCGCAAGTTTTACCAACAAGTTAGCAGGATGAAGCCTTATACACCTCGATGCTCATCCTGCCGAGACAAAGAGGGAAATCTGATTTCCGACAGAATGGGCATATTAGAGCGATAGGTTGAGTACTTTGATGAGCTACTGAACAACCAGAACATCGGCGAGTTGGAGGTCCCGCCAACTGAAGATGACGGACAAATACTGCCACCACCAAGTTTAGGAGAAACAGTCCGTGCAATTCATCGGCTAAAAAATCGTAAGTCGCCAGGAGCCGATGGAATTACAACCGAATTGGTTAAATATGGGGGCGACCAGTTACACCAAGTGGTGCATCAACATAAAAAGGGAGATATCACGTTGCTGAGTACCATCTATAAGATATTCTCCACTATCTTGCTAGGCCGGATAGCCCCATACGCCCAGAACATCATTGGCCCATACCAAAGAGGCTTCACTCCAGGCAAATCAGCAACAGATCAGATTTTCTCTCTGCGGCAGGCGATGGAAAAACTGTTGGAATATGGACAACAGTTGCACCATCTGTTCATCGACTTTAAAGCCGCCTATGATAGCATAGCCAGGGTGAAACTGTACACGCCCATGAGAGAATTCGGTATCCCGACGAAATTAATAAGACTGACTAGGCTGACCCTGACGAATGTGCGAGGCCAGATAAAAGCAGCAGGATCACTCTCAAGACCATTCGACATCAACAACGGTCTACGACAAGGGGATGCGCTATCATGCGTCCTCTTTAACCTGGCCCTCGAGAAAGTGATCCGTGATGCTGAGGTGAATGCAAGAGGTACGATCCTCTTCAAGTCCACCAAACTACTGGCCTATGCTGACGATATCGACATCATGGGAAGAACCACCCGAGACGTACAAACTGCCTTCATCCAGATCGAGCAGGCGGCGATTGGCGCGAGATCTTGGGCTGCACATCAATGAAGGCAAGACAAAATATATGGTGGGAACGGTAGCACCGAAGACGAATCAACCAACAACATCAAACCGCACTGGTCAAACACAAACACGAAGAAGAATAAGGATAGGAGAATACAACTTTGAGACCGTTGACAATTTCTCCTATCTAGGGTCGAAAATCACAACCGATAACAACTGCGATGATGAAATCCGCGCCAGTCCTCATGTATTCCTCGGAAACTTGGGTTCTTAGCAAGAAAAATTGCGAACTCTTGGCCGCGTTCGAGAGAAGAATCCTCCGAAGAATTTTTGGCCCCCTACATGAGGATGGACGATTCCGTAGCCTACACAATGACGAAATCTATGAGCGATACCATGACCATCCGGTTGTGGATAAAATCCGGCTCAATAGGTTACGGTGGGCGGGTCACTTAATCCGTATGGATGAGGATGATCCCACCCGGAAAGTCTGTAAGGGCAATATCTATGGTAGAAAAAGAAGACGAGGCAGACCCTGCCTAAGATGGAGCGATGGCGTGGGCCAGGACGCCAGACAGCTTTTAGGGATATCGAATTGGTGGACCTCGGCGCAAAACCGGGATGTCTGGAGTTCCTTATTAAGGCAGGCCTAGACCGGATACCAGTTGTTGCGCCGTTGATGATGATGATTTTAAAAAGACAGGATCCAGCATGAAACTAGAACTACTGCCCAGTGAGGAACAGAAGCTGCACCACCAAGCTTGAGGCGGACAGCGACTTGCGGGAAAGCGCCATATTGGCGAGGGAGGGTGATACTCCGACAGTGGAGAAAAGCTCCTAACACTAATGGAGCGGTAAGCCTTCGCCATGCAAAAGCTTCATCTGCCCCTTCTCGAATTTATTCGAACCATAATTTAGAAACATATAACATGGGGACATTCCAACATTCGTGACTGCACTAGACAGGAGGCTGCACTAGACATAACTCTAGGAAATACTCTGATGAACTGGCTGGAATTGGAGGGCGTAGGATGAGCATTCTATCTCGGATCACAGAATAATCAGATTCGGCATTGAGAGCAACTCGGAAGTAGATAGAATATTAAAAGATACTGGGATTTTACACAAAATGCCTATGTTAAGTGATAACATGGATCATCTACATGCGGGCGGTGACATCAGAAGCGAAATAGAACTATAAAAGACCCCAACAGAGTTATCACTGACATAGTTGTCGAACTAAGACTGTGAAGTCGTTAGCGGATGTGCCCTCGTGGAACAAGAGTCTAGCCAGAATAAGAAAAGAGAGGTATAAAGAGAACTGACGCTGTGCAGGGACAAAACAAACCACAGAAACATCCAGGTTATACAGGACAAGGCAATATCTTCTGCCTGTCTAAAGAAGGAAGATGGAAAGCTTACCGAGAATTAGGAGGAGGGGGACTGCTTCACAAAACTCATTTCTTGAGGCCCTACAACACCGCAGAAGGCGACAATATTCTGTGGGAACTTTTAAATCATTGAAATCATAGTCTTCTCTAAGAGTGGTAAGGGGCAGCATGGGATTCTTTTCACCCTTAATCTTTTATACCAATTTACCTAACATCGTTCGTACTCAAAATGGTGGAAGTCATAGACATAGAACTAGCGTTATAATGCGTAATCCCCTACATCAGTGTCAACACGCTTACCGGGCAAGACGGTCAATCAAAACTGCTCCGTATTAGCTGACAGATGAATTACTTGATGCCAAACAAACAAATGATGATTGATTGATTCCAAACAAACAAGTCGAAGAAGCGTTTTTGGATGTCGAAGGAGCGTTCGATAACACATCGCACACAAAGATACAAAATGAACTGATCCTGACTGGAGTGGAAACACCCTAGCTTTCTGGATACGCAGAATCTTAAAGAATAGGCAAACAGAAGTATCAATAAGTACAAATTCTATTATCATGAATACTACTAAGGATTGTCTACATTGCGGAGTGCTATCACCGCTTATGTGGGTTATAGTATTGAATGAACTCCTCGATAAGCTAACAGGGTTACGCGGACAACATTGTTTTAATCTGAAGCGGCAAATATACCCTATGCGATAGAATGCGAACTGGATTCAGGTTACATGGCAAGGAGGTGAAACGAGAAACAGAGTCCGAATATTTGGGAATGACAGTCAAACAAAAATTTCCCTCAAAGACGCATGTCGAAAACACTTGTTGTCTTGGTACACTGACGGATCACTCACAGCAGAGGGAGTGGTCACCGGGGTCACCGGGGTCATTGTACTTGGAACCAATGCGTAAGTATATTAGTATATTTAAGGGAGAGGGGTATACGCCATAGACAGACCAAATAAGCTATAGAGGGCAAGACATTGCTATTCTGATAGACAGTCAAGCGGCGATCTAAGCACTTAGATCCAACCAAGTGAACTCAAAACTGGTATATGAATGCCTCAAAAGACCGAATACGCGCTGCTCGTATAATAAGGTTTGGATATTCTGGCAATGTTAGGTTGGAATGCAATGGCGAACTAGCCAGGAAGGAGCAGAGACGCCGCTACAGTAAAATCGGAAATGGACGCCCTGACATTAAAACATGAAGCGGAATGGTTGAGGCAACTTTACTGGGCAAATCTAGTAGAAAAGCAACAGCCAAGAGTGTTTATGGGGGATACGAACATAAGCACATTAACGACTGCTTAAACCTCACAGGTCACTGCAGCTTGTCACCTAGGGAATCTAGGGGGCGGAGTGTGTCGAAACCTCCATACCCGTTGTGTGACAGTATCCGGAACCTGTGCAAAGTAGGTCGAGGCACCTGAAAGAATATTTAGCACCAGATGTTAAGTCGAAATGCTTGGAAGATGGGAATATATTAAAATTTCTAACAGTTCTATGTTTGTTTGACATACTATAGTTAATGGGTACACTATAACCAATAAAAACGGCACAATAGTTCTTTATGGACACAGTGCAGCCTCCCTTAACAACTTCATAATCGCCAAGTCATGGGAACTCTTTCCAAACCATTTTTAATTATGGGCGTTTGTCACACAAGTTGCTGCCTCTGCCACAAGATATTCGTTGCGTTTTATCGAAAGAGAGCTGACCTTGTAGTAAGCTATGTTGCGAATAGCCAGACGCCACTGACAAATCGGTGAAAGTTTAAAAAATCTTCAAAACTTTACTCCGGTGTTGTTATGGTCAGTAAGAGCATGGTTCCTATTCTCGCCATACGCTCGAGCAAAGAGAGTGTACCATGGCATTCACATCATCCATCCCACCATAACCTTAAGGAAGCCTCTGCTGATCCGGCGAAAGTTGCTCAAAGAAAGTGTTCCCCATACCGCAGGTTTAGTACTGTACAAGTTCGATATTGGTTAACTTGGCCTTGAATATTGCAATCAAGATCCTGCCAGAAACCTCGCAAGACAAGTGGGCGCAACTTGCGGTATCTTGCCGTGCATATTTCTACCCGCGATCCGCGTCCACTATCTCTAGGCTTTCCAGAATACAGAAGCTCAGTACCGCAAAAGGGAAAGGTAGCCTCCCCAAACTCAAAATATGAATGTCATTCTGGTACGGACTCTTGATCAGGATTCCAATAGACTTCCGTCTTTCCACAAGTTTCCAGTAGTTGTCGGCTCGTGTTTTCTGGGGGACCTCCGTCATAGACGGCTTCTTGGTCGGAGTACTGTACTTGTTGTTTGCTACGTCCAGCTTGACGAGAGTGCTGCTAGTCTGTCTGCTGCCTCACTCCTCCCATGATGACACCAGGACCTTTTTTTCTCTGATTGTCGGTATACTGGTTTCGAAGTTGAAATCGAGGTATTTGTCCCTCTAGTAATTCGGGCAAAAGTCCGCCTTGTTTAGCCAGACCACCCGGGTAAGGGTTTCACTTGAAACTGAAGGTGTCTAGGGAAGTCAGAGCCCGTGTATTAGAAATTAAGCTTTTCATGAGCTTCACAGTCCTCGGTGTCTGCTATCCCACCTTGGCTTTTGGTCTTTTCAACACCTTTTCCAGTGCCGGGAGGACCGCCTCCAGAATTTCGCCTCACTTCACCCCTTGCCAAATTCGCTTACCCCTAAAACATGACTAACAGGCAAACAGATCCTCATCGGTAAGATGATCTTTGCCCTGTTCTTATAATTACTCGATGGGCACTGATATTGGAAATTGAATTTTGAAAGCTGTAGGCTATTTTTAAGACGGGAAAATAATAACAACTAACGACTTTCCGTTTTGCTCAGGGGTAAATGCTGTCCCATCATTCCCTTGGGAGCAGCGCGATTCCTGGGTATTATTCTCTCTCTTATATAGATTCACTAGCATAAAATGGTCATCAACTGGGTGACGGGTTCAGACTCCCTCCATTCCAAAATGAAAATTATTGAGAAAGCCGTAGGGCTGAAAAGATTATATGCAATGATTTCGAGATGCCAGAAACCAAGAGTCATATTTATAGAATTGAAAAAGAGAATCAATCTCTAGCCGAAAGTAACAAAAATGAAAAAAATTCAAATATTTAAATTGATCAGATAATATTCAAGATTCAGTTTATTTTATTCAAATTAAATTTACTTAAATCGTGCAGGTGATTGTTTATCTGATTTTTTAGAAGGACGTTTCCTTTTTAATTGAAGCAGTCAACATGAAGAATGAATTCCTCCAACACATTCATTTAAATAATTACGTTTAATATCCACGAGGCATGCATATAATCTAAGTGAAATGAATGAATTATTTAAGAAAAAAATCCTCCAACAGGAGCCAAGTCATGCAAGAATATTTTAATTATTCACAAGGAGGACTCGTGTCCTCTAAATGATAGATTTCACTGGAAAGATTGTTGATTCCTTCGTTGAAAGAGTGCCGGAATTTAGGGGCGAATAAAGTGGAAAGCCTTTCGCTGCCACCTGAAATATATTTTACTTGATTGATAAGGGATGGCGTTGTTATGGAACGGTAAACTTCTGATGAACTCAGAAAGAATATAATTTATTTCTTTTGAAAGTTCGGTTTGGGTCAGTTTTGAAGAAGAGACACATATGCCCTAGCTGACGCGTCCTTGATATAATGAAGGGTTGAATTGTTGTTTCCGGTGGTTAGGGACAGTGTAGGAGGGTGTTTTAGTCCTGTTTTTAACATTACATCAGATACAGGTTTTTTCCGCGCTACGTGCTGTAAAAGTTAATTGAAATTGATGGACTCGTTTGTAATTGGACCAGTGAAATGGTTGCATAATTTATTCGGGCTCCACTCAACATTATGAGGTTCACAGTAACAAGCCACGGATCTGTTCACTAAGCGCGGAAAAATGAAGAATTAGACGGAAAGCATCCCCTTCCGACCCATTTCATGCATGCAGACAGATTCAACACTTTGTCCAGATCCAAATCAAGGAGTCCTCACGTAATAAACGAACATTTCATGGAACTCGACAGCGATTGGAAGTACTTCCCGACCATATTTCAACGCTGTTCCTGCTACCTATGCCATAGTGGAACCAAGTTACATCGATTATACCCTCGCGGCAATGGTTTTTATTGTGCTCACTCAGCCTTTACCATATTAATATCCTCTTCTGCTCCCTTCCCACCAATAATATGATACAATAAAAGCGAATTCCTTCGGTTTGGCTTGAGGGCGACAAGGTATGCTACGGCGAAAATACTTTAGCGATAAATTGCAGTTTTTCGGTCAGAATACAAGTTTCGTGCAATATCCCATTGCTATTTCCGCTTCCTGCCGTCGTGGATTCGCTACTGGCGATTCCTGCTCCCGTGATGGCGGAGTGGTGGAAGTAAACGTTTTAACAACCGTCACAGGTTCCGCGAAAAACTCCAACAAGTACAAGCACTTTAGTGCCAAGCGGAAATGAACCACAAAACATTTGTATTTTATGTGTGTCACGTGAATTTATGAGTTTGTCGAAAAGTTGTACTTTAATTCCAACCCCCAGCTTGGGGGAATAATTAATGAGTTGTGATTTATGAATCAATCGAGGTTGTTAATGAGTTGGAAGGAATGTTTTATGAAGCTCTATGCTGTCCACTCCCTTCAGGAAAATTCCAGGCTCCAGAATACTTTTCCCATCAAGAGTTCACGGATCATGGGACTTGGTCCTGCAATGACATCCATCCATCAAACGGATTTTCCGAAGTTTTCAATTAAAGTGCATTCACTATGAAAAATGGCAAAGTAATGTCCCAGCGGATTTGTCCATAACATCCTCTTTCAACCGTTTCGTTCGACGAACCTCGCAAGCTGTAAAATCTCAGCAAATTTCAAATTTTCAGGAAAAGAGTGTAATAATGTGAAAGTATGGAAGCGACAACCATTTTACAACTTGGCAGTATCGTAATTGATTTCTTTCCGCACCATTTAGCGTATATGTTTCGTGCACTGCCCGGAGAGCAGGGGCCGTATCCTAAAATGTAACTCTTTTCTGTGCCGGATCCAATTTCAAGGCACAGGAAACTGTATGTTGAGTATACAATGGATACCATAAAAGTGAATGTTAAATCGATATTGCGCTTAGAGAATGGAAGAGAAATGGAACAGGTTTAAGGTCTGTCCAGATAACCTGAACTAATTCCCCCGATGGTGACCGTTCCTTTCAAACTTTCCCAGATTTTCTCCAGAAAGTATTTACCCCATTAGATGACGTATAAAAATTGAAGTAGTTCATGATGGTGTTGGAGGTAGATGGATATGGACGACAACATCAAGGAGAGTGTATTCAATCTAGGTAATATTCCAAACTATGTTTTTGTAAAGGATATTCAAGGTTGGCTAATAAGCAAAACATCCATGGGTTGTGACCGATCCTTAACGCTTACGATACAGGGGGTGGCGTTCCCGAGATGGCCGAGCGGTGAAGAACAAACTGCTTATGAACGCCGGGACACACTGGAAGTCCCTGCAGTGATGGATAACTCCTTGTCGACATCGATGGGGTGATATCAGATTAGCACAGATAGCAACGTGGTAGCTACGCGTGTATCTGGAGCCAACCCCTACGGGAGCCTGATTAGGTAATGTGTTTTGAACTGGTATTAGTAGACTGTGTTGCCCCGAGTAAACCCTGATCCGTCCGTGAGTCCCGAGATCAGCTAATCGTTGGTTTGGCTTCAGAGAACTGGGGTAGGGGCTTTGTTTCCAAAGGTATACCCATTCCTGACTATTGCGGCCCGCTCTCTTGCACATGTACGACGCGCTGGTAAAAACATTAAGGGCGAATAAAAACGATATAAAGGAATCGATAGTGGGAATGGAGAATGAGTTGGCTGCGCAGCGCTCAGCGAAGGATGCAGCAAAGGTTGAAATACCCGACGAGACATCAAGATGCGTAAACAGAGATGAAGATTCGAAAAGTAATGCGGCACCTTGGATGGAGGGAGGACTGCTAAAACTGACTAGATGTCTTCAAATGTTAGCCGAGTGCGGTCTGCGACGTTCGTCCAGAAAACGTCAGCAAGGAGTGAAAAATGGGCTGATGGAGCGAGGGGAGCTCCTGGGTGGAATTTCGTACTACAAACGGACATGGAAAGTAACAGAAGATGCGCAAAAAGCAGAAATAAACGGATCGCTGACAGCCCGTTGCAGAGCAAACTGGGGGGAAAACGAATAGAGGAAGGTGCATCTGAAACAGACTTCACTTATATACTCTCCAGGGCTCAAAAAACGAGGTAAATATATTGGTCTGAAATGATCTAGTAGGCTCCGCAGGGGCGCTATTCGCCGTTTGGCTTAGGGACCATAAGGAGTGGTGATGACCAACAGCTGTCTGAATGTCGGCAGGCACCCTGGTGAATTAGTTGCTCGAATTCCTTCCGCGCTATATCCAACTTCTGGGGTGATAGGGAACGCATTTTGGAGAAGATAGGGGAACCAGTGTTATTGATGTGGTGCTGAAATCGTGCTTCACTGGTTTCGGGAGACTACATTCCGTAGTGATCTGGCTAAACTTTCTTAGGATTGCCCGAACACGAGCGTCAGTAATGTCCTGCAAAAGTACAGAAAAGCTGTTACTTACGCAGGTCGAGATACTCCCTGACGAAATGAGGTTGATTGTGGGGTCTATAAGTAACCTGTTCTGCAGGTCCACTAGCAACCCACAGTGACACAAGAAGTCTGCGCCCAAAATGGGGAAGTCGACATCCGCTAGGATAAACCGCCACGAAAACGTTCTACGTAGGTCAAGACTCACGTCCACTTGCCTACCTGTACCCGTAGGTATTTGTTTGTGAGGAGTTCGCTGCTGCGAGTTTCAAATTTTGTGGTATTAATCGGGGCCCGGGAAGAACCGAAAGCTCGTCGCCGGTATCCAGAAGGTATTTGCGTCTGCTGAGAAGGTCTTGGATCGTGAGGCGACGTGGCGCTGCGTTATGGGTGGCCGCCGCCAGGACCCCCCCCCCCCCCCCAGAGGTCGCGAAGTTATACGGTAGTGTACATCTTGTAGCTTTATCCCTGAATCTACGATGGTACCAACATATGCCTGGGTCCGTGGGTTGTCCAGACGATTGGCTACCCGATCGCCCTTTTCGGGTGGTGGACCATGAGCGAGCTCGCGACCTACCACCCGGATGCTTAGTGTTCCACGTCGCTCCCATTTTGGCCATACTCGCAACAAGAGCGGCCATTTGGCGTTTTAATGAAGTCAATTCTTCGGTGGGCTGCTCTATGGCAGATAATGTCGGACGCGCGTGCACCTCGTGCACTTTGTCAGCCGCGGCAGCCAGAGCTTCCAAACCTGTAACACACACGAGGGTCATCTGGGTGCCATCCGGTAGACGCCGAAGCCAGAGTGATTTTAGCAAGTCGTCGTCGATCTTGCTCCCGCCCAATTGCTTCATTTCACGAAGCAATTGGCTAGGGGTTCGATCGCCTAACGTCAAGCCTGCCAGCAAGAGATCCAGTTTTGCTGGCTCACTTACTGACAGGCGTTTGATCAATACACTAATAATATACGAGGCATCTTTAACTATGTCGAGGACGAAGACGATGGTCTCCTCATCTAAGCTCGCCACTGCATATTTAAACCGGGTCTCGTCTGTTGCAATTCCCGACATTTGAAATTGTACCTCTAAGTGGACGAACCCTAACTCCGGATTCCGTCGCTATAATGGAGGAACACGCACAGCCAGTGCTGTTACCTGCGGGTCTGATGGGCCGACCGTGTCTTTCCGGTTCGTAGACATTTTTCGAAAATGCAAAGATTTCAAGTAGAAATGCTTCCTATGCCCTTCAGTTAATTTGTCAGCTTGGTGGATGTCAAAACTCTGCTCGACTGGAGTGATTTTTTCCTCTATACGGGGTATAAATGAACTTTACATTTCCGTTGTTGCATTTAATTCATAATTTCAGTAATCTACTATAATAATTTAATGTAATAATTAAATATATTATAATAATTCAAAATTTCTATTTAAAATTATTACAAATCAATTAACTTTTTAGGATATGTGAACTCCGTGCTCGCTTGCGGCTATAGTAAGACTGGATCAAGTCCCGCTTCTTTCCCAATCGACTCGGCCCATTGTCAGATAAGGGGTATATTCTTAACCACTTGGTTTCCGTGCAGGGCCACGTGGTCTAGTGAGTTCAGTGGCCACCCGCTGTGGAGAGCTCTAGTGGTGGCATCTGTTGTGCGGTAGTTCCACTTTCGCACAGGAAATTAAAATTCAGTCTGTCGCGCCACAGTACTGTGAAGCAAGGAGACAAAGTTGTGGTTTCTAGCTTGAAACCCACTTGCTCTCTGGAAATTCGAGACCTTGACTGCCTCACAGAAAAGAACGAGGTAAAAAAGGCCATCAAGCGCGAATATTCAGAGGTAACATTGTCCGGATTGGTATGACCTATGCGAGATGCCCCTGCGGCAAAAGTTGCGGAGTAATAGGCGGGGAATCTTCTTAACAGCGAGAAAATCAGAATCGGTAGGATATAAATCCGGGCCGCACCAGCCAAATGTTGAAGATGTTTGGATTATGGGTACATGTCTGCAAAATGCTGAGGAGCTGACAGAAGAGTAACATGTTACGGATGCGGTCAGGCAGGTCATAAAGCGAATACCTGAAACGAAAAGAAGAGTTGCATTCTATGCAGGGATCATGATGTGTCTGATGAGAAAATTGCGTAGACTGCGGGCTTGAGCCGGTGTCCAGTCTTCAGAGTAGAACTCGAAAGAGCTATTACGCGGTCATCATCATGCCTATATCGCCACTACACCCCCGGGACGATTTCTATAGGGTTCGCTAATGATGGTAATTTCCACCTCGGATTCATAAGTGGTCTGATCGAGTAAATCTTAAGCCACCCGCCAATGATTGAGGTTTATTTGAATAAACCTCATTTTTTCATTGAAGTCAGCGCCTTCCTTTAGCACTTCCGGCAATACGCCGGTAACCCCAAGCCTCACTTCCTTCGCTTAATAAGCATTTGGAGTCCCTATTGCACGCTTGGCAATATAGCATTGCTCCCCACACCTTCTGCATCGATTGGACTGATCAATACCGCTGATGCATGCCTTTACGAAATAACCAAACGCGAGGCACTTGAAGCACATCTACTCTCTTAGACGGCAAACAACCCATCCAATTCGGACCTTCCTGGCCGCCAATAACTTCTGCGCTGCGTCCACTGGTAATCGCAATGTGGCCGTTTGAGTATTGCCATAGGCTTTCCGCAAGCTCGCAATGGACTCCGCGGCAAGTTCCTTTAACTTAAACTGTTCCACCAAGGCAATGCAAATTTCTCCTTTGGATGTCATTTCTCTTTTGGATGTCACTTCGAGATCCATGCACTATATATAGACCTCATGTTTTGGGTCCGTATTGTGACTTTCTCCCCAAGTGAGTTCTTAGCCTGAGTTCGAAAGCCATCAGTTTTCCTTAAGCTTGTTTTTTTTTCAGCTCAAATATGAGGTCACCCTTCTGGGTTTTTCGAATCTTGCTGACATTTCCGCTTAGATCTTTTAAGTCGGGGTCAGTTTTGACCTTTTTCAGTATCTCTGTGTAGGATAAACTTCCATTGCTGGAGATAACAATTGCTTCTGGGCGAATTCGCACTTTTGCCTTTTTATTAACAACATTGGTCCATCCACCGTTTTCATTCCCCTTGGATTTTGCCAATTCAATTGCCGGAGCTCGCACTTGGGGACCTATTTTCTCTCTTCGGTGCTTTTAATTCCGTTTTTCGAAACTATTTGTATGGTCTTTTTCCTCTTAGGTGCCTGCTGATTCCCCAGAGGATCCACATCTTTTTCCCGCACTCTCTTGTTTGGTGGCAGGTCGATTGCAATATGATTAGGCGTCACCTAGGTCGCCTATAACACCGTTAGGGCAACAGATTTCGACTTGTCCTTGGAATTTCGTTCCTCTTGCTGCGATTTGTTCTAGAGCTAATAGTTCTCACCATATTTTCTATGGCTTGGTGCACGTTGTGCTTGTCCTTTATGAACTCACACAGCAGAACTATTTTTACACCTAGCTGTGTGAAGGGTAATTCCTCTGCTTCAGGGCTCTGCTCTCCATGAGTCCTAACCAGATTACTACTTTTAAATAGCCCTTAACATTTAGCATTCATTGACCTTCCCTCCGTTTTATCTTTTTGGATGTTTGGCATTAGCGGAAATCTCAAAGTTGACGAACTTTTTCTGAAGGAGCTCTTTTCCTGATCCTAGAGTACCTCCCGCTGCTACTCCTTTTGAATATGTGCGGTCGGTACTGTTGCTGTTTTTCTCGTCGAGCGATCTGCTTTCAATTCATCCTTCTTCGATTTTGTTGCTGGTGTTATTGGGAGATAGTACTTCGCTTGAACACTTCCCTTTCCAAATCTAAAACAGTTGTAGCATTAGATGTCAAGGTGGCCAAGTTGTCCACCACCGAGGCACTGCAGTCGATGGATATCGACGACCGGGAGCCCGCTTGCTCACTCTCAAAAGCCGTCGGTACTGGGGTTCCGAGCCCCTGCACGTTAAGTTTCCTCCTGCTCACGTCTTCCATAGTGGTTTTATGTTCTGGGTATCCTTCCCATAGCCACTTTGATTCGCGCATCAGAGTTGAGCAAACACTAGCCCATGCACAGTCAGAAAAGAAAAGTACATGAACACATGTTTACACATCAATAGGTATGCCCCAATCCGCCAACTGGGGCGCGCCTGATGGGAGATCTGGCTACTCCTCACAAGTCTGTCTGTCTGTCTGTCTGTTCGTCACACGCATTTTTACCGACGACGGTTTTAGCGATTCACACCATATTTGGCGGAAAGATGGGAACTGTGAACGCTCGCGCATTCAGTGAGTTACATCGTTTTACGTCAATTTGAGGGACACATGCAAAAGCGGGGTGTACATTTTTTTTTTCATCGAATATAGTAATGTGGGATATCAAATGAAAGGTCTCCATTAGTACTTTCCAAAGCTGATGTCAGTTTTGACATTTGCTGGAAAGGTGGCTAGTGCGGGGGGTCGAAAGTAATCATTTCTTTAACAGCCCCATTATGAGAAAAAACTACCTCTCCACATTCCCGAGCCTGGCTACCACAGAGGCGGGCAAGCACGTGTCCACAGAGCGTTCTGGATTGGGCTTCAGTATTTGCGGGCAGACTTTTATAGTCAACTTAGCCAATTCGAGCGCAATGCTGACCACATTGCCTCCTAGTGTACTGTTACGGTCTTGAATGAAGTGCTCTAACACACTTCAAGGCCCTGATCCAATATGGATTGTTGCGCCAACGATTATTATTATTATTAGCCAATTTCTGTTATGTTCTGGGATAGCTCTTGCCTCTAGGTCGCTCCGGCTACTCAGGTGGTCGTTTGACCATCACTATTTCCCCTTAGTTCATTACACTACGTATAAGAAAAGCCGGAAGTTCGGCAATATGTTCTTCTTCGGAATTTTAGTAAGAATATAACCCTACATTTTAGAATTGATGCCATATATTTAGTTGATCGCGGTTTTTGGAAAGATTACACTGTGTCTCTCTTTTCTCTCGGAGAAAAAAGGATAGTTTGTAAGTTTCCCACATGCCGAGATAGTATTCTGAGAAGATAATTACTTCGTAGAAATGGGAGAACGAGTTTATATGCAGAGGTCTATCTACAATCATTCCTAACCACACAGATTACTCCCTTAAGTACTTCAAATTACTTTTCATAATTATGGCCAACTAGAAGTTGATGGCTCTCTCTCTCAGGAAACAGATAATCTCAAGAATATCGAGTCGAATTTAATGAAGTTGCCAGACTCACTCTGCATATATCCAACATTCTGCAAGGTAAACGATAACATTAAGATTCGAAACAGATCCTCCACGAGCATCCCTTAACAGCTATCGCCAAAATATTGAGCGCTTTCCATTATATTCGTGCTAGAACGTTTTCTATGCTCTCTTGCTTTCCTAAATGCATTCACTCACTCACAATTTCAAAACGGCTCCTTATCGGATTTCCAGTTTTAGAATATATTCTGAAAATCTCATCCTATGAGCAATGCCACGCGTTATACTGATTCGAAAATCCTGTCTTAAAATCATCCACTTGAGCTAGTGTGCAATTTAACAAAGCTGCCTTTCAACAAGATAATGAAGATCTCACGTAAGTACCCTCCAGCTTCTTAAGGGTGAATGTTTGGTCTTAACCTCGGAATAAGCTTTGCGAGGGAAACTGCTTTTGCAGGAGAAAGTTCCACATGACCATCACTGCGCAACCTCTGATTCGACTTTTAGAAAAACATCAGAGCTTCCAGCTTGTGCATCCCCTATTTTCCAGGATTCGTTAAGTCGAAAAAAGTTGAATCCATTATCCGTTTAAGTGGACCCGGTGAAACTTGAAGGGAAGAAAGTGTCGAAATTTGGTTCTAGTAGATGACAGTGTGTTTGGGGTGTTCAGACTATGGCCTGCTGTGCCCGTTTTGTAGTTCTTTTGATTTGCATATTACTTCTGCCCTTACGTAGCGTAAAACAGAATATTAACAAAGACCTGGTGGATTGGGTGGTGCTTTTGTGGTTGGCTGTATGATAAATATTTTGCGACCTCGCGTTGGTGGGGGCCGGGTTGAGTTCGGGGGCAGGCGGTCGTATGAGGTGTAGTGTCATCGGCAATTTGATTGCCGTTGGGCTCGCAATTAAGGTTTCCGTTGAGCTGGATTTAATTAATTCTGGTATGACGCATATGTTCCTGCTGTTTTATGTCGCTTTCAAGTTCTTGTAGTTTTATTAAAAGGTGTAGGGAACAAAGCTTTTGTGGCTGACAAATATTTACGATAGTGTTTTTTAATGAATCATAACTCCTGAGAGTTGCTTGGTGATTAGTGCAGAGCTTCGTGAATATTTACATATAAACATTCACTGTTCAAGGTATATTCGGTTTTATTACGGAAACCTTTCAGAGAGTACTCCATAAGAGGAATTATTTTAAGGGTTCGGGAAAATGGAGGTATATTATCGGATATATTGCTACGGAAGCAATCGAGTGGGTTATACCAATAACAGCTCAGACATAAACAGTCAGCTGTGACTCTCCAGCTTTATTTACAGTAAAATTGTTTTGTTTGTTTATCCTTACGTCACCCGTTACACCGTTCGGATCCACTCAATCGAAAAATCAATAGTATTTAGGTAAATACAGGACAATTCGATTGTAATCCAGATTGATGTCTGTGTAGCAATTTTTCCCAGCTCTAATTTATATTTAATGGGCAGGACAGAATGACATTTGGAATATTGCCTTATGTACTTGCTGATTACTTATTGGAAAGTTGTCGACACCAAGGATAGGACAGGCTAGTCTTTAAATGCCACGACACCGACTTAAGCTTCCTTATATGCGCTGCGAAAATTAGGGTGTGACGGCTGATCAGACCATTAAAATGTCAACACAAAAGAGTCGTCCCCTGTTTTGAAGAAAACCTCCAATCCTGACCACTAAAAAGTCCGGCAACAAGGAAAACTATAAGTCGACCCTTCGTTTCCTGGTTAAAGCTGATTAGAATTCTCATCTCTTAATTGAGTGAGAGGCCTTTTATGGACTGTGACTTGCAACAATCCCTGTTTCACTGGAAACGTAAGTAAACGTGAACCAATTTCAAAAATGTTTCGAATCATGTTCAGGGTCAAATTGTATAATACGCTTGCTGCTCTCAACAGCCACACTATGGGTCACTAGGCTATTTACTATTTTCTTCAGGAATAGAAATTCCAGGAAGGTGGACGGATTTCTAAGGATATTTATCCTGGAATTGGGTTATTGTTATGTGGTAAGAATTCCAGGAATAAAGGTGAATTCGATGAAACGTGAATGATATTATTTGAGGGTGAGGGGAGATATCTGAAAGATGTTGATATCAAAATTTTTTTGGAGATATATCACATAAGGAGGAGAGCACTGGCCATGGCCCACCGCAAAATGTTTCTAGGATTGTATCACATTTATTTCACTCCCTCTCGAATACGTGTTAACTGTTATTGGAATCAGCGTCAAATTAAGCTATCAGATGGAAATTGTGGATATGTGGAACAAAACCAGGTTTTCCAAAGACAATATGCTGCCATTTAAGGAACCAACCCTGTTGAGTAGTATACCGGGTAATATCAGTTAGCACCGAGAAATTTAGGTCGCTACTACATTTTAGAAAGCAGTCAATAAAATTACCGGCGGAAAATTTGATTACTCAGGAGATTAGTGTATCTAGTGCAGGAACAAAAGAAAATGTGTTCATTTCGCGAACCTAATGGAAGAAATAGCAGAATGTCCTCAACGACGCACTAGGCTTTTGGATAAGGGTCATTTTCCCAGGTTGCATTTAACACCATGCTTTGAATTTGTGTTCTTTCATGAGAATTTGGCGTTTGCTTTGCTATTGGCGCCTAATTACATCCTTAGGATAATTTGAAAGGATATTGAAGCGAGAGCATAGTCTCATGAATAATACAGGATTATATGGACGCCTGAAGCTTTTCATAGAAACGAATAGTATTAAAGTAGGACGCTAACGATGGGAAAGAAGCTTTCAAAAAATATTATGAGGAATGTTCTGGACTACAAAGAAGGGAATTCACTTGTTAATTCAGAAATAAGAAAATTCGAAGGAACAAATGAATTAAAAAAAAGTTTTCTTTAACTACTTCAGGAAATCAGGACTTGTGAAAGACATGATTGCAGGAAATCCACCGCAATAGGGGTTCGATCAAAGGAGGATGATTGTCCGGTAGGAACCTTGGAAAGTCTGGTTGAACATGTATTTGAGTCAGTATTCTTCGGCTTACCGGATTACGACATAAAAATGGGAAAAAAACGAGGGCATTTATGAACTATTTGTTATAAAACTTGAAAACCTCATTTTCATAATACATAAATAAATTTACATAGATAGAAATAAGGACGAACTTCTCAGATTCCAAAAATGGCAGCATTGGTAGAAATCTAGATTCCACCTCCTGACAGTCGCCAAAGGGACACAGACTGTACTCACCGAAAGACTGCTATGAGCAGAGCCCCACAACCGACCAGCCCGGTTATTTCCCTCTATATTTATATGATCGGGAACACGGAGGAGGGTGACTTTTCGCATTTCTGCACTTTCCCACCTGCCTGGTGGATGCCGCCGCTGAGTTGCCGCCCCAGTCATTGACAAGCTTTCAGAAAATCCAGTACTTCCGCTTGGAATACACTGGCGAATCCTGGAAGAACTCCCGACTCCGCAAACAATCTTTGATCCGTGGCTGAAGAATACTGTGTCATAGGCTTGCAATACATCAAGGTGTAGAAATAGAGAACATCTACCGGGCAGAACTGTAGGCCCCAGGCACACGCAGTTCTTTGAATCTTATTACGCTTCGCTCAATTGTACTTTTTGCTGAGTGTAGAGAATCGAACATTAGGATGGGACGTATAATGGCTGTGTACATCCAGAAGACCATTCTCAGCCGGAGACCCCTTTTCCTTGCAAAGGTTCGCTAGCAGGCATAGAAAGCTATACAGGCCTTTTCGAGCTCCAGTTTTATGCTCTATTTCCAATTTAGCTTCCGGTCCAGGATTGCACCCAGATAGTTTACACAAATCCCGAGTCTGCAACTCGCGGTCCACAGGCACAGCTTTCGTAAAGCTCCCTCCATGATGCCACTCATAATGAAGAGAAACATCACCAAGTCATCGAAATACGTCACCACCTTCACCCCGCCCCGATCCAATATCAGAAAAATTTCTTCCATCACCAGTGCCTCTACTTGCAGCTATTGTTAACGCTGTCTTTCCGGAGGACAAGGTAGGACTAAAGATAAAACCAACAAAATCAAAGTTTCCAGTCTGATTGGCCATCAGACTCTTCCTATTTGCATTATTAGATAGAACATTGAAAGCATCGCCCAATTTCTCTACCTTGGCATCGTTGGTTTGCTTATTCTGGGTCTGAATTCGCTGTGAATGCTCTCCTCGTAATTTTGGCTGAAATCTCGAAATGCAGAACCCCGCCCACATCAAGTTGTTTCGCACTAAAGTCCTCTCTATGCTATGGGATTAACATCTGGAAAGTTATCGCCATTTTTATATAAAAGATCCAACCTTCTGTTGCAGCCTGGTTCGCATTATAGTACTCTGCCTCCATACAATCTCAAACGGAAAACTGCTTCGCAATGCGAGCCAGGTTCTGGTGTGCATGTTGATTAGAAGGCGCAAGTGGCAATGAATAGATCATCCATGAGGAAAGGCCACCACTCCATTGCTGATTATGCTACACACCACTGTCCAAAGATTGTCGACGAGTGGGTGATCCGAGGAACACATGGCGTAGAATAATAGAAGGGGAGCTGAAGCATATTTCGGGTAGTGAATATGATATGCTTCACTTAAAGGGTGATGCCTGCTTTATACAGCATATTACTAGATTTTGGAAGGCAATTCTTTCGACTTTTCGAGCTCAATTTCTGCCATGAAATAAATACGTTTTTCATTAATCGTATACGGGCAACTTAGCATCAATTTTTACGTCGTCCAAGCTGCCTTCTCCTGATCCGAGATGGTCGAGATGATTACGCAGTGAACGTGGACGAAGAATATATTATAATTCAAAAAAAGATCAAAACGCTGGTATTGAAATGTTTATGGAGACCAAATTTTGCGGAACATCAGTAAGCCAGACAAAGCATTTGCTGAATCATGGTCAGGGTCACTCACTGACCCTCTTCAAGTGTGAGTCACGTACATTTCGACACGTAACCTACCACTTAAATGGAAAGCACGACTCCTCGCAATGCTAAGTCCTCATAACTAAGTTACTCGTACCACTCGCTGCCGTAAATTGATTAGTTGGTATCGTCATGAAAAACCTTTGATGGCTTTAGTTACAAATAAGGACTTGCACTCTTCGCTGCTGTTTTATTTGACTAATTGAAATGTCTCGAACAAACTTTCTGTTAAGTCCGCTTATAACCGGCTTATAACCGGCTGTCCGTTAACCGAAGGCAAGTTTCCCCAAAGCAATACTTTCCCAGGAGGTAATTTTCAGCAGAAGGACAAATAATACAACTGGAACCTCTTCCCATGAGTACTTGCAGAAAGGGGTTGCCACAGCATCTCCGTTAGTGGTCCCATATGTTAAAGATCCTAGTCTAGAGTCAGTTACTGATTGCTACTGTTCGACATAGCCTTTAAACGGCCTTTAAACCGGCCCGAAATCTGCCGTGATAGGGTTTTGTTGTAGAAGGGCCAAATCTTATTTTACTTAGCGGAGGTGGTGAGTCTTTGTCATTCGAAAACAGCTGGTTTTAAGTAATGTGAGTAAGATCCACCCTTGGTAGTTGCTAGCGGGACTCTGACTTCGCCCACCGCAACCGTCAACAACGGAGTAGCACTTAACCAGTGCATCGACCTAGTCTTTGCCTTCTATGCTCCTCTTAGCGGACTTCTTCAGCGTGTCTCTGCGTTGACCTACAAGTCAGAAGTGTCAGGAAGTTCAAAACTTTAATAGCAGCCCAACTGTTGGTCAGAGTGGCTGTGTGACACTTGGAGCTATTGGTCAGAATAACTATGTCACACTTGGGGCTCAGATCATACCCCATTCACCGCAGATCTCCAGTATTGTTGTCACTGCAAAATCCTCCTTTCATTTCGCCTATCCTATGTCGTAGTCCATTGTAAATGCTCACTATTTACAAAATGACAGCTCTGCTCGATGCAATACATTTAGTATAAAGGTCCAAAATGGAATGATTGCCTCATGCAACATGGTTTCAGATTGAATCTGAATAAACCTGAATTTTAGACGACCGATCCCCATGAAATAGGCAGTGTCAGTGTCAATGGCGATTATCTAACCAGAATTGAGCCCTTCAAATATCTCGGGTAAATGCTATCCGCCAATTTAGAACTGCATTATGAAATTACTTCATAAATTAGCGCAAGCTGGATGAAGTGGCGTTCCACAACTGGTGTTCTTTATGATCGACATATCAACGAACGTTTCAAATTTAAAATTTATCGCAATGCCGTCTGTCCTGTCGCCCTATGCGGTTCTGGGTTTTGGCCGACTATACAAGGCAATGAACGGCCTCTTGCCGTAATGGAGACGAAGATGTTGGACTAGTGGCGTGATACGCTTTAATCACATCCGAAATGAGGATATCCGCGATTACTATGCAGTTATACCTTTCGTAGAAAAATTGCGGGAAAAGCGTCTTCGATGGAGACGAAAGTTAAAGAAAAAGAAAGATGAGGACTGCAGAATACTAGTAGCATCCTAGTACATGGCATCTTATGGAATTTGGTTCAACTGCATATATTGCGCAGCCCCGAACACCATACAACGAATCGTATGTCGGAATAGGGCAAACCATGGCTATATACATTCAAAGAAACATCGTCGCTCCGAGGTTCGAAAATCTTCTTATAGGCATAGAAGGCTAAGCATACCTTCTTAATCCTCACTTCTATATTTAACCTCCGATTTAACTTAGGATCCAGAATCATACGTTGATACTCTACATTGGAGGAAAGTGCCAACTTTGTCCATTAAGTCTCAAAAAGGGGAATTTGTGTACCACTATTTTGGTTGTAAAAAGCATCTGCCCCATTTTAGTTGAATTTATGCCGAGTCGCATCTTACAGCCCACAAACCCAAAGACACATGTTTTCCCTTAATTTTGCTGCTAACAGAGGTAGACCTCTCGGATCCTAATATCACTAATAATTGATAAGTTGATGAAAGGGTAGTATAGGTCCCGGGGCGAAACGTGGATTGGTACCCACGATGGAGCATAAAACCTGGGAAATGCCGGCTGAACCAACACCAACAGCTCTACTACCAAACCCTATCTCCACCTCCACGTGGTGACCACTGGGAGCTCTCTCTTAACGAAAAGCTTCAGACGGAGAAGGATGAAGGCGAGTCTCCCGCGCCTAAAAACGGGACAAATTGTACCAACTGGTCCTCCAGGCTGGGGGTTGGGCAGGGCTGACAACCCTACACAGAAAACAACTTGTTACGAAGCCACAACAGGAGCCTCGGACAGGACGGATTTTAAAACGACGGACCCGGCAACGACAACCGAATAACGATTTGCGCATTTTCTCATGGAACGTGCTCTCCCTGTACAGAGATGAAGCTGATGAGCAGCTAGCCGATACCCTGTCCCAATAGAGGGCTGATATAACAGCGTTGCAAGAGATGCGATGGACAGGGACCGGTTTCCTGGAGAAGAGCCACTACACCATATATTATAGCGGTCATCCAGTAAACCATGTGCTCGGTGGTAGGTTTCATAGTCGGCCAAAAAATGAAACCTGCTGTTATCGGCTTTGAAAACATAAGCGAACAGCTATGCACTCTGCGCTTGCGAGGCAAGTTTAGAAATATAAGCCTCATAAACGTCCACGCCCCTACAGAGGAGACTGCAGAGTCGGAGAAGGATACCTTCTACGAGGCAGTAGAATGAATCCTCGAAGCCTGTCCCAGACATGATATCAAAATCATACTTGGGGATTTTAATAGCCAAGTAGGGAAGGAGCCCGTATTCAGACGATACGTTGGCTCCCATAGCTTACACGAAAAAACAAATGATAACGGACTGTGGACTATTCAATTAGCAGGGTCACACGAAATGGTTGTTGGAAGTACCTGGTTTGCGCGGAAAGCGGTCCACAAACATACGTGGGCCTCTGCAGACGGGACCACTTTCAACCAAATTGACCACGTGTTGATCGAACGCCGCCACCTCTCAGCCTGGATGAATGTCAGAACATATAGGGGGGCCAATATAGACTCGGATCACTATCTCGTTGGCATGGTGCTCCGAGCCCGAATAACAATACCACCTAGAATCCCCTCTGACAATCAGGTGAGAGTGAACACTGAAGCCACCCACAACACAACCCTTCGTGACACCTTCTTATAGGTGGGAAATGGATGCCGTAATAACCGCAGTCAACAGAGGACCTGGAGATGAAGCATCAACAAATGATCTTCACAATCACCTGAAGAACGTTATCATGGATACCGCCACAAACATACTTGGCCCCAGCCGCAAAAGAAGTCGGAACGGCTGGTTTGATGATGAATGTAAGCTAGCAACGGAACGGAAGAATGCCGCATACCACGTAATGTTCCATTCTCAAAGAATGCGGGCACGCGCAGAGACTTATCACGAACTCCGACGAGTGGAGAAGCGACTTCACAGACGGAAAAAGGAAGCCTGTGAGAACCAACAAGTCTTTGAACTAGAAAAGTACAGGGAGCAACGGCACCAGGCGCGCAAGTTTTACCAACAAGTCAGCAGGATGAAACCTTATACACCTCGATCCTCATCCTGCCGAGACAAAGAGGGAAATCTGATTTCCGACAGAATGGGCATATTGGAGCGATGGGTTGAGTACTTGATGAGCTACTGAACAACCAGAACATCGGCGAGTTGGAGGTCCCGCCAACTGAAGACGACGGACTAATACTGCCACCACCAAGTTTAGGAGAAACAGTCCGTGCAATTCATCGGCTAAAAAATCATAAGTCGCCAGGAGCCGATGGAATTACAGCCGAATTGGTTAAATACGGAGGCGACCAGTTACACCAAGTGGTGCATCAACTTGTGCTCAAGGTATGGGACAGCGAATCAATGTCTGACGATTGGCAACGAGGCATTATCTGTCTCATACATAAAAAGGGAGATATCACACAGTGCAGCAATTATAGAGGTATCACGTTGCTGAGTACCATCTAAAAGATATTCTCCACTATCTTGCTAGGCCGGATAGCCCCATACACCCAGAACATCATTGGCCCATACCAAAGAGGCTTCACTCCAGACAAATCAGCAACAGATCAGATTTCTCTGTGCGGCAAGCGATGGAAAAACTGTTGGAATATGGACAACAGTTGCACCATCTGTTCATGGACTTTAAAGCCGCCTATGATAGCATAGCCAGGGTAAAACTGTTCACGGCCATGAGAGAATTCGGTATCCCTACGAAATTAATAAGACTGACTAGGCTGACCCTGACCAATGTGCGAGGCCAGATAAAAGCAGCAGGATCATTCTCAAGACCATTCGGCATCAACAAGGGTCTACGACAAGGGGATGCCCTATCATGAGTCCTCTTTAACCTGGCCCTCGAGAAAGTGATCCGTCATGCTGAGGTAAATGCAAGAGCTACGATCCTCTTCAAATCCACCCAACTACTGGCCTGTGCTGACGATATCGACATCATGGGAAGAACCAGCAGAGACGTACAAACTGCCTTCATCCAGATCGAGCAGGCGGCGACTGGCGCGAGATCTTGGGCTGCACATCAATGAAGGTAAGACAAAATATATGGTGGCAACGTCAGCACCGAAGACGAATCAACCAAAAACATCAAACCGCACTGGTCAAACACAAACACGAAGAAGAATAAGGATAGGAGAATACAACTTTGAGACCGTTGACAATTTCTCCTATCTAGGGTCGAAAATCACAACCGATAACAGCTACGATGATGAAATCCGCGCACGGTTGTTGTCAGCCAACAGAGCCTATTTCAGCTTACAAAGACTGTTCCGCTCGAAACGTCTCACCATGGCGTCAAAGCTCTTACTGTACAAGACTATGATCTTGCCAGTCCTCATGTATTCCTCGGAAACTTGGGTTCTTAGCAAGAAAAATTGCGAACTCTTGGCCGCGTTCGAGAGAAGAATCCTCCGAAGAATTTTTGGCCCCCTACATGAGGATGAACGATTCCGTAGCCTACACAATGACGAAATCTATGAGCGATACCATGACTGTCCGGTTGTGGATAAAATCCGGCTCAATAGGTTACGGTGGGCGGGTCACTTAATCCGTATGGATGAGGATAAATCCCACCCGGAAAGTCTATAAGGGCAATATCTATGGTAGAAAAAGAAGACGAGGCAAACCCTGCCGAAGATGGAGCGATGGCGTAGGTCAGCTTTTAGGGATATCGAATTGGTGGACCTCGGCGCAAAACCGGGATGTCTGGAGTTGCTTATTAAGGCAGGCCTAGACCGGATACCGGTTGTTGCGCCGTTGATGATGGTGATGAAACTTCCGTCAGTCGATTCTGCTGGGATCTCTGAAAGGGTAAGAGGTCTCCTCAGCGAGATTTAGACTAAGAAGTATCTATCTGTGATTGAAGAAGGATCTCGATTCAGGCACTCTTCATTTTTCCACCCACAAAGTCCCAATGTCAGTTATTAAAGAGATATCAAGAGCCTCCCCCCAACCGTTACAAGGACCCTGCGAAAAACGTGTACTAGTCTTTCCACTTTTTGATAATTGATTTCCGGGCCTTCTGGTTGTGGGTTGAATATATTTCTTTGACTTTCCCTTAGTCTTCAGTTTGGATTTTTCAATGAACTTATTTTCCATATAATTCATGGCTGAATTTACTGATGTGGTGGCTTTCCAGGGCAATATTGCTGATTTAGAGTTAGTCAATCTTAGCTAGTGCGTCTCTTGTTTCGGTTTTGTACTATTTTGTAAAAATTGCACCTGCTGGCAATATATCCATTTGTTATAAGCTAAGCTATAACCACGCAAACATGTCCTCAATAAGACTGGTAACCTTAATATGCGCTTGAAAATTGTTCGCCTTTCTGCTGCTGGCTTCGAAGTATATATACGGTCCTATCTAAACATTTTATTACAATTCTGGATCAGTAGAACATAGTCATAATAATCAACAGATCATCATTTACTTACCCTAAGCCATGCAAGATAATTTGTCACTTTTCTGAACTTTCTCAACAGCCCAATTTCTTTCGGCAACAATTAATAATGACAAATATCAATGAGGACAATAAGAACACCATGAAGGACAACTTCATAATACACTTAAATAAATACATGGGGGAAAGTTTTGTTGAACTTTCTCGTTAATGCTGATGATGTATTATTTCCAGCATATAAAAGCATCCCCAAAACATTCTTCTTATCTGGAAAGCGAGCACATTTTCCAAATTAACTCCACAGTAACAGAGTGTCGTTATTTCACCATGAACTTTCCGGCCCAATTCCCATTTCGAGCTGCTGGACCTCTCTCATCCTCATTTCTTTGTGAATGGCCTGCATGCCTTGATTTCACTTCAATTTTTTTCCTGATCTTTTGCTTCCACTTTATCCTTGTAGTGGATATTGTGATATTATGATATTCCACACGCTCGTTTTCTAGTCCCGCAAGGCCAACAAAAGACTGGACCACATGAAAACGGATGTCCCAGATAAGGGAGAAGGATAAAAGTCAAAACAGAGATATGTATAGGGTGACGCTAAACAGGAAGCTAGTACTGTCCCGGGGATGGATGTTTCTATTTTGTGGAATGAATTTTTCTTCTATTTACCAAGTAAACCATCTGCAACTTGTATTGTGTTGAGTCGCATTTTCAAAACAGAGACATGATTATATTTTCATTTTGACCAGCTCATATCTGGGGTAGTCTCGTATGTTGCATTTTTCAGATTCCTCCCTCGGCTAAAGCTTGTTGTTCAGCTCCATTTATTTATAATTTTCAGTTTAGTGTTTGTGTAGTCTTGCATATGAAAATTAGAGATAAGTGGGTTGTTTCCATATGGATGAAAGCTAATTTTAGGAGAAGAACGATCCGTTCTTCCTTTATGGAAGTAGCTATCTAGTCTGATAGAACACTTTAAAAACTATTCACCACAAAAATATTTGCTGAATTGAAACCGTTTTGCGCCGAGATGATAACAAGGATGTTCTCGGTAATCCAACAGGATTCATGCTGTAATTCCAATCCTTTCAGACTATTATCTCCCTGGAAGCTGCTGCCAAAGATTATACTATGAATGCACCCGATTACATAATGTACATATGCGAAATGTCAATTTGAATGCCGACATAGATAAGTAAAGGGCAAACTATTTACATCTGTTTGCAAAAATTGCCCTAAGCTAGATGACTAGAAATTTCGAATTATTACGCACATATATGTATATGCAGATAACATTTCTCGATGTAGGAAAATTCAGATTAAATTTAGAAACTGAAAATCCTCGTTGATATTTTGTTGTTATACTAAACAACACAGGCATTGCGTTGGTGGCTTTTACTTGGGGAGTTTAAAAGCGATTAGGGATTTACCATGGATGTTTCTGAGAAAATCTGTATCGAAAAATAGAAAGATTCCTGGAACTAATCACAGAAGGGAGAAACTTGAAGATATATGACGCGTTAATGAACAGTTGCTTGTGCCATAATTCGAAGCAGTATTTGAAGAGTTTATCTTTTTGTGTACCTTGGTCGCCTGTATTTTTAGTTGTCCTCACCCTTTTATTTCCGTTCAACATAGCATTTCTTCAACTCGATTTACGGTGAATTCTAAGTTTATGCGTTCCACACCTCATCCCCTATTTATTGAAAATGTTATTTAAAACTTTTGTCTATTAAATTTATTTCAAAATTTTTCTACTTTTATATCCCATCTTCAACTTATACAAAATAAAACATTTGGATTCTTAGAAATTTTTTTTATGCTATTGCCACTATAATGGCCAGCTGAATATATGATTCCATCATGGCAGGGGAAATTATTTTGTGTGCTGAATCATCAACAATTGTTAACGTTAAAACTAGCGGTTAGGTGAAGAACAGCTGAGCGGAAAAAGGAAAGATAGAATTGTAACCGGTGTAAAGATAACAAGTCGGGAAACCGGAAGCTAGACGCTTCAGGTATGAAAGGTTTTGTGTATTTCTTTTATAAAGAGATTTGGGTGTGCATTTGTCCCATTAGCATGTAGCACGTAAAATATGCATATATTATGTGAAAATAGCTACTTTCAAGTGATATTCACATTCATAGTCTTGAATTTGCAGAGGAGCGCAGATTTGACCTAGCATAACTTTGTTAGTAATAGTGCGATTTTCACCAAATTTGGCACGATCATGATCTATACTGTAGCCTACATTGCAGCAAAATTTTGTGATTCTAGGGTAAACTTAAGGGGGGTTTTCCTGTCAATTACTAAAAATTATAGTAATATACTATTATTAACTTTATTTGAAGAGGTATCGATATGAAGGGTATTTCGAAGCCTAGGCACCATATAGTGGCAGCCCTCTGATTTTTTCCAGATTTTTCGGTTGAGTAGTTCCTGAGAATGGGTTCGTTAAAGAAATGACCACTTTCAACCACCCGCACTCCCCACCTTTTCAACAAAAGTCAAAACTAAGATCGGCTTCGAAAAGTACCAACCGAGACCTTTAATTTGATACCCCACATGACTATATTTGATGAAAAAAAAATTTACACCCCCCTTTTGCATGTATGGGGACCCCCCCTTAAATTCGTCGTAAGAGGATGTAACTCACTATATGCGTGAGCGTTCACAGTTCCCACCTTTTTACCAAATTTGGTGTCAATCGCTACAACCGTCTCCGAGAAAAGTGCGTGTGACGGACAGACAGACAGACAGACAGACAGACAGACAGACAGACAGACGGACAGACAGACAGACAGTAAACCGATTTTAATAAGGTTTTGTTTTACAAACAAAACCTTAAAAATGAAAAGAGTCACCGCCCGCAACGCGATCAATTTTTTCCTAAGATTTTTGATCCAAAATAAACTTCCTAATTGGTGACCCGAGGAGGAAATAGTGACTATTTATATGACTACGCGGAGCGTGGACTCGAAATTATATTTGTTCTCCTGCGAGTTTAATGTGCGAAAATGTATCAGCGGTCGACTGTTCGAAGGGCAAGTTAAACAAGTTGGGAAACTGGAACCTTGACGCTTCAGGTATAAAATGTTTTGTGTTTTCCTATGTGAGGAGTATAACGCAGTTCTCCATTGGCTGAAAGCATTGACTCGAGATATTTAAATCGCTCAGTCCTGCCAATGGCAGTAACCTGCCCAGAACTGAGGGATTTAAGGAGTCATCCCGTGTATCGGATCCGAGGAATCGATTTTTTTTTGTGGTATCAATCGTATCTAGATATAGCCTAGAATGTATGGGCAAAGTGATTTTTTGATATGAGTTCGCTAAAAGGACAAGAATTGAAGCCAAGGCTGCACATGTGTTTCTTGAAGAAACCTAAGGTTTATGGACTTGGTATATCAGATCAATGGTTAGTTAAGGTTTTATGGCTAAAAATCGCATTCGACTTCTACGCTGCCACCATAGCCCAAAATCTATCCAACGAAATTTTTTAAAATTTTCACAACTTATTCAGAACATATTTCTACGGTCCGCAAACTAGGATCATTGCGATTCATTCGGTAGTTTTTTTATTCACTACAGAAGCCGTGAAAAACATCAAAATTCACGAAAAAAAAGTTTAACACGGCACCAAAAATTTATCTTTTCATATTTTTTAATAATCCTAGTTTGCGGACTGTAGTTAAGTCTGTACGTTAAAATGCCGTTTATTTTTTTTCTTTAAGATGGTCGCAGCGCCCTCAAGCGTGACAGCAGAAAAACACCTTTTTCTGGAGGTGGGTGTATAAATTGCTCTGTATTTCAATAACGAACTATACGATCGGGCTGGAAAAATTACTATGCATGCTCGAGATATAATATTATTAAATCTATGGTGAAAAGTTCGTATTTGTATCTTTATCCAGTTCTTCATAAAAATTTCTAAAAAAAAAATAAAAAACGGCCATCACACGGGATGACCCCTTAAATGTATTTTTAGTAGTCAACCTCATACGCTTCACACTCTGATACATCAGATATAAAAAAGGGCTGAGGAGAAGTAGATTCCCCTTAAATAGAATTTTAATATTTCACTCGAATGTCAATTATTCTCGCTAATTATGACGTCAGCATCTTATTTTCATGGTTTTGGAAGCAGTAAATTCGCACGAAATTGTTAAGTTTGAACTGCTATAACTTTGGCGTTAATGACCAGATTTCCATGAAATTTGGCACGTGCACATGAAATATTGTCCTCTATTTTCAATTTTTGAATTTTGAAGTCCAAGGATGAATTTAAGGGGATTCTTTTAGTCAATTTCTAAAAGTTGGTAATATGCTATTAGTAAGTTTATTTGAGCAGATATCGGGATGGGACATATTTTGAGGCCTAGATTTCATCTAAGTGCACTTCCCTGATTTTTTTCGGATTTTTAGGTTGGGTAGTTTCCGAAGTCCTGTCTTACTTTAAGTGCGTACATTTTGACTCCTTACTCACGTACTTTGCAATTCACGCCAAAACTAACGTCAGTTTCGGAAAATACTAATCGAGACCTTTTATTTGATACCCTACACGACTATATCCGGTAAACATTTTTTTTAATTCTCCCCCTCCCCCCCCCCCCCCCCCTTTGCATATATGGGGCGCCCCCTTTAAACTCCACCTAAATTTATGTTACTCACTGTATGCGTGGGATTTCATAGTTCCCATCTGTCCACCAAATTTCGTTCGGATCGGTTTAGCCATTTTGGAGAAAAGTGCGTATGACAGAGAGACAGTGAATCGATTTTAATAAGGTTTTGTTTTACACAAAACCTTAAGTTCTGGGATGGAGTTTAGTCAAATTGACGAAATGGAATTTACTTATATTTCCTTTTTTCCTTCAAATGTCAGAAGAATGAGAAAAAATTTGTAAAAGTATTACCAGATAGGAATGGACCGCATTCGATAACTGTTTCCGGATATGTCTCAGATGCCTTTGTCGATGTGCTTGTTCGTCGTTTTTATGGTTTTATGTAAAACAAAACTTTATTAAAATCGGTTCACTGTCTGTCTGTCTGTCTGTCCCTCCGTCAGTCTGTCTGCCTGTCCGTCACATGCATTTTTCTCGGAGACGGGAAACGGGGGAACTGTGAACATTCACGCATTCAGTGAGTTACCTCCTTTCACGTCGAACTTAAGTGGCAGGGGTCCATATACATGCAAAAGCGGGGTGTACATTTTTTTTCAGTAAATATAGTCATGTGGGGTATGAAATGAAAGGTCTCAATTAGTACCTTCCGAAGCTGGTCTTAGTTTTGACATTTGTTTTAAAAGAGAGAAGTAACAGGGTCGAAGATTATCATTTCTTTCATGGACCCATTTTCAAAAACTACCCAATCGAAAAATATGAAAAAATCCCGGAGTCTGCCACTATACGGTGCCTAGGCTCCGAAATACTTTCCATTCCGATATGCTTTCAAATAGAGTTAATAATAGTATATTGCTATAATTTTTAGTAATTGGCTAAGGGTAATGCAGCCTATAATATAGAACATGATCATACCAACTTTGGAGAAGATTGCACTATTACTAACAAAGTTATAATAGGTCAAATTTGTCGCTTCTTTGAAAATTCAAAACAATAATATGCCAATATCACCCGAAAGTGGATACTCTCACATAATATATGTATATATTACATGCTATGTCCTAATGTAGCAAATGCACAGTCAAATGTCTTGATATTAGAAATACACAAAACCTTTCATACCTGAAGCGTCCAGCTTCCGGTTTCCCGATTTGTTCTTCCTGGTTTCCAACGCTCTTACTTTTCACGCTTTTGACTTATATTATACTTTTCATTATGTAGTATTCTCTTTATGGTTGCCATTGATCCTACATATGTAAATTAAACTACAACAACTATACTCACGCGTCATTATTTTCAACTCTTTATAATGTGCTTAACTGCGTCTCCCTGAAATTTGCGTGTAGCTTCCACTTTTCCTGGAATGTTTTAATGAATGTCCTTACATGCAATATCATGCATGTCCAAGTCCTATACTGTTGCCACAGCAGCCATTTAGTATTCGCCGTTTTCCATTCCCCCATTCACAAAAAGTTTTCTATAAACACATGAATCTCACCATTTCAACAAAGAAATGCAAGATTTACCTGATCCACAAATGGTAATGGACAAAGAGCTGCTATGGAAATGCCAAATATTTACTGACCTTTGTTTTCTACACATTGATTCGGTCTTGACCAGACTTCACCCTAACACGTACATTTTCCACCATCACATGTCGCTCTGATAGTAGCTATTAGTTTGTCCGGAACGCCCCTCCCGGGTAAATCACGCTTGATACACTCCCTGTTCTCACTGGCAAAACCAAACATTTGAAATCGATGAAAAGCAAATGCAGCGGAAATCTTAACTCCGTGCACTATTGTAAAATGATCCGGGGCTGATCGGCTCAGGAGAATGTATGAGAGAAACCTGCTCCATAATTTCTGCCGAGCAAGCTACCGATATGTTCCCAAGGCGTTCCAGGATTATTTTAACTGTTATCTTTGCGACTAGAGCGCGTCACTCTCGCCATAGCGATGAATAGGCGCTTCCATGATTGCGTAGTCAAATAGATCTGGTAACGACCTGCGGAACATGGGCGAAAATAAAAGTAGCGCCAGGGAAAATAGCCTTTATAATGGCAGCCCCCCCCCCATGGTAGTCCAAGGCGACTGACAAACCTTTGGAATGCTCGTCGGTATGCAACCGAAATCTCTACAAATAATGCTTAAGTGTCATTACAGATGAACAGTACCATGAAAACCTTCACCAATTTAACGTGCTTTAATTTGATTGAAATGAAAATGATTTAATTCTAAAAGGACCACATAAGCCTATTTTAAGTCACTACGAGGGGTTCACTCGATCGCAAGAAAGTCAACTATTTTAGGCGCCTAGGTTTCCACTCTGACTCAAATCCAATTTAGGCATTTATCGCGACAATTTATTCACACGCTGCTATAACCGAGGAAAGAAGTTTTGTTTATGGCCTTATTGCGCATCCTGCTTCGCAATACTGATGCTTATTGTCCGTCTGACGTATTACTAAATCTACTAGAGGACATTTAACAAAGATGATAGGATGTTTCTGAGCAAATGGCTGATAAGCCCAATCCAACCTCCCTTTCACCCGACTTCCGTTCTCCAAAAAATTTGTTGCGGGTTTCTTTTGTTCGACATACCATACATCGTTTTGCCGGACTTAATTTTTAGTGGGGACAGCTAAAAAGAAAAGGACTAAATTGTTTTTATTGAATATAGAATAAACATTTCTTCATACATACATAAATGTAGGCTACCGAGAAGCTCCACGTGGTGACATCAGGAAACGCGATATTCACATTGAGTTGCTGGTTGTAATGCTGCAAGCGAATGTCCCAAAGCCTTGGGCGATCAAGCCCGAGTCTGCACGGGGACTCGGCTACGAGGCCTCATCTGAGTTTATCTGGTACTATTGGAACCAGGATCGCTTTCCGAGTTCGCATGTCTCAGTCGAATTCCTGGGGTACGTGTCTTGGCCCGGTTGTTTTCAGTTGGCCTCCCAACGGGAGTTTAGGCCTTTAGGTAGGCCTTGCATCAACCACTGTGAATGCTAAGCATGTACTCAGTATAAACTGGTGCCGTTGTTTCTTGTCACAAAGGAAATAGATTTGTGTTTACACTCCCTCTACTACCCAGAGGAGTAGAAAGTGCCGGTTGTAGCTCTTTGTAATGAATAGCAATTCATCCAAATATGTAAATATTTGTTGGCGAAAACCAGCTGGGATGACTTTACTGAAGTGCATGGCAAATCCCAAACGGTGGTTCTCCGAACTGGTTGATTCGCCGACTAGGAACTATGAAAGCGAGCCTATCTTCAAACGTCTCATTCGGTGAAATTTTACCAGAATGCAGTCCTCAGATCTTACCTTGTAATAATTCTAGCGAATTAAAGACTACTGACAGTAACCTCAAAGAAAAGTAAAATTAAACGTCTTTAATGGTGACACTGTTCACCTTAACCGCATCAATGCAAAGAAGCACTTTATCAAGTTACACCGCAATAGTCATCGGCGAAGACGAGGGGTTTTGTAAAGGCAACGACCGATTGTTCTTGGCATAGAGTAATTTTCTCGACAATGAAGGAGACTGAAAAGTATCTCTTCTTCACGAATTGAGGCAGACCACTGTCGTGTGGCCTGATGAACTGGGTGTGTGTTCAGGTTCGAAGATTGAAGGGCAGCCAATTGCGCTCGAACTAATCCTTCAACCCGTGAAGCGACATAGGCATCCATCGCCCTTGCATCTTGCGATAAATGATCATTCCAACCCATAGGCTTCATGCCACTGTTAACGGTGCGACGAAAAGGAGTTCAAAAAGTAGAAATTCGCACGAATGTATAGATAAATCAAAAGAGTTGAAATGAACTAACGAAAGAAATCTAAATCGTCTTCTTCTTCGACTCTTCCCGGCTGACTACTTCTTTCCTAAACTTTTGCCATCAACTTTTTGACTTCAGTCCAGATCGCCTTCTGTTTCAACTTGCTCTCCGGTTGTAGCTTCCAATACTGCCCTCTCAGTTGCGAGACGGGCAGTGAAACAGAATGTGCGTCCTTCGCAATATTCGGGTACTTTGGGCGATAGGACGAATTGTCAGTGCTCGGGTCTTATATGCTTTTAGTTGCTGCATATTCCACAAATGATTTGAAAATCAGCCTCTAGTCAACCGTTGCACGTAAGGTACTTGAGTGCAGGCTTGTAATGTATTGTTTATGTTCCAACTTTGGCATGGCTGGTCATGGCTGTGCACTTTTTCTGCTTGGTACTACTTACTTTTTATGTTCTGCGAGCATTCTTCAACCAGGACTTAATGTCACAAACTGGGCCTAGGAAGGATCCTTGTGGAACTGCGCATATGCTGCAAATCGATTTCATTCCTTCATCTGATTCACAGCAGAAAAGCCTAACTATTAAGACGTCGCCAACGATATCCACCAGGTACTCGGTAATTGGAAACAATCGCATCATATGCATCAATTCTTTGAACTTTTTTGAACTTATTGGGTTCAGCTGTCTTTCGAGACCAATTAATTCTTCACTTCACTAACTCACCACTGGAGATCCTTAGCTGAAATATCACTTATGAAAGGAGGCCTCTATCACTCAGCCCATTTCTCTCTTTTGAAAAGTGTTGACGCACCCGGTGATGGAAAGTGCAATATTATGATGGGAAAGGGCTTCGAATAATACTCATCCTCTTGCCTTCGTTTATCGGCTTCCCCATTCTTCAGTCCATCCGTCGAAATTGCCAGCAATTATCTTAGGGCTATGGTCGTTCGCATCCATCCATAGCCTCTCCACTATACATTGGAATTTTTCTCTCTCGTAAAACGTGGTGTCGCTTAGCAACTGTAGATGGACATCCCACCTATTTTTGCTATCGTGAAGTCATTCTCGAGGATCTCCGTGATTCATGTTTTAGCTCCATTTCCCCATGCCCATTTAGCCACTTTCCCGCTTCTATCCACAACCCAAAGTCAACTCTCTAGAACTTCATATTGCTTGCAGAAAATTTCGACTTCGACTTTGTTTTCAAATACTGTCTGGGAGAACAGGTCCTGAGCCGCTTTTGCAACTGGTTCAGTTTTACCTGCCAGAACTTCATTTGCACATAGTGTTGATCGTAGAGTTCACATCAATCATCGGTCTTGAGCGGCAGTGGAAAGAGGGCAAAGAGTAAACTACACTACCAGAATCCTCTCCTTTACTTTTAATAGGTAAAGTGGAAGAAAGCGAAAGGGGTGATGTGGGTGAAACTGATATGGTAACGGTATATTAAAACTGATCCGAACATTTTTTATTTTTTAAGGCGGAAAAATATATCGTAGCCAAAAAATGATTGTTTGAGACACATCCACATCCGTTGCCGCTGTTGCCGCGGTCGGGCAATATGTTCCAACTCGCCCTTGACTTTCTTTGAAGCTTACACTCCTACTCTACATCACATTATTGTAGGGTCACCCACCTCCACCAAGCAGAAACAGTAATTGGAGTTGTTGTGACAATGTAGTTGTCGCCCTTTCTAAATATATCACCTATCCACTGCTCCGCCTTCTAATCAACACGTCCGCGGGCATTTGGTACCAACGCCACCCAAGTTAAATATTTGTTGCCGTTTGAGGAGGGAGGACCCTGATGATTCGACGCGACGCGTTTAGCCTCTTAGCATCCGTGGAGGTCACTCATATAGAGAGAGAGAAGAGAACTCTAGTGCAGAACAATCAACCTGGTTTGCTGCTGAGAGAAAACGTTTCCAAGTTTTGGACAGAAAGGATGATAGAAATAATAATGATCTGCACCTCCTGTGGGGGTAATCCACACCTTGAAATTAATGAAGAGCAGGTGAAGCAGTGATATAAACTCTGGTCCAGTTTTCATTCAAATGCAATGCTTATAGGAAGTGTAACAGTTATACATCACTACTTTAAGCTGCTCTGAACTAGGGTTTAAGTCAATAGCGGGGGGACCTTAAAGAAGCTGGTTCCTCACATATCAACACTAACCTGAAAAGTGTGGCAAAAAGGCATATGCCTACGCGGTGACCGCACTGTGATTGTTGCCATTGGAATTTCCCTTAAGGATGCAAAATGTTAGGCGGTAGGTATGAATTCCCTAACGTGTGAAATTTTCAGGTAATGTGGTTTCGATACATTCTTTTCTAGAAGTAAAGACTCTTCTTGGACTCAGTGACTAAAAAATCTTCTCCTGTGGTCCCTCGTTATCTTTGTTAATCTGTGTATCCCAGTCATACCCTTTCTACATCCTAAATATTTTAATGTCAGTTTTGGCACGCTCGTGACAATGTCAACCGTATGGTTTTCTAGTTTCTAGTCCGATTGAGACTTATTCTGTTTGAAGATGGATTCGAACACTTTCCAGATCTTGGCGGAGGATGCACTCCGCGTAATCAGGTTTAGATAGTGCATACAACCGTATTCGCGAAATCGTTGAAATAACCGTGAATCAAGCCGGGTTTGTCAAGAACTGCGGAACTACTGACGCAATACACGCTGCGCGGTTACTCATGGGGAAACACCGTGAGAAACATCGCCCTCTTTACATTGCCTTTCTGGATCTAGAGAAAGCGTTTGACCGGGTTCCACACGAACTCATCTGGTATGCTTTACGACAACACTTCGTGCCAGAAGAACTCGTGCGCTGGGTCCAATTGCTCTACCACGATCCGAAAAGTAAAGTTCGAAGTATGGCGGGTGTATCAAAACCGCTTCCTGTCTCTGTTGGAGTTCATCAAGGAAGTGCCCTCTCACCACTCCTCTTTGTCCTTGTTATGGACACCGTCACACGGGATATCCAACGTCCAGCGCCCTACACACTGCTTTATGCAGATGATGTTTTCCTAGCATCTGATAGCAAAAATGATCTCGAGCAACTTGTTCAAAAATGGAATGATCGCCTCATGCAACACGGTCTCAGATTGAATTTAAACAAAACTGACTTTTTGACCACCGATCCCCATGAAACAAGCACAATCACTATCAGCGGCAGTGATCTGCCCAGAACTGAGCGATTTAAATACCTCGGGTCAACGCTATCAGCCAATGAAGAGCTGCGTTATGAAATTGCTTCACGCATTAACGCAACCTGGATGAAGTGGCGTTCCACAACTGGTGTCCTTTGTGATCGACGTATCAACGAACGTCTCAAATCTAAAATTTACCGCAATGTCGTCCGTCCAGTCGCTCTCTATGGTTCTGAGTGTTGGCCGACCATAAAAGACAATGAACGGCGTCTCGCGGTAATGGAGACGAAGATGCTACGTTGGACTAGTGGCGTCACACGTTTAGATCACATCCGAAATGAGGATATCCGCGATCGTTATGGGGTTGCACCGATCGTGGAAAAGTTGCGAGAGAGGCGTCTTCGATGGTATGGTCACGCAATTCGTGCAAACGAGAATTCACTTGCCAAGATTGGTCTGAACATCGAAGTCGATGGTAAACGACCAAAAGGCAGACCTAAGCAACGGTGGCTTGATACGCTGGATGGGGATTTGAAAGCCTCGAGATTGCACCCAGATCAGGCATTCGATAGAGCCAAATGGCGAAGCCGATCACGACGAGCCGACCCCGCTTGTGAACGGGACAAAGGCTGAAGAAAAAGAAAGATACAGCTAGTATACATGTCCAGTTACATCAGCATGCAAGTCACCTGAGGTATGTAGCGTTTGACAGCGTTATGGTAGGATTTACCTTGTCTCGGATTTATCTGCCCCCAAGGTGTTAACACTCCATCTCTTTCCACGTTTGTTCGATAATGGTCCTCTACATATGGTTTTTCAGACATTTGCTCCTTCAAAGCAGAACTATCACCCGGGCCTCAACTCCTTTACAATCCGTGATGACAATGACTCCTTGATAAGGGCAAAGAAAGGTCCTATTTGCCCTTTTCGGAGACTTAATTCTTCAGTCCATTTCTTCCGTTTTTGATATCGGTAGCAGGCAACTAATATTTTTTTGGAGTCTGCATCTAGGGATGGTAATCCGAAGGAAAAATTTTGATAATGAATCGTGTAGCTTAATGGCGAGTTAATTTGGGCAGAATGATCAAATTCGTGTCTAAGGCAGTCACTTTATATCTTGTCTTAATAACCTGCTCCGGAGTTGCAATTTAATACGGAAAATTGATTGGTAACTCAAGGATAATTGTGGCCACCTACATCCAATTATAATTTCACTGAACCCGGCGAATTCTGTCCATTGCCAATTAATGTTCCAAGCGTGTGCATATACAACTATCTCCACCATAATAAATTCGAAATATGCATGTAAGATATTTGTGCGTGCAAATCCTAAATCCTTAATAGATTTCGAAAATTCCCTTCATGGATTTATTGCCCTTCCCATTATACGAGCAACTACAACAGTACCAATAACCCCTTTGTTGCCGCAATGTGTTCCTTTCTCTGGCAGATGTGAATGCCCAATTTGCTTAGCCTCGTAATGGGGCCGACCGAGAACAAGGCGAATGATTTATAATGAACTAAGACCTTAGATTTTACCACACGCAATCACAATCTGTGGATAGCCGAAATAGCCACCATTAGTTGTTATGAATAAATTATGCGATCAATGCATGCTAAATTTAACTTCTATAGTGTAATATCGTTTAGCTGGAATGTATGGCGTAAATGATGTGGGAATGTATGGAGGAGGTTTGGTGGAGGATGTGAAATTTGAACCCTTGTCTAAGTTGGTCAATTGATATTTGATTCAGATAAAATTTGTTCCGCTATGTGGATAAATAGTTTACAAAGATCATTGAGAAATGAATGAGGTTATCACGTTTTTCTGCTTATAATAATAATAATCGTTGGCGCAACAATCCATATTGGATCAGGGCCATGAAGTGTGTTAGAGCACTTCATTCAAGACCGTAGCGGTACACTAGGAGGCAATGTGGTCAGCATTGCGCTCGCCCGAGATTATTACCCTGATTTGACTCAGGTACTCATTCACAGCTGAGTCGACTGGTATCCGACGTCAAATCACGATACAAATTCCACTGTCACCAGTGAGATTTGAACCGCGACCTTCCGTACGACAGCCTTGCGCTCTAACCACTCGGCTATCCGGACGACTGTTTTTCTGTTTATGTTACCCTAAAAGCAGGCTCGTTAGGAGGAGAAGGGAAAAGGGGTGATTTTCGGTGGACCCTGAATGAAAGGCTTCGTACATAACCTTTAACAGGATTAGTTTAATTCTGTAAGTTGGCAATAGGGACAGAATTTTCGCTCCGGGTCCGAGGTAGAAGGTAAATTAATTATATTTCAAAAAAATCCTTACTATTACTGTAGGAGGGTATAGAAGATAAGCCACTTAGTTTCGGAGAAAGGGCAAATAAGGGCAGTTCAAACTAAGAAACTTATCTTTATGAACATCTTTATGGTTGTTGCAAATGAAATGTCGGATATTTGAGTAAAATTTCAAAAAACTATAACTTTTATGAAAATTAATTTTATTAGTCAAAATAAGAACCAGCAGCTTCAATGCACTTCTCCCAACGAGATACAAGGGCATTTATTCCAGTTTCGTAAAAGTCTGGGTTTCTAGAGCTAAGAAATTCTTCAAAGGCACTTTTGACAGCTACTTCATTGCTGAATTGTTTCCCCGCCAAAAAGTGATCCAAATGCTTAAAAAAGTGGTAGTCGGTTGGCGAGAGGTCGGGTGAATATGGTGGATGAGGAAGAGTCTCATATCGTAATTCATTTAATTTTTGGACCGTCATTCTGGAAACATGAGGTCGGGCGTTATCGTGGAGCAGTATCACTCCATCTCTGTTGACCAATCTAGGCCGCTGAACACGTAATTTCTCGTGCATTTCATCAAGTTGGGCACAATATTTCTCTGCATTAATTGTTTCACCACGCTCCAAAAACGAATAATGAATAATTCCAGTTACCATTACCTTCTTCGGGTGAAGGCTCGGTTTTGGCATGTGTTGTGGAGGCTGATCGGCATCTAGCCATTGCGTTGATCTGCGACGGTTGTCGTACAATATCCACTTTTCATTGCATGTCACTATTCTGCGCAAAAAGGGATTGTTCCTGTTGCGGTTGAGTAGAGAACTGGATATTTCCATTCGCAGCGCCATGTTTTGCTCGTTGAGTTCATGCGGAACCCACTTATCAAGCTTCTTCACCTTTCCAAGCTGTTGTAAGTGCCGAGATACTGTCGAATAGTGTACGCCTATTTTCTCTGCAATGTCACGAATCGATGATCGGGGATCAGATTCCACTATCAAACGCAACTCGTCGTTGTCGATCGATGATCCTGGGTGTCCACGAGGTTCACTTTGGAGGGTCATGTCGCCTGATCGGAATTTTTCGAACCACCGCTGTGTCGTTCGTTCGTTTGCTGCGTCAGCTCCAAATGCTCTGCAAATGTTTCTGGTTGCCTCTGCTGCGTTGTGACCAAGTTTAAATTCATATAGAAAAAGTAGACGTTTTTGACTCCCTTCCGTGCTTTTTTCTTTGAGTTTTACTTGGAACTTCAATGACGATTGAAACTGAAATGACTCCTTGATCGAACGAACGACTATTTATACTCAATTATCCCATACCACCAGAGTCACCTTGCGGCAGTTTTAAACATTAAAATCATAACTAACTTCACTTCATTGAAAAATCCGACATTTCATTTGCAACAACCTAATATATGACGACTACCTTATATATATACACACCAGGATTTCGTCTATGGATCATATTATAGTCTCTGACAAAAGCGGTTCCAGGACTGTTTAAGAGTCATGTTGGTTAAGGAAAGTTAAAAGAAGAACAAGAACGGAAGAACAAGTCGGAAACCGGAAGCTCAGGTATGAACAGTTTTGTGTATTTCTTTTATAAAAAAATTTGAGTGGACATTTCGACCATTAGTACCTGGCACGTAATATATTCATATACATATTATGTAAGAGTAGTTTCTGAGAATGGGTCCGTAGAAGGTCGATCCCCCGTACTCCCCACCTTTCTATCAAATGGGGTTCCTGAATAAAAAGAAGAGGAATTCACGTAAAAACCATTGCTGCTAACGTTAACTAAACAGAATTGATGCAACTGTTAACCTGAACTAAAAAATAGTTGGTGAAGGGTCATTCCTGTGTCATTCAATGTTATAACCGAGTCTTATCACAAATGTCTGACGACGTGTTAGCTGTAGTAGGTGACATACACCTGTAAAGATGCCACGCTCTTGCAAGCCTTATTTTGACAGGATTCGAAAAGAGAGCTGTTTCCTTTCTTAAAAAATCAAAGAGCGTAGTTCGGTCTTAAACCTTGCGAAGTTGGACTGCTCAATGAAAATGATACAAATAAATACCGAGAAGGAAGGCCTGGTACATTTGTGGGACTCGCATTTGTTAACTTTACGCTGGTGAAAACATTTCTTACCACTTTAATGAGGATTTAACGACGTGGTGTGTATATAAAATGATGCTGATTCTGTTAGTGGCTTAAATATGAATTTCAGAAATTTACAATTTGCTACTTCATTTTCCTTTTCAATAAAAAAAACTTTTCAGACTTCGCGGTTGCTTCTATACTGCGCACTGTTCTCAAGACCGGGCTTCGAAAACGATACTTTTGGTTTAACTTGTAATATCACTGGAATAATTAAAACCCCTGAATGTCCACCGATCACCGGAATAACAACGGTATTTACATCAGCTTTACATGGATTCGAACTGAATTTTCGAGCACGCACAATATCCAAAATTGAAACACCGAAGAGACGACGGGGATAGTTCTTTCCTTTGGATTTTAGAACTTCTGAGGCAATTGATACACATGAATTCACAAGGTTTGTAATAATCACGAAGTTTTTGGACAATTGTCCGCAATCGCAGAAGTCAAATCGCGAACAATACCAGCATTGGTGTTGAATAAATCACTTCGATTTCTTCCAGGTTTACGTGGCACGCCCGCTGAGATAACAGCTCCATCGGCGCCTTTAAGACCGTCCGCAACTTCCTCTGCTTCAACGTATCCTTTTTACCCTCCTGCCTCTGTTGATGTCGAAAAAAGATCCGCTTCCAGAGTTCGGACAGGGACTGCTCCTTACCGCCAGATGCTCCCGCGAAAAATCTTCCGAACGTCATCTGTCGTCTTCACGGCTGTCTCCCCTGTGAAAAATCAAAACTTTTCCCCTCCAGATGCTCCCGCGCGAAAATTTTCCCAATCCCACTTCCTGTCTTCAAGCTGTCTGTTCTCCTCAATCCCAAACTTCTCCTCTTGTCACCCGCCGGAAATTTTCGTTTTCTGAAAAAAAATATATTATTGTTCTACATTAATGTTTTCGCCTTCAAAATGCTCCCCGTTATATATTATGTATTTGTGTAAGTGCTTCTTCCAATCGTCAAAACACTTCTCAAAATCGATCTTTGAAATACCCTTTAGCTCTTTCAGCGATGCGCATTTAATGTCGTCAATGATTGTAAAGCGGCCTTTTAAGGTTTTCTTTATTTTCGAAAATAGAAAAAAGCCACACGGAGCCATGTCGGGCGAGGCTGGGGCATTATTACAATATTGTGAATAATATTTTTTGTTGAGGATGCTGGGAGTCCTAAGTTCGCACCCACTTAGTGAAGGACCGAACCACTTGGGGAGCAACTTACTCCCTCTTTTGTAGTTCCCGGACTCCTCTCCTTCTCGTCACTTTCGGTCACGTTGCTCCCAAGGCAGAGGTGAGGCAGCGTCTGATGAGTTACCTCTGCCCTGGACGAAACCGTCAGTCCACTTTTTGCCTTTTTTAGAGTATTGTGTTGGGCCAAAAATTGATGAACAAGAAATGAAGTGTGGGTAGGTGCACCATCATGATTCAAAAGCCATGACTTGTTTTGCCACAAAATCAGGCGTTTTTTTCGGATTGCTTCACGTAAATGGCGTTGAACTTATAGGTTGTACTTCCTGTTGACCGTTTGATTTCGTGGCAAGAATTCATGATGCACTATGTCAAATCGAAGAACACAGTGAGCATCACCTTCACGTTCGACAGCACATGTTGAGCCTTTTCTGTCTTGGCGATCCAGAATGCCTCCACTGAGACGATCGAACCTTAGTTTCAACGTCATATCCCTAAAGCCCTGTTTCGTCACTTGTTATAACACGTTTCAGTAATCCTGGATCGTCCGCTGCTGCTTTTGATTAATATTCAGCAATTTTGGAAAAAATTTTGTTGCCATGCGTTTCATATCCAAAATACTCGAAAAAATTTCATGACATGAGCCAATCGATATGCCAACTTCATCAGTGATTCAGTGACTACCCTTTGTTAGAAAAAGGTAAAAATTCATCTGAAATATTTAAAACAGTTGGTTGCTCCAGGAAAATAGTTTACAATGCCATTAAAGCAGTAAAGGAAAACCCAGATTTATTGATTAAAAATAAAAACCGTAAAGTTTTCCCATGTATAACCTTTGCCAGGGTCGACAAAGCAATTGTCAGGAAGTCGGTCGCTGATCTCATTAAGTGCTCCCACACTGAAATAAATGGAGAATTTAGTACACGTATTCCGAGTACGACTGGACGATGCAGGGCTACTTGGACTCGTCAGCGAAAAGAAACACTATTGTCCAAAAACAAAAAAAAATATAGAAGGGCGACTGAATTTTGCAATGGCTCATGTGAACAAGGACCTTGAATTTTGGAAGAGAGAGCTTTGGAGTGATAAAACTAAAGTTAACCTTATTGGACCTGACGGCAAAGCGTTCGTTCATCGCCCAAAGCGTCAAGCATTAAATCCTAGATGCATCTGCAAGACTGTGAAGCACGTAGGTGGTAGCCAAATGGTATAGGGCAGATTTTCTTGAAAGGAGTGGACTCGTTGGTCAAAATTGAGGGTGTAATGGTCAAAAATGCGTACTTAAATATACGGAAGAATATCATACAATCATTCGCTTCTAGCTACATACCAATAGATTGGATTTTTATACACGATAACGATCCAAAGCATGCAGCTAAATTGGTGAAAAAGTGGCTGAAAAAAGTAAAGTTGTCCACTGGCCAGCCCAAAGTTCCGATCTTAACTCGATCGAAAACCATTGGAAGGATGTTAAGGACCGGATCGGGCAGAACAAATACAAAAACAGCAACTAACTTTGGGCAGGTATTCAAGAAGCGTCGTCCTCCATACCTCCAAAGCCGGTGTCAAAAATTGGTGGAGAGCATGCCACGCAGATGCCAAGCAGTCATTGAAAATCGTGGCCACAACAGCAAATATTAACATGGGATGTAATTTCAAAATACGACTTTGTAGCATTTTCTGAAAATTTCGGTTTTTGGTTAGCAGTGAACGTGAGATATCACACAGTGCAGCAATTATAGAGGTATTGCGTTACCGAGTACCATCTATAAGATATTGTCCTCTATCCTGCTAGGCCGGATAGCCCCATACGCCCAAAACATCATTGCCCCATACCAAAGAGGCTTCACTCCTGGCAAATCAACAACAGATCAGATTTTCTTCTTGCGGCAAGCGATGAAAAAACTGTTGGAATATGTGCACCAGTTGCACCATTTGTTCATCGAATTTAAAGGCGCCTCTGACAACATAGCGAGGTAAAACTGTACACGGCCATGAGAGAATTCAGTATCCCAACGAAGTTGATAAGACTGACTAGGCTGAACCTGACCAATGTGCGAGGCTAGATAAAATCAGCGACATCAACAACGGTCTATGACAAGGGGATGCCCCATCATGCGTCCTCTTTAACTTGGCCCTCGAAAAAGTGATCCGTGATGCTGAGATAAATGCAAGAGGTACGATCCTCTTTAAGTCCACCCAACTACTGGCCTATGCTGACGATATCGAAATCATGGGAAGAACCAGAGGGCAATTGAGGCGAGATCTTGGGCTACACATTAATGAAGGCAAGACAAAATATATGGTGGCAACGTCAGCACCGAAAACCAACCAACCAACAACATCAAACCGCACTGGTCAAACAGGAAGAATAAGGATAGGAGAATACAACTTTGAGACCGTTGACAATTTCTCCTATCTAGGATCGAAAATCACAACCGATAAGGATTACGATGATGACATCCGCGCACGGTTGTTGTCAGCCAACAGAACCTATTTCAGCTTACAAAGACTGTTCCGCTCGAAACGTCTCACCATAGGGTCAAAACTCTTACTGTACTAGACAATGATCTTGCCAGTCCTTATGTATTCCGCGGAGACCTGGGTTCTTAGCAAAAAAAGAAGCGAACTCTTAACTACGTTGGAGAAAACAATCTTCCGAAGAATTTTTGGCCCCCTACATGAGGATGAACGATTCCGTGGCCTACATAGCCACGAAATCTATGAGCGATACCATGACCGTCCGGTTGTGGATAAAATCCGGCTCAATAGGTTACGGTGGATGGGTCACTTAATCCGTATGGATGAGGATGATCCAGCCCCGAAAATCAATAAGAGCAATATCTATGGTAGAAAAAGAAGACGAGACAGACCCTGCCTGAGATGGAGCGATGGTGTAGGTCAGGACGCCAGACAGCTTTTGGGGATATTGCATTGGTGGACCTCGGCGCAAAACCGGTACGTCTGGATTTCTTTATTTAGGCAGGCCTGGACCGGATACCGGTTGTTGCGCCGTTGATCATGATGATGAAATTCAAGCCCCGTCTTGGGAATTCGGGAACTGGCTTTCGGGCTTCCTACGTTGTTGGCAAGAATGTTACCAAATGTATGCGGTTCTAGTCGACCCCTTATTTCTAGAGTTGTTAGCTCGATCTTTCTTTATGCAGCTACAGTCTAGGCATCTAAATTGAAGCTAGAAGTAAATAAAAGGAAAATCAAAGCCCCATATCGAGTGAGTACATTGCGAACGTCGTGCCCTTACCGTACAACATCAGACGAAGCAGCATATGTGATAGCGTGCATGGTCCCCATCGACATCTTGGCGAACGAGGGTCGGCACCTCTATGACCCATCATAAGCAATCGGCGAGTCCTGTACCTACCGTCGGCAATTAGCACAAAATGAGCGGCAAAAAAGATGGAATCATTCAACTAAATGGCATACCAGATGAGTTCATGTGGCACACGGTCAAACGCTTTCTCTAGATCCAGAAATGTAATGCAAAGAGGGCGATGCTTCTCCCGGTGTTTCTCCATGAGTAACCGCGCAGCGTGTATTGCGTCAGTAGTTCCGCAGTTTTTGACAAATCCGGCTTGATTCACGGTTATTTGAAAGATTTCGCGAATACGGTTGTCAAGAATGCGTTCAAAAATCTTCATGGTATGGGAAAGTAATTAGATGGGACAGTAATTAAAGAATTCACTGATCGTTTTTCAGAGCTCAGATGCGATGTCGTCAGGTCCTGTTGCTTTCCCCAATTTCATTCGTTTTATTGCCTCTGCGACTTCAGTTGCGGTAACAGATGGAACTGGTGCAAATGTCGGTAATGATTGTGGAAGTGGAGGATGAGCAAATTCTTCAGTTGAAATCTGCTCGCAGTATTCTCGCCATTTATCCGTTGCGGTTCGACGATTGGTAAGCGACGTACCAGAAAAGAAGTGTTCGATATCCTGTGTGCGTTCGTTACGGCTTTTAACAAGTTGATACAGATCTCTCTCGCATTCCCGAGTGTTCAGTTGATCGGAAAAATTTTTGTAATGGTCCAGTCGGGTGACAGCGACCGCTTCATTTGTTTCCTGGTTGGCATTCTTATAAATTTACTAATTGCCCGTTGTTTTATAGTCGAGAAATTTGTGATAAAGGCATGTTTTTTCATGGACCTTCATTTCAACATCATCATTCCAAAGTTAAGTATCTCAATTGATGTACCGCTTACTCAGCTTGGTAACCCCGAGGGTTGCAAAGGTCACTCTGTGGGTCATATCTTTCATTTGGTTCCATGATTCTTCCACGTTCGTAATGGTCGGCAATCGTGTGGGTGAGATCATTTCCACTTTCTTCTCACGAAACCGCCACCATTTGATGCGCCGCGGGTCAGTGCGTTCCTCATGCTGTTTTATCGATGGCTTCATTAGTAGGACAGCAATCATTGGCCGATGTTGAGGTGCGATGGTCTCATAGGGAACGCCTTTGCAATCAGTGACAGTGGTAAATTGTCGGCGTCTTATGGGAATATAGTCGATTTGCGTTTTACTATTCCCACTATAAAATGTTGGATAATGAACTATGTATTGATAATTACAAGGTCATGGGTGGCCGCAAAATCGATTATACGCTCGCCACCCTCATTGCGCGCTCGGAAGCCCTTTTCCCCATAGCACCTGTTACCATCTGCCTTTTCACCCACATGACCATTAAGGTCGCCGGCAATGATGATATAGTCATCAGCAGGCACTTGACAAGTCTTTTCATCGGGAAGGTACCAGAAGGCATCCTTCTCGGCATCAGGTCGACCTGTCTGTCTGTGGTGCGTACGTGGTGAAGAAGTGAATAGCGCGATCAGCTGATATAATGGTGAGCTTCACCAACCTATTATCAAATAGTTAGACTTCTTTAATGGCATTACGGAGATGGCAATGCCAACACCATATTGAGTGTGTGGGTTACCAAAATAGAGAAGTTTGTAGCCATTTCTTGCAGAGCGCAGATACCGATGTGTCTTTTCGGAAGGGCTCTTACGAAGTTCTCGGTCTTTCCAGTTAAGGTACCAACATCTAGCGTGCAGACACGTATTTGTTTTGTTCGTTGTGTGGGGACTAACTTGCTTACGTCCTGACGCCGTCCATGCGTCAAGAACCCTTGCCCATATCTCGACAGGACCGGGGCCTGTCCTGTCGCATCGACTGAGGTGGACGCCCTAGCATTTCTCCGAGGCTTGTGACTCAATCCGATTATCTTGTTTGTCATGACATTGTATGTAATTTCTTGGTCGGCCTGCCGTGGGACCTGTCACCAAGAGGGATCAGTTAGGAGTTAGCATAGTGGAATAACTCAAACTGTACTCTATTTATCTCTTTTCCTGATCTCAGCATGTTATTTTTGTTTTACTGAGGATAGTACAAAGCGCGTTGCCTCAAACCCTCCTCCTTTACCTGGGCTTGGTTCCAGCATACTATGTTAATAGCATGGCGGAGTTGTGAGGATATATGGAGAATGTTTGCTCTCATTATCCTGTTATTTTTCTTGAAACGTATTTTGGTTATTTTTTTTTTCTTTCCAAAAATGTAGGACATAAAGCTTAAAGAAAATAATGTGATTCCACGGGAATTATGAATCCTGTGAAAATATTCATCCCACTTCCGATATTCGCTCAAATATTTGTGTATATTTTGGATTTTTTTTAACCACAAGTAAATATCTACCAAACCGCAGTAACCACATGAAGTTTATATTTATTTCAACTGAATTATTCCATAAATAATTTAATTCAATTCGCTTACAGGGACATGCAACAGTCCCTTAATATTTGGTAAATATTTTTTATTCCGTTTGTTGAATTTAATTTCTCGATTTCACTGGGGCATCTGCCTTTTTCAGTAAAACTCGATACGCAAACAAAATGGCAGAGTTGATTTTTTAATGCAAAATATATGTACGAATTACGCTTGCGGTATTAAATATTTGTAGACATTTTCGCATATGGAGTGTACGATGACCTCTCCATGATGAATATGGGGCAAACTGCACCAACATGTCATCCTTTAGTCCTTTGAAATTTTGCTCCACTTTGACGTGGTCGCTGCAATTACAAAAGACCTAGTAAAAGGATTCAGTTCTAGTTCGAATAAGAGGAAAGAGAATCTAAGGGCATTGGATGCATCATAAACTTACAGCATGTTGCACAAAGGGATTGTGTACGTTATTTGATGTCGTTTTCAAGTTTCATGAGAAAATTTCAATGCGAGCCGGGAGTACCATGCGGATATACATATGTAGATCGAGTAATACAACACAAAATCCTCACTAGATAGAGTATCAAGCGGAGAAGGATTAAACAATGTTCAGCTTCACTGTTATTTGCCGCAAATGAAAGTAATGTTCTATCTGCCTAGAAAAAACTATGAATATATTCATTGATTTCTTCAAGCGATCTCGGTAGTCTGTCATATCCTCTCATACTACCCACCTCCCACGCTAAGAATGAACTTGAAGAATCTTCTCCTTCTGCCTGATTCGAGGGTGTTCTAGGGGGTTCAAATTCCTCCTCACCCTGCCTACACCCCATGACATTTTCATCGTGAATTTCGTTGAAAGCATTTCACAAAAGCCGTGGATATCACGATTCTTGTCGTTCCATCTTATTGAGCATTTTCATTCTGATTCTATTTTCCGCAATGTACACATATATAGTATATGTGTGTATGCACCACTATGTAGGTACAGACGTATTGTGCGCTCGTGTCCTTACGTAGGTTTGGCCTTGACTCCAATATAATTTCGTTGAATTGTGTCGTTATAGAAAGTACTTTGGAAAATTGAAAATATATCCCAACATTCTACTGGTGAAATATATTCGCCGCTCTGACTTCTAGTATTTTCTTTTACTTCCTGTTTTCTCCGAACAAAGGAGCAATCCACTCGATTGCTTTATGTCTATTATTAGGGAAATTGGAAAGAAGGAAAGTAACTCGTATTTTATTCCCATTTTCCATTATGGCAGGATAATTGTCTGAATATTATTTTGTTGTGAACGCTTTCGGGCTGACAAATCGTTTGATTTTGCTTGATTGAATCGGAATATAGTGGATGTGGTTTGATTCCGTGTTAATATTAATTGATATTACTTATCAGAACTAATATTCAAATTGCCTTGGAATTGACAGCAAGACAAGGAAGTAATTTCGGTGTCTACACTATCGTAGACCACTCTTTCGTTAAAGTCACTGAACGGGGCCTAGTAAATTTTCTATGAGATATATTTTCCATATTCAGGCGCATTATTTGATATTATCTATCTATTTTAGGAAGTTAACTACATAAAAAAGAATGGCTGATTAATTGCAACTAGTGCGTTGGTGCCAACTTGAAAACTAGCACTGAATTGTTCTTGAATAAGCTATAAGCATATAGCTTACAAAATATAAGTTTTACAAGTGAAAGAATTGATGCATTATCTATATTTCACACAAAATACACAATCCTGATCTTCTATAATTTTTTTAATAATAAACGGTTTCGCACCAAATTTCTTAGTAATATTGTTTCTATAATTACCCGCATATATTGGACAACACATATGAGTTATGTGTTCTACCCTCAAGAATTGATGTAAGGAATATGTCAGGATGGCTATTGGTAAGGGTACTAAACTGGATCAACAGCTTCAAACCAAGGTAGTAGCCTCGAATGAATGATACACTGGCATTCTCCTTAAACAGTATATTACGATTAGAGAATGATGGGGTCCTAAGTCCGCATCAACTTAATGCTGGACCGGACCAAATGGGAAGCAACTTACTCCCTCTTTCCTGGTCCACGGACCCCTCGCTTAGGGCTTGCACCCAAACTTTTCGTAGTCATGTCGTGTTCTACGAATTATATAAAGGAGCACTCAACATCTGCGAGCCGCTACGGTCACGCTGCTCCCAGGGTAGAGGTGAGGCAGCGTCTGACGATTTGCCTCTGCCCTGGTAAGAAACCGTAAAGCCGCCATCGCTTCACTTTTTAGTATATTACGATCTATTATCGAGGGATCCAACACTCAAGGGTTAAGTGGGCAGTGAAGTATTCAGGTTGTGAACTATTACCAGAACTGACACCTGAAATTAAGCGGTAAACAAAATCCAAAGACAAAGTGTGACTACCATGCCCAAGGCTTAATGGTCGCAAAAGATAGGACGTGGCCGTGAACGGAGATCTCGGGGTATTCAGTTTCAATTAACCCTGTCTCGGAAAAAGGATCTCTACAGGGATAGACTTATTTTGTCTGGCAAAATAAAGGCCATGACAGCCAGCTATCATAAACTTAAAATCATAAAACCTAAAGAAAACAAAATAATAATAATAATCGTTGGCGCAACAATCCATATTGGATCAGGGCCATGAAGTGTGTTAGAGCACTTCATTCAAGACGGTAACGTAAATCACAGGATTACAGTACCTCCTACAGGGTACTGTGGCCAGCATTGCGCTCGCCCGAAGTTATTATCCTCATTTGACTCAGGTACTCATTCACAGCTGAGTCGCTGGTACCCGGCGTTAAATCACGATACAAATCCCACTGCCACCAGTGCGATTTAAAACGCGACCTTCTGTACGACAGCCTTGCGCTCTAACCACTCGGCTATCCGGACACAACAAAAGCAAACACTAAATGCAAATGGCGTTCCACCCTGAGTGGAGGGCAACCGTGAGCTTATCGATGGAGAACCTTAGTCTAGACTCAAAGTCTCCACTTATTCAAGTAGGAATCAATCCAGTTGCGACCCAGTCCTTAGCATACGAGCCGAAACAATCGCCACCTCTCAATACTGCAGACCACGGGCTTGAGTTGACGCCACCTGCGAGGCTAAATTCTTGCCTACAAGTACTTGTCTTTGGGCAGTAAACAGCCTCCGGACAAACTCCTTTCGGAAAATGCAATACCTCTGGACAAACCACCTCAGGGAACCCACAAATCTCGGGTGCCAATATTGAGCCAAAGCATCTGCGACTAAAGACAAACCAAAGGAACACAAACCTTTTGAAGATCCCATCCTTTCAGCCTACCTCGACCAGCAACGGCTAAGTCTTCACTAGAAGGCAAGGCTATGGAAGCCGGTGGATGGGTTTTGTATCACGACACCCATCCATCCGGTTACGATACCGATCCATGCGAATAGGAGGACTGCATATTCGCAAGACATAAAGCTCCGCCTTGCGTTGGTAGGAGCATACCCTAAAATCTTACGGATAAATTTTGTCGACTCAGTTAGTACTGCTCCTCCCTCAACGATGTATGCAAGTTGCACGACTGAACCTGAAAAGGGGCTCCGAGCAGCTTTGTTTGGCTTGCAGAAATAGAGTGTAGTGATGATGAGGTTCTGGAACAACATGGTATCCAGAATAACCTCGACACCTGCGCTTGGATACTGCTAGGGAGCGAAGCAGGCCGATAGGCGGAAACTTTCCTCACTATCGGCATTTCTGAACCGAATATTAGGAAGGTTCGGCGCGTACGAACTTCAATCTCTACTGCGGCACGTCATAAATGCAGGCTCCTAAAACCACCAAAAGGAACGTGGTGGTGTCATATTACACTTATCAGTCGTCGGATCAATAACTTCAAAACATGTATTTACCTCAGGAGCTTAGACTTCAGACATGCTGACTTCTAGTATGCCAATGAAAACAGCATGGAGGCCATAAAGCTATCCTTTATAACGACCATTGTGATGGCGATATCAATACGGTCAAACTGATCATCAAAAAATTGAAATAGTTAAAACTTGCTTTTTTCTATTCGGTAATGTTATTAATTGGTCTTGCAAACACCGATATTTCGGGAGCTACTTGTTCCCTTCATCCGTGCTCCCTATGGCGCAGACGAAGTTCCCAGTGGAACATTCATCAGAGCCTATCCTATATGCTAAAAGTAAAGACATGGAGGTAATCATATGATGTGATGTTGACGATCACCATATATACTAGAGAAGCACCAACATTAACGCGAGAGGTAGGAACCAAACAGCAGATCCGCAAAAATCATTGACATCACGATGGCATCTGCTAATATTACAGCTTTCGTCGAAGAGGGGAGAGCATCAGACGATATCGCGTTTGAGGATGACAGATGATTCATTTGGTGGGCTCGGATCAATCTCAAATAACCCGATTTCGGAAACCGCGAAAGACAGTTTGGTCGATGTACCAACTAGAACTGAGCGCCCGAGTTACGGTCCCCAAGAGGCATATCAAATTCATTGCTCAAATTGAGAAAACGATCCAGATGATCCCAACTAACATGAAACCAACTTTCGAAAAGAACTATCCACTCGATACGTCAAAGAAGGGTGAAACACTACGATGAAATTATCTTCTTCTTTTTCTTCAGCGTTTGTCGCGTTCACAAACGGGGTGGCCTCGTCGTGATCGGTTTCGCATTTTATTTTATCAACTGCCTGTTCTGGATGCAATCTCGAAGCTTTTAAATTCCCATCCAGCTCTAAAGTCTGGAATTGGTAGAAAGAGGATCAGAAAGTCCTAAAAAAGAACATAAGGTCGGGTAAACGATCATCAGTGAGATGCTTTTGTGAAGAGAGTAACTTTCTTGAAGCAACCTCGAAACCTTGTCGAAGAACGTAGCCAGTAGCAGGGTTATCTACGGTTACAGAGGGAGAGGTACACAGAAGGCGATGAAGAAAGTTCCTCGAAGTGCACTCCCCAAGCAGCATCCAAAAACTAACTTCATGGCCGACAAGTGCATACAGTCCTTACTAAATACGGTTCTTAATAAATCTATGGAGGCAGCACTCCATGAGCTCTCGACAAAAACTGATTTTCGAATACACCTTAGGCTCATTCATGGGCAATGAAGGTGCCTTCAACTATGCTTCATTGGTCAGTCAGCATGAAATAGTTCCGTTCTTAATCAGTTGGGTTTTTCATATGCTGCAATGGAGAAAGATCAGCATTTGCGGATGATCTAGCCTTAATAATTATCGGCAATTTTCCGGGCACAGTATGTCACCGCTTGGATGCAACTCACCATGTAGTCCATAGTTAGTGCCTCCGGAATGGAGTCAAGGTGAACCTTATGAAAACTGGACCTGTTATGTTCACTAGGAAAGGTAGGTGGGATAGTTACATGCTATCCACCATCCATTTGGTATAAACAGTGAAGCATCGAGGGGCACATCTAAATTTGAAGCTTACATGGAAACATTATATGACGGAACAATATCAGAAGTCCTGCATATTGTTCAAATGCTGAAGGAATGGGATAGGAAGGACCTGGGGACTTTCACCACAACGAATTCATTGGGTGTATACATCCATTATAAAACACATTTCGATTTATGCGTCCTTCGTCAGGTGCCGTAATTGACTGTTAGTTACTGGCGTCGACTCCGAGGGACGGTTGCCTGAGTATTACTGGAACAATGAGTACTACGCCGACTGCGGCACTCGAAGCTGTTCTGAAACTACCCTCATTCATTTAGAGGTAAAACGGAAAGCAGCTAACGGCGCCTATAGGCTTGATACCATTGGCCTCGTGGAAAGGCTATCAATCATACAATCATGCGTCTATCCGGAAGTTCCTGGGCAAACATCTGCCATTATCGACATTTGTAATGAAACCATCATCAACCTGGCAGGAGGTGAGCCGTCTAAAGGATGTCGAGTTAGGAACAACATGTCGTCGATCGCCACCCTCGCGGATCAAACCCGTTTTCATAGGATTTCATGCAGTTCACGACGCTAACGTGTTTGAATCCAATCTGCACGACCCGGCGCCATTCAGTTCGGCACCATTTATATACTTTCGACCCGCCAGTGGCCCAAAGAACTCAACTACCCCCGCCCGAAAAGCTAGCTGCACGTAAAACCTTTTGATTATGGGACACTGTCGGCCGTCCAGCAGCCCATGGGCAATCTCGCTCCACTTTGTACCCAAGAAGGACGGATCATGACGCTTTTGTGCGGATTATCGCCGCCTCAACGCAGTCACGTGTTCTGACTACTACTCGATAAACGCATTTCTAGTAAAATCGAGCTAATTAAGGCGTTTCATCAGATCTCGATTGCCGAAGATGACATTCCGAGAACAGTGGTCATTACCCCGTTCGCATATATGAATTCACGGTAATGACTTTCGGTCTCCGTAATGCTGCGCAATCATTCCAACGTTTTCTGCATCAGACATCATACGTAGACGATATTTTGGACGCATCGGAAAACCCCGACCAACACGAAAACCATCTGCGCGAATTATTCGAGCGACTTAGCAGCCGCGGGGTCCTTATCAACGTGGCTAAATACGTTTTTGGAGTCCCGGAAGTTGAGTTCTTGGGTCACGTCATTAATATAGATGGAGTCGCCCCATCGGCATCCCGTCTCCAGGCGAAATTATATGCTCCCCACGACATTCAAAGACCTGCGAAGGTTCCGGGGAACTTTCAACTATTACCGACGATTTTCCCGAGTTCTGCGAATCTGCAAGCCCCGATGCATGATTTCTTAGCTGGTAGTCCCAATGACAATAATACCAAAATCACTTGGATCGAGCAAACTCTCCAGGTGTTCAACCGTTGTCGGGAGAGCATGGCTGGTGCCACATTGCTGGCTTATTTTGAACCTAGGAAGCTCTTGGCGCTAGTAACCGACGCATCTAACGTAGCGGTTGTAGCAGTCTTGGAACAAAAGCACGGCGATAGGTGACTTCCGCTTGCTTACTCTCAGAGGAAATTATCTTGAGCGGAGCGTCACTATAATTCGTACGATCGCGAGCTGCTAGCGGTGTATACCAACATCCAGCACTTCTAATATCTGCTGGAAGTAACTCAGTTCATAGTTAAAATGAACCAAAAGCCTCCCATCTACGCGTTTTCATGCAGGGCCGACAAGTCGACGGCACGTTAAGTCCGGAACCTCAGCTATTTTTCGCAGTTTATAATGCAGATTGAGCATGTTCCAGGTCAGGCAAATTCGGTAGCGGTGCTCTATTAGCTGGCCACTAACGGTACATCATCATTAACTCTCGAGCTAGTTACCATGGAGGATGTCGATATCTTGTGCGAGTTGTCTCTCGGGACTCCGGACGCCGGAAACGAGCCTTTGACATAGTCCCCTCGTTGTTCACATCCCGGAGTGCGATCCGCCTTGGGTGCAATTGTTGGACAGATTTGCACGTTGGGCAAAGGTGTGGCCGCTCAAGGGTCAGTTAACGAAGTCAATAGCCCGCGCTTTCTACACAATATGAGTGCCCGTTTGGGCACACCGAGTACCAGCACCACTCATCAGGAGACTTAGTTTGAGTCCGCGCTTTTCCGAGCGATAACGAATCTTACTAGATGTGAACGCACTCATACTTCGCCGTACCATCCCGAGTATAATGGACTCATAGAGTGATGGCACTGTTCCTTCAAAGCGTCGTTAATCTGTCATGAGGACAGAACCAACTGGGACCGCTTACTTCCCACGGTATTGCTCGGGTTACGCAATAGCTTTAAGGAGGATATTGGTGCATGCTTAGCAGCTAGGTTAATGGTTCGTAGACAGTAGCAACAGTAGCGATGGTAACTAGTTCCAGATTCTCGCACAGCTTCGGGTCTACGTGCCACAATTACGCCCTTGTCCGATTGTCAATCGCAGCGTGCAGTATTTCGTGCACCAAGACCTCAGCTGTTGTGTGCGCGTCGAAGCGGTCAGGAAATCGTTACCTCAGCCGTACACTGGACCTCGTCGAATCATTAAAAGGATGTCGTCAACTGTCTATACGATCGGCGTTTTTCGACACCGCCGCTAACGGTGCCGGAGCCTCCCGCTCTCCAGCGTAGTACCTCCGGTCCGTCGTAGTCTCGCAAGCAGTTGCTCGACTTTCCCAGTAGCCCGCTCAACGCAGCTCGAAGTAAAACCTGTTGGCATTTCACAGGCCTCCGTCAGCTGGCGGGTAGCGTTCACGACAGCGGACGAAGTATAAAATGTTGACCCAACTGATCCTACCCGGGCCGTTACTTACACAGGTCCACGGACGACGGCATCACCAACAGTCTCACCGAGTCGTCTCCGTGTGCCCAAATGGCGGCAAAAAGTGCTCGGACAGAAATGACAGAATATTAATTTGCAGGTAAGATTAACGAAGCCGATAAATAGGTCTCGTATGATGTCACTTATTTATCCAGTAACGATATCAAGCAGTGCGAAGGGCTTCTTACTCACAAGGCATTAAGCTTCGCTTTGAGTCACTAAGTGTATACCTTCGAATGTTACAGCTAAACTTTGTCGACGACTGCATGAAGGTGTGACCTGGATAGTACTACTCCTCCTTTAACGATGGGAAGTTGCGAGACCCTAAAGAAAGAGATACCTCCGTTTAAAATGTGCATCCTCCGGCTCCGGAAAAGGGGAGGGGAGTAATAGCGGGATGTGGTGTTAACGGTTACCATTTATGCTGGAAATCTTCCAACATCAACACGTGTAGCTACGTAATTTGAAGGTGAACCGGGGAGACACATCTATACCAACGAACCTTTCAACCGATCAAGTTTACTTTTTTTCTGTTAAAAGGACTGCAAAGGCTAGTAAATCGGTTTATAAGGGAAGCAACAAACCTACGAAAAAGACAAATCTGTGGAGGCAGGCCTCCATGAGCTCTCGACAAAAATTAGTGTTCAAAGGAGAACATGCCTTAGCACATTCATGGGCATCGAAGGTGCCTTCAATTATGCTTCATCCGCAGAACAGAATGAAATTGATCCGCGTTTAATCAGTTGAATCATTCTCACGATGCAGTGGAGAAAGATCCACATATTGGCCGGAGGGAAATCTATTGAGGCATAATGCCTTAGAGATTGCCTACAAGGGGATTTCTCTTTCCTCTGCTGTGGTTTCTGCTAATAGTGACCTTGCTATGACACTTGGGATCACAAAGGTTTTTGCAAAACATATGCGGACGATCTAGAAGTAATAACGGTAACGGACCGCTTGAATGCAACCCTGGATGAAGTCCACAGCTGCTGCCTCCGCAACGAACTCGCAGTGAACTTTAGGAAGTTTGGACTAGTTGTGAACCTCAATGGTAGCTACACATCTTAACAGGGGCGGAAATCCAGCTAGGACAAATAGTCAAGTATTTAGGAGTACATATCGTCCCCTGGCTAACGTGGAAGCACCATATCCAGGAACAATATAAGAAATCGTTCAGAATCTTCTAGTGCTGTAGGACTGTAATATGTAAAATCTGGGGACTTTCACCCATTTTGATGCATGCGTAAAGCGTCTGGTGGCCGAGACTGAACTTTGCTACGAACAGTTAAATAAGGATTCAGAAGCTTGGTTGCCTAAGTATTACTAGAGCAATGAACGACGCTATTCTAAATCATTTAAAGGCCAAACGGAAAGTAGCCAGCGGCGCTTCATGGTCTTGATACCGTTCGCGGGTAGAGAGGAGTTCCTTGGCAAGCATCAGGTGGTTCTGAAGCTTGCAGATTATATGATTTCCAGATTCGTCTTCGAGAAGACATACTCCGTCGTAATCACGAAAAGAAAACAAGTCGGGAAAACGGAAGCTGGGCGCTTCAGGTATGAAAAGTTTTGTTTGTTTCTTGTGTGAATATATTTGAGTGTAGAACTATCCCATTTGTATGTAGCCCGTTAAGAATATGCGTTTAGCATATCAGATTTAGTACTTCGGGATTTAAATTTACACGGTAAAGACAACTTTAAGCTGCTGTAACTTTGTTACTAATAGTATGATTTTGATCAAACTTGGAGATAATATGCTTCATATTATATTTAATACTACTACCAACCTTTATAATAATAATAATCGTTGGCGCAACAATCCATGTTGGATCAGGGCCTTGAAGTGTGTTAGAGCACTTCATTCAAGACCGTAACGGTACACTAGGAGGCAATGTGGTCGGCATTGCGCTCGCCCGAGATTATTACCCTGATTTGACTCAGGTACTCATTCACAGCTGAGTCGACTGGTGTCCGACGTCAAATCACGATACAAATTCCACTGCCACCAGGGAGATTTGAACCGCGACCTTCCGTATGACAGCCTTGCGCTCTAACCACTCAGCTATCCGGACACTTGGAATTTTAGCAAGAATATAACCTTACATTTTAGAATTGACCATATACCAACCTTTATAACTCTAAAATAAACTTAAGGGGGGTTTTACTCAATTTTCCCAAAAATATGGTAATATACTAATTATTAACTTAATTTGAACAGACATCGGTATGGAGAGTATTTTGAGGCCTGGGTACCATATAGAAGCAGCCTCATGATTTTTTCAGATTTTTCGGTTGGGTAGTTTCTGAGAATGGCTCCGTTAAAGAAATCGTCAGTTTGGACCCCTCCAACTCCCCGCCTTTTTAACAAATCTCAAAACTAAGGCTTTGAAAAGTACTAATCGAGAGCTTTCATTTGATACCCTACATGACTATATTTGATGAAAAAAAATTGTACACCCCCCTTTTACATGTATGGGGACCCCCTGAATCTCAACGTAGGAGGCTATCACTCATTACATGTTTGGGGGTCTACAGGTCCCACCTACTTACCAAATTTCGTGTCAATCGGTATAGCCGTGCCTGTGACAGACAGACAGAGAGACAGACAGACAGACAGACAAGGGAAAGCGCTCACCGCCGATCACCAACTCAGATTTGCTGCGGGAAATCATTAGCACTATCTCCCATACGTTTCAAGTGAGTCGAACCTACCCACTGTCCAGGTAGATCTCGGTGAAATTCCCGAGGTAACCACGAAAGAAATCCTCGAAGCCGCGAAGAAGATTGCCGAAAATAAAGCCCCAGGTTTAGACGGCATTCCGAATAAAGCACTGACAGTGGCCGTCAAGACAGTTCCCAGGTGGTTCTCTGAAACATTTACTACGTGCCTCATAGATGGGATTTTCCTGGAAGAGTGACGGAAACAGAAGCTTGTGCTAATCCTGAAGGCAAATAAACCTTTGGGTGATCCTTCGTCTTACAGACCTATATGCCTGCTAAGCGGCATCGGCAAACTTTTCGAACGGGTCATCTTCAATAGGCTTGTACCAATCACAGAAAGGGAGGGCGGTCTCTCAGACAGGCAGTTCGGATTCCGAAAGGCAAGATCTACTGTCAATGCCATCAGCACGGTGACGGAAATTGCGGAAAAAGCAATGGAGGCCAATAAATATTGCGCGGTAGTTACTCTCGATGTGAAGAATGCCTTTAATACGGCAAAATGGAACAAAATAATTGCGGCTTTAACCAAATTGGGCGCTCCTTAATATCTGGTGCACATAGTCATGGAATTTCTCCGGGAGAGGATATTGTGTTACGATTCGGACGATGGACCTAAAACGTATACAACAACCTGCAGGATGGATAACAATGTATGACGGAGTTTTAAAGTTGCAACTACCCAAAGAACTGACAATCATTGGCTTCGCAGACGATATCGGAGTAACTATCGTGGCACAAGACAAATCAGGTCTTGGCTAGAGGAAGCTGGTCTGACACTCGCGGAGGATAAAACCGAGGTAGTTTTGATTACAAAGCGAAGGAAGCAGACGTCGATAAAGATCAGGATTGGAGAACACATAATACAGTCACAGCCAACACTTAAACACCTAGGAGTTATGGTTGACCAAAGTCTGAAATTCAAGTCTCATCTTGAAAATTTAGCAACCAAGGCTTCTGGAGTGGCTACAAATTGTCAAGAATGTTGCCAAATATAGGTTGTCCTAGGCAAAGCCGTCGGCTCCTGATCTGAGAGTTATTAGCTCCATCTTGCTTTATACAGTTCCAGTCTGGGCATCGTCTTTGAAGTTGGAAGCAAACAGAAGAAAAATCGCAGCCCCATACCGATTGAGCGCATCTTGGCGAATGAGGATCGACGCCGCTATGACCCATCATATGCAACCGGTGAGTCTTATACCAATCGTCGGCAATTGGCACGAAGTGATTCTATTTTGGAATGGCAGAAAAGTTGGGATGATTCATCTAAAGGACGCTGGACACACAGGATTATTCCAGATGTCTCTAAATGGATCAATCGAAAACACGGTGAGGTTAGTTACCACCTAGCTCAATTCCTAAGCGGACACGGAGGGTACACATGCTAGCCTCTGAAACATCTTGGAGGGCGGTGGAAAAATTAATGAAGGCGATCCACAATCTGCTGAGGAGGGAGGAGCTTCGGAGGAAAGTTACAAATAACGACAGAAGCCGCAGTTCATAACTGATCCTGCCCCGCGATGTAATACCGAAATGGCAGTCCCGCGGGGTAAGCGAAGGAGAAGGAGGTGGTTTTAGTGAGTAAAAGTCTCACATAACCGTATGGAGCCAGCGGTAGGTTTTGAACCTTTCCACCTTCCAACGTATAAAAAAAAAACCAAAACAGACAGACAGACAGACAGACGGACAGACAGACAGACATTGAACCGATTTTAATAAGGCTTTGTTTTACAAACAAAACCTTAAAAATGATCACAATCATTTTGGGATTGCAAACTTTTTCGTCACCATAGCAATTTGCTGCTCTTGAAGCAATGGTCAAAACCAACCTTAATTTAACTGCTTATTTCAGAAATAATATTGGATTTCATTGGAAAACATGTAATTAATAAAAACAGTCTAATAATACAGACGTTCCGTAAATACAACAAACCAACCTTCGCCATTTAATCGTTCCGTGGGCATATCGTTACCTACAGACTTGCCTAATTTGGCACTGAATAGACAGACTGTCTTTAGCCGTACATCCCGCTGCTCCATTTACGGTATTTACACATCAATTCCAATATCTCCTGAAAACTTCGTATCCGAATTCGAAACAAATTGAAAACGTGGAAACTTTCCGAGCATCTTTCCTTTTCACCTTTAACGAAAAAGTTTAAAAGCAATAAATTCCGAATTTGCTGAGTAGACAAAGGAGACATAATTTCGACTATCCTGCGAGACGGATGGCGACCGCCGCAACGACGATAACTACGAACAGGCAAACCAGCAACCAGATCTACTTTGTTAGGAAATGCCGGAAAATTTACATTTCCCTTGCACAGTTGCATTCGGGGTAGGTCTTTATTGCACTTGCACGTAGGTTGCTGCAATCTGCAATGCACTGGGGGAGACGAAATATTGAAAACATCCATCTGAAACTGAAATTTCCTAGCAATTCTGTGCGAAATTGGAAATCACTTTGAGATTTTTAGGATCCGCAAATAAATTGTTTCCATTGATAAAATAAATTGTGTTTCAAGTTATGTTTGTCTCCCACTTTCTCTGGCAAAACAAATCGACTGAATCCCGTGCAAGAACGCACTAAAATTTCATTTGGAAACTTAAGGACAACCATGAAGATTTTAGAGTTCATTTCCTGGAAGAAGTCGTCGGAAATGTCGCATTCCGTTTGTGCGAAATAAAAGTTGCGAAAAAACATGGAAAACTTTTACAATAGTTTCCTAACAAAATCCATAAGATAAAAGTTAACGATATTGGTGCTAAGTTTTGGAGAATTCCGCTATCTGTTCGACTCCATTCCAGTTTCTGTTTATTATCAAAGTTTGCTTTGAATATTGCACAAAAGCTGCGGAGTGATACTGGTGAATGCTTGGGGATAGTTTTTCGGTTTTTGTCCTGATTTCTTATGGCTCTGGTATGGTATCGCGTCATAAGTTCCCAATTTGAAGTATTGAATATTTTCTAATTTTATATTATGGAAATTGCAGAACAGAAGTGCTTGAATTGGTTTGGAAAGATATTAGGGATTTAGGTTCAAGTGTTATCTATATGAGAGGCTATCCAAATTGCAAATTTAAGTGATCTTAGGCCATTTTTTGGAGGACGGCGCCAGTATAATTCCGGAAAAATCTTCTAAAAGATTAATGAGTGAAAAGAACTGCTTTTAAAGTCCCCCATAAAATCTAGTCTGCCCAGCTGAAACTCTTCGTCTTGGGTTCTAAAAATAGATAAAACCTTGTGTCAATATTTACAGGATGACGCCTACCTCTTAGGTCTCTAGGTCTTCTCTACTGACGTCGTTCAGTCTTTGAGGGTAAGTACTTACTTGCTTGATGCTTTCTCCCTGGGAGTACCCTTCTCTCTCTCGATTACCTAACTTTACATTGATTACTTGGATTGGTGAGTTCAGGCACGTGTAGGTTAAAGTGAACCTTCTACTTGGCATGACCATCATTTCTCATTCTCTAATGGCTCTGGTTAATCTCAGGGCTCTAAAGAAGTGCCCCGTAGAAATGCCTTTGCACGCCCCGTGCTAGCCAGGCTTGGGAATGTGTGAGGGACCCTTCTGATATTTCAGTCCCTTCCGCCTTATTATCAAAATTTCCAGTGTCATGGAACCTCTCCCACTATCACCCGGAAATTCCAAGCATTTGTGAACCATTGAAGTATGCTCGCCTGATACTATTTCAAACGAAGAACTTGGTGCTCCGAGCTCGAGTAACAATACCACCTAGAATCCCCTCTGAAAATCAGGTGAGAGTTAACACTGAAGCCATCCACAACACAGTCCTCCGCGACACCTATAAGAGGGAAATGGATGCCGCAATATCCGCAGTCAACAGAGGACCTGGAGATGAAGAATCAATAAATGATCTTCACAACCACCTGAAGAACGTTAACATTGATACGGCCACAAACATACTTGGCCCCAGCCGCAAAAGGAGTCGGAACGGCTGGTTTGATGATGAATGTAAGCTAGAAAGGGAGCGGAAGAATGCCGCATACCGAGTAATGTTGCATTCTCAAAGAACGCGGGCACGCGCAGAGACTTATCACGAACTCCGTCGACCGGAAAAAACGACTTCACACACGGAAAAAGGGAAGCCTGGGAGAAACAAAAAGTCTGTGAACTAGAAAAGTACAGGGAGCAACCGCACCAGGCGCGCAAGTTTTATCAACAAGTCAGCAGGATGAAGCCTTATACACCTCGATGCTCATCCTGCCGAGACAAAAAGGGAAATCTGATTTCTGACAGAATGGGCATATTGGATCGATGGGTTGAGTACTTTGATGAACTACTGAACAACCAGAACATCGGCGAGTTGGAAGTCCCGCCAACTGAAGACGACGGACAAATACTGCCACCACCAAGTTTAGGAGAAACAGTCCGTGCAATTCATCGGCTAAAAAATCAGAAGTCGCCAGGAGCCGATGGAATTACAGCCGAATTGCTTAAATATGGGGGCGACCCGTTACACCAAGTGGTTCATCAACTTGTGCTCAAGGTATGGAACAGCGAGTCAATGCCTGACGATTAGCAAAGAGGCATTATCTGTCTCACACATAAAAAGGGTGATATCATACATCACGTTGATGTATGAGTGCTATCTATAAGATATTCTCCTCTATCTTGCTAGGTCGAATAGCCCCATACGCCCAGAACATCATTGACCCATACCAAAGAGGCTTCACCCCAGGCAAATCAGCAACAGGTCAGATTTTCTCTGTGCGGCAAGCGATGGAAAAACTGTTGGAATTTGGACACCAGTTGCACCATCTGTTCATCGGCTTCAAAGGCGCTTATGATAGCATAGCAAGGAAAACTGTATGCGGCCATGAGAGAATTCGGTATCCCGACGAAATTAATAAGACCGACCAATGTGCGAGGCCAGATAAAAGCAGCAGGATCACTCTCAAGACCATTCGACATCAACAACGGTCTACGACAAAGGGATGCACTACCATGCGTCCTCCTTAACCTGGCCCTCGAGAAAGTGATCCGTGATGCTGATGTAAATGCAAGAGGTACGATCCTCCTCTCGACATCATGGGAAGAATCACCCGAAACGTACAAACTGCCTTCATCCAGATTGAGCAGGCTTCGCGAGGTCTTGGGTTGCACATCAATGAAGGCGAGACAAAGTATAGTATATGGTGGCAACGTCAGCACCGAAAACCAACTAACCAACAACATCAAACCGCACTGGTCAAACGTACAAGACTATGATCTTGCCAGTCCTCATGTATTCCTCGGAAACTTGTGTTATTAGCAAAAAAAATTGCGAACTCTTGGCCGCGTTCGAGAGAAGAATCCTCCGAAGAATTTTTGGCCCCCTACATGAGGATGGACGATTCCGTAGCCTACACAATGACGAAATCTATGAGCGATACCATTACCGTCCGGTTGTGGATAAAATCCGGCTCAATAAAATACGGTAGGCGGGTCACTTAATCCGTATGGAAGAGGATGATCCAGCATTGCTGACTATGCCGTGCAGCAGAGTCTACTTTCCCTAGTAGACCGTCAACTGCATCGCCCCAAGAGCACTTGGCCCAGAACAGTAGAGGAGGGCAAATTCTGGGGAAACTGAACCCTGGGGAGAACAGAACCTTGGAACTAGACATGGTCAACCATTAGAGCCCTGACATCCTAAAACCTAAAGAAAGTGGCGAAGTTGATAATGTAGATTGCTCAGCACCTAAGTGCTGCTCTGCTAAATGGTTGGGTGAGAAACGAGAACACCGCAAATATACCATAGATTTCGATTTGTCAAGTTTTCGATTTGTGAACTATTTTCATTGGATTGAGCGCATGAGAGGGAACACAACGCAAAGCGAGCTAGAAAGCCGGCGTCACAATATGACCTGGGGTTGAATCTCAGTTATCATGGACTTGATATTTGATTCTGTGTTATGGCTATGAGCTTATCGCTTGCGCAAATTTTTTGAAAATCAAAATGTAGAGGCATACAGCTTGCAAAAAAAGCGAACAGGAGTTATGGATCATGGAGAATTCCAACAAACTTCCTGATTTTCAGGTATGCGATGACCTGGTATACAATTGAAGGAAGCCTGCTCCTGGAGATGAGCTACAAGAACGATAAGCTTTGAAACTTTCAATTCTGGAATAGCTGACGACATAGGTGATCGCCCGTGCAATTGCTAATTCTTTTAGTGCACATGGAGGCGTTGGTAAGACTGTGGCTCCATTAGCCTAAAACGTGCCAAACGTCAAAAGCTGCCAATTAATGTTCAAACGTTCATCTTCGAGATAGTATCTCAACACTTTTATATCTATCTGATTGACCCGTATATCGGCTTGCAGCACCCGGCAGGACGAGAAATCTGCCCTCATAAGCGTCCCATTCCTTGAGCAACATGTCAGGCATAAGAGAAGGGTTACAACCTACGATTCTGAGCTGGACAGCAAGTTCGCTGAAAAAAAATTTATCTGGAGGATACAAACGGTTTAATACGAGTTGAAGCACAAGGATGGTCGCAGCCATGCGAATTATGTCAGAATGTAGACCGCATCTTGCTATTCAGATATCTTTACTGACGGAGGCTTGGTGAATCCAGCTGTTCTGTGGTATTTGAAAAGATACCTGACAAATCTGACAGACTAAATGCATAACCGTTACCAGCTAGGTACAAATGGAACTATGGAACATTCTTATACAGGAAATACACAAAACCTTCCCCTTCCTGTTTCGCGACTTGTTTTTGCTTCTTATTTGAGTATGCGTGTAGTACGGATAGTCTATGTATGCAACCAGCACCTCAATATGCATCAATGATCTAAAAATAAGCGGATTATTTTCGCGAGACGCAGGACGGGATCGAAATTACTAGCTCTGGGGAGGAGTCATTAATTCGCCTTGTACATGTACATCCCTTTATGCGACAACGACTTACCATGCATACTTAATGTTATTTCAAATCAATCATTGATATCAACTATTTCTTACTCGATTTTCATCTTTTCCTTCCGCTTTGTTCAACAGTTTGCATTTTTTCTAAAAATTCACAATGCAAGTCCTTTGAAAACATTGATCCCCATTGGCGTAACAAAAAGCGAGTCAATAAAAAATAAATCTTCTCGTAAGAAACAAGATTGATTCTCTTTTGTTTGAAACGCTTCTAAAAACATGAGGAATCAGTTATGGCTTTAATGAAGGACTCAGGACGAAGTAAAGCCGGAGAAGCATCTACCAGGGAGCACGTACAATAGCTTAGATCAAGATACTTTGAGGGCTTTGAATGAAGAAAGAAAAGCGGAAAGAATCAAGTTGTTTCAATAGAAACGAGCTCCTTTGATAAAGGGAAATGGAAGCATGCAAGCTGACGAATGATGGAGGAAGGATACCAGTATGGGCACCAGCATAGGAAATTGACTTATTGAGGTTCTATGCTTGCGATTTTATGATGAAATTGAGTAGCGATTCGGATCAGTTAGGGATTTTCCTTCATTTAATGGCGACAATTTCTCAGGTTTCGAATCAACTGAATTGAAATTCTTGACTAGGCGGATTGAATTTCGATTACTGGTCCAAATGTCGGATTCATTACTATGAAATGGTAACTTCGGATTCATTGGAAAAGCTTTTGGTTGAGTGTCATTTAGAATCTTCCATTATTCACCTAAAAGGTACCAATATCATGTTAGACACATACTGTGGGCAGTTTTAGTTTTAACTAAAGATACTTCAAGTAAATATCCCTATTTGTGTGCTTTGATCCATATATGACTTTCTAAGTTGCTTTCAAACCTCGTCCAGGTGCATTGCAATCCAACATCATGCATTGAGGTACAAGTTGTCTGTTAATTTTAAGACTCTAAAAGTGAGTAGATATGAATGGATGGAAATTGCAATGTTACAAGTCAGCATGACCAAACTAAAACTTTTGATATTTACCATAATTCTAGAAAGTTGCTAACGAATGTTTCCACTAGATAATTGGGTTGACATTAAACCCTGGAGGGAGTTCCATGTTGAATTGGAGTTTTAAATTTATAGGAGAGTTGAGAGCGAACTCCAAGAGGAGCCTGTTAGAAAATAACTAACTGGCCCTAAAGGTTTTGAGTCAGCAAAGTCTTCCTTTTACAGCGACTCGATAGTAGATGGAATGTAGGGCGTCAGCCACAGTTACGCGCCATCGTTCGCGATTACCTGAAATGCGTTTCTCTTCAGCACTTTCACGACTTTGCGAGATGATCGCACTCTTCTTCTTTTCCTTCAGCCTTTGTCCCGTCCACAAGCGGAGTCGGCTCGTCGCGATCAGTCTCGCCATTTGGTTCTATCAAATGCTTGATCTGGATACAGCCACGAGGCTTTTAGCGTATCAGACCACCGTTGTTTCGGCCGGCCTTTTGGTCGCTTCCCATCGGCTTCAATGATCAAACCAATCTTGGTGAGTGAATTCTCGTTAGCGCGAATTACGTGACCATCGAAGACGCCTCTCTCTCAGTTTTTCCACGATGCAACCTCACACCGGTCAGGATATCCTCCTTTCGGATGTGATCAAAACGCGCCACCCCACTAGTCCCAAACAACATCTTCATCTCCATTTCTACAAGACGTCGTTCATTGTCTTTTATAGACCTATAAGATGATTGAAGAGGAACGTTGAAGAGAGATAATTTGTGAATTCTGCCAGTTGATTGGCGCATTTACTATTTTACTCTTTTATGTCATTATTTGAAAAGCCGTGATCTGATCGTGCCGAAGTATTTTAATCTCGCTTTATACCTTATCGTTGTTATTGTCGTTGACTTCGAAAACATCGGCGAAAACATTGCGTAGTTGACTTCTTTTTGTTTTGTTAGCTATGTGTCCTTCTTCTCTCTCTCGCCTTTTCTATGTAAGGCGACGGCCCCCGTGAGCTCAATATAGAACGATCATATTCACTGCCTGCGAGAGGATTCATAGTTCCCATCTTTCCTTCAAATTTCGTGTCCATTAAACTAGCTGTTTCCAAGAAAATAACTATGGCAGACAGACGTACATACAGACGACTGCGGGAGGATTCACAGTTCCCACCTTCGCACTAAATTTCGTAAATAAATAAAGTTTCCGAAAAAATGTATCTGACGGACAAACACACTGATCTGTGAGGAGCTGCCAGACCGTCCCATTATTGATCGATTCGATCGATGCCGATGGTGTGGGGAGAAGGGTCATATTACCAAAGAGGGCAATAGGAACCCTAATGATGATTATTTTGCCAAGGAAACGAGGGAAGTGATATTGTACGAAGTGTTAAATACTTGAAAGTCAGGAAGGCAGTAACTGCAATGGAGAAATGAAGCTTATCTTCAACCAATGCAGGCTCGCTCAGGATTTACTTGAGCAGACCGTCATCAAAGCTTATGGGTCACAAATACGGTTGCCAAACCAAACAATTCATCATGAGTCAATATTTCGCAAGGAGAGCCTTTCGCAATCGCAGACTTAACTTTTGTCAAACCTCCACTGGCATATGATATATTCTTGCATGTTAGCAAACCTTCAGCGAATTGTGGCTAGATCAGCCTACTAAGGCTGGCGGCCCCGCGGACAGAACTCCTCAAGTTACACAATGCATCATAAACATGTAACGCATGCATACCTAGAAGAAGCATATTCCCCAGTAGAAGTCCCAACTATTGGTGGAATAGTGAACTAGTCAACCTTCGATCAACCTGCCACCGAGTAAGACAAACTGCTCAAAAGGTGGGAGGAAAAATCGGCTAGATGCTACACGAGCATGTGTTTGAGGAAGCGGGCAGAAACCTAAAACTTGCAATCCAGGGGAAGAAGAGGGAATGCTTTAATGAACTCTGATCCGAGGCGGTTGTTAATTCTTGATCGTGCGCCTTTAGAATTATGATGAGACTATTCAGAGGTCAGTCATCCCCACAGATCACATGCGCCACCCTCTTGTCGAAAATCATCAGTGAGCTTTCCCCTTAACAAGAGAGGGGCGTTAACAATTTTAAAATATCTTAATGTGACGGCGATTCCGGCAGTAATCACAGATAAGCTGTTAGAGATCAACAGTAAAATAGGTGACGACAAACCCCTGGTCCTGGATGGAATACCGAAAAGGGCCCTTAAGGTCGCTGTGGAATTTAGATCGCATATATTCGCTAAGTTGTTTGAAACTTACATATATGAGCGATATTTCCTGCGGTATTGTTGCCGAAGGCTGGTAAGTCTCCGGGTGAGCCATCCTTGAATTGACTCATGTGACCACTAGATACTGTGATGAAAATGCTGGAGCGATTAATCTATAATAGATTGCTCCTGGTTTTTTGGAGCCTGGAAGGTCTTTCGACTCAATAGTATGAGTTCCGTAAAGCTAGATCAACCATTGATGCCAACAAATTGGTCACTAATTTGGCCCAGAATGCGATTCACGGAAAGAATAGCACCAGCAAATATTGCGTGGTAATAATTCTGGCCATGAAGAATTCATTCAATTCGGCCAATTTGAGCCTTATACAGAGGTCCCTGGCGACGTTTGGTGTTCCCATATATCAAGCTGCTATTATCGACATCAACTTGCGATAATGGACGCTTTGGTACCATACCGATGATGGACCCCAAAAGCGCGTTGTCTCTGTGGGTGTCCCGTTTGACTTGATAAGGTATTTAACTTAATCTTCTGGTTCCGGAAGAAGCCACGGGGGTGGGGTCGCCGGCAATTTAACACTGGCTGTGGTCGCAAAGCATCTCGAAGATGTTGAGTTGTATTCATGCGAAGCCTGTTAAGCCTTGGTTGGAGAGTGCTGGACTGACACTTACGGGGGAAAACAAGGAAGCAGTTCTCATCACCAAGCACCGCAAAGCGCTTACATTAGAAATGCGAATCATATCATCATTTCCAAGCCTGCCTTCAAGTACTTGGGAGTGTTGAGAGATGCAAAAGTCAGTTTTAACCAGCACATAGAGTATACTTGTGAAAAGAAGTCAACCACTATCATTACCCTAGCAAGAATAACGCCGAATGTAAGATGGCCACGGTATACTTCTGGGTTGCTTAATGGAATGACATCGAGAAACACAGAAGAAATTTGAAACGCCGATATCTCTGCTATTATGCAGAATTTATGGAAGAAAAGAATAACCCAAATTTGACTAGAAATGAATCGTAGTTATTAAGTTGTTGTCCGGAAAAGTTTCATATTTTTCATGTTAGCCAAGGTTAACAAATTGACCTTTTGCCCGAGGTAAGATTATTAATTGGGACTCACAATTTGTCCTGGAAATATCTTCTTTAGCTTGGTTTGCTCGGAATTGAGATTTTTATACAAAAAAGGAAGGAAGATTATCAGGAAAAGTTTCCTCGCGGTCTTGGATGGAAAAAGACAGATTACAGCATTATTTCGAATAAGGTGAATATAATTTCGGAAATATTCCCTCGCTATGAACGGAGCCATATAAATCCCGAATGTCTAAAACTAAAAAAAAGACATTAGCGAATTTCCACGAAGGTAGTCTTATATTATCTTAAAGTATCAAGTACCTACATGGAGAGGCTTGACCACATAAAATATGACACATTGTTTAAGGCAATGTTAATCCATGCATCATTGGCAAAAAATCCGGAATGCAAAGCCGAAAATCCCCATGAAGTGGTGAGCTGATTAACACCGGGTAAACTCCCCGCCGAACTATAGGAGCAGGCCAGATGACAATAGACAAGATCAATTAGGATCGAGAACAGTAGATATGCAAGGAAACTCTGTGAAACGTCACGAAGCAATAGAGTGTACTTTTGAAAACTCCACTGCGAGGCGGATTTAAAGAGAAAGAGAGTAATATTGGGACAACTTACTGGCAGTCAATCTATGCAGAATACATGGTCTAATTTCCTGCTAGAATTATTCAGAAATATTCGAAGATGCTTTCCTCGGGAAGGGAGGGTTGCTGACTACTTCCAAGTATCTTTAGATGCGATTGTAATTTCTGGATTGACCAGAGATGAGGTGTTAGACATACGGTAGAATAGGGGACTGTAAAGTTCTGAGCTGCCATTCAGGATGAGGCCCTTAAACCCGCAATGCAAATTTGCATGCACTTCAGAAACTGCTACTAAATCGTAAAGCTGGTAAATCTACAGTAGAACCATCCTCTTATAGGCACACATTGCACTATTGGTAAAGTGTTCGCGCAGATATGCTACAATAGACCGTTCGCCATTATTAAGGTCCATAAGAACGACAGAATTACTTTCATATAGGGCACTGGCCTCCTCAAGTCGGCTACTTATCCATGCGGATGCGTTATGCTGGACTGAAGAAATGCATTAATTCGGATTGGACAATAAAGAGGCAGCTGATGTAACATTCACCACACTTTAGCTAATGAAACGACAAACGTAAACTCGTATGACGAAGAGGCAGATAAACCCCATGAAAAGAAGGAATCTATAATTGGGTGAGAATATCAATGGAAAGGTTCATAGAAAGATATGTCGACCTCCAGGCTGATCCCTGTGATCGAGGAGTTGTTGCATAGAATGGATGGAAAGATCAAGTTCAACTCCAGTCAGCTTCCTTTAGAGATGGATGATACAATCTTCAACAGATTTACATTGGAAACTCTGTGGAACATTTGACAACTTGGATAGATGGATGAAGGGTTTTGTGGCACGATAATACAGACTGTTGGCTTATTGTATATTCTACCAAAATTCGCTTATATGTGAGGTAGTCTAGTATAATATGCGAAATAATGTCATCCTCCATACTGAAATCTTATATATGTTAGGCATTTAGTATACACACTTTTAGGAATCCGTGCAGATTTTTATCAGCTTGAAATCAGGGCCTACATGTTTTTTGAAAACATTTCTGAATTCTTGTGCCGCAAATAGCACCATGCCATTTAGTTGTAGTCTGTATTCTACAAATATTGCCTTTTCTTTTATTGTAAGGTCTACATGTTGCAATTAGTCCAAATCAAAGGTGCTATACATTTTATGATATCCTTAGTCCAGAGAGATGTGTGCCTCTGCTCCCTAGTTACCTTTGGGAATCAAAACAAAAAAGTAGGAAACTCTTATAGCCAAAATGTAATATTTTTCGAACCGGATCGATAAACATATTTTGCTGCTGATACTGGCATTGTGATCTAGCTTGTCCAATGGATCTTCTTAGCCTGTCCATTAGGTCATTAGCTTCTCTGACAATCCGCCACTATCTCCATTCATCAGATCGGTATCATCTAGAGCGCCATGCTGTCCACATTGCCTTCTGTAGGGTACTATCAGCCTGTAGTGTAGTGTTATGGTCTTGAATGAAGTGTTCTAAAACCCTTTAACGTCCTTATCCATCTAGTCTTGATTGCATCGTTTTCACCATCATCGCCTTATGGCACTTTTTCTTCATAATCGCATTCAGTAATCGACAAGGAATCTCTCACAGATCTCCTTTGGGCAATTCAAGCTAGCATATTTGATTGAAGCCTGCGTTGAAAATACACTACACCAAAGGTTCAACTCGAAAAAGAAAGCACTCCACTGATGTGGAGTCTCCCTGCTTGATAAATTAGATGTTCCACATATTCATACTTGTATTAACTATCTGGCATGGTGGAATGAAATGAGTTAGAATTCTGTGAGCCCGTTCCTAAGAAGCCATTTCAAGAATCTCAGACGCCAAGCCTTGGAGGAATTCCTCTACGGCAAGGGAGGGATTACAGGAAGCCAGAGTGTCCCATGCCCGGATACTAACACGCATCGTACTTTCAAACCCAGATTCCACAGAAATGCCACCCAACGTTGAGTTTCGCGGGGAAAGACTATCGTAGTCACCCGGACTGGTTATTCTGGCAATCCACAGCTAACATTACACCCTGTTTGTAATTACTAACACAGATTAACATCATCTACTTCTTGGGAAAGCTATAAAATCCATTTATGCATAAATTGTCAGTCTCTTGTTCTGAGACATAACATAAATCAAGGTTTTCGAAAATATCTGAATTCTTTATCAAAGAAACGCCTCCTACAGAAAAGTAAGATGTGGCAGATATCCTCATCAGTTTTAATTAGTTCTTCCAAGATAGCTGCGATGGGCAGAGACTGCAGGTCCTCTCTGCGTATACTAAGAATACGAACGCACACTTCATGGCCGAAGAGAAGACACGATCAATAATAAACAACGTCAGCAGCTACAGGAGTTCTGACATTGGCCATTAACTGGTAAATCACCTCTCAACTGTAGCCTAGGCTGCGGTACTCCGTATCTGATCGAAAGAGATGTTTCATCACATGCTTCGACCATCACCACTCTTACAGGAAATAACATGAGAGCTTTCTCTTTTGCCTGTATGACTGCTGCGATTTACCTCAGAGCTAGGAGGAGACATTACAGTGCTTAATGAACGTCGAGCTTGTTCGGCCGAACGTCATCCACGTATCTGACCAGGAACACTGAATCGGGCATCTCGATTTGCAGCGAACCATCATATGAGGCACTGCAGGAATCCGGGCCAAGGGAAAATCCCTGAACCGCTTCAGGTGTGACCATTCATTCTCCGTTATCTTTCCCACGTATTTTTGAGGACGGCGCGATGTCTAAAATAATCCTTTAATATGCGCACAAGATAACCAGGAACGTGAAAACCATTTTGCTACGCTTGAGATATCCCAGTCAATCTCGCAGAATTGAAAGCGTTCCTTAGATCCAGATTTACGAAGAGCACCATTCATATACCACATAATAACGGTAACATACCTGACCTCGACTCACTCTAAAACCATACTGTTCTGGCAACAGATCCCCTACAACACGAATTTCCTTAGCCTTAGTCCTTGCCCTTGACGAGTTTCTCAAATAATTTTCTTGGTTGATCTAATAACTCGCGAAGATAAGCAAATCAAGATTTCCTCTAAGTTTGCTTGTTAGCGCCTAGCTTACAACCTTTCAATGCAGGGAAAAAGATCCTTTGCCAAACACGCATTTAATGCGCTGGGCAACATGTCTAACTCATGCCCAAATAAAAGTACTTCGCTAGGGATGTCAGCAGACCCCAGCGCTACTTTGCTTTTCAGTGATAAGACCACTTTTTCTAATTCTTTTATCGTTAAAACTGGGCAGGATACATTATATCCCATTTGTAAGTAGCGTATGCTTGAATAGGATGGACAAGGAAAAGTCTCTTCATGGTTTACTCCACCTTGGCAGCTTCCACAGAATAAGGTCTTCAGTGGGTTCTAAGTTTTTGGATGACCAACTTACACCCGAGGTTCCATGGATACCTTTTAATATTGTTTCCTAGTTGTTGAAGTGATTTTCTGTAAATCGTACTGGTGTTGTTGAGAGATTGTAGTAATTTCCATTTCCATTTACTTTCCTAGCTAACAATCATCACGATACGGCAGACAGTAGACTCCCGATATCCCCCAAAATACCCTCCTCGCTTTCACTCACTAATCTCAGAAGTTAGTGTATACTCTTTAATGGTCTTCCTAAAACAGCTTATTTTATGAAATTGCCTTCTTTTTTATCCACATTCTGTCACTCGTATGATCAACCCACCACTATGCTTATGATATTAACGTTATAATCCCGAATAATTCCACACAATATTATAAAACAATTGCATATACTATCTAAATAAATATTTTCCTTTCGAAGAAAAACTGCTGATAACATCGACCATTTAATTAAAAGTTGAATCCCTTTGATTCCAACTAATTTCATAATTTCTATTCTTATCATAGATATCCCATCCATTCACTGACTCACCCTGGCCCCTGAACAATATCTTATTTTTTTCCTTTCTTTTCTTGTCAGATTCAGGTCAGATTTTACTACCAATCGAACCGAATCTCACTTACAGAGTCCAAGCCAGGGGTAATCAAACATAATCTGATTGGCTTAAATGTTCATTGGCAATAAAGACCCTGACATAAAGTATCCTGAATTCCAATAGATAAAAGATGCTATACGTTCCCTAGACTTGTCTTGGCCGTTCTACCTTCTTGGAGACGAACAAATTACTCTTTAGATTTTTTCTTCTCTTAGTTATCTCGGAGACAGATCAAATATCCAAATTCTACAACCTCAGCATGGATACTGAATAGCAAAAATGCTAAGGAAGAAATCCATTTGGGTAGGAATGGAAAATGAATTTGAGTCAGTGTTATAGATACGTATGTAGACAGGCAATATAACTAAGAAAAGGTGCTAGATAAGATTTAAGATGCATTTTTATAACAAGTTTTCATAATACCCTAGATAATATTGCATTCCGTGATTTGTTTGTCTTAGATTTGAAATGGAATTCAAATGAGTTTTTTGACATTAAACTTGCAGATTAAACAGTTGTTCAAATTACCATCGAAGGAAATAAATGAATCGCATTTAAGATAGAGACTTTCATTTTTAAGGTTTTGTTTGCAAAAATTATTAAAACCGGTTCAATGTCTATCTTTTTGCTTTTCTTTTTTTCATCGTTGCAAGGTGGAAAAGCTCAAAACCTACTGCTGGCTCCTGCCATGCAGTTATGTGAGACTCTTACTCAATAAAGCCACCACCATCTTCTTCCACTCTCCCCACGGGACTGCTATAATCATTGCATCGCGGGGCTGGATCAATTCTTAACTACGGCTCATTCTTGTTCGCTCCCTTTCTTGCTTTCTTCGCAGTTCTACATGCCTTAGCTGTTGATGAATCATTTTCAGTTCAAATAACACTTCATTCATAAACTCCACTATATTTTCAGATGTTAAGCGCCTGTTTGCGATCCCCTCCAGCCTAGTTCGGTTTGCTGTAAACCTTGGGCACTCAAATACAACATGCTCAACATTCTCAGCACGTTACCACATCTTGGGCAGCATGGTGACTCGTCGTGTCCAAATCGATGTAGATAAGCCCAATAATCTCCATATCCACTTAAAAACTATGTTAGCTCGTAGCTTAGTTCCCCGTGGCTCCTTTCAATCCATCTTCGAATGTGTGGAATAATATGGTAGGTCCAACGGGCAGTTTGTACCTCGTTCCATCTTTTCTGCCATTCAGCGATGGATTCTCGCCGTACTAGTTGCCGTCGAAGTTCAATAGACTCCCCGATTGCATACATTTTGTCGTAGAGACGCCGACCTTCATCCGCCAAAATGCCGATGAGGATTGTCCCTGTCAGTACATATGCTGCTCACCTGTTCCTCGGTAAGCACTGCATACCCGGAGTGCACTTAGTCAATACGCCATTCCTAGTTTTCCTAGTTGCCCAAACTGGAGCTGCGTAGAGTAGCACGGAACTAACTACTATTGAAATAAGACGACGTCGACTTTGTCTTGGTCCACTAATGTTCGGTCGTATCCCCGAGATCGTTACAGCGATGGAAGACGCTTTAGTTGCAGCGCACTCAATGTGCTTTTTAAAATTGAGCCTTTTGTCAATCATTACTCCCAAATATTTAATCGACTCTTGGGAGTAAATTGTTCGTTCACCAACTTTAATTTTCACGGTCGTGTCTTTCCTTCTTTTGCTGATTAGCACTAGTTCCGTTTTTTGTCCAGCAAGTGATAGAACGGACTTTTTCAACCAGGAATTGATCTTCCATATTGCTTCATTTGCATTGTCATATTGTAATGCGGCGCGAGCCAGGCCACTCGCCATGTTGATTATTACGAAATCCGAATTGCTTGTCGGATAGGCCTCCTTCCTTTTCCGCAACAACGAGCAGCCTTTTAGATAATACTCATTCAAATAGTTTACCAATGGTATTGACTAAACATGTTGGTCGATATGAGGAGGGGTCACCCAATGGTTTACCTGGCTTTGAAATAAGTATCAACTTTTGCAGCTTCCATTGCTCGGGGAATTCTCCTTCTCTAAGGCATGCCGTAAAAGCTTGGCCAAACATACCTGCTGCTGTCCTGGCTGCCATTTTCAGGGCAATATTCGGGATTCCATCTGGCTCTGGGGTCTTATTTTCAGCGAATTTCCTTGCTGCATCAAAAAATTCCTCTTTTACCACTACAGGAATTTCGTAGGGGTTTACATGGACTTTGGGCAGATTTGTGTAGTTCACATCCTCTGGGAAGAGAGTCTCCACTACGTTTTGTAGTAATTTAGGACTCGGGAGGGAGCGCTTGCCATTCAGTGGCCTGTAGGCGCCACTCCATGGATCAGAATCAGTTTCAGTACGCATCCGCCTGAAATGTCCGGATTTGCTCTTCGTAATAGCTACTTGGAATTTTTTCATCGCGTTCTTGTATTGGATGTGTAGCTCAACGAATTCAGGTTGATTTCTCCTGCGCTGGGAGCATTTCTGAATTCCACCAGAAATTGGGATTTCGTCTTCGGAAAGCGCTACGGCGTGGTATAGAGACATCGCATGTCCGCTGCAATTTTGCCGCGACCTGTAAAGCTTTCTCTTGTGTCTGTCTGTCTGTCACACGCACTTTTCTCAGAAACGGCTATATCGATTGAGACGAAATTTGGTGAGAAGGTGTGAGTGATATCCTTCTACGTTGAGATTTAGGGAGGGGGGGTCCGCATAGATGTAAAAGGGTGATGTAAAAAATTTGTTCACCAAATATAGTCGTGTTGGGTATCAAATGAAAGGTCTCGATTACTTTTCGAAGCCGGTCTTAGTTTTGACATTTGTTAGAAAGGGGGGAGTGGGAGGGGTGGAAAGTGATGCTTTCTTTAACGGACCCATTCTCAGAAACTATCCAACGGAAAAATCTGAAAAAGGAGTCAAGCTTTTTATGCAAAAGGGAGGAGGGTCAGGGCTGGAAATTGCTTATACTTTCAACTGACCCATTCTCGGAACCTACTCAATCGAAAGATCTGGAAAGAACCACGAGGAAACTAAGTTAAGCATAGTACATCATTATTATGTTCAGTAATTGACTGTGAAACCCCCTTCAAGTTCACCCTAAAATCATGAAAAGCAGTAATATAGGCTATATAAAGCATGATCCCCCTCAGTTTTTTTTTGGAAAAAAATTTCTGACGGGGGAGCGCTCGAAGTCCATGAAGAAGACTCCGTGAGGAACGATAAGAATTCCCAGATTGATGGTGGCTACAAGAAAACCAGTGCTTACCAAGATTTTCCGCTTTCTGGGATGGCTTCTTCCTTCAGGAGAGGCTACTCTAGAAGTTCGACGTTTAGCGGATTACAGTAGGGATTCCGTGCAAACGAAAACAGTTCCAGTTTTCTCGGTTTTACCGCATTTGCTCCTTGATTGGACATTAATCAAATTCTATCGGAAGTTTGTGTGCACGCAGTTGAAGCTCGTAAAGATTCTTTTTATACTTTCCCTTTGTCACCAGTGTGCTGTTACGCGTGGTGAGCACGGCAAATCAGTCAGTTTTCAGGAGGGGAAGGGAATGGGTTGGTAAATCTACACGGGTCTCCTGTGTTCGGAGTAGGTGTTACCATATTAGATGGAAAGTTTGAAGGAAGATGTGATCGATAACGATACAGGAGCAGTCCACATTTGTATTTGTATTGGGGTAATTAGTAATATCATGCAAAAGAAGATGAACTTCACCAAATCTTCTACGACTGAAAACCAAGATGAAGTGCTTGTTTCACCTTTTTAGCGGTTCATCATCGCGATAGACGAGCTGACCACTGACATCCTTGATTGGATAATTGAAAGATTTGTCCAAGTTTTTTTTTGAGGTGGTATACTGCACTGAAATCTTTCTTAGAGCAGTTTTTATTTCCCTCTGCTTCAAAATGCCACACGCCGCGTGCCATATCTTACACTCATCCTTCACTGTTCTGCGTTCTGTTACAGTATGGTCTACCCATCTTATCAACCCACGTACTGGTAACGGGCCTGCACGCCCAATTAGTCCATCGTTGAAGGATCTCAGGTCAGAGTACACCCATAATGGAGACAGGCGTTATTGACGATGCGTAGCTTTTGAGTAACCATGAACTCCGCACGCTGCTCCAAAATGATCCAAGGGATATTGATGTGGTCAATGCGGAAGATTCAAAACCGGAAATCAGCTTGCAAAATGCTTTTTAATGAGTTCGAATCTTCAGCTACTGTCTTTGCCATGACAACAAGCACGCAAATACCCCTCCAATTCCCGCACTCAAGACGGTTCTCCTTCTTCGAAAATTTGATGATCATTTCCTTCACTCACTCACTGGGAAATATATCAGGTTCTCAGGATTTACGGATGTGTGGAAGAATCATCTCTGCAGAGACAGCAGGAGCCGCGATGGACGGTTCCGCCGGGAGAAAGTGAAGCCCAGCGACCTTGTTCCGCATGAAGGCATTGATATCCAAGATATTTGTTTGGAACAGTACTTCACCAAATGTTATATGGTTAAGTGTGGTGACATGCTCTCCAGCTCTTCAGCTGCTCGTGGCCGTGGATGAAATGTTTGCCGTTAGCGTTCCTTACATGACAATCGAGAGAGTTGTAACCACTAGCAACTTCTCTTGCGATGCGGTTACAATAGCGAAGTTATTTGTGTTGACATTTTCTGCTTCCCTGACTATCGCAGTAATGAATCCCCTCTTATTATGATACACTATACACTCCCCCTTATTATGTGCCCCAAATTATCCGTTCGAGCGTATCAGATTAGTTAAGATCCAGTTGACCTTATCGCAAATCCACGCTCAAACAATGTGCCACCAATGACGTGGGAATGGAAGCTGCAGAAACTAGCTAACCTATTACCATTACAGTCTCCAAGGCCGCGTTTCACTATTACATAATCGAGCATGGTTTCATTAGAGTCGATCTCGGCATTCAGGTCGCCTATCACGATCGCGATTTTCCCTTTAGAGAGCCTCTACTGGACTGCCCCTTCTTCCACTGCATCGGAAGTCTCCGTTGATGCGTAACGTTGTATTATTGAGATGTTCCTCCGGATAGAAACCACGCAGTGAAAGTTCTGTCCGATATAGGTTCCCAAGGCATACTTAGGTGCCTGTTTTGTAGATACAGTAAGCTTTAATTCAGAGCCAAGTTTCTGTTTCCCCGGCCAGGTTTACCAAAGTAACATAACATGATGCGGCAAAAGGATAGGAGTGCTCTACAGAGTACTACCATTTTACCCGGAATTTTCGCATGAAGTTGGAGAAAGCGAGGATTCTGGGGATCGTCGGTAGCTTTATCGGAGGGAATTCGCCGTTTTCAAAAAAAAAATCATACATCTCTAATGCGGACGAAGGGCTTTAGTTGAAAATCAATCAAACTGCGAGGCATGGTGTCCGTTTTCGAATCATAAATAAAAAAATCGGAAGCGGCTAGCCGACACTGTCTGCCGCTTTCGATTGTCTGTTAAGACAGTCAAGGAAAACTGTGAATGAACTTTCAATTAGAACCATCGCCCCGGGCTCCACTTGGGATTACGAAATTGTCTCTCCGTGTAGCACGTGACATTTTGCCCATCATATATCCCTCTGATAATAGTTGTTAGTTTTTCCGTTTCAAAATTTGCAGGTTGCAAGATCACAAATTACTATTTTTCTATTTACGACAAGCAAGGAAGGCTTTGAATGTTTTCTTGAGCCTCCACTCACTGGGCTGCACCTTCTCCTACGAGCCTAAAATCCTTTAGAGGATATGTGCATCGAACGTTCTTCCTCAGAGCCCGAGTCTCCGATGTATTCGTGAGACTAGGACTATGGTGTAATATTTCCAGTGGAATAATCTTTGTAAGTAGAAATACGGGTTCTCTCCCTAATTGATTCTTGAAATTTTTAAGCATGATTTTGATATCATACCTGGCTGGACTTCGAGAATTCGTTCTGTTGCTTATTGGAAAACGTCTTTTACCCCTCTGCAGGGGAGTGAACATTAATGTGGCTTATGGTCACTGTCAGGCCGGCAGCTGTTTTCCGCGGCCATTAGATAAAGCGGTGGAGGCGAATCCATAATGGCGTCCAGGTTCACGCCTCCGATGCCCCGCCACAATGGCTTCATAACATGTAGCTCTATCAGTTGCCAACCTGAAGGACAAACTGTCGTCGTCAGTCGCGGGTGACTCACCTTCACCCTTCTCCGACTGCAATATTTTTTTAGGATAGGATTCCGTGAGGTTATTGTTGTTCTACCTTTAAATGATCCTTACCCACTATGACTTTCATGTATTATTCAATATGCATGCGAGGATAACCATTTCTTCAACATCGAAGTGTTTCAGAAAAAATGCTATCCCTCATTACAATAAACCAATTGCTCCGACCAAAGCAGCATGAAGAATCATCACCGATGACGAAGATAAGTGATATCTTCTGCAGAAAAACGAACTCTGTCGGACTCCGGTCTTAATTTTCAAAGTTGCAGAGTTTCCGGTTTCCCACTGTAGTGTGACAACTAGATGACGAAAGTGGTGTACAAGAGAAAATCGAGTGATGATCTCGTTGGAGGTCGATGTCAGCCTGTCTACCGCTGTGCATATCCATCCGAAATCTGCTGCTAACCAGCATGTGGCCGGTCCGACTAGCCAAACTCGTTGCCGAAGAGTAGAAATTCAATCGGCCTTATGGAAAGCTCTATGTGCGAGGCCAATTATGAGGCGGTAGAAGCGCAGAAAGGCATAACCTTCACACCATTATCATTACAGTTCCCAAGATGGTATTTTAATATCACAAGTGCGAGAAAGGTGTCATTAGAGATCAGCTTGCATTAGGATTCCCCACCATGATGACAGTGGTACGTTTAGAGGGTCTCCCCTAGATCATAGTAAGTTTCCTTCCTTTTATCTATTGAGATTTCCCGTTGGCTGGTAGTTCTCATTCCCGATTGAAACTTTTTAGTTAATATTATGTCTAATACTAGTTACAGGGATAAACAGCGGCATTATTCCGACACCGAATCTCACTTACTACTAGCAGACTTATCAAAGTGCAATAATAAAGTACCGCTAGAGAGCAACGCTTCCCATCACCTCACCACGTTTATCTAAAAATGTCGGGATAACACCGCTGCAATTCCCAGGTAAAATTGAACATAGTGTGCATTCTAGGGACCTTCGATGCCATCCTCGAGAAGCGTTCACACATTCCGAAATGCAACCACAAACCAACCCACCGCGCCGAGGCATAGTAAGATTGAAGATTTACAGGTCCCAAAAATCTTTATCTCTTTTAGGCGCCTTTAACGATAGTCAGGGATTACCTTCAATCCCCACCACCTGAATGGGAAAGCAACTTCCAGGTTTAACAATTCACTCTACCTACAGCTTGAGATACTTAGATGTTACTCGATCATACAGACTGTTATAACTCTATTCCCCTCCCCTTTCTGCAGTAAAACTTTATGTGATCATTGTTTGACCTGAAAGGTCGGAAGCAAGTGACTGAAGTAGACATGTACCCTAACAGAACGATGTAAATGAACTGAATGACACTCCTCACATGAACTCCTTTGACCTATTAAGGTTAGCAGCACGGACCCTTTGACAGGCCGCAGCAAGCCTGAATTCCTAACAAGGATTTTTAAAGGAAACTTCTATAAAGGGAAATTACCTGAAAGAAATTTTATAGCGCCTCTATTGAAGTGTCAGCTGATATTCTGTCCAGGTGTATCAACTTAGAGAATATTTTTGACATTTCTGAAAGTAAAAGCTCCCAGGACATATAACCTAAGGCACCATCCCATATCATAAAGGAAGCTGAAATATGCTATGCGAATAAATAGACTAAACATATTTCCAAAGGTCAACAAAATGCTCTTCTAAATTTGGATTTCGATTTCTATTGATTCCTTGTTCTGAGAGCATAAGGACGAATTGTTCGAAACAATTCCAGGAGAAGAAAGGAAATAAAGTAATATTTATAGCTTTTTCTTGTTTGAATTGGATGAACTTCTTTTTCAAGCAGCTGCGTCCTTCGATATTCTCATCGCCCACATTCCTGACTAGGCAATATGTGAGAGCTCCCAACCTTTCTCAATAATGCGCGAAAACAATGAGTTCATATTTCATATAGAGACAAATTCAAGTAAAATCAGTATCCTGGGGCTATAATCTATAAACTTTTCTAATCTATCCTGGCCACGGCAGCAGGGAATTCGGTAGGAAGCAAAGCGGCTTTCGGGGGCGAAGAGCTCTTGAGAAATTTATAGATGTAACCACCCGCGTGCCCCATATTTCAAAACTTCCAAACCTACTTAAGTCATTTGATACAAACTTGAAAAGTCTTCGCTAAAAGTTGAGTCCTTCGTGCCCGCCCGTTGTGCCCGTATTTCATTTATTGTGATATGTCCCATCGGTTACGCATGAGGTTTCCATAGAGCGTAATATTTATTAAAGCCCGGCCATGACTGGTAAAAATGTGAATCTTATCTGAACATCGGAACATGTACTCATATTCGCAAATGGATGTATACGCTCTGAGTGAGGTGCTCGGAGATAAGTGTTATTAGCTGACTTTTGTCTGACATATTCCCTGAGGAGTTTTTCCAAAAGTTTTAAGTCATATGGAAGGGAAAGCCCAGGCAGGGAGCACATGGGAGATTGTTTAGATTTGATACAGAACATCATGGCATAACAGAGCCGGGGGGAATTTATACAACTTTTTGCTCGTTTTGCTCTTGTTGAAGAATTGAGAGGAATTTTGAGGAAGTGAAAGTGCTAGAAAAAGTTTTATTTTGAAACGTGCTAGGAGATCTGGAGTGTTGGTAATTGAAAGGTGGTTGTTTGTTCTAGCCTGGATACCAGTTGGCGATGGAAAACATTCTCGCATGAACACGGAATTTTCAGATAATTCTTTTGATGGGGTGGGACCTATTTTTATAACACTTGAAGAGGTTGGGCATTGAATACAATTTTAATGAATGAAGAGTATGAGCTTATCTATTTAAATGTATCCCCCCCCCCTAGCTAGAGCTCTATGTGTGGGCCTATTTTAATTTGACGTAGATATGATCCATTGTTTGTTTAGAAAACTTCAGTGTAGAAGCGTAGGATGCCCGTTGTCAGCTAAAGATAATAGGGACTTCTGCTTCTCACTTGTTATACAAAAACCACGTCGCTTATTATGTCGGCTTGATACGTCACATCAAAGTGAGGTCACTCCAAAAATAAAACAAAGAACAGAAAAACATAAATCTGCCAGAGGCGGTGCCAACATTGTTTGAACAAAAAAGACGAAAAATCACTAAATCAAAGATGCTTGAGGAACATTCAGACGGACAAAAGGGCGATCTGAAATTCCATGCAATTATAATAAGATTTATTAAAGGGGATGAAATAATGTAGGGCTATTATTTAAAAATTCAGGGCAATTGCTATGGGCGTTGGGGTAGAACAGTATTAAGCACTTCAAGGCACTTGCCATATGCTGCTCTTGGTTGCAATGAGAGATTTAATCATTTCCTTGATTGGAACCTTGGTGTCTTGGTGAACGCAATAGCAGTGGCAGAAGATTGATGAAGACGCCCCTGAGCAAATAGTTCTGACCAGCTAGACGGTATTTTACCTGCATCCTAGGTAGTATCTTGATAAAGTTTCTTGGTGAAGAGCGAAATTCTAGTGGCAAACTAGGAGTCTCTGGAGTCACCAGCAGCCCCTTGTCAATGTCGAATGGGTGACAAATCTCCAGCACCGCCGTGATGGTAGTTTTGTGTCAAAAGCTAGCCCATTGAGACCCTGATTGGGTGAAGTGTATTGAACTGGTATTAGTAGACCGCGAGCGAGCGTTGATACTTCCGTGAGCTACGGAATCAGCTAAGCTTAGTTCAGGCCTGAGGGAACTGGTACAGGGGTTTATCATCCAGGGAACATGACATCGGGATGCCCATAGCCAAATACAGAGGAAGTTTCACAAAGTAAAACGGCTGCCGACGCGAGGACGACAACCCCAGTACCCTACATTACTGAAGCTGGCTAAATGGCCGAAGACTCTTATCAAGAAATGCACAGCAGTCGGGAAGGGCATACGGTTTACAATCATTTCTCAGAAAGTCGTTAACAAAGGCGTAAAAAATGGCCTAATGGAGCTGAAGGAGCTTCTGGACTGCATTTTCTTCGTCAAATGTAGTAGATATTCTTTAGTGCTCTAAAGAGGAAGGGAAAAAGGGCCAGTGAAACCACATGCAGCGTCATCAGAAAACCGTCTGCCTTAAATCAGGATAAATACAAAAGTTTGGGGAACGTGGGGAGATGAAGGAGGACTAAACCACCAGCTCTACTCATTAAACTGACTGAAAGCATGACCTTAGCGAAAGTAATAATGGAGATCCACAGTCGAATAAAAATGTCTTCAATCCGAAAAATGAAAGAAGAGGGAGTCCTCGTCACAATAATCAAAAGTACGTTGTATGAAGCGATGAGAAGACTACTCTGAGAGAAGGTTCTTCTTTCAAGCCTAGAGAGTACATGTCCTTCGCAAATCCAGAATCTTACGGAAGTAGCCATCAAAAGTGAATGACCAGAAATAACTAGTACTCAGATACCATAGGTATCACCTCTGCAATTTCTCGCCGTTGTGGAAGTTGCCGAGTAAAAAACAAGGAAACTACTTAACCGGGGGAGATCAGTATTGTTTAATTAGTATTAGTATATTTAGGTAGAATATAGAGCGTCGCACATACTGCAGGCTCGGGACATTGTCCGGTTTTCAGGACAGAAATGAAAATAGCTAGGACGCGGCTAATGCAGTCTGCATTCTACAAACCAGCATGCACCGGGATGCAAGCGCTCACGTGTTATTAGAGTAGTCGCTGCGGAGATAAACGCGGGTTTGTTGCTCAGCAAATAGTACCGGAACATGGATTTAGCTTCGTGGTATCTTAACTCTCAGGTACCACAGCATCTGCCTTCAGGACGGCGCATGACATGGTCCATGCCCAATAACAAATAAGGCATTGCCGGACTTTCGCCACAGGCTTGATGCTCTGGAGAATGCAGTTTTGGGCACGGAAAGGGCGAGTTCAATACCAGGACGCTTGGATGAGCCACGCCTCACCCAGACTCCAACGGAAACGAATCTTGAAGTATCACACGCCCCCAAATGGTGAAGCTCCTTCGAAGTGCTAAGTTGGCATATGCTTGCACGCTAGTCTGGCTCGGGAATGTGCGACGAGGGGTACCCTATACACATTGCCTTAAGGGCGTTTGGGACCGAAAATAACTTCTATTGATAATGAAGTCCATCCTCAATGCTCTCAAAGTTAACGAACTGTCCGGTTATAATTTGAAGCGAAAGGGGCAACTTTGGATTTTCACCAAACTTTCCGGTATTTTGCTTCTTATTAAAGCCTATCTTGCAAATTTATGGATCTAGAATGAACTTAAGGAGAGTTCACAGTAAAATTTTCAAAATAGAACAATATGCTATTTACTTAGATATCCCAATGCAGAATATTTTTAGGCCAGGATACCATGTGCATCGAACAATGTGATTCCCCGCAAGTGTGGGGCTTCACAGTTCCTAACTTTCTAACAAGTTGAATGAAATGAAAGTAACAATAGATGCAACCATTTTTGAGAAAAATGCGTAAGAGAGAGAGACATATAGACAACCAAATAGACAGACAGACGGACGGACGAACCCGTGCGAAGTTGCCAGATCACCTATCAGATGCCACCCCGGTTGGCGAATTGGGGCATCGATGTGTAAATATGTGTTTCTTTTTCTTTTCTAATTATACAAGGGCTAGTGTTTGCTCATCTCTGGTACGTGGACCAGAATGGATATGGGAAGAACATCCAGAAAGTAAAACAAACCATGAAAAAGAGAGAAAGGGGAAACTTACGATGTAGAGGCTCGGAACCCCAGTACTGGCGGCTTTTGGGAGTGAGCAAGCGGGCTGCCGGTTGGTGGTGGACAACTTTACCACCGTAGCAAATAATACTGCAAGTGATTTAGAGGTGGAGAAGAAGGTGTTCAAGCGAAGCTAGTTCTTGCCGAGAATATCAACAACGAAATGATGGGTAGAAAGGAGATCACTGCCGCACTAAGGCGTTTTCGACATTCACCACATTTGTCCAACAGAAACGATCAGAAGAAACTCCTCAATTTTTCGATCTCCACCAATGCCAAAGACGGTAGAAAATAAAACGCACGAAAGCACTTTAATTGCCACGGGTGAAGGTGCGTTTAAAAGGAGAAACCCGGCCATAGGGAACAGAGCCCTGACCCTGTGAAAATACCTTTCGAGCAGCTTGGAGTAAAAATAATTGAGCTGTCCGAGCTGATCAAAAACAAGCACAACATGCACCAAGCTATTAAAAACATAGTGAGAGCCATTAGAGTCCTCTATAATAGGTCGCAGGAGGAGGAAAGAGGTCCCAAGGAAAAACAGAAACCTGCCATTACCACAGTGCCACAGACGACCCAAATAACACCGAGCCGTAGTCTTAGCGACCTGCCCAGGGTCCGGGAAAAAGATGTTGTTTTTCATGGGAATCAAGAGGCACCTAAGAGAAAAAAAGTACACTAGCAGTTCCGAAGAATTGAACTAAAAGCACGGAAGGTAAAGAGGGTTTTTAGCTTTTTACCCCAAGTGCGAGCGTCAACCTATGATAGTACTCAAACGGCCACAATGCGGCTACCAGTGGAGACTGCGCAGAAATTATTGTCGGCGGAAAAGTTTCGAATAGGATAGGTGCTGCCTGCGAGAGTAGGTTTCATTAAATAGGTGCTTCAAGCGTCTCATGTTTGGTTGCTTCGTGAAGGAAGCCAAAGCCATTGATCGATCCGATCAATACAGAAGATGTAGGGAGAAAGAATATATAACCAAGGGGTGCAATAGGGACACCAAATGCCTATTGTGAGAAGGACACGAAGGAAGGGATGACCGGCATATTTTCGGAAGTGGTAAATGTCCAGAATTCAGGAAGGCATTGCCTGCAATAAAAAACAAGTCGGGAAACCGGAAGCTGGACGCTTCAGGTACGAAAGGTTTTGTGTATTTCTTAGTACGTGGCACGTAATATATCCATATATTATGTGAGAGTATCCACTTTCGGGTGATATTGACATTCATAGTCTTCAATTTTTAAAGAAGCAACAAATTTGAGGTATTATAACTTTGTTAGTAATAGTGCAATTTCCACCAAACTTGGTAAGATCATGCTCTATATTATAGCCTATATCACATATAAACAGATATCGGCATGCAAGGTATTTCGGAGCCCAGGCACCATATAGTGGCAGCCTCCTTTTTTTTCAGATTTTTCGGTTTGGTAGTTTCTGACGCCCCCCGCGCTCCCCACCCTTCCAACGAATGTCAAAACTAAGATCGGCTTTGAAAAGTACTAATCGAGACCTTTAATTTGATACCCCACATGACTATATTTGATGAAAAAAAATTTTACACCCCCCTTTTGCGTGTGTGGAGACCCCCCTTAAATTCGACGTAAAAGGATGTAATTCACTGCAGACAGACAGACAGAGAGTAAACCGATTTTAATAAGGTTTTGTGTTTACACAAAACCTTAAAAAGAGGTTTATTCTAATAAACTTAAATCACTGCAGGATCCCTCAGGACTTACTTGAGCAGAGCACTTATGAATTCCGGATGGAAATTGCCATCATAAGTGGACGCTACAGAAACCGTGACGTTAGTGTATGGATCACTGGCTCGACTGGTGGAACGGCGATATGGGCGTACGGTCGCTAAACTACACTGCATGAGCCAATCGTGGGCGCAAATAAGCGGTGTGGACGTGTACAGTTGCTGCGCCACATCCAGTCTTACATAGTCTGAATTTGGAGACATTTTTGACAACCTTGTTCTCGATGCAAGGGGGCAAAGTCCAAAGGTGATTGCCGGTGACTTCAACGGTTGAGTTCTCCAGTGGAGAAGAATTGCGCAAAGGGCCGAAGTCTATTAAAGGCTTTAGCCCAGTTGGATTTAGTTTTTACCAATGAAGAAGATGCAAGCATTTTCCGCGAAGGGAGGTCTTTCTCAATCATACACCTGACCTTTGTCTGCACTGGTGCGTGGTATGTTGTGGCACGTTAGCGAGGACTACACCCACAGCGATCACTAGGCAATCATCTTTCAACTGAGGAGAAAGCCATAGACCAGGGAAACAGGATACCTGAAGCAGAAAAGGGTACCTGGCGACTATAGTCCTTAAGCTCGCCGTAAAATCTAAAGCGGACATGATCGCTGAGTTGTTCGAAGCCTGCATGACCGAGGGGATAAGCCCTACAGCATGGAAACGGCTAATTCGAACTGCTGCCAAAAGCTGATAAGCCTTCGCGTGAACCACCCTTCTATAGACCCACATCTCTTCTAGGCACTATGGGCAAAATATTGGAGCGGGTAACTTACAACAGGCTACTCTCGATTGTCGAAAACCAAAGAAGTCTTTCAGATCAGCAGTGTGAGTTCCGTAAAGTCAGATCAACCTGCGGCGCAGCAGGGTTAACAACATTTGTAATTTATTTAGAATGTTTTCTAACCGGACATGGGGGACAGGTTTAAATTCGATAATTCGCCCAATTGTCCAAATTCTGAGGGAGACCCCGAGAACCCAGAGCACACATTCTTCCACTGTCCGGGATTAAGGGACGAGGGGAGAAATCTAGGGGAAACTTTAAACGAAGCACTGATATCGGAAAATATGGTGAAGAAAATCCTAACATCACAGGAGGATTGCGATGCAATTAACTCAATTATCGCGTCAATCCAGGGCAAACTGCGAAAAGCGGAAGAGGTGAGGATGGCAGGATAACGAATGTCGGGCATAGCTAGAGTGAGCTAATCCACCCCGTGATGTAATGCCTTATGGTGGTTCCACTGGGCAGACGGAGTCGCAGGTGGTTTTAGTGAGTAATAATCCCACACTGTGGCGTGTCCCGGCAAGAGTTTTTTGAAGATTACCACCCCTTAGAAAAATAAAAGACAGACGAACAGACCGAGAGTCAGACAGTGAATCGATTTTAATAATATGTTTGCTTCTCACCCCTTGGTTGCGTATAGTGTGTCAACCATACCTAAATGCCATAGCTTACGGTTATTTGAAATGCGCTTCAGCTCCCTCCATGACTTCCTGAGCCTCTCGCGCCCGTCCTCTACTGTTCTGCGCCAAGTGAACCTGAGATGACCCACACGTCGGCCATCTTGGAAGAGTGAACTCTACTGCATGGCATAGCCCGCAATGCAATTGTCGACGCTCATTAATGTGCGATCTATCCACTGCCACTTCCGTCTTCCTATCACACCGCATATGAGTGCCAAGCCTGGGCGCTAATCAAGTTCTTCGTTTGAGATAGTGTCAGGCCAGCGTACTCCGACGATATGACGCAGACGGGTATTGACGAAAACTTGGAGCTTTTGAGTAACAGTGGAGTTCACTTTCCATGTGCTACTCCCATATAATAATACAGAAAGAACACTAGCACAGAACAGTGCCAGCTTGGTGTTCGGGTTGAGATAACTTCAGTTGCAGATTTTAGGCAGAGCAGCGAAAGCGGATCTAGCGCTGTTAATGCATCGAGAAACATCCACGCCTCCTAGATAAACAACTTGATCGACGTTTTCGATGCTCTGCCCGTTAATGGAGATAGAGAGGGCGAGATGACCGGTTCGACTAAGAATCTTGGTTTTGTTGGTGTTTATCTTTAGTCCAACTCTATTTGCCATACTTGCAGAGCCATTCGACCCGTTGAGAGAGCAAACAGATGTAGTTGATGTGTTTGAGGAAAGGTGTCAGAGTTCATTGAATTTCTCCACGTCCTCCAGACAGGAAAGCATGCGGAACATTGCGGATAACATGCATAAATAATATCGGTGACAGGTGCGACCCTAGCGAACTTCGATTTCGACCTCAAAAACCTCCGAGATGTTGCATATGCCACTCTGATAATAGCTATTAGTTTCTCCGAAATGTCCCTCCAACGTATAGCACTCCAGATACACGCTATCGAAAGCTTTCTCAAAGTCGATGAAGAGCAGATGCAGCGAAGATCTAAACTCTGCGCACAATTCCAAAATGATCCGTAGGTTGGTATGGTCAATGTGGCATGGTCCGGAGCGGAAGGCAGGTTGCTCCCTGTCGATCAAGCTTTCGAGATGTTTCTTGATGCGCTTCAGGTTTATTTTGGCTTCCCCTCCAATTGTCACACTGAAAACGGTTGCCCTTTTTTTTGAATCTTAGCAATCATCCCTTTCTTCTTTATTTCATATTGTCTGAAAACCCTATATTGAAATTCTTGAGCAGTTCACTTAGTCTTAGTTTGTTTCTCCCACGAAAATCCAAAACAAATCAGCAAAAACAGGTCTTGTGAAACACCAATGAGAACATCTCTAAAGAAAACACCCCACTTCTACCAACAGATCGGCAGCTATTCAGATTTTCTACTTAGGATATTATCCGGATAAGATGGTGATACGATTTGGAGCTGGTAATTACCTGAAATTGGTGCGCTCCATCGACAACACAAATCAGCTAGTCTACTGAAGTCTGTCAATATTAGCAAGTGTATATCATCAACTGGATTAATTCAATATATCAGCTCAAAAAGAACTTTAGAACACTATCTTCACCTCTAAAACCTTCGTCAATAACCAATCTTTGAGTTATTATTTTTTAGGGATTTGCATGTTATTTTAGAAAATAATTTAGACAGATTGTGGACTTTACTTGTTTTTTTGGTGAAATCATTGGAATTAAACTCTTTGTCGCAACAAACACTTTTGGCGCAAAGTTCTAGAAGTTCTAGAAAACACTTTATTTCGATTATCTACTATTAAAAAGCCTCCCTTTTCCAAACATCAAGGCAAGAATAAAAGCAACTGTTTGCTTTTCCTATCACCCAATCGATGACCCTAAAACCAGAACTCAAAGGCCAAGTGTTGATTAAGTGCAATGAACAACTACGATTTCCCATCCCCAATATATATACGTGTACATTCGTTTGAGCTGGCTTGCCCTTAGTAAAATGCATTTAAACGTGTGTATGTATTAATGCGATATTTTAAAACAAAATTTTGAAAGTACTTCAATTTTAATATTGCAGATCCTGGAAGGGGTACAGGGAAGAGCAATTGGATGTATCGAACTATCCAATCTTTTTTGCTAAACATTTCTGGCAGATTTCGACTCATATCTTTGTCGTTTTAAAAATATACGAATGGGAGGTAGGGAGGGGGTAGTTGTATAAAATTTTCTAACCGACAATCTTTTCCTTATTCTGTAGTGTAGTTTCTCTCTGAAGAATATCCCGAGATTTACTCAACAATGAGACAACTACATAACACCTCGAATGATTTCTCCCGGACTATACAAATCAAAGTAAAGAGACCTGCATTTTTCAATCTTCTCAGTGTCGTAAGCTGGCCCTTTCCTTACATGCCATTCATTCCGAAAATTCTCCCGTTTTCACATAAGAAATACTAAGTCCTGACATATTTCAAAATCGTTCGACCCCATTGTATTCAGTTCAGTACAGTGCAACGGAGGAGAATAGAATTCAATTGTACTACATGGACTGCGAATTCACATTTTCGAAAGGTTTTCCATGGAAAATTGAACAACACACGACAGTATTTGAGGTGAATAGATGAAGGAAGGCGTACAAATATGTCAACTTTCGAGCATATCAGGCAACAGACCGTATTTCGAAATGGGCCATTTTACAGGGAATGATGAACAAATTTATCGAGGGTGGTGAAAATAAACTTTACTGAAAACTTGAAGTGTGAACTAATTTCGTCAGCGGAATTTTCATTCATAGAGGTTAGAAGCCTTTCTCAATTGGGCGCCCAATGTGGGCTTAATCATGAATCAACAGTAAAAAATATTAGAAGCAATATTTTTATTATTATCCTTTAAAAAAGACTAAAAACAAACTTAAGAAATTAATTTAAACTAAGGCCAACACTAAATTAAATCTAACAGAGTAATTCAATGTATTTGGAGCAAGCCCTGCTGAAGGAAAAATCGAAAAAAACTCCACTACCTCAAATTTTTACAAAAAGGGGTCGAGCGATTGAGCATGCATGAAGGGTTTTGTGACGAAAAGCTACGATGCGTGCTAATGAGGGGAAGGTTAATAAAATTGGGACTGGAAGAAATGACCCGTGTAGAAGACAACTCCACCTTTTAAATCCAAAAAACGGTTTGGGGATCAGGTTCGTTTCCCCACTGGACTCTCGCTCCAGAACTCTGTTCTGTTTTTGAACCATCGGTGTAGAAGACTTCCTTATATCCTACCACATATTCCTCTGTTATTTCATATTTCTCTCTACGCTTCAGGATAACATCATACCTTCCACCAAACAGATGTTTAGGGATCCGAGAATCGGAAGACATTGTAAGAACTGGATTCAGTACTTCCAGTAACTCTTTCAATGATCTGTGCCCGTACATCCGTTGTCTCCTCATAGATCTAATCGAATTAGTCTATGAGCTGCTCTCATTCCAGTGTAATATAAATATCTCCAAGGGCTGCAAATTGAGTAATGCATTTAGCACTACGCCGGATGCGGTTCATGGCACTGGTAATACCTAGACACACAGTTCTTTGCAGTGTAGCTAGTTTACAGCGAAAACCCTTTTGTTTCACCTTAACCTATCACACTACGGACACATAAGTGAACATCTTCACTTCAATAAAACTCCTTGGGCCGCACTCTCGATCTCTTCCTTTCCAACCTCTCCGAGCGCCACCTCTCTTTATTTCCTTGCACATCCCCATATGTCAAAACCGACGCTCACCACCCCGTGGTTGAATTTGAAGCGGAGCTCCCTCGTTCAAAACCCAAAACCAAGCGTAAACCCCCCCCAGTTCAACTTCCGCAAAGTCAATTTTGAGGGTCTGAACTCAGCTTTAGCGTCTTTCAACTGGGTACATATATTAAGCAATTCATCGTGTGATCAAGCTCTTAACACCTTCTATAATATCCTCTCTGATCTCCTCTCCTGTTATGTCCTTTCTTCCCCTCCCTGCCTACGTTCGTACCCAACTTGGTTCGCAACGAAACTTCATATTAATATTCGCTTGAAACATACACTGCGGAAGAAGTTTCGGGCTTCTAAGAATGACGCCGACCTTGCTCACTTTAAGGCTATACAATCTACTGTGAAGTCAATGGTCAGAAAAACGCGTAAAAGGTACCTATTGAGCGTCGAAGCCGCCCTTGCCCGCGGTAACTTAAAACCCTTTTGGTCTCACGCTCGCAATTCTCGTAATCCAACTCAATCTCTCCCATATTCTATCAGCTTCGCTGATTCCACTGCCAACTCCCCACAACAAACCTGCGACTTTCTCTGCACCTACTTCTCTTCATTGTTTTCTCCTTCGAGCCCTCCGACTCCTCCGAATCTCTAGCCATTCCTCTCCTTACGCCTTCCTTGGTTGAGTTCCTCATTGGTAACCTTGACCCCAATGTCGGACCTGGCACCGATGGGTTTCCTAATCTCTTCCTCCTTAACTGTAGAAAACACATTTCCCTCCCCCTGTGTATAATCTACACCAAAAGTCTAGATGAATGCAACTTTTCCCGTCTCTGGAAAGAGGCCCTTATCATTCCAATCCTTAAGAGCGAACACCCTTCCTTTGCTGTGAACTACCGCCCCCTTTCTCTTCTCTCCTCTTGCTCCAAAATCCTAGAAAGATACGCCAACGGCTGGTTGACCGCGCACTTCGGTCACCTCATTGTCAAAGAGCAGCATGGTTTCGTGAAACATACGTTGACTATCACATTCTCCTCTCTAAACTTTCATCGCTAGACTTCCCTCCCTCAGTCATCTCCTGGCTTTCCTCCTATCTCTCATACCGTTCCCGCAAAGTTTCTTTTCATGGTCACTCATCTGGTTCCTTCTCTCCTTCCTCTGGTGTTCCCCAAGGCTCTACACTTGGCCCCCTACTCTTCCTGTTTTTTATCAATGGCCCCGCCTCCATCCGCATCTGTCCGTATTTGCTTTACGCAGACGACCTCAATTGTTTACCTCTGTTTCGTCTCCGTTGGACTGTGCTCTCTTACAGTCCAACCTTGATAATTTAGCCCGTTCTCGTTCGGTCAACAAGCTAACACTGAATGTCAACAAATGCCACTGGATGCGCTATTCCTTTAAACCCTCCCCATCATCCTTTTCCTATTCTCTCCGTGGACAACCCCTTTCACTACTGACCTTCAAAGACCTGGGTGTAACATTCAAAGATAAACTTCGTTTCAATTCCCACTTCGTTGACATCATCAATAGAGCTTCCAAAATGTCTGCTTTTATTCTACGTTCCTCCTCCGACTTCCAGCCCTCCTTAACACTCTTCAATCCTCTTGTCAGAAACATCCTTGAATATTGCTATGTAGTCAGATCCCCCTACCGCATCTGTGACAGCCGCGCTCTTGAAGCTGTATAGTGCAAATTCACCCGGACCCTCTTTTACAAAAAGAACCTTCCACGGGTTGATTATCCGTCACGACTCCGCACCCTCAATCTCCCCTCCCTACAGCAACGCCGTATCGTCCTTGATATATGTACTCTTTCCAAACTCTGCAATGGTCTGATGGACTGTTCGGATATTACTTTCCGTATCGCCTCGTCTCATAACACACGTAATGCGGATATTTTTGATGTACCCTTCCCCGAGCTCGAGATTTACTTTCACTCTCCGATCCCAAGGTTTTGTCGGTCCTACAATGCCCTACAGCTTGGGTCCTTTGACTCTCCCTCCCTCTCTAGCTTTAAGCGTAAAATATGCCATTTACTTGCTCCTCCCTCTGAGGACAATATGTAATAAGAAATTTGCTTTCTGTGTATTGTCCTCATTAAATAAATAAATCTTCCTAGTAATAGCAACGCATATCCACATTGCTACCTCGGGCCTCCCCACTTCGAGGCAAAGGTGTGACTACACAGCCCATAACCTGAGAAAGCTCATTCTATTATACCTTTACCTCTACATGTTTGTTCCAAAGAAATCTCTTGTCTTAAATAACTCCCAGATATTTCACTTTTTCGGGAAGTTGAAGGTTTGTACCCCTCATTTCTGGAAAGCAAAGACTATTCAGTTTCTTCCTTTTTGTAAATAATACATTAGTGGCTTTATTTGGAACTACTGCCTGATGCACCAACTGTCAATTAAATTAAGGGCTCGTTGTGTATTTTTACAGATCTCGACCAACAACTAGCACAACGACCTCATCCGCATAAGCTTGAACGTGTATTGGCGGATTTTGTGGTTCACCTAGTAGAGTCAACAAACATACTCCACAGAAGTGGCGATATCACACCTGCTTGAGGGCAGCCTTTCGAGGCTTCCGTCACCGGATACCGATCAACACGCACTTCAGCACACAGCAATCTCTGCGTTAGCATAGCGTAGATACACTCAATTAAAGTTTTGTCAACGCCATGCTCTCTGGCAGCAGCTCAGCCTTTTCGAAAGGAAGCACAATCAAACACCCTTTCAATGTATACGAAAACCCCCTTGCGTACTCGCCTTTTATATTTCTGTCCCAAACCTTTGCAACCAAAGAGCGAAGAGCAAACTCACAGAACATTCCACTTTGGTAATTATGTTGGTTTTCGTTTAGTGGGTGCGAGCTTATCCTCTTCTCACGAATGTGACGCTCAACCATACCGCTCTCCAGACATTTCAGCGAAAATTATGTGAAGCTGATTTGCCTTAACTTTTTTGGCTTTGAATAGTCATCTTTGCCCCACTTGGGTATGAATACTATCTTAACCTTATGCCAAGAGGAAGGCACGTAGCCCAGAGCAAGACATCTTCAAACTATGTTTCTGAAAAGTTGCTCTAAGTGCTCTATACCCTCCTTTAGCATGGCTGTATATTTGCCATCCATGCCAAGTATTCAAAGGATAGTATAGCAGTTCGCGCCTTTTTATTAGTAACAACGGCTCTCTCGCTGTGCCTCGATTTCCCTTGCAACACCTTCGTGCTGAAAGGTTTGTAGAAACCACCAATTCTCTTCTTCCTCTTCTTAAGCCTATTCTCGCGGGTGGTGTATTTCCCAGAGAGACTATCGAGGCTCGACACTATAGTTCGTGAAAGTATCATCTGGTTTTCTAAGGGAGTCCAATTTGGCTGACTCATCCTTATTAAGGACTCTGCATAGCCTGGAAGTTTCCCTTTCAGTTTCCAGTTCCTCACAGTACACTCTAAAGGTGTCTTGTTTGAACCATTTTACGAACCTCTTGTATTCACGCTGTGAGTTCCGGAAGTTTAGTAAGTCTTCACTCTTATTGCTTTTGCAAGCACAATTTAGAAATCATCTGGTTGATTTAATGAGTCTTTGCAGATCATGTTTCCATCATGCAACCGTTTTCCTGGTTTGGCCTCAAGAAATTGGACAAGCGTCTTCGAAGTACTCTAAAAATGCGCAATTTACAGTTTCCAATTGATCTTCTATCACCGAAGGAGCCTCTAGTCGCCGAGAGAGCTACACTTTGTTGTCAAGAAACTCATTGAACCTTGTCCAATTCGTTTTCCTAGGATTGCGCCTTTATATTACAAACTGATAACCTACAATAATCGTATTAAATTATAAGTATGTTGATCTGAGGGTGAGACTTCATCTAGCACTTGCTAGTCTCTAATCACTTCTAACAATTTTGAAGTGCAGATTTTTGGGAGAATTACTTCACTTCTTCTAGGCCCCAAGAACGTAACAGCGCACCCTACGTTCAGGGTCATCAGATCAGCTGGATTGAGAAAATCAAACAGCTTCTCTCCTCTAGGATTGCATTTGCTACTGCCCCAATGGCTATGCTAAGTACTCGCATTACACCGTGTTAAAACGTTAAGGCAACCTGATTCTGCCTAGCAAATCCCTAAGTTCTTGCGTCAGCGGAGAACACAAGAAATCAGGAGGTAAGTAAGCTGAGGCAACTATGATGTTTATCCTCTTACTGTTCACCTGGTGTTGCAAGTTGCCCGCAATTAGGTCCTAAAAATTGAACTGTCTCAGTATGGTTGCTTCTAACAATTTTGACATCAGAACGCAGGCCTTCGGTTTCAAGGAGATCTCGTCGAAAAAGATCCTAGTCTCCTTTAGTGATCCAGTATCACACTTTTTGTTAAAATTAACCCTGGGATCTTTTGAAATATATAAAGACAGTCCTGCAACTTTGTCAGCCCTCCTCGTCAGTAGATCGGAAGAAGGCTGCAGGTTTTTTTTACTTGAAAATCGACTATAACTGAAAAGTCTGCCACGTTCAGTGTGGATTCCACCGGGGTTATCAGCTTGTCCTCACCTTTCGACGAAAGTTCTTCTTTCTTGTGTCCGATTTCAATGGATATCGCCATCATAAAGGTAGCAACGCTCATATCCTCATTCCCAAGAAGCTTGACCTTCTTTCGCATTGCCTTCCGTTGTCGTCGGTTGGGAGCCCTCGCAGGTTCATAGTGTCCGGACAGCATGGATCTGTTTCCACATACCGGAATTAGACCAATTGTGTCCACATTTCCAGCTTTAGAGCTTTAGTTAGAGATAGCCCCTTCTGAAGTTCCCTTCTCCCGAACCGTTATCCGCCATTTTTTGGAAGAGTTGGGCAACAGTGTCACCGACAAGCCGGCCGTAGTCAGGTTTCCTGTCCTTCTCATTAAGGTAGTTCTGGCTGACCACGCCGTTGACACCAGGTTGCAGGTTTTCCGCTCATGTGGAGGCCGTGCCTCGGCCACGACTTGATTTCTCGGACTCACTCTTACTTCTTGGAGAGTTACAATCCTTTGCTTTCATATTCATGTGTTTTCGGACACCTTTAATGTTGTAGTGAACTACCTTAGGCTCCCCCACCACAGCACGCGGTATCCGAGGGAAAGACATCGGAAGGAACTTTTTTCTTCTGTCTTTATTTGAAAGCTTTCTGTCAATTTTTTTTTTTTAGAGTTTCCCTTTGAAATTGCTAGGAAATGTTTAAATATCCATGATGTGGGTAACGGTAACCTTCGCAGAAGAAGAATGTTTGGGAAAACCAAAGGAGCTGTGTAGGTGATGGTCACTCGACACCATAAAATCCCGAAATTTTTCCTCTTCATCACTTTATTCACAAACCTAAAAATTGTAAACCATTTCAAGTCTTCTTACTTTCCGTAACCGCTAAGGGCATAAAACCAACCCCTCAATCTCGTTTCGTATTTGCACTCGTTTGTAAAATAATCATTCTTCGTTTCGTTACATTTTACGCTTCTTTTCATCTCCCGTCTCAGCCAAGCACTTTCCAGAAACGACCTTTTGACACGAATGCAATTAAGAAAAGTTAACGTACCAACGTCAACAGAACGTCTTGAGCTGGGAAAGCGTAAGATGACATGTAGTGAGCGTGAAAGACATTCAAGATAAGGTTATTTTAATGGAACGTGCTTTAAAAATGATTTCGTGAACTATACACACCATAATGCAAGTCATTAGCATTTTTAATTTATTTTTCTTCTGGCTGTCACCAACATACCGCCCTCGCCACGAATAACTCTAGAGAGGTTAAGCATTGTTGAAAGTGTAACGTGGTTAGTTGTGATGGAAGAGAATCCTTGACTGTACGAATGTACATCATGCAATTTTCTTGAGGATTCTGGACAACATCATCATCAACCATGACTTGGAATGATATTGCAATGTGAGTATTCACATTAATGGAACATCACTTCAGGCTTCAGTTAAATTAAATAATTCCCAATGAAACGTTCCCATATGTAAAAATACGATTTGGTTTCATTCGCCAGGATAACATGTGGCTTCTGGAACTTAACTAAGTGGAATTCATGTTAGATTGAGTTGTACGCCACGAGTTCAACTTGTTGTGGAGTGTAGCCCCCGGGGAAAAAGCACACGCTTTTGTTCTGAACAACTTTCTCAAAATCTATTCAGAACTTGATCATCCGATTATCTGCGGAGTTATATTTTGTTAAATGATTGACATCCAACGCCTGAGAGCCTTGAAAAAACAATCCGGGCCGCTTCGGCACCAGAGAAAGTTTATTTATAATATTGGAATATCGGAGCGTCTGAATTACACAATTCACGGAAACCTAACTCTGTAAAAGGCTGGTTGCTGGATGCCCCCAAGAATTTCTGGGAAAGTGTCAGTCTGTCGTAGGATCTTATTCAAATACTTTATTGACTTGAATAATAGACTATAAAGCTGCCAAGCATCAAGGCGATACCACTGAAACAGGGGCAAGATTCCAGAATGGTATGTGGTTGGAATTCTCAGAACTGTAAAATTTTCCTACGATTACCACTGATAACAGAATAAAATCGTCTGGAGACAACTGTCCTGAATATTATACGCTAGTGGTTAGTATTACAATTTAGAAGGAGAGATGTGCGCCGTTCGGAGAAAAGTATCTTTTATCGTAGTATAGCCAATTTTAAATTGAATACGAATAAATTGATCCAAGGAGTTATGCGACAAAGAAAGTGAGCAAAAAAATTCGTAGAACAGGTCTATATCCCCGTCTATAATACATAAACCGATCAGTAATCTGTAATTCACGAATCTGGGGTTTTGGGAGCTCATTGAATGGTACCGGGCACAATGAGTAAATCGTACTCGTCGGTGCCAGTCTCTATCACAATTTTTGAATTCTCTTTTCGAGACTTTTCGAGAAGCTTGCACTCTTCCTATAGTGTTCTGCATCGCGTAGGTCAAGGTTGACCCAGTCGATGGCCAGGGGCGGGGGGATGATAAGTTCCATTAAATACCTAGCCTAAATATCTAGCTCCCGTCCTTTTTACATGTTTGGCCTATCCACTCCCTGTTCTGCTCTCCAATTAACATCTCTGCGCTTACCGGACCAGGCGCCGTTCTTCATTCGTTATTGTTTCACAGTGATATTAGCCGATGAAGACTTCCAAGCCAAAATGGAGATCACAGATTAATGACCAACTATCAGGCGGAGCAATCCTAAAACCTAAAGAAAAATGTTGACAATTGTTTGCGTAGCGTAGCCACTAGAGTGTCCTGTCGACACGTAATTGTACGCCATCCTTTTGGATACTTCAATACTTATACGTCATGTTGACTTGACAAAAACTTAATTCAGTACCGAATCTGATATATTAAATTTGAGAAATTTGGAAGAATATACCAAAATGTACGCAAAGCTGGAAAGTTGAAGAACAAAAAAATATGTCTCTGGGGTACATGGGGAGCCAGAAAGTTTAACACGCATGCCGCGATTCAAACGAAAAATCCACGACGGATGACACCCTCACCCGATGTCTCTTCTGACTCAGTGTCAATCCGGTTACCTTCCTGCCTTGTCATCTTCCGGGCATTGATTATGAAGATGCTTCTTGGATGTTGTGTGGATTACTTGAAACAAATATTAAGCGTGCTTCAACTTTAAAATTACCACAGAATAGCATTTTTTAGCAGCACGTAGGAAAGGCCATTGATCTACAAAACATATACTCCATATCTGAGTGCAATTATGCGGTGTTTCCAGCGATTAATTATTTGAAATAATGAAAACAATAAAAAATATTTATTCTTGCAAATACCGGTATTTCGGGAATCACTTGTTCCCTTCTTTAGTTCTAACAAGTCTTGTTAGCACTGTATGGAACCTATATCGATATTTCGGGAACCACTTGTTCCCTTCATCAGTCCTAACAAGACTTGTTAGCACCAGCACGAATGAAGGGAACAAGTGGTTCCCGAAATATCGGTTTTGCCAAGAATAAATATCTACACCAGCGAAACTGAAAAAAAAACAATTTTTTAAGGTTTTGTTTGTAAAACCGTCTGTCCGTCTGTCCGTCTGTCCGTCTGTCCGTCTGTCTGTCTGTCCGTCTGTCTGTCTGTCTGTCTGTCTGTCACAGGCACTTTTATCAGAAACGGCTATACCGATTGACACGAAATTTGGTGAGAAGGTGGGACCTGTGGGGCCCCAGACATGCAATGAGTGATATCCTCTTACGTTGAGATTTAGGGAGGATCCCCATACATGTAAAAGGGGGTGTAACATTTTTTTTCACCAAATATAGTCATGTGGGATATCAAATGAAAGGTCTCGATTAGTACTTTTCGAAACCGGTGTTAGTTTTGAGATATATTAAAAAGGCGGGGAGTGCGAGGGGTGCAAAGTGATGATTTCTTTAACGGACCCATTCTCAGAAACTACCCAACCGAAAAATCTGAAAAAAATCACGAAGGTGCCTCTGTACGGTGCCCAGGCCTCAAAATACTGTCCATACCGATATCTGTTCAAATTAAGTTAATAATAGTACATTATCATATTTTTGGAAAAATTAAGTAAATCCCCCCTTAAGTTTAGCTCAGAGTTATAAAAGCTGGTAGTAGTATAAAATATAATATGAAGCATATTATCTGCAAGTTTGATCAAAATCATACTATTAGTAACAAAGTTACAGTAGCTCAAAGTTGTCTTTACCGTGTAAATTTACAACCCGAAGTGCTAAATTTGACATGCTAAATGCATATTCTTAACGGGCACCGTACAAATGGGATAGTTCTACACTCAAATATGTTCAGACAAGAAGCAAACGAAACCTTTCATACCTGAAGCGCCCAGCTTCCGGTTTCCCGACTTGTTTATTATTTCAAACATATACTTCATAGCTTTTCGCTATAATTCTTTAAAGAAAAAAAAACAATAATTAAGCATACATTCAAAGGATGATGTGCTTATATGAAATCCACGCTCTAAATATGTCCCATTCCGATATCTGCTCAAATAGACTTACTAATAGTATACTACAAAGTTTTAGAAATTTACTGAAAAACCCCCCTTTAATTCAAACTATAAGTACCAACCTTTGCACTCACATAGGCAATATCTCTAATGCACATGCCAAATTTCATGGAAATTCGGCCATTACCGCTGAAGTCCTTTTGTCCGCTTGTCCGTCTGTCCATCTGTCCGACTGTCCGTCTGTCTTTTTTTTGCCGGAGGTGGAAGTCTTCCGCAGACACTGGTACAGATGTTCCAACATGTGGGATTTTTATCCACTAAAACCACTCTCTAACTCCTGTTCCCTTCCCCGCGGAACTACCCCAAAGTGTTTCATCGCAGGATGGATATGGCTCTAGCCCCTCTCTTCGCCCATCGATTGCATTTGCAACAGCGCCTTTCTGGCCTCCTCTGCCTCTTTTAATCTGCACTGAATCCGACCTACCATGTCGTTTATTGCATTCCAGCTCTTCTGGCATGCAAGCATTTTTACAATTATATTTCCCGGTGCTAGTGTTCCTCCCAATGTCTCCTCTAGACTCTGCCTTTTCTCAGTGAATCTAGGACAATGAAAAAAAACATGCTCCGGATCTTCCGGAATACCGTCGCCGCTGGGACAGTTGGGTGAGCTGTCCACTTTAAACCTATAGAGGTATTTATGATAACCGCTATGTCTCGTGAGAAACCGCGTTTATCTCACCATGCGTTCTCTGCGTCCACACCTTGATGCTGGGAATCAATCTGTGGGTCCTTCGACCCTTTTTGCCTGTTCCCAGCGTTGCTGTCACCTGCTTAAGGATTCATTCGCCGATCAGAGGAAGAATCGAGTCCATCATAGATACGTGCCTTCTCATCGGCCAAAATCGGCCAAAATGTCGATCGCATCATTCCGACTACTGCATAGGTCGCTTCGTCCGAGATGGTTTTATAACTACAGCACACTCTTAGGGCGGTCTTTCTATACACCGCGCTCACCTTTTGAGCATTGCATGCGGCATCACCCTTGCCAGGGCCATACTAACATTGGACGCCTTAGTGCAAACATTTTGTAAGCGCTGCTTGAAATTCAGCCTTGCATCTATCATCACTTCAAGGTATTTAATTGCTAGCTTTTGAAGAATAAAACCAAAGCTCTCAGTGTTGTGCATTATCGCACTCTTCTTATTTGCATTAATGGGAAGAAAGTCGACGGTGTCGGTCAATTGTCTATTTTAGTGTTTCCTGATCACGGCTTAGTGGAATATACGGCATCCACACAGTCTCTTTGATTTGATTACTATTTTTTCCTTGCAGCTGTTTTTCAGTTTCATTATAATCATGATAAAGTATGCAAGCAATAAATTGATAGCATAGAAACTAACACCAAATGAGCGCACTGTGGGGACTGGGATTCGAACTGTGAACAACCAGAAAGAGAAGCCGAGGCTCAACACCCTCAACTATCGCGTCGTCAAATTTGCCCATTTTGGTGCCCCTGTTTCTTCCCGATGGATCGTGGCACCTCACTTGACGGCGCCCGACGCGTTATTACTCTGCCCAAAATCTGGAAATGCAAATACCTCAACACTCACATCAAGATGTCTGCTCCATGTTATCCGAGTATTTTGGGCTGAGAAAATCCCAAAAGTCGTTATCGTTGTCGATGTGTTAATTAGAGAGTGGCCGACGAGTTTTGTTTGCCTTGGAAGCGCCGGGCGAAGAACTGTACTGGAGGAATCCAGGGAGAACCTGGAGGAAGCTCAAGCGGATTTCGTCGAATCAGCAACAATGGCGCGTAGGCACGGTAGATGCTCCATTTAGAGGATATTTGTATATATATATGTATACGGTTGTTATTTACCGCTTAGTGGGATATACCGCGTCAAACACACTTATGCGCCATCGTTCGCGGCTACCTGAAATACGCTTCAACCCCGCCCGCCTAACCAGATTTTCCCGGGACGCCCATACTCCCCCTCTACTGTTCTACTGTTCTGTGCCCAATGCCCTTGGGGCGTCCCACTCGTCATCTACCTTGATAGAGTCAATTCTACTGTGACTCCTCTTTAATGTGTGACCTATTCACTGCCACTTGCGCTTTCTGATCACAACGCATACGGGTGCCAGGCCAGCATAATCCGAAGACACGAACCATACAGGTGTGACGAAGGCTTGAAACTTCTCAGTAACAGTGACTACTACTTCCACTCCCATATAATAACAGATAAATAACACTAGAGCAACACAGCCTCAACTCATGATTGAGATAACTGCATTTCCAGATTTTAGACAAGGCGACGATAGCAGCTCCATAGCTGCTAATACATCCAACCTGACGCCACCGTTGGCAGAAACCCCACTTTCTAAATATATGCATTTATAGATGCTTTTCATGCTCTGTCCATTAATGAAGAGTACGACTTCCCGTCAGACTGAGGACTTTGGTTTTGTTAGTGTTTATCTGCAGTCCAACTCTGGTTGGTTCGACCAAGATCCAGAAGAATCTTTAACCCCCCCCGTTCATCGATCTGAATGCATGGTTCCGAAATCGGCTGCTCTTACGAAACCCCTTTGGAACAAGGACAGCGACCTGTACAGCACCCGAGAAAAGAGCATTTTCGATGGCGGCCCAATGCTCATCGACATTATGAGTGTATTTACCGCTCGATCAGCAAGATAGCTCTCCCACTAAGAAGCAAGAGCGGGATAACACAAGCGATCGATGTTGAACTTCGTCACAACACCCAATCCCTTGAAAAGTAGCGGACGGAACACGCAAGCGAACATTAGCAATCATCGGATGGTGATCCCTCTCAAGACTGATGTCAGCGCCTCTCTAGTTACGCATATCCAGGAGTTAGCTCCTAAATCTTCTGCGAATCGCGAAGTTGTCGATCGGATTGCGCGTGCGATGTCCGTTAGTTTAAACCCAACTGATGTTATGAAAGCCGAAATGGTGGAAGCTGATAAAATCCCCAAGTCCTCTACCATCATTCTTGTGGTCGTCAAGATGGTGTTTCCTAACATGTCCGAACAAAGTGTTTTTAGGGCCCACCTAGGCATTCAGTTCACAGAGATCAGTCCCTATCCGAGGCGTTGTTGACGTTTCGGTAGCAATAAAGTTTCAAAATTTTACAGGTCGCTTGCCCACAAATATCTGTCCCTTTTAGTCGCCTCTTACGACAAGCGGAGAGAGCCTTGGGTGTATTCTTAAGGCTCAGCTCACAGGGCGATAGATACTGGCGAACATGATAATTTTTAAATGCACTATTGACAGCTGCTTTCGCGACATCGTTTAAATTACCAAGAACTGCGTTACTAGTAATGTACAGTGTAAAGCATCACATGTAAAGAACATTGCATTTCTGGATCAAGAGTAAATCTTTGATCGTCTGACACACAGACTCATCTCCGGACTTCAAAACCTAGTGCGAGAGGAAGTAGTGCGCTGGGTTAAATTGTTTTACCACAGCCGGAAGAGTAGCGTTCGAAATGTGGATTACTTCTGTCGTCAGACAAGAACCTATTGCCACGTCTGCTTTTTCTTGTCATATACATTTTCGCAGCGGACATCCAACGTCCGGCAGCAGTCTCTCATCAAACCTCATTTCAAGCGAATTTTTCGAGTGAGGTTACCTTTAATCACCGAATGCGTCAGAATAGAATAGAATTTTTGACGACCAACATGAAGTAAGTAATATCCTTGTCAATCACAGCGACCTACCCACAACTGAATGAGAAAATATCTTGGACCAGCACTATCTACCAATCGTAAGCTGTGCTATAAAATTGCTTCACATATCCTAGCCTGGTTGAACTCCACATTTAAAGTTTTTTATGGTCGGAGAATCAACAAACGTCTCAAAATTGACCGCAATATCATTTGTGCTGCTTCTCTCCATAGTTCCATGTGCTGGTCGGCTGCCAAAAGACAATGAACGTCACCTTGCAATGATGAAAATGGAAATGTTTCGGAAGACGAAACGCCATGTGATCATCAGCATTAACGACGAAAATACCGAACGAATCAGCAATGGCGTGGTACATTAGATGGTGGCTTGAGAACCTCTTGGCTCCATCCGGGCGAAGTCTACGATCGAGAAAAGTGGCGAAACCTGCGAGGAATCCTGTTAGTGGCGAAGAAATTACCTCTTGCTTCTTTATATCGGGCCCACTAAAGACATCTATAGAATAGTGATTCTGATGAATAGAATTTTCAATTTTTGTAAATTAATCCGAGTTTATTTCTCCGGAAAAAAGAATTCATCAAGAATTAAAATTGATTTCTTTCTCAACTTGAAGTCGATAGTTTCATTGCACTCTCCTGAAACTGACCTGAATAAGCAATTATTTCCACAGAACTCCTTGAAAAACGATATTTGATAGAACAGTCCTAAGGCTGGTCATTCGCAAATCTAGTCCTCTTCATTCAAGAAGTTTCTAAAGAGCTATTAGCAAACATTTGTCCATAGATAGTTACTTCTCGAAATGTAATATTTTTCTCTCAATTCAAGATTTTTCAGCGTCCATTATGTGAGTTGAAGGAAGGTACTTCACATTGTTCGCCCGCACTGACTAAGATTCATCCATTGTCGGAGGATAATTGAAACGTCTTTTTCTGTTTATTGTAGATTTTCTCCAGGAATTTCTGCTCTTTTAGTAAATAAGAAAGGATTTTATGGACTTTGTTGGAATATTGGAAGTTTTATTCTTTTTGTTTAAAAAGGCCATAGTAAAAGTGAAATTGACGAAGGAGAATATTTTGAATGCATTTTATTATCTAGAAAATTATTTAAATCGAAAACATTTGTGAATATCGTGATATAGTAACATAGGGAACTGATGCGCGTACTGCTTGTTACTGCTTCAAGGAGTCTTCAAATTTGTAATAAATTTCACTCATTTTCTTCCTCATTCTGGTTCTGCATAATCTACAATGCTTTCTTGAGTACTCAAGAGCCAGCTCAGCCCTTTTGAAGTTCTTAGGAGCATCCCATAACGAACTATTCCCGAGCACAGTCGTAACACCTTTTCTTTGTCTGATATGAAATTCTGTTAGATACAGCACTGGAACGGTAAGCTTCTCTTAAAAACTACTCATAGTAACTTTCCAGTCCTAAAAGTACTCGAAGAAATTTAATTAAATGTTACATTCCATGTTGTTGTAGAACGAAGTGTTCCAGAAGGGGACCATTCTCGTAGAAACATTTCATGGGAACCTAAAATTTAAGTCCTTAGACACTTAGAAATAGTTTTGCTGCTAACAAGACTCCATGCAATGCAATCTAAAAATTCTTCCCTTTAGTTACGTCTTTAGCGTTAAGTTCCGAAATTGGAAGTGAAACGATGAAAGCAGTATCTTCTCATTTTCAGGTAATTACTTTGAGCAATTCTACTCTGCCACTCAATTAAGCGAGTATTCCTGTCAGATGAAACGAAAGAACAATTTTCTTGGTCCTGAAACAAGTATTACAAGTTTTTCTTTCTGAAACGAGGAAATATATTTCCAATAAAACGCACCCCAGATTATTAAATACATTCCCAAGAACTAAAGATGTTTTTCAACGCTCAGATTAATTATGACTTGGTTATTCGAGGCTAGATTTATGGTGGTGCTGGTAGCATTACCGAAAGCGGGTGGCTGCGACCCGAGTACGCGAAAGAATTTCCGTCAATATATTCACCTCTTTTGTGTTGGAAATCCTTGAGCGTGTTCTTGACATGCACTTGCTGATGAGTCCTCTGAGGCGACAAAATGGCAGAGAGGGGCTGACCAAGAGGAACCTCCTCCACCGGAGAACGCAGTATTCACATCAATTTGCTGTTCTTGATGCAGTAGCCAAATGCTCTAAGGCCTAGCTGGAGCGATCAGACTGAGTCTGCACGGAGACTCATCCGAAATGAATCCGCCCAACTGGGAAATCCTTCCGAGTTCCTAGGTCGCGGAAAATCCCTGGGCATGTGCTCTCAGCCCGGTTATTTGTGGTTGGCCTCTTTGTGGGAGCTTCATGGGGAATATATGGTTAAGTCTACATCGCAGACAGAGTTCCTTACGGGCTCAAGCGGAGAGTTTGGGAGCACTGATCGGGGGCCGTAATCCTTAGTTCCGGTAGAGACTTTAGGTAGGCCATGTATCCACCAATATGAATGCTAAGCCTGCCCTCAGTGTAAAGGTGGTGCCAGTCAGCGGGATTCCGACTATGGTTTTCATGTCAATCCGTATCCGAAGAGGACAATGGGGTTAGGCCGGCCCAGCGAGTACTCACGTAAAAGCACCAATATTTAAGGATGTCCTTCTCTAAATATCAACATGTCTACCTCAAAGGAAAATCCACAGAAACCGCTCTTCACGAGGTAATTAGCAGCTTTGAAGAGTCGCTATACTACAAGCAACATACCTATCATGAAAAGTACAATATCATAGCATGGTCACCGTAGTGGAACGAAGACCTGTCTAATCTCAGGCTATGTGCGCCCGGGATAAATATCGGTAGCCATACAAGGGTTAACTGAAGAGATAAAAGTCGGCTATAAGGGCTACCAGGAAGCGATTGACTGAATTACAGTCAGAATTTCGAAAGTGCACGGGGACTAGTCCGAAATGATTCCGCCTACAAAGCCTCACCAGAGGTTATCCAGTGTCTTGTTCATAGGTCTCAGAAAAATCCCTCAGCATGTGTTCTCAACCGGGTTATTTGTGGTTGGTCCTCTTGTAGGAATTTCATGGGGGCTATGGTTAAGCCCACATCGCGGAAAGAATTTTTTACCGGATCAAGCGAGGAGTTTGGGGACTCAGACCGGGGCCGTAATCCTTAGTTTCGGTAGAGGCTTTGGATAGGCCTTGCATCCATCAGTATGAATACTGAGCCTGCCCTCAGTGTAAACTGGTACCGTTGTGCCAGCCACAGCGGGACTTCGACTATAGTTTCTAAATAAATCCGCATCCGAAGAGGACCATGGGGTTAAACCGGCTCAGTGGCTATTCATGTAAAACCACCAGCACTTAAGGACGTCCTTCTCCAAGTATTAGCATGTCTACCTCAAAGGAAAATCTACAGAAACTGCTCTTCACGAAGTAATTAGCACCGTTGAACGGCCGCTACACTACAAGCAACATACTTTATCTCTGTTCCTCGATATAAAGGCGATGTTAGTACGAAGTTTCAATCTGGTCTCCTGTGTGGAGTAGCCAAATCTCCCATTAGACGCGTCCCTTTGTGTGGATAAGGGAATGCTAGGCGAATGCGTTACGAGCATGCATGTTTGCATCAGGAGATTTGCTCGCATAGCGTGCTCATGAGCACGCCGGGTAGTTAGGAGCGAATGTCCACCTGTGGATAAAAATTGGCTACGGAAAGATGTCCAGAGATCATACCAAATATTCAGGACGAGAAAGGAAGTTTATAAGGCTATGAAGACCCAATGTCAGCCGTTTTTCGGAGTAGACAAAAGGGTTTCCGACCGTCGATATCCAGTGACCGCAGTGCCTCTGGGCTAGGAAACTTGCGTACTGTGACAACATATGATACAAGAGATAATAGTTGAGTCGAAATGAGATTCACACTGAACACTTTTCGTGAGAACTATAAGCTTAGGAGGTAACCACCGAGAATAACGTTTTCTTTCGAGAGTCGAGATTCTTCACGAAACTCAAAAAGGATCAGATCAAGCCTTTGGCACAGGCACATGGGGCAACTGATCAAGAAGAATCAATCCCTCTTCGAATCGAAGCAAAAGCTGAAGAAGAACATGAAGAAACTACCCAGTACGTGCTCTCCGGAAATCCAAGATCTTAACCGTTTTACAGCAAAGATGAAAGTAGAAGAGGTCACCAAGCATAAATTTCTGGACGTAACCAATGCTCGGATAGGTATCAATTCTGCGAATTCTCGAGGTTTCAAACTCCTCTGTGGTGCAAGTTCGTGAGCAATATGCGTAAAAATTCGTTAAAAGTGGAGAAATCAAACTTGGTTTGACAGTGTGTTGGATACTAATTGAGATAGCAGCTATCAAGTGCTACAGTTGCTCAAATTATGGGCGAACATCGATAACCTGCCAGGATCAGACATGGAGGTAACATACCGCGGATACTGCAGGAAATGTGGAACATCTCGTGGGATCGATGCACACGTCGCTGCCCGGCCTACAGGGTGGAAATGGAAAGGGCTAGAATGCCACTAACATAGTCTCCATTCTACATTCATTCGCAGCGAAAATAAAAACTGATCTAGAGCTAAACAGCGAACCGTATCGGAACCAAAACTTAACCTCATGGCATTCCAAGTTATCTGGTGCTAATCCTATCTAGGTTCAAAATGACACTTCGGGTACATGTCCAAGGCCAGAAAGACGGGTTTGACGGATTTCGGTGTCCAGGAATCACGGTTTTTAACATTTATCTAACAACGAATTAGACATTGGAGGATCTTCGGGGCAGGCTTGATGCCCTTGAGGACGCTGCTTCAGCACGAAGAGACGGATTCTCGTTGAGGGTGACTTCAATGCCAAGGCATTTGAATTTACCAAAACTCCAGAAGGAAACGCATTTTCGAAATTGAGTGAGAACAGGGGAATCGAGGATGGTGGCGGAGCCTATACAACTTCCATCGCTAGGACGGCACCCAACCACAATAAACCTTCTATGTATTGGGTGGAAATTGCCGATGGGCGAAAGGAGTGTTTGTACTTAACATCTTGTTTAAACGTCCAGAGGAATCATGCACTACAGTGACAGAGTGCGGATCATCTAAAAGGAGATTGCGTAGCGTGCTGAATAAAAGCAAAGCTCGCTGCTGGTAAGTTTTGCTCAGGATCGGGGGGACTTGGTTGGTACACGGATGGACCAAAAAATCGAGATTGTGCGAAGACCTGTTCACTTTACGCCGAACAGATGGACGACATTGAACTGGCATTATTTCTTGTACATCCCATATGGATTGATGCTCATGTCTCTATGTCTTGCTGATATTGAGGGATAATTTGGCTGACCACTCCGTGCTTCATGGGGCACTAGATAGCCAGAGTATGGCCGAAATCTTATCGAAGGTCTCATGGGGACCCTTCCTAGGAACAGATTTCTGGAATATTTTCAACGATAGTCCGCCAAGACGCAACCTGCCAGAAAAGTTGCGCCTGCCGCTAATGCAGATAATGTCTGGGCACTGCGCGGGTGTACCAACGAACAGAAGCAAAGTAGAGTCAAAATCAACTGAGAAGTAACTTGGATTGACTCTCGACTCGAAGACGGGCTTTTCGAGTATATCGAAGCAGCGCACAAGTTTCGGCCTTCGGTCACCCACTGCCAAACGCCAAGGGCCCTTCATTCAGCAGGAAACGTCTTCTAATGAGTGAAATGCAGTTCGTCCTGCGCTATGGCGCGGAGGCATGGTCTCATGCCTTTGCAAGGTAGTATATCCTAAGCGCCTCACATATATATATAGAGATGAACAGTTTTGTACCTCAGAACCGGCCGAGATGGTGATCGGTAGAGTGACTCTCGTTGCCTTCCTTGCTATAGTGCGTGAAGCGATGTTCAAGTTTAAGGACGAAGATTGAAGGGAGGTGTTCCTCGTGAAAAATGGTAGCATACCCCAAATGAATGGCAACTTTCTTGGCAAGGCGAGTTAAGAGCCAAATAGACTGCGCGGCTCATCAGATGGGTAGTCGGTAACTACGATCGGGTTCTCCCGGTTGCGAAGGAGATAGACTTCGACTCTCTTCCTGTTGATGAAGGCAATTTCCTAGTTTGATGGCCTTCTAATACGGGAGAGCGCTAGCCAAAAGTAATGTGTGTGGCTAGTTCTCTAACAGCAAGGAGGTGCTAAGTTAGTAATCTAATAGCGTACCGTTGTGAGGATCCAATACTTTGTGCGTATCCCCGTTTACCTAACCTACTCACAAAAAAATTACTGATGTTGATACTGAATCCTTAAATAGTTTCAAGATATGAAGGTCATCCAAACTACAGTTAAATTCCCATGGTAAAATTCAACTGCGGATCAAAAAAGGCAGTGGAAAAGCCAAACCAGAAGGGAGGGTATGGATGACTATATTACACATTTTTCCACCAAGAGTTGACCTTAAGTGACAAGGTGACCGCCCAGAAATTTAATCACAAAAATTCAACTTAGCACTTTTTTCCTCATTTTCCGTGATATTTAAAAGCCCGACCATCTTAAATTGCCTTCGTTATTCTTCCATAATGAGGTTTTACCCAAAAGAACCGAAGCGAAAGGGAGTGGAACCTTACAGTAATTATCGTGAATAAAGAATCGTTACTCGTACATGAAAACACAAAGCCTTTGAAGCAACAGAGGACTAAATATAATAGCAGCTGGGCATGCAGCAGAAATTCTTCTCCATCCCTCAAATCAAATGGATGCAAATACATTCCCAGATACTCGTATTTACCTAGCGAACAAGGTCTCCCAAAAATAATCAAAGCGAAACTCACTCCTCTATTTTCCCAAGGATTTTTGGTACTACACTTTTCAGTATGAATAAAATATGCTTGCTCTAGAAATGAACCCGTGTACCACCGAACAATTGCTCCCCTCCCTCTCGCGCAATCAAACTCGAATTCCTGCAAGGGCGGAAAGAGTTTCCTCCAAATATAATTGAAAGGTTCTTTCATATTGTAATTTTTGCTCTGGAAAAGTTTTTTTGCATAACACAGAAACTTTATGACATTCTCGCTTACATTATTAAAGCTATAAATCACTTTCGAAAAGGGTTGAAAACTGTGGAGTGAAAGAAGCGAAAACTTTCTGACAATCCGTTCGACACTTGCCAGAGAAAAGTTACAATTTCTCTTGAATATATTCGAGTGTTAATGCAGGAAAAACGCCATGAAAAGTAAAAGTGGAAGTGGAAGTGAAAGCAGTGAAAGAGGTCAAACTTGTCGAAAATTAATTAAACGGGAACGTGTTGATTTGCTATGGATCATATAATTCGGGGTTTTTTTGGGGATGGAATTTTCAAAATTAACTTTGCCTCATTATTTTTTATGAATATCTTCCGAAAAGTTATCTGATCAGTGTTTTTCGCTCAGTTTCTAGAGTATGGGCTGGTGAAGAAGGAGCGTATCTTCGAGAAATATCTTTTGTTACGTAACTTTTCTTCCAGGAACAAATCCTTATGGATTCAACTTTCAATTAATTGTGTTGACACATTGAATTTTCTGAAATTAATTGCTTGTAGTGTGTTGAGTTAATAACCCGTAATTCCCTGAAAAACGTTGTTCCTATGGCTCCTGAAGGGAAGTCAAACTGGAACACTACATACATATGCGCCCTTCCATTTCAATCTAGCTCCTTTACCGGTAAATCCCCCAGCATTTAACACACATCTCTCTGGTTTATGTTCGGATTAATGCACGCAAAAAGCAACTAGTAACCATCGACGGAAGCAATCGAAAACTTACATGTTATACGTAATATCTAACAAGCTGTGCAATAACTGTTGATAAAGGATACATGCCCCCAGCAGCACTACGTCGACATTCAATTTCACCTGAAGATATTGCGCCACATAGCTGTGGGGGTTGTTGGGATTATTGGAGTTCCGAAATAACGTGGATTGAATGGTAACGACATTTCGAAGCGATGCCTGGATCCAAGTCATCAAATGGAAATTTATGGGTTTCATGGTCCTCGAGGTAATTATCGTACGCTCTGAATAGTCAGAAGTCAGCCATGTTGGCCATATTAGCTGAAAATAGTTCAGCAGAGAAACCGAGCTGTATCGTATTCTGGAACCAACGACTGGAGGACTTCACCGTTGAACTGTGAACATTTGCTTGAAAATCGAGGAACAATTTCAGCTCTAGAAAACCACATATTTCAAGATGTTCCTCCAAAATACTTGCTTTGGTACAGTAACCTTATATACTATCAAATTCTCATTTCGACATAGTTTTGATAAATACATTTAGTTAACAATTTGGTTGCACGTGATCGGTGAAACTTAGCCACAAATCCTTCCATCTCTTCCGTACCTTACCTCCACTTGTATCTGAAGTTCCGCGTTCAGTTTTAAAGTGCGTTTTTGGAGTTCACCTTACATTCATTCACATCGATACAAAAGAAGAAAAAGAAAAGAAAAGATAAAAATAATTTGAATTGTATGAGGAATAATTACCGTGGAAGCGAAGTTTAAAATATCTAGGACTGTGCAAACAGCAGCTATTTGTCGGTTGAAACATTTCAGTTGGATCTGATGAAGATACCAAACAAGGGACACAGTCGGTGGGGAATGGTCTTTTCATAGCATACCTGGTTTTCTCTCGACTTACACAGAACATACTCCTTTCAGCGCAACTTCAAGAGTAAAACTAGCAAAATTATATACCCAAAGTCCCAGGTGGGGAATGAAGAATAGTATGTGTCTCAAAGGGGTTGAAAATTGGGCACTGCAACTCTCAACAAATACCTAGCTAATGCACCCTCATTTAACGTTAACACGTAGAGTGATGCGGACTATAGCTTTTCTGGTGGCCAACCTATCTTTCTTTGGGGGGTGATATGACGTTGGGAGTCAACTTACTTTCTTTGAGGGTAATATGTGGTTCTTCAGGGGCTAAGCTTCTCGTCTACCAAGCCAGTTACTGGATTATGATAGCCATATCCTGTACGAGGTGATTCTACTATTAACAAAACACTACGGATCTAGACAGAGGAGACGAAAAACTCCTCCTCAATCCAGGATGTTATGCAAACCATGTTCATTGGTTAGTTTGTAGTCGCGAGTAACTGGCTGTATTCGAACCGAACCTCCCGGATACCTGATCGGCCCCTTGGATAAAGTTAAGGGGGGTTCTCGGCCATAAATATACCATTATTAAATTTATTTAAACGAGTATTGATTTGGAAGATATTTTGAGGCCTAAGCACCGCAAAGTTTTAGCCTCGCAAGGGAAAGGGTTCACAGCTCCCACCTTTCTACGAAATTTTGCATCAATGGACGTTTTTCCGGCAGTTCAATCGAGAAGTGGCGTGTCAGCGGCAGTACAGTGCCTTCGGCGGAAGCGAAGTCATCACGGCAATGGAGTCGCGATTCACGCCTGCGATGTGCCGCCACAAGAGAACTCCCACCTGTGGCCAAAAATGGCTATAGGAACACCCAGCATAATAAACCAATATGGACGAAAAGAGAAGATGCAAACTCACAGGGACTGCAAACCCGAGTACTGGTAGTACTTTTGTGTACTTTTGGGAGGGTGGGTTCCAGTCGTTAATATCCATCGACTATTCTGCATTGGTGGTGGATAGCTTAGACACCATGGCAATGCTACAAGCAGCTTAAACAAGGATTCAAGCAGATATTTAAAACGAGCATATCCCATAACAAAAGCGCAGAAGGATGTGCTCAAGCAAGAACGGTGGGCGTCAAAAGTTGTAGTGGCACCAACCACATCCGAGCATAAACGATCAGGGGGAGCCCCTGTGAATAGAGAGCCGGATTCGTTTAGAAGAAACTCCACGACTCTAAGACATAATCCAATATCCACGGGAGAAAAAGATTTTGGGTCAAATCAACCCCGTTAACGTCTCAAAATGCGCGGAAAGGAGAATGGAAGATGAAATTCGACCTGCAAGAGTCATCCTTCATTTTGGTTGGAGGGAAAATTGTTGAGTTGTTGTAATTTATCACAGGTAAGCACAACGTGCACCAGAAAATGGTGCCTGAAACACTAAAAAGAAGAAGGAAAGAAGGAGGATCCGCTCCGAGGTGATCAGCACGGTTTGTCGTAAGACCACTTTAAGAGTGTGCTGTGGTTTAAGAACCATCTCAGACACGCTGTAGTTGGAATGATACAAATAGACATTTTGGCCGATGAAATGGCGCGCATGTACGATGATCCCAATTCTTCCTCTGATCGGCCCTCTGATGGTGTTGGAAAAGGATAGATAGACCTACAGATTCCCAAGATCAAGGTGTGGGCGCAGAAAATACATAGAAAACCGGAGCATGTTTTAGATCCGCAGAAGAAAGGAAGAGTCTAGAAGAGACTTAGTTTTTCATAAAACCTTAAAAGGATCAAAAGGAAACCTATAACGAACAAGGCGGAGGCAGATCTCCAGAATACTAAAAGCCAGGTAACTACACCCAAAAAGCGGGAAACTGCGAAGTCAAGCGGTGTAGCCAAGATCAAAGGCCACTGCTTAAAGGTGGGAATAAACACAAGTACATCTGAGATCAACATATCAGTCATCAAGAAGGAGAGAGGCCTCTGCTGCGCTATCTGAAGGAGGGCCCATAAGAAGGCTCAGGGCAAAGCTAACCCTTCAACACAGGAGTCACGAAAGCGTGGAGTAGCGGAGATCAGCTCACAAAATGCTCTCAAAAAATCCAAACCTGATCCCAAGAAGGGTGAAATCCCGGGTAGGTCAGGGGTGAAGGTAGAAACCAAAAGACATTAGCTATGCTACCCCGAAAACATTTTCGGAGCAAATATTCATTCGTGAGGAACAGGAAATTAGCGAAGAACATGTCGTTAGTCAGATGTGTAGGGGTGAGTTGCGAAGCTCCTGTTTTCCGGAATACGCTATTGACCAAATCATATATGACGGAGAACACTAAGGAATGGCTTAGGATCATAGTCCCTAAGCTGCGAAGCGGGATGATTTACCAGGGACACATATGGTGACAGTGTATTTTCCTAAAACTGAAGCGCTACAAATGGAAGATCTCCTAATTGCTGAAAATGATGATCCCTATACATGATTATGGAGAACCTACAGAAGTAAGCAAAGGCAGTCTCAATTTTAACTACACGCGCCCACGAAAAAGTCTAGGAAAAATTGTTCTGAGGAGTGTTCCCCTGAGGTCCCCGAAGAATCGCAGGGACTATAGAGACTAAAAAGGCAGGTCGAGCAGGGAAAAAGACCTGGTACCCAGTGAAGCAGAGAAGCTGAATGAGTTGACGTCAATCCCCTGTCACCTAAAGTACACAGCGGTATGCTGTAAAGCGCAATGATGAAGGAGGGGGAAGATACTCCGATATTGAAGAAAAACTCCAAACACTCATGGAGCAAATGGCCAGTAATTAGATAGCCCAGGTAAGCCTCCACCATGCAAAAGCTGGTAATTTGGGACTCCTCTTAAATGTAATATATAATATATATTTGTTTTTCAAATTTTCTGACCGGGCTGAGAATTCGAAAGGCAGTCGTGTCATCGAGCTACTTCCTAGGACACGATATCCAGATCCCACCGGAGCCAGTCGGTAGACTGGTGAAGTTTTGCGAGAAGAAAACGCAGCCACTTCCCCTCGGCTGCGTTCCCCAGGCCCATCGCGAAGTCGGGAGAAGCAATGACCCTAAAAGAAGAGACGAGCACCTCCTTGAACTTATTCTAAGTAATGAGTTGAAATATACAACATAGTCAACATTTGTGACCAGCACTAGACAAAAGGTACTAGACATAACTTTAGGGAATTCTCTGATGAACGGGCAGATCATGAATTGGAGAATGTCAATGTGAATCTTTTATGTTGGATCACAGATTATTCAAATTCGACATTGAGAGCAACTCCGATATAAAAAGAGTAGGAAGGAATCACAAGGGAACGGATTCAGTCTCCTCTGTCAAGCACTTGAACAACAATGTGCTCATCTGTAAAGGGCGCTGATGTCAAGAGCGAACTGGAACTGGAAACAGTGATGGAAGACGTGGACAAAGTCGTCACTGATGCATATGGGGTCAAGCGCCCTGCTAAACCAGTTTAATTATCAAGGGATGTGCCCTGATGGCCAAAATTAAGTCAGAGCTCCAAAAACTATTCCGCAAGGCAAAACCAGCGGATAATGGCCATGATCAAAGAAGCAAAACAGAACAGTTTCAAGGAATTATATAAAGGAATCGAAGAAGCCTAATCTTTGCAGACGATTCACCTGATCTTTATTTTCACACAATGAAGAATTTGGCCACCTGTCTCTTCAGGAACGGTGACAATTGTCAATTGCGGTCCTCTAGAGTTCACAAATATAACTGTCACACTCTGGTTACTCACATTGTGATCTCTTCGTTTCATCCAGATCTTTTTTGTTTGCCAGACAGTCCACATCCCTCGATTTGAAGGTGAGGGTTCTAAGCTGGAAACCACTACCTGGTGCCTAGATTGCTCTGGACTATTTTGCAGAACGTATTATTGTTTATTCTCCCTCTGGCGGATTTAAGGACCCGTGTTTTGTGCAATTAGGGGCTGCGTTAGCAATTTGATTTTTCTCCAGCTCCTCTTCAACGATCTTCCACGAGTTTCGCCAGTATGTGGTAAGGTCCAGGAATTCCTCCATATCCATTATGCTATTTTTGATATCCATGCAGATGTTTCGCTGGACGATAGTAGCAGCGTTCACTTTCCATGTAACTGCTCCGCCGACCTCCATCTTCTCCGATAAGAAAGCCTTGCGTTTTCGCTTGTTTGGCGTGTACGTCATTCTTTTTTCCAATAAGTGTGGAAGTGTCATGCATGCGTTTCCTATTTTTTCCGACCTCGAGCATTATATTGTCTTCGCCTCAGGTTAAGTTCTGCAATCGATGATGCAGCGACTCTCCCTGCATCGTTTCTGTAAGTTCCATCTGCGGTGAATTCTGTGGCAATCTGGACCACCAGGTACATATCCTGCGAACGAAGAATATGAGCATTACCGCTGTTCCAAGGATAATAAACCCCGGATTTAGGCCAGCACGGGGAAGATGTCGATGCGCTGCTGGTTGAAAATCGGGAGTAATATCACCTTGCACTGGGTGAAATACTTTATCTCCGACTTCTGCAATTCGTGGAGAGCTGGTGCGTAAATTGTACATTCGTATTTTGGTTAGGTTCGCTGGCATCATTTTCATCGTGAAAACTAAAACCACCTTCCTTGCCTCGGAAAACGTGGATCGCAAATTGGTCTAGGTGCTGCAGCTGCCATCCATCTGTAAAATACCGATACCTTTTAATGTGAGTTCGCGGCGCTGCCCGTTATACGTTAAAGAGATCGTTGCAGCTCCGTCCTCGACATATTAAGTCGTTATGTTGTTCGCAGCAAGATACAAAGGACATGTCGGTTTGTATGGGTGCTCGAAGATAACGTCTATCGCACAGTTCGGTACCTCATCTATGTCGTTAATTATCTTGGGTGAACATAGAAAGCTCTTGCTGAGGCGGTAACATGATGCGAGTTGGTCCTCGTTCAGCTGGAAATAGTCTTGGTAGTCGTAGTCCCATCACATGAAACAACCGATAGCCAGAGAGCATTCAAAAGGACATTTTGCCAGATCGAAGTCTGAAGTCTGTTGGGATCCACTGCCGCGAGATTGCTGTGAAATTCCCATTTCACTGGTGTCGGGCCGGGCGATGAAGCAGGCCATTTTCGTTTAGGGTCCTTAGGGATATCGCTCAAAAGGCTGGGATCATTTGACGCCCGCTTGCATAGGTTGAATCTACCGGGTCTTAAACTGTCCGAGATTTATTATATTTGATGAGAACTCTTGCCACTTGTCTAGTGCTTGCACCACATAGCAAATTGTCGACATAGAACTGTCCTTTACTTCTTTGCCGCAAGTGGGAACTTCGCTTCCTCATCTTTGGCAAGCTGCGACAACGTTCTGATGGAGAAGAAAGTAGTCGGAGTTCCTCCAAAGGCTGATGACAAGATGTCATGCTAATTATCTGGATCATCTTTTCAATATCTGTTGAGAACACGAATTCTTAAGGAAGAAATTTTACTCAAAGAAGGAAGTGGTGGTTTCATACCTGGTTGGATAACGCCATTCCTCGACGTATGACAAAGATTCTTAAGAAACTCACTCATCTGTACTACGGAGGACAGTGACCACCGGTCGTTTTTAGGTAGTTCTTTTTTCGGATTAGAAGCCACTTCCTTTCTTCAAAAAAAAAAACCTTTTCAAATGACTGCATGTGTTTCCTATCTACCTCAATATGAACATTTTGCAGGGCAGGCTTCAATTTAATCCTACTTTATTGCAGCACTTGTTAATAAATTCAGATACTCCAATATTTTTCAACTAAACTTCTCCAGCAATAAAATCGACAATCATAGCGGTTAGACCGATGAATATTCAGATTAAATTCCCACGACTCCATGAACTTCTCTTTCAAATGACAGTGCCAACATGGTTTTCGCTTTATTGTCTTTAAAATTTATAACTGACAATAAATGCGTCGTGGCTAGTGAACACTAGAAAGTGGGAAGTAGAAATTCTGAAATTAGAGGAAGAGCATACCATAAATCCTTGCTCGTGCTGATCTCTAGCCCGAGGCTTTTATGTATGCAGTCATTCATCCTAAAATTTCAGCCGTAAAGCCCTGGATATGGAGCAAGGATTAAGTGTTGGTATTGATATGAAATATTTTCATTTAATCGAAAACGTTACATAAATTGATGGCCAGTCGTTAGTTTATGGCCTAGATATTTTCCAATCGCTATTCCAATGGATTTAGGGGAGGAGGCTCAGTTCGAAATTCCCCGGTAAGCAAATTCGATGGACGTTTAAAAAGAAAAATCTATTTGTGAGCGCGCTGCAAATAGAGATAATAGTTGGAATATCCGGTTTGCTAACTTTGTAATCCTTCAAATATTAACTAGTTTGCTCTAATCCTTTCAAAGTTGGAGCTTAATGGGTTTTCAAATAAAAATAAAATTTCCCTTGCCGAGTACTTAGAGAGGATGTCAGTGGATATGAAAATGCTTCAATTTTGTTGCTGCAAACAAAGAAAAATCTTTCACTAGGTTAGAACGTTCTACACTCTGCTCTTTTATGGAATTTCTATCTTATTTCATTCCATATTTTATAGTATTGACGGCATCATGAAGGCTGTAATGTAATTTGTCCGTCCGAGTGATAAATCGGCACTCCATAGCGTAAACCCCCTAAGTTGAGCCCAACCTTTATTATACCTTAATTACGTTATCCGAATATTATTATGGGGTTGCTTGGCTTAGCAGTCTATCAACTAAAGAAGCAATAATGTGGCCTGGAAACTGCAGGCAGCAACTATTTACTCAAAAATAGCTACGGGCATAGGAAAGCAAGCTTAAGGCGAATACTAAATTATTACTCTAATGGTTTGATTTTCTACTTTCACTCATTGTGGGTGTCCCTAATCCATAATCCGATTATAGATTAATGAGGTAAATTAATAGGGAAAACCTCTGTAATCAGCTTTAGAAAACGAAGAGAGATATGAGGGTTTTTGAACGTTGTTGTTTAACTCATCTTTCCCGAAGAGTCGTTAAGGAGGTTGTTCTCAAATGTATATTAGGCTCAACTTGAAAGCCAAGCGGAGTTTTACTAATTAATGCGAACAGAATATAATTCTGTTCTGCTGCTATTTGATAACGAAATTTGATTTCTAAGTAGAGTGCTTCTAAATCAACCTCGATGCAAGTTGATTTAAATTTAAAGTACAAACGAGAGCAGTATGCGCCTGAGAGCACTAGGAGGTAGGAAGGACCCTAAAGTTGGCTTTACGTCCGACAGCTGGTATGCAGGATTAAAAAATCTTTTAAGACCACAGGCTACTATGGCGGTGGCTCCTGTAGAACAACATGTTTTTGTCCACTTGATCGCCAACCATTACTCCACCAGCCCAACCTCAATCGCCAGTTTTAATGCAGAACATACAATAGTTACCTCGTAACCCATAGCACCCTGTTATGCCGTCTCATGATAGAGTCCCGGTACCGCGAGCGGATTTTCGCCTACCAATCTCATAATAAGGCACTCCCACGGCTGCTTGATTTTTGACTTGCTACCATGAGGCGCCTCTGAAAGCTGTTTACTGACAGGTAACCACCTGGTCAAAAACTGGAAACTGTCACGCTTTAAGTTTACACTTTTTAACACCGAAGGAATATTATTTCGGGCAAACCTCTGATATGGTCTGCAATCTTTAACGGGCCGCTCACGATAATAGGAATGACGACCCCGAGGTGCCCGAGTAAGTGGCTTTGACTTCTCAGGCAGCAGTATACTCGCGTCCTAGGTATTAGCCTTGAGAAATCGATTCGGTGCAGAGCAAACCGCGAGTAACTGGTACACGTCGGGACATACAGGTACTTGTGATGTATATCAGAAGCCAGCCATTTCGGAATCCTGGTCGAATTATGTCCATTGAACCGGAATTGATAGATCGCTGTTCCGCCCATGAGTTCTGGTATCAACTGTGTAGGTCAGGCCTCCGGGAAGGGGGGTAGAGATACACCCTTTCCTGACTATTGCGGTCCTCTCTTTGCACATAATGCGCTTATATCCACCAAGAACAAAAATAACAAAACGAGAGAATTAACGAAATAGCAGAGAAGATGGAATAGTTGACAGTGTACGGGCGCAGAACGAAAATGCTACGTTCACCGCTGCACCCAACGAAATAACACTCAAATAAAGAGGAAACCTTGCAAAACGATGCCGCTGTCCATAAGAGAAGGCAACTCCACTATCCTACATTGTTCCTGTTCCGGAAGACCAGATAAAATCGCTTGACCTGACCAGGTGGATCCGAACGGAAGCCAAGTTAGAGCGGAGCCGACTGTCGTTGCTAAAGTCGAAGAGGAACGTCTCATCAGGAATTGGGCGACGGTGTTGAAGCGCATGCGCTGAATGACACTTCATCCAGAGCCCAATAAAAGAAAGCAGAAAAGGACGAAAGGAAACAACATGCCACTCTATCAGAAAATTGTCTGTCCATATCCAAGGCAGTTACGGTGATTTACCATTCACAAACTGAAAAGGTAACTAAACGAAGAAGGACAAGATTGCTCATTAAACCGACGGAAGGGAAGACACTTGTGGGAGCAGCCAATCAAATTCGCTATAATATGAAGTCCGAAAACAGTGGTGGAGTTCTCATTGAATCAGGACCGGAGACAACCAGCAAGAGTAGGTTCTGTAAGGCAATCAAGGGGCTACTAGGTGAGTAGGTTTTCGTTCATAGTTTAGAGTCTATGTGCCCTCCACCAAGCGAAACCTACTATCGAAAAAGAGAATTTCATTCTCTACAAAGTTCGAAGCGCATCTGTTGAGGACGTCGTACATAGTTTTCAGAGTTTAACTAGAAGCGAAACAACTATCATGATTCATATTCTACAAACTGCAACTGCTCAGGAGCCGCTAACGCTTACGTTGCGGTAGTAAAAGCTGATCTAGTCTTAATCAGCGAGCAATACCGGAACAAGGACCCACCATCATAGCATCTCAACTTACTCGTTATCGCAGCCATTTGGATGCGGAACAACACTCGGGTGCTTGCCCTAGGTAGAGGAAATGGTTTTGTCCGGATTCGGTGTTTCGGTATAACGTTTCTTAGCGTTTTTCGACGCGAGTACGATCTTCACCAACGTGGGAAGGGAGCATCTCTGGCCTAACCTTTGCACCGGAATCACTAGCGTTGTCGGTGGACGGGTGAGAAATGGTGGTAAGCTTCTCAGCAAGTGACCACCAATACATCGCGTTTGAAGTGGTTGACGCTATTTTGTCGTTCCCCCTAGGCGTGTAAATTTGCGATTGTAAACATGGGACGATTTGTCAAAACACTTGAAACTGGCAGAGAAGTGCTGGAGGTCACTCCGGAGGGTGGTGACATAGCAGTTCACACTGTAGTAAATTTAATGATGAACCTTTTTACGACTTCCTATGAAGCTTCCATGCCTCAGACGGTCCCCAGCCTTGACAAACCTTCTATATACTGGTGGACAGCGGAAACTGCCGAGCTGCAGAAAAAGTGGCATAAGCTCCGCCGTTTTGAGCAATGTTTATATGCCCAGAAAGAGGCATGTGCCACAATAACAGAGCACAGATCACCTAACAGGAGGCTCCGCAGCACGATAAACATAAAGAACATAGCCAACCCAGTAAATGGGGATCCTTGGAGACTCGGTTAATAATTTGTCACCAAGAAAATCAGATCGCTGCGGAAACCCCGCATGCTCAGACATCCCGTACGAGGACTACCCGCTTTTCACCATGAAATAGTTCGAAAAGGTAGTTCTCATCATGAAAAATAAGAATGCGCGAAGACTTGATGGTATCCCAGCAGAAGTATATATATACACTGGTGTTCCACTAATGGCCAGACTTGTTGCTAGCCGCGTTCAACACTTGCCTGAACGGGGGCTTTTTCGTTTTCACTGGAAAGTGGCGATACACGCGATGATCAACTAAGTAAAACGAGACCCTGAGCTCCTGTTTGCATAGAGATTGCTATGAATGCTTGAAAAACTGGCCAGTAATAGACTCAAAGCGAACCACGCGCCAAGGCAGTTCAGCGAGCTGAGGCGCACAGCCGTCGATCCCCTCATAACGCATGATACGTGCCTTCAGTTCCGTTAGATAGACAAATATATTTGGCACATAAAAAAATTCCATGATCCGAGCTATTTCTTGCGGATATTGAGGGACTATCTGATAGACCGCTCCGTGCCCTATAAGACACTAGAGAGCCAGAGGAGAATGGAGATCACGTCGAGGTAGCACAAGGATCCATGCTAGGGCCGAATCTCTGAAACACTTCCAGAACAATGCGTGTAATGTACATTTGAACAGGAACAAAGTAGACTTAGCATGTTAATGCGACAGATAGATGTCTGCTCATTATCTTAACCTTGCGCTTCCCATATAATCTAGCGAGTTAGCACTGGTTGCTTTGCTTGAGTATAACTCAATGAATGTGGCCTCCTCCGGAACCGGAAAGTCAAGTACATGATCTTCCGCAGTAGTGGGCCCAGTATGAATCCCTGTGGGACACCCGCGGAGACAACGTACCCCTTGGGTCCATCCATCCATTATATCAGAGCGGCCGCTCTCGCAAATAGCTACCGGCAAAAGCAGCGAGATACGTAGGAACATTAATCCTTGCCAGAAATTTTCATGTAAGGTTTCAATCGCCCAAGTAGAATAAATTCCTCACCACCACGGTCAACGCCGTGAAAAATTTTCTAGTACAACCCTTCCGTAAATTGCATTTTCTGCCAAGCCAGTAACCATTTCGATGGCATTAAAAGCTGATCTGGCTTTATGGGACCCGTACTGCCGATCTGAAAGGCCCCTTTGGCTCTCGACGGGCGGTTCAAAAAGGGCGGGTCTATTATAAATTGCTCGCTCCAACATTTTCCCCATAGTGTCTAGAAACCATATGGGTTTATAGGAGGACGTTCCCCTCGTGGTTTACCAACTTTAGGCAGCTTCTGCCGCTTTCATGATGCAGAACATATAAACTTCGAACAACTCCGCGAACTTATCCGGTCTACATTTCACGGCAAGCTTGAGGGCCTTATTCGGTATGCTTTCCAGATCCATCCATTGTTTTTGCAGACCATCCGAGCGTGCTTGCGGATATCCGCTTCCGGGTTGTGGGTCTCCTGCCATGTGGCTCCGTTCTTAATTCAAAGGTGATTGCCTGGCAGTCACTATATGTAAAGTCCTCGCTAACTTTCCAGAACATATTATGAGCCAGCGCAAGGCTAAGAAAAGTCAGATCTTCAATTGGATCGAATCCCTCTTTCCGATCGGCGTTTACATCACCTTCGTTGGCCAGAACTATATAGAACCGGGTAAACGCTTCTAACAAGCACCGCTCCTTTGCGTTAGTCTTTTTGCTGCCCCACTTGATGGCCCACACATTAAAGTCATGCGCTAACAACTTTGGACCTCGCCTCTTGCGACACGAACAAGATCGTCTAACAGATATTCAAATTCAGATACTGTGAGGCCCGGTGTGACGTAGGAGCTGACTACGAATATACTGCTTATTTTAGCCCACACAAAGCCACTAGCCACCTGACCCACGCTTGACGACCGCACGCCCATACCGCCGCTCCACCAGTTGAATCTATCCATACACCATCGTCTAGGTTTCTGAAGGGTTCACTTATGACAGCGGTCTCCATCGCGGATTCGTAAGTGGTCTTGGCAAGAAAATACTGTGCGACCCTGAAATTATTGAAGTTTATTTGTATTAACCTCATTGTAATTAGCGTCTTCCAAAATTCCGGACATCTTATAGACGTATACATTTGCCTATTATACACTATGGAGTCAGTGTTACTGACTGACTGACTAATATATAACAGATTGCTCCCTATTCTAGAGTGTCTATGCAGCTTGACCTATATTCTAGAACCATATCTTCAATGTTCTCACTGTTGCAATTGCTAAGAGCCAAGATCTTCGGGTTTTCCAATAACGTAGTGATGATTGTATTTCCAAGAAATCTCTCGGGTAATAAATAGCATTGATCCGAAGCTATCACAACTATGAAGAAGTGGCTGGTATTCGTGATTGAAAAAAACAAAGGTGGTGCTAACCATGAAGCACCCTTAAGACGACGATGGATAGCATCAAAATGGGGAATCACGTCATCACTTCAAAACCAGCAACCAAACCTCTTGGAAAGGTCTTAGATACTTAAACTTGAAGCAGTATTTGAAACTCGCTTCCACTAAGACGTCCAATGTTAGCATAGTCCTAGCAAGGAAGATATCATATAGGGGCCGGCGATGCACCCGTAGCCTGCTGATGACTAGAGTGGTAAGTTCTATACTGTGTCAGAGGATGTGGCATACGCGATGTCTGGAACCATGCTGATAAGATGAGGCACATTCATAATAAGCCCGGTTCTTACTCTGGACAGCTCACCTCGAAAGGGACAAATCGTTGAGCAGGGTGGCAACAACGATGGCGAAATGTTTTTTTTAGTGGGCATGGAGGTTATGGCGTGCATATACAACGCTTTATAACAACAACTTATCAGATTATGAAATATGTTATACTCATTGACAGAATTCTATTGGAAAGAAATGCGTTAAACATCAGTAAGTATTGGGAAGCTCATGCTGAAGATAAAGGAGGCTTCATGTCAAAACTAAAAGGCTTTGCAAACTATTCATAAAAAGCAAGAAAAGTTCCGTAAAAACCAACAAAGGGGTGGAATCACAAACCGCAGTTAAGCAGTTAAGTACTGATCGAAGCCCACAATATAATGCTTCTAAGCACTCCCACCGAGAGAGTGGCGTAAAAAAGGGTGGTTTTGTTGAGTAATAATCTCAAAGAAGGACATGGCTAGAGATAAAAACAGACAAGCAGATAGTAGACCTATTTATATCTGGTTGGGAAACCCTCTAACAGGCATCAAATAAATTAAAATTGGAAAGTTCGGTCCAAATAGTGTTATTATTAAAAAGCGAATCGAGAACATATTTTAAATCTGTAATTAAATTGCTCTAGAAATGTATAGGAGCAGTATAAGAGATTAGTTAAAATGCTAGGAATAGCACGTCCGATTATGTACTCAACTGGAAGTTATGAATGAAATTCACGTGACAAAACCACAAACATTTTTCACCTGTCTTTCCCATATATTCATTTTCATCAGGACATCAGAAGGTTCCAGTGCGATATCGAACTTTGTTTGAACAAAACATTCACAAACAAATATCTATAACAGCAAGCATGATTCTGCTTATGGTGCTGTATCCCCAAATGTGCATATCCCAGCATACATAACATAGTTGACAAACAAGCTGAAAATCACATAGTCGAACGGATATCCTGAACTCATGGAAAGGAGCAAATTATCTCCTGTCTAAATGCGGTTTAAATTTACGAACTCAACTTATCCCCACAGGAGAGAACAGTCCAAAGCTATTTTAAATAATGACAATACAACTTTTCATCTGACAAAAAACAAACGTGTTGCTCCAGATTTCCATACGTATTAAGTCCTAATTTATGTACACACACACACAAATTCACTCCCAAAAGCAATCTTGAGATACTTTCCCAGAATACCAGCAAAAGTCTCTGGAACAACGAACATAATGAATTAGTCTGCAAAGTTTGCACTCCGATGTTTTGTACGTAGTCGTCGTGTTCGACATTCACGTACTTTGTTGCCGCAAAGTAATTACCAGGACCCAGCAGGATATGCTAACGTTCTTAACGATGAGCTAGTAACGACACTTAGGACTGATAGCATCGGATAAGGAAGATGGTGCTTCCTTCAACCCGAGGTAGGTGTAAATAATAGTTGATTCCGTACTTTAGCTTTTGTTGATGTTTTAAAGGAGTTTCTCGTAAAAGGCTGAACATATGTTCCGGAATGTTTGCCTGGAAGCAATTTTGTAAAATAGTGCAGAGATATTAGAAAGATAAGATACTCTGGAAATGGCTATAACTTTCCATTTAAAGAGGTGTCTCCTCTTGATTGTTTCCATAATTCTAGGCTTTTGTTTTCATCTTCACAAGAAAATTCGTTGAATAGAGAGTGTAAAATGTACGACCCATCCAACACTATCCCGCCTCCTGGAAAATGCCAAGGTGAAGTTTGCAGCCATCCGGGAAACATTCAACTGAGTGAAAATCAGAAGGTGTTATACGAGCTCAGCATTTGGGTGTTATCTTTCAAAGGAAAAGGAGTGAATGGACTCACTTCATTTGATATATGTGTAATGATAATAACAAGAGTATCAAGGGAGATTGCATTACGTATTGAGGAGCTACTATGCCCCTTTGGTTGAAACGATATTACAACCCCTTCGGTCCTTATTACCCATAAGCATGGTCCCTTCGCTCAGTACAGGTTCCTCAGTAATTTTTCTTTTTTTGAGTGTTACAACCATCAATACCTGGATTCTCCAGGAGGGTTCTGCATTTTTACTCCCTTCCTGACCAGATCATCCACTACAATCTTCAACTTACTATGGCCAGGAGCCCAAAGTATTCGCACATTGTTGCGCAAGTCACGCCAGTTAAGAGTCCTAGCTCGATCTGAGTACTTTGATGTTTCCTGACTGTCAGTTAGGATCACATTGTCGTGGCTCCTATAGCTCCTTTGGAAATTAAGGCAGGAATATCTATGTTAACACATCCATGACGTAAACTTTCATCTGGGGTATGCGGGAAAATACTTACTCATTGGTTCAAACTAAGTTTTTCTTGGTCCAGGGACTCCTGCGCCAACTCCCTCTGTTGTAAGGAGCTTGTCAAAATACCTGGTTGAAAGCTAAAGCAGTAGCTCACTACTCTACTCCCCGAGTCCGCCCTATTTCTCGGCAATGTTTCAAATTTCTTATCGAAGTTCAGCTAATCGTCATAGTGCCTCTTGGTATCAGTAATTCAAGATATCACCTAGGAAGAATGTTTACCTCTGCTTGGTTAAGACAAATCTTTCCAATGCTTCCTTTTTCCTTCCTGTTCTGTTATTGGGGGTATAAGACAAAATGGTACGGTTTTGAAATGGGTTTTGATAGATAGGTGGACCCTGTTCTCCTAATTCTCGATAAATATCCAATCTTCCTTTTCCAGATAAGTAGAAAATATTGTTCTATCGTCGTCAGAAATTTCGCTTTGTTAATTGATATGGTGCCCATCCTGGAGAGGTTTTTGTTCCACCAAGTTATGTTCAGGCAACAAGTTCCAGCGTACACATATATATAAGCCATGTTGATGCTCATAGGCGTTACATAGGAGTTAGAAGTATTTTGATCTAGTTATTCTGTGACCTAAAATAGAGGGTCCCTTTGAAATTCTTCAGTTCCTAACTAGCCCCGTCACAATCTTAGGGTTATTATGTATAAGATCTTTTACCCGGTACCCGCAGAAAGATGAAGTGGTAGCGTCTTCCACTCGCAGTACCTCAACACTCTAATGACTTGTTCCGGGGGGATCAGGGTGTCTTCTCACAAACTCTCTGGCCGGTCTCCACTAGATAACCAAGAGGTCTCCAGTCAGAAACTCTAAAATACAATAATAATAATAATAGTTCGGATTTAAGGGCAATGTGTGGAGTTACGAAATCTTCCATCAGGCGCGTCCTTTCGTGCGGTTAAGGGAATGCTCGGCGGATGCGTTACGGGCATGCATATGTACACATCAGAAGATATGCGTGCATGGGCAGGCTTGTGCGCAGGCCGAGTAAGTGGGAGCAAACGCCAACCCAGGGATAAAGATGGGATACCCAGAAATCAAACCAAATATGGAGGACGGGAAAGGAGGTTTTCTAACGATGCCGGGTTTCGGAAATGCAGTACCGGCTGTATTTTTGGTGTGCGCAAACTCCCGGCGAAACTCCGATATCCACACCAGATTTTTTTCGTAAGAGCTCGAAGCCTCCAAGAGCACCACCACAGGTACCGTCAGCAAACTAGAACAGCGTTTCTTTCACTAGGAAAACTCTCAAAAGTACTGTGCGAAAAAGGCCTAAGCGCCATGCGGCAAAGTCACTTCAACATAAGTTGGCGAGATCGCTGACAAAGGGAATAGGAACGGAATTAGGAACTCCTTGGTAGCCTGCAAGCGACCAACAAGAGAAAGCTTCTACGTCGTAGAAAGCTGAGCCGTTGAAAGTGCCATGAGAACTTGGGGGGAGGGGGGATTTAACTTTAACAGAAAGGGAACAATCCGCGGATCGTAAACCCGAGAAATGGACAACGATAGGCAGCAAGAAGTGGCAAAATGAGAAAAAGCCGATATTCTTCCCAAAGTCAACGCCTACCAGGAATTAACAGACTTTGGCGATAATGCGAGTCGAATCAGCCAGACGCAAAAAGGGAATCTGATGTTAGAGCTGGAAACGTGCCAATATCGGCATGTGGAAGGCAAGCCATACAAAAAATAATGACATCCATATTTACAGCTTCTAATGCAATTTTAGCTCAATATGAGGAGATGGTAGACACCTTGTTGTTGCATGTTAAAGACCACAGTTCTAACATTATTCCTTGCGATTTGAACGTGTAAAGCTTGGACTAGAGAAATTGAAGGATGAATCATCATCATCAATGGCGCAATAACTGGTATCCGGTCTAGGCCTGCCTTAATAAGGAACTCCAGACATCCCGGTTTTGTACCGAGATGCACCAATTCGATATCCGTGAAAGCTGCCTGGCGTCCTGACCTACGCCATCACTCCATCTTAGGCAGGGTCTGCCGCGTCTTCTTTTCCTACCATAGATATTGCCCTTATAGACTTAGGCTACAACATACATTATAGTGCCCATCCGGTTAATCATGCGCTCGGAGTAGATCTTTCAGTCAGCCAATGCTGCTTTCTCAAAGAACGCAGGCATACACAGAGACCTATCCCGAACTTCGTCGAAGGGAGAATCGACTTCACAGACAGAAATAGGAAGCCTGGGAGAACCAACAGGTCAGTGAACGCGAAAAGGAGTAACCGCAACAGACGCGGAAGTTTTACCAACTGGCCAGCAAATGAAGCCTTATTCACCTCGATGCTAATCCTGCTGAGAGGAAGAAGAAAATCTAATTTCCGACCAGTCATTGTAGCGATGGGTTGAGTACTTTGATGAGCTACTCACTAACCAAATTACTGAAAAATTGGAAGCCTCGACAACCGAAAGCGACGAACAATTGACGCATCACCAAGCATGGAAGAAACAGTCCTCAATATCGGGTTAAAAATTATAAGTCGCCAGGAGCCGATGGAATTGCAGTCGAATTGGTTCAATATGGAGGCGATCAATTATACCAAGCGGTTCATCAGCTAAAGCTCAATTTGTGGGAGAGTGAATCAATGCTTGACGATTGGCAACGAGGCACTGTCTGTCCAATACAAAAGGGTGATATCAGGCGGTTCAACAATTATTACTGAGTACCATCCAGAAGATATTCTGCGCTGAGAACATCATCGGTCTATACCAAAGAGGCTTCACTTCAGGCAAATCAGCAACAGATCAGATGGATCTTGGAATATGGCCATCATTTGCACTAACTTTTCATCGGCGCCTTTGATTGCCTGTACACAGGCATTAGAAAATTCGGTATCCCGATCAAGTTAAGGACTAGCTGAACAAACTCTGGTGAATGTCCGAATTCAAATAAACGCAGCATTGTCGCTCTCGATACCATTCGGCATCGACAACTGCCTAAGGTGAGACGATGCCCTATCGTGCATCTTTTTTATCCTGCCCTGGAAAAAGTGATCCGCGAGGTACCATCCTCTTCAAGTCCACTCAATTACCGGTCTATGCTCACAATATCGACATCATGGGATGAATAACCAGAAGTCTGGGCGGTGTCTATAGAAAAAGTAGATCCTGTCACAGATGGACCGATAGTGTAACCCAGGACACCAGGCGGCTTTTAGGCACACCAAATTCGTGGACTTTAGTTCAAAACTGGGATGTCTGGAGCTTCATATTGAGGCAAGCCTAGGTGGAACATCGGCCTCGATGATGATCATGATTACGCCACTAAGAACGTGAAAACGCCCCTCAATATCTTTACATTCCCCTTGCGTCATAGTATCGGCTGAGGTGATCATTAGGCTTAACTTTTTCGAAGAAGACTTGGCCAGGGATGTTAAAAAAGTTTGGGTCACAGACGAAAACCTCTGTTAAGAATTTGGTGCTTACAAGAAGGAGCGACTTCGCATATTGCCGCCGAAATTTCAAACTTTTTGAAAGAAACGTTTTCTAATCAGTTGAGTTCCAGAAACACCTAGTTTCTTTAAATCCCGTGCAGCCCAGATATTATGCCGCTAGATTTCTTGTTGTGGAGCCAAGACACAATGAGTCCCAGAAATCTGCGAATATCCAGAATAAAATTACGAATTTCTATCTAATGCAAGAAAGGTCGAGGCGGTTATCCTTTGGGTCTATTGTTCAAACAATCAATTCTCTATGAAATGCATAATTTTTCCTTTATTTTCGTTTTTAATTCATTTTTCTATTTCAATTGATCTTTGAACACGAACTTTCGAAAATAGGAAGTCTGTCTATGTAAAATAAAATCTTATTATTAAAATAAGCTCATTGTCCCTATGTTTGTCTTCTTTTTTCGCTCGAAAGCATGAAAAGCTATCGTTGGCACCTGCCAGGCAGTCATATGGGGCACGTACCTACTAAAACCATCCCCTTTTCTCTCCAGTACCCCCGCGGAACTGTTATATGGTAAGACGAAGGTCAGGAGCAGAATTTATCCTCCACTACGTTCGTGCCCTTCTTAGGGATGATTTTAATCTTATGGATGGTCTTAATTACCTTTTCGACTTCGGTCCATATGCTCTTCCATTTCATTATATGCTGCATAATGTTTTCGCATGTTGAGTGTTCCCCGGTTGTAGCTCCTAATGCGACCTATGAACTGAGAGCCACAGGCATTGAAATAAAGTGTATTCTGCGACCCCTGCAATATTTGGGCACTTGGGGCAATATGGAAAATTGTCATGCCCACGATAGAGGTAAGCTCGAAAACATTCGTTTCCGTTCAAAACTTATGTTACGTCGAAACCTACTTTCCCATGTGTTCACTCGACCCATCTCCCAATCCCCCATATGATTCTTGGGTACATCGGTATTGTCTGACTCGTTCCACCTCACCTGCCACTCAAGAATAGTTTCACTCTGTGTGAATTGCCACTAACCAGCAGAACATTCTCTGATGAGACACGCTCAATTATGAACACGTTGTCCTTCCCTCCCCTTAAAATACCAATTGGGATCAGCCCATTGGTTGAGTTTAATAGGGTTTCCCATACATGCGAAAGAAGGGTGGGACATTTTTCTCACCGAATATAGTCATGTAAGGCCTCAATTCGTACTTTGTGAAGCCGGTCTGAACCAAAAAGAAACTTTGCGTAAAGTGCTAGTACTGGAAAATCTGGTGTTGAACCAGGAGAATTAGAATGCCAGCAACTCCAAGACCGGATCAATCCAACGTGAGCGGTTAAAAGCATCCCGTGATATAATCCCTCCGGGGCGGAGATCGGTGGTTTGGATGACTGAAAATTCAACATACTGGCATCCCAAGAACAGTATCTTTTGAAAATTTCCAACTCCCTAAAAAAGAAGAGCTTAATTCCTTGAGGGGTATGAGTTCGTTCCACTTCAACTCCCCAAGACTTTCCGAGAAGCTTGCGTTTTTCATCCACTGTCTTGTGAGTTGATTACTCGCTTTCCATTTCTTCCTTTTCTTCTTTCATGATGGATTTTGCACCTTGTCCCCCAGCTGCACTCATTTTCATTGATAATTACAACTTTCGACGATTTCCCCATTTTCCACCTTTTCGATTTGAATACATATATGAAGCCAGTCCAATAGCTGACGGTAGTTATTAGGTACTCCAAGCACATCAGTTCTCATTGCAAGTTATCCGTCGCCTTTGACAAGTGATGCATCCCATAATTTTCTCCATTCCTAGAAATTCAATTCCCAAAGTTAGTCATTATACATTAATACGTTTGAGCAGTACTAATAGAAGATACATATTATCATAGTTTCCTTCCTAATCTTTTGAAGAGATTTCAGAATCTTGTGGCAATACTGAATCTGATAATATTGAATCATATTGGTTTCTTAGCAAATAGGTCATTCAGGACCAGTGAATATTGCTGCAATCTAGTGAAAATCTGTTTTGCATTCAGTATCTACATCGTTATGAGCATGCAAACAGTGTGTGTGTGTATTGTATCTATCTATTCGTACAAAATTAATTTTGCTATTCCGATTAATCGATTACCCTTTGATGGTGATATGGATGGTGTCAAATACAAGTCGGTGCATCGTTTATCTGATTATTGAAGAGTTCTTTACAAAGTACTTCAGATAATAAGGAAGTGCTTTTGAATGGAATATGATTACCATGGGACGCAGTCATTTAAAGTCGTTTGTATGGGAATCTTGAGATATCATGGCTTAAATGCTTCTTCCATGATAGCTTAGTTGACGCTAAACTCATTGAACGCTGATGAAAAGCTTAACCTGCCCTTTTCGATATTTTGAAGCGGAGAAATAAGGTATTGAGGAAAACTAACGCAAATCTAAAGTTGATCCACCACTTAGTGACTATCTGTCTTGTTCACGTAACTTCAAAATTTCAATCTATAAAATCTGATATCTTGCTGGGAAGTTTGACTCTTAATTGAGAATCTTTTAGGAGCTGGACAAAGGATTATTAAATAAACTGCTCCAGCAGACTATATATTTTTTGTCCCACGTAAAGTTAACTAGACACGTCCTTTTCAACTGGAACGGAGCATACTTTATTGTTCGATAAGTCCACTCTATTCATTGCTTAATATTTGGGAAGAGTTTATGCATCCACCGACCCTATGGAGGCCACAAAAGATGTCCTTTCTCTACGCTTGCTCCTGCTAAATTCACCTGCTTTCTCCAGAAAAACGGATGCACTTCAATTTGTCTTTTGCTTCTTCACGTTAACCTCTACCCATACATACAACCAATACAATAGCCTTGATCCCTCTAATCCATGTATAAAAAATCCTGATTTCGCCCCACCTACATTCATCAATATTTGTACAGCACCTCCGGCGTATTCCCGGGCTGTTCCCCGGGTAAAAGTATGGCCTCTTCGCTGTCGATCAGAATGGCTATATTACGCTTGGGACTTGGATCATGCCTCAGGCATTGATGAGCACACTGGCGAAACCTGACAGACAGTGTGTATTCGCGAAAACTACCACACCGACTCAACGGACCATCTTTGATCCACCGGTAAAGAATAGTGTGCCGTTTCTTTGCGTGTTACCCCCGGTCCTCCACTCTGCCCTAGTTGGAAAGTCCACAGCGAAGTTACGCGTGAAGTTCAGTTTACGTGTGTCGTAATCCGTGGTAAATATCCAGGTTTCACGAGGTACTTCATCTAGGATGTTATCATGGCCTGAGGCCTTCCCTGTTCGCACTCACTTAATCTGACAGGAGGAGGTGTAGGAGTACATTGAGAGCGTCTGCCGGACAACTCTGCAGAGCCCCAGTAGCACCCGCATACATGGTTCTTTGAATCCTTCGTTTTGTTCGACTGCACCTTTTGTTCAAAGCCTGCCACCATACAATAGAACCATACGTTAGGATGAGGCGCACCACAGCTGTGTATATCCAGAGAACGTTCAATCTCCAATTTAGCTTCAAGTTCGGGATTATACTCAGAAATCTTACATTGGAGGAAAGAACGAATCTTTGTTCATTCAACTGCGGGAGATAGAATTCGAGCCCCTTGACTTGGAGGTGAATGGCATTAACTTCGTTTTGGTTGCATCTTGCGACCCACGGGCACACTTTTCCCAATGTACCTTTAATTATGTCACTCATAGTAGAGGGGAACATCCTTGACACAAATATGACCAAGTTGTCACTACAACTTCCCGTGCTCCTGTCCAATATTTGCAAAAGTTCGTCCATCACTATCAACCAGAGCACAGGAGGGATAAGGTGTACTCTCTTCACAGCTTTGGTCAAGTGGTTATCTCTCAGACTAGACAGGGTTATCCTGGTTCTTAGTATGGATATTATCCAATGCGTAAGATACTAATCCAATCCAAAGCTGTTCAAGGCTTCCTTGATGATGTTGTTACTAACATTGTTGGATGGCCCTCCTGCAAGGCAGCTAGACTGTACTTTTTGTACTGTACATACCGCTCAACCATGCCAATTACCTCGTCGAGAGCGGTTTCTGTGGATTTGCCTTTATGTTAATCGTGTTGAAACTTAGGGAAGGGCGTTCTCTACATAATCTTCTTTAAGTGGATGTCCACGAACCGCTCTAGGGTCTTCAACACAAGAGAGGCAAGCCTGATGACCTTGACCGCTTTTGGTATGAAAATCATCCGTGAGTGTCTCCAAAACTGCGGTACGTACCCCAAAGAGATACAGCTCCGATAAATGTGGATACCACGGCTGCCCTGTAGCATGGCTAGCACTATGCCATCTTCGCCTGGAGATCTATATGCGGATAAGGTATTTATAACCTAGCCGAATTTATCCTCGATAATAACCGATTTAAAAGTCTCCCACTGCTGGGGCAGCTGCATACCCTCCAAGCAAGGGTCCAGTCCTCCTGGCTGGCGGAAAAGTGCATCTGAACCAGCAGCACCACGGCTTTACCAGAAGATTCCCGCCAGGAGCCTTCCGAAGTTTTACAAAGAATGGGTTTTTATGTTCCTTGGACAGAATTCTACTGAGCCATGTGGGTTCGCTGGTGCTTCAACGTTCTGACAATAGTGCAACCAGCACCGCCTCTTGACAGCGTTCATGACCGACTTATACTTCTTCAGGCAGTCTTGTATTCAAGGCAATATTTATGCTTGTAGCAGATGTTGAAGATCTCCCTAGTCAATTGCCTGAATCTGGACCGATCTTCATTCCGCCGCGGTGGCAGTGTCTTCTTATTGTAGTTAGCAAGGCACAAATCTTTAAACGCAATTTAAGAAGGGGAATGGTAAGCGGTGTGAGGCAGGCTACATCCACTATCGGGAGAGATTCGGAGGAAGGAGGGGGAACATAGACTGAGGAAAAGTAGCGGCAGAGTAAATCTCAAAATAGTTGGGGAGAGTTAGCTGAGGAGCCAGAGAATTTAATGGACGGAGGGAACAGCTGGGCAGGACAGCGAGAGTTGCGAATGTGGGACAAAAAAGGTTTGAGGTTTCCGCGGTTCAGTGAGCCTTCGACACTGATTAAATATTCGTTTCTGGACTTGCGTATTAAGGATTTGATCGAGGAATATAGAGATCTGAAAAAAAACTAAGTCAGCATAGGTTTTAGAAAACAGGAACTCCTTCCTCGCAGTGTATTTTTGACGAAGTTCTTTGTGAACTTCAGTGATGAACAAGACAGGGTAAGAGCGTAAGCACTTAGGAGATACTCCCCAGAAGATCAGATAAAATGGTATAGAAGGTATTGAGTGTTTGGTCACATGTAAATGGAGAGGAGGGGAACCCAGTTGATTGCAGCCACGGTTGAGTTCAGACCTTCGAAGTTCGTCTTACGAAAGTTGAACTTGGTAGGCTTGCGAGCGACAGAAGAGTAGAGTGGGGATATCTCAGCATCGAACTCGAGAGCAGGATGATGGGCGTCAGGGGCAAAGTAAGACGGGGCATGAAGGGATTGGGAAAGGCATCGCGCAGGAAGGTTAGAGAGGAAAGGTCAAGAATGCGATCTAAGTGATTTCCAGAAAGTTTAAAGTGGAGGCGACACAGGTATGCATGAAAGTGGATAGAGGAAGCGATGGATGGGTGGAGTTATTATGGAGAGAGGGAATGTCAGAAGTAATGAGAAGATTAATGTCGCGACAGAGGATGAAAGTAAGTGAGGAACCAAAACAATTAGAATCTCTAATAATCTGTCGAAGGAATCCTCATACAGAGAAGGCGGGTTGAGGCAGGGAAAACATACACATGATATGATAGAGGGGCATATATTTGGCGAATGACCCGTATGATGACAGAATCGTAGGTGGAGCAAGAGGAGGAAAAGATGATTTCGGCATGAAGAGGGGACTTAACAGCTATTAGGGCACCTCCGCCAGTTGTCTTGCTAAGCGCAGCACAGTCTCTGCCACAACGAAAGACAGAGTAACCTTTGAGGAGCTCGGAATCTACAATCTTGACATCCAGCCAGGTTTCAGAAATCCAGATGAGGTGATGTTGGAATGCTATGGCAGATAGTTTGAAATCCGAAAGCTTGGTCCTTAGACCCCTTACATTTTGACAAAAGAGTACAAAGTTGTCGGAATCATTTAAGTTCGGCGAGCGGGTCGGGAATTTTCACGAAGCTTATTCTGCTGATAAGGCTTGACAAAGACCTCTGTGGCCGAAAGGAAGATTGAATAATAGTATCGAAGTCGTGGGGATATGTTACTTTAACGAAAGATATCACTCGGTCAGGAGAGCCATCCTTCGTCAGCTTTACACATGAGAGAGATAACAAAGTTGATTTTCGCCGGACGTGCTGGAGTACGCTAGCCTCGACACAAACAGCTGTTTCGGCGGGAAGGTTAGGTTCAATTGGGGCCTGCTCGAACGGCATGAGGTCGGAAGGGCCTGCGGTTCAGTGGTGGCGGGCGTCGTTGATGCACAGGAGGGGGCGTGTGGTGCTGCTAATGCAGCGACAGTGGGACAATCGTCAGAAGTGCATAGTGCAGCCGATACTGAATGGGGAACATATCCCTCGGATGCAGGAAGATTTTTCAGTTGGCTAGCGGACCTCGGTGGGCTGATACAATCTTTTATAGACGCAGCGGAATAGTGCTTGACAAATAAAGGCAGAGAATTAGAGTGTTGTTGGCCGCAGTCGCCGGTAGGGTATAAGCAGAGCCAATCGGCGGCGTCTCAGGAGCTGAGGCTACGCTGGTGCTGGAAGCACCAGCTTGAGGGAGCAGAATTGACGGTGATTTTGAAGCTGCATGTTGAATCGACGCTAAAGTTACGGTGTGTTGATGCAGCAGTTGAATTCCATCAGAAAGCGTGGTACCGCAACAGGCGCTACGATGGTAGGTAACGTTCGGTGAAAATGCTGATGATGACTAAAATATTGCAGATAGAATTTTGTCAAAAATCGGCTCCCAGGTCAAGAGAGTGCACCTTCCGGAAGTAGTCGGAAACAACCCGACCCAGTTTCGCGACTTCTTCCACTTGGCTTTTCAGAGTACAAAAGCACATTGCCGCAAGAGGGAGGGGAGTAATCTCCCCATCTTACTTTACTTAGGCCCAGGATGTCCAGCTTATTTCGCTGGAATTCCTCCGCAAGTTGGAGAAAGAGATCATTCTGAAGACCCTCGCTACCGTTGTCGAGGAGCGTGCGCACATGCCAGAATTCAATCATTCTTTGTTTTCGATAGTCAAAGGTTGTTGCCGTGAGGTCAGTCGCCATCCGAGGTGTTGTTGACGTTTCGGTAGGAATAAAGTTTAAAAATTTGCGCTACCCTCAATCCTTATCTCCTCCAACAGCTCATTGGCAGTATTGACGTGATCCAGGTCATCTGATTTTGCGGAGCGGAAAATTTTCACTTTTGCGTTCCTGACTCCGACCAGCAATTTGTTGTCTGTATTTTCCAATGCATCCAAGCACTCTCCGTTTGTACGGAGCAAGAAAGGCTATTCACCTGAGGTTCCTCCTCCTAGCTGGTCGTCTTAGGGTTTTGAAGGCGCAGAGATTGGATGCGCTACCGGTCTGCTTGAACTTTACGCCCTCCTAAGCCTCGTCGGTTGGCTGCTTCCTCGTTTGACAAGGTTACTTAGCATCCGAGCCTTTGCACACCCTGTTTTGCTTGTGTTTTTATTGAACCTCGGCTTGAGATTGATTACGTTCGAGAGCAATAGGCTTTGTATTCTGCTTGTCTGCCAGACGTTCGCTGTTATATTCTTCAACAATAGTTGGTATTTAACGAGGTCCTTTTTCTTCCCGCTCGACGAGAGTACCGAGCTTCTTATTCTATTCAGTCTCGCTCAGAATATGTATGGCCTTCTCTTACTGCTCCTGTGAACTCCAATGGACCTCCGTTTCTTGGCCGGTTTTCGACTGCAAGAGGTAAACAGCCATTTTCTCTAACTGGTCAACATAGTGGTTATTAAGAGCACATCATCGATCACTTCTTCCAAAATGTTTCCCTTCAATGGAAATTTTAACCCTGGCTTCGTGTTTGACAATGGTGCTCTCCTGAGTCCTTCCAACGACCTCATTCAAAAGGAGATCTTATTTGGAGCTTTCGAAATCCTCCTTGGCCTTGTTCTAAATGTAATGGAGATTCTCATGGTTATTGCGACTTTCCGCAGATTCAATTGAAGCTAAAGCAAATAACAAAAAGGAGAGAGGCTCTGAAGACTTCTCAAGAATGAAAAGTATACACATTTAGAGTAATTAAAATTATACTCGTATACACAGGAAATTATCTCAGTTACTGCAGTTCGCGTTAAGTACGTGCTAATAAACTGCATCCAACTTTTCCTGAAAGCGCAAATGCACAGCTCGTTGGAAGGTGTTAGTTTCCCTGTAATTAATAGGAAAGTATACTCCGAGTTGCACCTCATAATTGCATACATATTTCGCCTTGAATTTAATTGAGGCTCGGGTGCACAATATATGTAATTATGTTCCACTGAAATTTTCGTTATTACCACACATTGTTGAGCAAGGCTGACTCTCTAATTAAGAAATGACTATTATAGGCGAGGGACGGCTAATGTCCTCATTTGTGTGGTATCCTAACTGCAGTTGAGTGAGTTTATGTCGCCGTTTGTAGGTGGGAAGGTAAATAGGTGCGGAAATACGAGGAAAAGTTATTGCAAAGTTTGAGTCATAACCGTATGGAGTTTCACAATCTTTCCCTTTATGGGTTGTGTTTTATAGTTTGGAATTATTTCATGGTGATATTGGGTGAGAATACCGAAAGGATCTTTATCTTTTTCTTGAATAAATCTTCACACTATATAAGAAATCCCGACAGTGCTCGGGAAAACTCTTTACGCATTCCACGTTTTTCACACCATAAATCCAAACGAAATAACATTTCATAGCCATACATCCTCTTTTCTTTTCGCTTGGGTTCACTGCGAGAAATGGACAATCCAGTGGATGCGGGAAAAGTTATGTGGGCATAGATCATGAGCGCATACATACAAAAGTGGCTCTGTATTTGCAGCCATACGTACAGATACGTCTATACGAACTATTGTCCTTATCACGATAAGACTCGCACGAAAAGGGAATTTTTCAAAATGCGAAAAGACATTGGACATACGATACGTGCACGAATTATATCTGAGTTCACTTGAATGCGTTCAATTTATCCTCGGAAAAGGCAAGTTTAAGCCCAGCAATCAAACTTTGGAAGTTGCGGAAGCGAACAAAGAAGGAAGAAAGTAAAGTTTGTTGTCTGTCTGTCCGTGCCTATACTACGAAACGATAAAGTTTCCTGCATCGTAAAAATGTCCATGGAAAAAATTAAGGAGCCTCTGCTTTCCGGGGAGTCAGGTGAATTTAATTTTCATAAGGAACAAGTAATTTGGATCAGATTTAGCCGAAATATTGAGATGGTATTTTGATGCAATATTTTCTGAAACTCCTCTCGGAAGACTGATTTACAGCCCAGTTTTTCCTTTCTCGTGTTGCATCATTCATACATACCCGCCTCGGCGTACCTAGCCAGCAACACAAGCAGATGCTCATCCATATTGGAGCCGTGAGGGTCTTTTGTGGAATATCCTGAAATATTACATTCCAAATGGCATATCATCCCACATTCCTTTCGCCTCCGTTTAAAAAATGCGACTCCGGATGTATTTGATTGTCCAGTCATGCCAACATTTTTTCCATATTCATTTTTTGCTCTGCGTGGTGAAATTTTTTAAATAGCATGATGACATCAAAGAGGCTTCCCATTAAAGCTAATACTAACCTCGTTTCAGTAACCCCCAAAAAAGGACTTCCAGCCGAAGATTGAAAGAGAGGTGAATGTTTGCTACTTTCAAGCGGAAATTATCCAAATTAATGGTCGTTATTTAGCCCATTTACTGGTTGACTCGAGTACGAAACAGCTAAACGATGATGTCCCAAAAATATAAGAACATCTGTGACCGTGAATATGTAGGAGTTGAGTTGGCTTAATTTTGTGTAGGAAGATATGATGTTCCTCCTTGAACATCATGCTGCATCGTAGAATGATAAGTTGAGGCAAACAAGTGTTTTCAAAGTTGGAGCTAATAAACATTCTACTCACTGGATTAAGGGCTTTGATAGGAGGATACATGTATGGGTTCCCGGAATAAGAACATATCTAATAATTTGCTTGAATAAGTAAGGAACTCTTATTACATGAATAAATGAGGAACTCTTTCTAGAGATATAAACTTGGATCTGAAAGGCAAAGCAGTCATTTGGGACGAAATCCTTAGGAAAGTTACATGGAAAGCACAAATGTTGTTCCAAAACAAGGTTGATTTGTCATCGCAGTCATCACATCCTGAACATAGGAAATCGTTTATGATTGCTCTATATAATTCCACATACTTTAGTATGTATATATATGGCCTCCATTTCCACCCCGTTTAGAGGGACGTAGGACGTCAATCATATCTATGCTCAACCTGTTCCCTCCTGACCAATGGGTCGACATTGTTCTTCATTTGAGATTGTGTTGGGCCAGAGAACAGTGATGACATGGGGAAGTCGATTCTAACAATGATTTAGAGCCTTGGCGTAGCAGGGGCGGGCACTTTTCATGTACTGTTCTTATAAATGGAATTTGTGAATACTTCTTCTTGAATTGCCCGGCATTTGACCTCCAGAATAGAGGTCCTCCAGCCATCTCGATCCTTCGGCCTCGTCCTCCAGTTGGAAAATTTCAGCAGCTTTTTGTGACTGGCCTCGTTCACAGAGTCCTCCCAGCGTGGCTTTCCTAATGGGTGCCGTCCTCCGGGTGTGCCTTTGAATACCCTGTTAGGTAATCGCTTGTCGGCTATCCTTTTCTACGTGACCGGCCTACTGCAATTTTTGTAGTTTCCCCTTCACTGACGCTGCTGGGTTATCATAGATCTAGTACAACTCATGGTTGTATCTAATTCACCAGTCAGCTCCATCGTTTACGTTTAAATGTGTCTCTAACACCTGCGTTAGTGTCCACCCTTCACAGCCGTGCAGTAGCACAGGTCTTATTATAGTCTTGTAAATTCAGAGCTTATTTTTCCTGTGCACCTTTTTCAGCACCCGTAGGATGATGGTCGTCAACGACCCTTATGATACGGGGAATGGCGTCCCCGAAGTGCCCGAACAATTAGTTCTGACACCCTAGCTGGCATAATACCTGCGTCCTAGGTAGTAGCCTAGAGAAAGTTTCTCGGTGAAGGACGAACTGCTAGTGACCAATACACGCCGGAGCACACTCGGAGTCCCCGAAGCCGTCGACAACTCCTTGTCGTCGATGGGGTGATGTGAGCTTAGCTCTGCCAAGGTTGTAGTTGTGGCGTGTATCAGGAGCCAGTCCCTTCAGGACCCTCATCGAGTAATGTACATTGAACCGGTATTAGCAAACCACGTTACTCCGAGCGAGCGCTGAGTTCCGGGATCAGTTTAACGTAGGTCCCCGAGGGTATACCCGTTCCTGACTATTGCGGCCCGCTCGCTTGTACACGACGCACTGGTAAACACCTTTAATGGCGAATACAAACAATACGAACGAGGAGATAGTGGAAATGGAGAGCACAAAAATGAGCCGCTCGCCCCAGCGCCCAGCAAAGGATGCAACAAGGGCTGAAATACCCGACAAGACATCGGGACGCGCAGATGAGGAGAAGGACTCGCGGCACCTGCAACGGAGACAGGAATCCAGACCCTACCACGCAGTGCTATAATTGCGGAAAGAGGCACAGTGGAAACTGCCGAAACCAACTAAACTACACTGGCGCATGCTGAATAGGGAAGGTTTATTAAGAAATGCGCGGCATTTGTGAAACACATGCGATCTGCGACGTTCCTCTAGAAAAACGTCAGCAAAGGGGTGAAATGGGCTAATGGTACTGGATGAGCTCCTGGACAGGATCTCATATTATAGGCGACGAGAACACTACGAGTACCAAACCGATCGCAGACAGCAAACTGGCGAATAAACGAAAGGAGGAAGGGATATTTGAAGGAGACTTCACTCAGGTACTCTCCAGAGCTCAAAAGAAGAAGGCGATGAGGAACAAGAGACAACAGTATGTCGCGCCATCAGAAAAACCCCTATCTAAAATTAAGGTGGACTCGAAGGACGGAGCACCATAAGAAAAGGTGGAGAGACGAAGGAGGACTAGACCGCCAGCTCTATTTAACAAGCCGACTGAAGGCAAGCCTTTTACGGAATCCCTCAGTGAAATCCGTTACAAAATCAAACCCAAAGATAACGGAGCAGAAGTGTCTTCCATTCATAAAACGAAGGATGATGGAGTCCTAGTCGAACTAAGCCCGAGGAGAATCAATGGAATTACGTTCTGTGAAGCAGTCAAGTGACTTCTGGAAGAAAAAGGTTTGGTTTCCAGCGTTGAACCCACGTGTTCTCTGGAAATCCGAGACCTTGACTGCCTCACAGAAAAGAACAAGGTTGAAATGGTTGAATTGGTATCACCTCCGCAAACTCCTGAGGTCAAAAACTCGCTGTGGTGTAAGTTGCCGAGCAATACGCGAGGAAGCTGCTAAACAGCGGGAAAATGAGAATTGGTTGGGTAGTGTGGTGGATTCGAATCCGGGCCGCCTCAACGAGTTCTGGAAGAATTCTCAGCAAGCTACCATCAATACATTGCCTTCAAAGTGGTGGACACAAACTCTCGGTGTGCGCCGCCCCCGCGCTCTTTCTGTAAATGGAACGTTGTGAAAATGAACACTGGGAGGTTTTTCGAAAGTCCTGAAACAGGTGAGCCGCGCTGGAGGATACTCCTGGGGGCGGTGGCGCTGCAGCAGACACTGTCGTAAATTCAGTTATGAACCTGATAATGCCTGCGGAGTCTCCATGCCCAGGAGGGCATCGAGACGTGTCAAACTTTCTGTGTATTTGTGGACGGTGGAAATCGCAGAGCTCCGGAAGGGGCGGAGGAGGGAGCATGTACCATAATGACGCAGCACAAATCAGCAAAAAGGAGACTCCGCAGCACAATAAGCAAGAGCGAAGCTCACTGCTGGCAAGATCTGGTCGGCGAGGTGAATGGGGACCCGTGGGGACTTACAAACTGATAACCCGAAAAATGGAGCTCTGTGGAAACCCTGTTCGCTTAAGGCCGAGCGGGTGGACCGCATTGTAAGGGCATTATTCCCTACGCACCCTATATGGGATGATAACGTCAGCGCGGAGAGCGCGGAAGAATGTCAACTTTTCTCTATAAAAGAGTTAGGACAGGTAGTCCTCTCTGATATTTTAACAGAGGTATACAAACTGGTATTCCAACACCGGCTAGACCTACTGTTCAGCGCATTCACCGCTTGCCTAAAAGAGGGCACTTTCCCTGTTCGTTGGAAGGTGGAGAGGTTTGCGCTCACCAACAAAGGGAAGGGCGACCCCTAGTTACCGTCTTCATACCGCCCACTATGTATTCTTGGCACTGCTGGAAAAGTACTCGAATAGGCCATCAGAAGTAAACTCGCTGAAGCGATACGCGCTGCTGGATATTTATCTTCCCGGCAGTTTGGTTTCAGATCAGGGAAATTCACTGGTAGAGCTGTCGTGCAAGTCGTGGCTGCCGTTCGACGAGCGGAGGCACATTGCCGCCAAACTCGTCGGGTATTTTTCCTCTGTAACGCTTGACGTCAGAAGCGCCTTTAATTCCGTAAGATGAAAATACATTCTAAGCATACTAGTCAATACTTTCCACGTGCTGAACTATCTCTTACGGATATTGATGAACTATCTGAGGACCCGCTCCCTGCTCTATGAAACGCTAGAGGGTCAGAGGAGGATAGAAGTCACGTCGTAGTAGCACACAAATCCATCCTAGGGCTGGACCTCTGGAACGCTGCCTATGATAGTTTACTTACTTAAGACTCTGCGCCCCATATCATTGGAAGAGTAGATAATCGAGTCAAAACCAGTTCTAAAGTACCTCGGGCTGACAACTGACACAAAGATGAGCTTTTTTGGACAAATCAAAGCAGCACCGAACAAGGCTGCAGGTAGAATTTCGGCGTTAAGTAGGCTAATGGCAAATATTGGGAGTCCTACGTCTAGCAGGCGGCATATCGTGAAGAACAGCAACGCACTCTAGACGAGTGGCAGCTCTCTTTGCAGCGTTTTGAACTGGGAGTCCAACACTCTGTGCGTAAATGCATTCATCTACCCTACCCAAAAAAAAATATCCATAGGACTGGGTAGTGTGATTTGGTGGCCATCATTATTCATCACTGAACTTCGTCCTTTCCATTACAATCCTTCGCTACATTCACTCCTAGATACAAAAAGTTGATCATACAGGGTGCGGCAGCATAACTTCATTTTTTCAAAACTCAATAAAAACTATTGTATGAATCAGAAAATATTTATTTATTTTTTATAATGTAGGTACATGTCTAAAGTTTTTATTTACATTGTTTTCAAGATCAAATCTGTTAGGTGACGTCCCCCATTCTCCATACGTTGCGTAAACCGATTTCTGGCGTTTGTCATGACTTTTGTTAGCATAGCAGGTGTTATGTTGGCAATTTCTTCTTGGATGCTGGTCTTCAAATCTTGTAGGGTTCTTGGACGGTTCACATAAACACGGGATTTCAAAAAACCCCATAGAAAAAAATCACAAGGGGACAGATCGGGAGAGCGTGCCGGCCAAATCGCCTCTAATTGAGATAAGGCGCTCTGGAAAGTGTTCCCTGAAAACAGCCATCGATGCTCTTGAAGTGTGTGCTGTTGCACCGTCTTGTTGGAACCAAGTGTCCCCCAAATCCAAATTTTCTAGCCGTGGGAAAAAAAAATTCTGTAGCATGTTTACATACCGGTCCGAATTCACTGTCACTGTAATCTCATTTTCCTCAAAAAACCAGGGACCAATAATTCCAGCTGAGGAAATTGCACACCACACTGTGACTTTGGGTGAATGCAAAGGCTTTTGATGCAATTCTCGAGGGTTGGTGTCAGCCCAGTAGCGCATGTTTTGTTTGTTAACCGACCCACACAAATGAAAATGGGCTTCATCGCTAAAGAAACAATAGCATCCTCAGGAACGACATCAAGAAGAAGCTCACACGCGTTCATCCGAGAATCGAAGTCACGTTCTGAAAGTTCCTGCACTATCGCCATCTTATAGGGATGAAAATGAAGATCATCACGAAGAATTCTTCTCACAGAACGATCGGATAGTCCAAGGGCAGATGCGTGTTTGCGCGCAGAACGCCGTGGCGATCGCAACATTGACGCTCTGACTGCTTCAATGTTCTCAGGTGATCTAACGGCTCGAGGGACTCCAGTTCTTCCTTTTGTCGCACTTGCAGTTTGTCTGAATGTAGTGACCCATGTAACAATTGATTTGCGGTCTGAGACGGGAGCCAACGGGGCTAAATTAAAGCGATTCCGAAATGCACGCTGTGTTGCAATAACCGAACATCCGCTTGAAAAGTAAACCTCAACGGCAAAGGCACGCTCCTCACTATTCCAAAGCATGATGGCGACTGAACCGTGTCGGGACAAAACTTTACAGTATCCCCTCTTGAACGAGACCACTAGCGCTCCGCTATAACATCAACTAACTGAGTGGCGCGCATTTTAAAAAAGGAAGTTATGCTGCCGCCCCCTGTATTTTCAAAATTGAAGTCGCCCATTGTCAGGTTTTGTCGTATTGGTGCCAATCTTCTTGATTGGGACGTGAGTTCTGTTTTCTTTTCATCAATTCTTAGGCCGACTTCTTGGGCGGCTTCATTTTGTTGTAGGAATACTTCCTTGGCGTCTAGAATTGAATGTCCCATGATGTTTATGTCGTAACCGAATTCCACTATTTGCGAATATTTGTAATCTTCCTGTGGTACGAGTACCTAAGCCCAATTTGCGGATAACATATTCAAGTACTAGGTTAAAAAGACTGTTTCTGGTAGGCTGAACCCGCGAATGATATGATATAGTGCTTCTCGTTTGATGCTATTGTTGTTAAACACATTAAATAATTTTAAACATTTATTAATTCTAAAACGTAATTAAAAATGTTATTTTTTTTCTAAAACTCAACTCAACTTTTTCTTCTCACAACTAATTCTCGACTCAGCTTCGCCGGCCTTGCGACTGTCACCCCACTACCAACAGGTAGGCGAGACACTCAGGCGGGTGAGTTCCACTTCGTGGTGAATTATATTATTCTGGCGCAGAACTAGGAAAAATCTTCGGTAATCAGCTCGCACCTCCACACTACCCTAGCCCCAGTCGATACTGGGTTTCAGCGATAAACTCGACCTCTGGCCCGCCAACTTTAGGAGCGCAGATCGAATTTCACGTGCTGTGCACCCTATTTCCCAGAAACCTCAACCCCGGAGACAAAAGACTTTAACCTGGACACGGGGACTTTCTTTGGTCTGCCGTCGACTTCAAGCCTAAAGAAGTGTTCCCCTCTGTTCAATACTTCATATGGTAGTTGCAAGAACTTCCAGGAAACATCCACACGAACCGAGACGTGTGTACAGACATCCCTGGGGATGCTAGCCCTCGTCGAAGAATGACGGGATGGCGGGAGTGATTTTAATCCTGCCACCTTGTACCGGAGCAAACACACGAGCCCAGTGGTGGAAAGAGCTGACCTGGTATTGAACACAGGATCGCTAGGGAGTTTCAAATTCTCCCCGTATACTAATTCAAACTAGCGGCGGCAAAGTCTTCAACCATGTACACTAACTGCTACAGGCAAGTAGACGTAAGCCTGGGACTCCGACGAAAGTTCTCACTTTTGCTTCGTGTCCTTGGATGATGTTTTTTCACTTCTTCTTCAGAGTCTGAGAATTTAGAAAATCTCGAATGCATTTTTCAATGTCTACTTGAAGCCGGTCTGGCGCTTAACGTTGAAAAGTGTAGATTTCCCTTGAGGGGATCCAACAGGATCCAGACAAGGTTCAGGCCATCACATGTTAAACTTCTATCATCTTTTCTTACCCAAAGACGCACAACATCAAGCGATCGTTAATGCCTACTTGTCTGGACCCAACACTAAAAACCCACGCGTGATTGCGTGTTCTACATAGGTCGTTCGGGTTTTGACGCTACACGGTAGGTGCTGCCCTTCACCAAAAGGTGAACCAGATGTAGCGACCGTTGGCTTCTTTCCAAGAAATTTAATACAGCTCAACAGAACTGCAGCACCAATGATCGTGAGCTATTAGCAGCCATATACTTCTGACACTCCCTAGAAGGCAGGCCGTTCACAGTGTTCACGGACCACCATCCCTGCCACGGTCGATTTTTAGCAATCAATCAAAGTGCAAAAGGATGACGTAGTGCTTCCGAGCTTCAGGAACAACTCCAAATGCAAATTTCGGGAGTTTCCCCTTTTCGGTTCAACCTACGAAATAGACCGCGAGACCTCTGAAAGGAGACCTAGGCCATATATTCCGGCTGATTATCGCAAGGAAGTATTCCATGCGGTACATGATCTTGCTCACTCAAGCATTCGTACAACGAATCGGCTCGTCATTAATAAATATTTCTGGCCATCAATGAATACGGATGTTAACTCCTGGGCCAGAGAGTGCATCGCTTGTCCGAAGTGTAAAGTCACTAAGCAAGTGCAGAAAAAAAGTAGGCTCCACATCGACATTATTGGCCCCTTGCGAGAAAAGAAATAGCACTGTGTACTTTTTTGGATATCGAAGGAGCATTCGATACACAAAGATACAAGACACCCTGATCCGCTCGAAACGTCTCACCACATTGTCAAAGCTCTTACTGTACAAGACTATGATCTTGCCAGTCCTCATGTATTCCTCGGAAACTTGGATTCTTAGCAAGAAGAATTGCGAACTCTTGGCCGCGTTCGAGAGGAGAATCCTCCGAAGAATTTTTGGCCCCCTACATGAGGATGGACGATTCCATAGCCTACACAATGACGAAATATATGAGCGATACCATGACCGTCCGGTTGTGGATAAAATCCGGCTCAATAGGTTGCGGTGGGCGGGTCATTTAATCCGTGTGGATGAGGATGATCCAACCCAGAAAGTCTATAAGGGCAATATCTATGGTAGAAAAAGAAGACGAGACAGACCCTGCCTAAGATGGAGCGATGGCGTAGGCCAGGACGCCAGACAGCTTTTAGGGATATCGAATTGGTGGACCTCGGCGCAAAACCGGGATGCCTGGAGTTCCTTATTAAGGCAAACCTAGACCGGATACCAGTTGTTGCGCCGTTGATGGTGATGAATTAATCAAGGATATTCTACTCTGTCGTGGTTGGCTATCTCGTAAAAAAGTTTTTTCTGAAGCGCGTTAGTCCAATAGTGACTCAAATAGTAGGTTAACGATATTACTGAAGCTGGACAGGATCTCAGTAAATTATGCTAATTTCCAGGGCTGACAAATCGAGACTTCGTTGAAGACACTTTCGGAGGACCTAAAGGTTGATAATAAATGCGGCATAAAAATCTTGGTTGAACGAAAAATTGGCAGCTATTAGCCTTACGAGTACTAATCAAGTTTTACTCAAGTATCAACAGTCTGGAACCGCCGTCGGTAATATTTGCTCTCAGTGGATAAATGACTTTTATTGAACAGCAGATATTCAGAGGGAGCATTGCGAACGCTTCTAAGCTCATTAAATCACCTTTTCACTGGAAGTGAAAATAATCAAACTAATATCTCGCAAAGACATTGTTGTCCAAATATAGATAGTGGCCTGAAGGTGTTCTACATGTTATTTGACCGGTAAGTCTGAAGGTTTCTAAGTTGGCGTTAGTCAAAAAGTCGCCTGAAATTAAATCTTTTTATTGCAACCTCCTCTTCAATCATTTCGGTACACTTGCTGCGTCAAAAATAACCTTCTTAGGAGTATCCACGCAATTCTTTTGTTTTCCGAATTCATGCACGGAATCATTTCCCTACCAAAAAAATATATTCATAGTTTCCTGCAGGAAAAGCTCAGACGCCCACATCTTCAATTAATCCAAAAGAAAAACATAATTTTCCTTTTTTCCGCACTATAACGTATGAACAAATTGACTGTACTCGTGGAGTCTCCCACTCATGACAGAAACATTGGCAGAAAAATCTGTTTATTCGTCCTTCCTCCCTCCCAAAGTTCACCCCGGAAATTATTCGAATTTCTTTTGACGATGCAATGAAAATACTTTCCTCCACCGCGGGTTTTCACAATGGTCAGTCTCAGTTCCTGTACAAGGAATTTTCCTACTCGAGGGTTTTTTTCCGTGATGTTCTCTTGTCTGACTTTCCGTTATTTATTGCCATATTTGTCCAAAATATGATTTTGCTGTCGGCTATCGTGATGGCTGTAGGTATCCTTGCTCGTATCGTGGACGCTTTTTTCGAGGATAAGTTGGGGGCATATGAATCATTCGACGGGCGCAAGATGGGAAGTCTCAGGACATGATTGATGGTGTGTTTCCGCAGAAGTTAATGGAGGTCATAATGGATAGCGGCGACCACCACGATGGCAAAGAGATATTATTTGAAAACCTTTCTTCTTCTTTTTGAAATACATTAAGTGTATTAGGGTTGAATGAGTTGTAAAATTTGAGGTGATGACTGTGAAAATTTTAGATTTATGAACTCGCATCTGGGGAAACTTTGAATTCGTGCTGACAGAAATGTACGTTAATGGATGGCCCACCTTTAATGTGGTTCCTAATTTCCATCATTAGGGGAGGACTCCAAAATATATTTCACCTAAATATGGAATCCAATGGAAAATTAAACTCCTGTTAGTTCGCTTTGATCCAAGTGACGGGAAATATCCTTTCTAGCCACACCCCTTCAACCTTGTTCACCATTTTCCGGAAAATAGATCGGTCATCCATTATGAACACTGCACGTGTACGAAAACGAGGCTCACCTTCATCAACGTTTAGGGATTTATGGCTCAAACCATGAATATTTCAACTTTTTTCTCTAGGGACGACGCTAATTTTAAATTGGTCGCTCTCTAGTTCTCTATTAAGCAATATTGTATCGACTCGAAGGTAATTTATCAATGTTTTCACATCACCGCCATTCATCCTGGAACCTATCAAAGTCGTGTCCTGGCATTTCGATTTCATTGGAACACATGTAGATATCATGCACCAGCAAAGGTACCCAAATGTACACCTGGTTATTTACGTTTCGTATCCAAAACATTTCGATGTCAACCGGAAACGAATCCATTTTAAGGAGAATTGATGAATATATGTGGGAAGGTTTTCACTTTGTCCGAATTCCTGTAAAAGGGAAAAGATCCCTATCTGATGTGGTGAATTTATGAGACAGATAATTTGATGTACGTATATGAATGTGGATATGTATGGGAACGGACAGGTTTTGAAATTGATGGGGGTAAGGTGTCCACTGTATATCGATTATTGAATGATTTCATTCTAGGAAAATACTCAATATAAATGGGAGTTACGTCTAAAAAATGAATGTCCGACGATATACACAAATGGTGCATTCTAGCATTGATACATATCGTGAAAAACTAAGCTGCCAGAGCCTCACCCCCACGTATTCAAAGAATGCCAGACATCAAGGACTTCATATAAAAATTGACAAGAAACGTTAGCCGATAGAAAAAGACCACAAATGATTGTCACCAATGTGAACCAGCTAAAGAATTTAATTAAAATGTACTGTCTTGTTACGGGTGCGGAATTCCTTCAAGCGTTTCCATTAAACCGATATACTTGACCGAAGATGATCCTGATTTAACTGGAAAACAAGAGGAAGAGTCACATAGTCACACTTGGACTTCCACACCACATCTTTCAAAAGGCAACTAATGCTTTATTTTTTGGAGTAGGATAAGTGAGTACGTTGAACTCCTGCAACAGTACGCTTTTGGCCTTCCAATTAAACACCTCCCCGTCATCAGATGACTAGCCTGGAATCGCTTGACATATTAGTTCGGTCTAGCCTTCCCGTTCTCCCGGCGAGGGAGGCTTCAGGTCAGCTTCACCAGCGCGAGAAGAGAGAAAGGAAGGAGTTGTTAGTTCAAGGAACTCTTGCCATCTAGTCCCTCAACCGGTCGATCTCAATCTTTTGAACAACAAGAAGAACTCAGATATAAAGCGCAATACGACTTCATCAGCCAGCAGTCCTCAGTATCTCTCTGACAATGTTGAATAGAGAGAGCCCCCCGCTGTCTGCACAAAGTTGTTGATGAAGCCCACCGTAACTTTCAAAAAAGGAAAAGAAGATATGTTCTTCGTCGTTTGCCGCTCCGATGAAGAACGCATAACCGTGCCCTCCCAATCTTGTCCAGGTAAGCTTGGAAACCACTTAGAGGCTGGGTAAAGAAGTAGTCAATCTAACCATCCTTTCGGTTCAACCACGAATCTAAATTGCCAATCAGCTGCGCAGTTCATCTGCCTCTTGGTAATAAATGTGTGTTGACGTTCTTCATAAGCAAGCACCTCTCTTCAATCTTCGATTTTGCGGCTGTAGATGGCTTTAGGGTTCCTAGAAAGAAGGTCAACAAGAATCACTATTACAGCGGGTTCTCAGGCAGTACGATAACCAGACTCCACTCGCAAGGTTCCACGTCTCCGCACTTGGGCAAGGCGCTTGCAATACACTTCCTTTTCTGGGATGTCCAGTCTTAGCAGAATATCGTAGGAAGTATTTCTAAGATTCGGCCCAAAGATGGATTCTTATTCTATTCCCGACATGACCTCCATTCTCCTCTGGCCGACCAACGTCGCATAGAGCAGCGAGAGCTCTCTCAGATAATGCCTCAATATACGCAAGAGGCAGTGTTATGAGGAGCACTATGCATTGACCTCGGCGCCTGTGCTCCTCGCATGAACCGCATGCGTGACCTTCAAAAAAAGCATCCATCGTGAATCCCTCTGCTCTGAGCCCGAACTGCCTCGAGGATAAGTCTCCGGCAGCATGTTTCGCTTCAGCGAGTCCACTCCTGATGAATTTTGCGAGCACCTTCCGGTCATGTGACGCATCCACAATGGTCAGTATGCAGACGACAACGAGGCTGATTAGCGCTGTCGCTGTAAGGTGCAAAAAATTCCCTCCTTCGACAAACTTTGAACGTCTGGAGCAGTAAATCTGACAGCAAGTTGGTGGAACACCAGTTTGCAAATTTTTGTCGGGATACCATCAGTACCTGACACTTTTTCATGGTGAGAATTGCCTCTTGGAACTCTTTCATGGAGAAAAGGGGCTCGTCTTCGACACCTACCGCGCTGTTAATATCGACCATTACGGAATATCTGGGGAGCAATGCTCGTACAAGGCGGTCCGAGTCACCATGGGTCCCCCTTTATCTCGTTGACTAGATTCTGCTAGCCGTGGGCTTTGCTTTTATTTATCATGATACGGAGTCTCCTTTTGGTTGATCTGTACTCTGCCTTTGTGGCACATGCTTCCTCGCGGGCATGTACATTTGTTTTGCCAAACAGCGCAACTCATAACACCCGTAGATCGGAAATTTCTGCGTCGTCCAGGGCATGGGAAGCTATCGTTATCAGATTTTTCACTGAATTTACGAAAGTGTCAACAGCAACGCTGCCACCTCCGGGTATGCCCTCCTGCACGAACGGTAGCGTAGATCCGTTGTTTAAAACTGCCGTCCCGGATTTCGCCGCGATTTCCAGAATCCCTTTCCCTTTGTAGTCCGGGTGAGGCATGTCGTATCCAAGAGCCCTAAATGGCGTGCCCAAAGTGGCGTCCTCTAGGGAATCGACTCTGCGTTGAAAGTCAGGTTCGTCTCATTCAACGTTAAATAGACGGTAAACAAGCCGGAAACTGAAAGCTCGGCGTTTCAGGTATGAGAGATTTTGTTTGTCTCTTATACAAGCATATTTGAGTGCAGAACTATCCTATTTGCACGTAATCTGTTATGTATATATATATTTAGTACGTCGATATAACATACTCACTTTACTGTGATACTGAGTATTTTGGGAGGAGATAACTTTTAGCTTCTATAACTTTATCGGTAATAGTACAGTTGACCAAACTTGCTTCATACAATAGTCTACCTTACAACAAATTCTTTTAACTCTTAGCTAAATTTAAGGGGCGCATCTAGCCAATTTCTCCAAAACAGTAATATACGATCATTAACCTAATTTGAGTAGATATCGATATGGAGGGAGATTTTGAGGTCTGAACACCGTATAGAGTCAGTTTCATGATTTTTTTTTCCAGTATTTTCGGTTGGGTACTTCCTGAGAATGGGTTCGTTAAAGAAATCATCACTTTTGACCCTCCTCACTCCCCGTTTTTTCAAAAAAAGCCAAAACTAAGACTAGCATCGAAAAGTGGTAATTGAGACCTTTTCAACTGCCCAGAGAATTTAATGCTCACGGTATCTTCGACCTAAAACTATTAGATCTCAAATTTTAATTTTCACTTGAGTCTTCCATGCTGGCTGCTTAGCGCACATATCTAGACCAGCATGATGGAGCGCGTTCGATACCATGAATAACATGTTATGTCCAAATATGGCGTATAGAGGTGAGATTCCTATCGAGATGCTAAACACGAAGCATCATTGACAAACGACAAAACGTTAACTTTGAGAAAGCATAGAACAATGAGGACATATTATACTACTTCAAAGCACCCTAAAGATCCCAGATCTTAGTTAAGCCCCGTTACCGACTGTTATCGAACAGGGTTGCAAATTTTAACCAGAGCCGCGCCTAAGCGGGGCGATTTCTTTGATAACAGACCGGACCATTTGGAGTAAAACGTTCGTCTACTTTTGTAATCTTTGGTTCCTTTTTCAGGTTAACAACCCAATTTTTTTTAAAATAGCTAGAAACGGTTTCGTTGGTCGTCCATTTTTAAAAGGCTTAATCCAAAACCAGAGTCCGTTGACCAAAGAAAGAAATTTGGGAGAGCGGTCAGGACTAACGACTCCTTCAAAAATTCAGACTTGTTAGCACTGATGAACGGAACAAGTGGTTCCCGAAATATCGGTATTTGCAAGAATAAATATCTATACCAACGAAAAAGAAACAACAAGTTTTTTTATTATCTCAGACTCAATGCGGTTTGTCACCGGATCGAGCATTGTATATCCACTTGCTCACTATCTATACCTACCTATGTATCATGTTGACTTCTGGCGCAATATGTGACGGCAAGCTTAGTTAATTAAGGATTATACGAGGCTGGAACCGATGAGAAGCTAGTGAAATAGTCAATGTCAAACAGTTTCCTTAAACTAGCAAAGTTGATGCTTAGTCAGAAATTCATCATGCTAAATGGCTGATTCCAAAAAGACGCCATAGTTAATTAACCGTTTTCGGGGAAAAAAATCTGAAATAAATCTTTCCGTGTCAGGATCACATCAATTCTTTTGGTAGAAGATTAAAAATTCGAAATAAAGATTTTCCTTCATGCCATGAAGATCTGGGTTACAACTCCACCAGGTGTTGACATACGGAAAAGAACCCAACACCCTCAAGCGAACAGATTCTTCCTAGCTCTCATTTTTCTGAACATACGTATGTCTCGCACCACGGTGACACAGAGAACAGAGCGGTCGAGATCCTTCCTTCAATGTTTACTATTTCTGCTTCCCTTGTCTGTTACATATATTCTAACATCTTCACCGTGGTAGTGGTCGAAAAACTCTTGTGAATCCAACTGTTTTGTAGATTGACTTTCAAATATCCATATTTGATAACTGATCTCGGAACTCATCCAGCAGTGCCCGTTTCGATTCCACCGAGGTATTTTTCCGTACTCTTATACCATTCATTGGTATATTATCAAATATATAAGGTGAGATACATCAATGGCTTCGTGATTGTTAGTGGACAAACTATTAGCACTACTAAATCCAACCTCCTGAGCAAGGGTCTCGGGCGGGTAAAGCATGATGTCGCTGAAGTTCTTAGTGGCATCTAACCCAAGGCGAGATATTTGTTTAATTCAAAAGAATGCAGCTTCCCTTGAAGAACTTTCTTTTAACATAAAAATTAACTCAGGAAATCAAGGGAGCCTCAATGAATAAATTAGTTAGAATAAGAAATGAAACATTCCCCGATGCCTTCTGTCTCCTCTGGTAAGCTCAGGTGAAATATTTTCCACACCTGTCCAGGCGAAATTTTCCTATGATTTCATATTCCAATGCAGTATGCTTCGGATGAACGAGGAGGCCTGAAGGCAGCTATGATCTAGCAAATTTTCATCTGGGCTGTCTCTCCTCTTTGCACCATTTTATATTTGCATATTCCCGTGACTAGCCATTCCATTCACGGAAGGCGGAGCTTCACCGAGTGTAATATGGTTGACAACCAAGAAGAAGTACCCCCCACTGCTCTTACCACAACACTCAGTCTTAGGAGTATTTTGCATTGAAATGGCGCACCACAGTCGACGTCAAACGAAAAACGCCCGCGGTGTTGTTGGTGACCAAATGCTCAAAATCAATATTCTTTCGCAAATTACTTAAGATCTCCACCGTCCGATCAGCAAGATCTTTCTCCCACTATAGTCGATGGGTGGTGACGTTGGGGGCTCCAAGTTCTCTAATCTCTATTATCAACTTTAGCGACATACGGAACACGTAAGTGAAGGCAAGCGACCTTCGTGGTAATGTACAAATGTACACTTTTTGCAAATTCTATATGAATATTCCACTTTTCAAAGCTGTCATAGTTCAGCGCGGCAGCCACTTTAAGATTCTATAAACACTCATTAGAGCGCAAGGCTTTTGCACAGAAATTCACGGTTCAAATCTTACCCTTCTCTTAATGAGTACCTGTAAATGAGTACCTGTGTCAAATCAGGGCAATAATCACGCAAACGCAATGATGACCACAATGTCTCCTACAGGGTACAGTTCTCCTGTAGTATACCATTACGGTCTTCAATAAAGTGGCCTAACACACAAGGCCCAGTTCCGATTGGATTATTGCGCCATCAATTATCAGTATTATAAACTCTCATGCTGCTTACTGTGTTAATCCGCTTTTGGTATACATACTGATTTCTTTATGATCCTTCAGTCACTAACGAAGAAATAAGAAGTTGCATAGTGTTGCATACCATTGGGCGTGCCAGTTACCTCAGCCAGGCAATACGGTTTGGTTGTAATTGTTAAGGTCCCTGGGAGTTTTTTCAACCTGAAACGATTGATGTTTCTGTACCATTCGCCTCAAGTTTCCACCATTGATAGCACCTTTCTCTTAGATCATGAATACTAATCTATCAATCAGAGAGCTCAATCATTTTGTTCCATCACTTGGTGGCATTTACTCTTTTCTGGCACCTGACGCCCACTAATCTCTGTTTTCTCATCGCTAACAATTGGCTTTTATCACCACCACGAGCCGAACGCCATATCTTGTTATAGACCTCCCCTGCAGTTTGTGTTATCTACCATCCTACAAGTTTCCAAGGTTCCCTCATCCAGATCCCAGTTAACGGATGTCTTTATTCTGGAATTTTAAACCTTCCTCGCTAATATAACTGAATGATGGAAAGTCTAGTATTAACTTTAACATTTCTCCACAGATCTACTTTCTTTATAGAAAAACCAAATTTCCTTTCAGGCCATATTGACTCCCGTGTGAAAATCTCCTATGTTTCCTGGTTTCCTATTAGCCTTATGAGGGATTACTCCCTTTTACATACGTTTGTATGTATATCAAATAGTCATCATCGGCTTACATCCCACGCCAGACCACCAACACATTGCCACATTCATATATGTACCCATGGAGCGTATTCCAATTTATATTCATTATCCCTTGACCGCAACACAAATAAACTACGGATCCAATTCAAAATAATTAATCAAAAGATGACAGATTCACAAATAAGCAATGAAACAATGAAATAATGATGACGAAACATGTCCGGCCGCAGGACATCACTCAGATATGTATCAACCATCAATCTATTGGCAGTGACAATGAACAAATCCAAGTATCAAACAGATATACATAAATATAAATGGAAGTTCAGTGTAAAAGCAGTTTTCACATACTGAATTCAATTGGAAGATTCATCGAGAAGGGAAGCCATACCAGTTGGAGGAGGCTTCCATATTAATGGCATAATGGATATTTGGAGCATTGTATTTCTGATTTGACACTTAAAGGTTTGCATTGCAAATACCCGATGAAAGTGTGCCAATTATAAATCAGGTCATTTCAGAGCTTATCTGAGTGTAGATTCTGATGTAGCATTCAACCATTTTTTAATACAATTTTCATTTTTAGATTATTCTAAGTGTATGTCAGTATAAGGTATACAGTCTCTTTGTTTCTTCATCCCCGAATTTCATTTTTAATAAGACTCAAACTTTCCTTTGTCGAGCCGTCAAAAAACATCAGCTTTCATAGCTTCATAGCTTTAATTTCGGGCGGAAATATTTTGGTTGCAGGCAAAACCTCTCTTGCAGACTAAATATCATTTGACATCCATGGGTTCAGGATTTGTAATCTTTTGCGAAAATAGCATACGAGCAAAGCCCTTTAGTTCAAAAAAATCCTTCCTGACTTTCAAAATCAAACAACCCTTTCAGAATGATTAGTTCATGGGAAAATATAATGCCACAAATTTTACCCTCACAGGAAGGTACCAACGTGTTCCAAAGTTCTCCCAACACTTTCGAAGCCCCCATGTTTCAACATCGGAGCGAACTATTTTTGGCCACTCCCTTGAACGTCTTATAAACTTAAAAGCGTGGTCAGGAACGCACTCGTATTAAGGTCCTTAATTCCTTAATTCTTATATAAACGAATACAACTGTCTATACTTTCACCGTTTTTGAGGTTTGTAGATTAAAGCCTTTTATTCGCGGACGGTTTAATTCGTTCGGAAGGAGGATCAGCCGTTTTACCAATAGTGACATTTCCCCACATTCAGACACATCAAACATACCTCCTGATTCATTTATTCTAACCCCTGCTGTTGAGGAATGGTAGCTTTTTAGGTCTACTGAACCTTGCATCCAAATATAACATTCCTGATATTACGGAATAGTTCTCTTCCGAAGCAATGAGGCGCTTCTTAAAGCTTTCGCCTTTGCAAAGAATCCCGGTGACTTCCGCTCAGAGCGGTGGCAGACATTTGCCATCATTTTTCACCTCTTGAGACAAATAGAGCTACCAAATTTTTGCACAGCAAGCATCTTGCGCAGCATTAACCAGGCAACTTAGACTTGGAAACCGCAGCATGAAATCTGATACAGCTTCTTTCTCTATGCCGTTAAAGCGTTAAAGTGTTAAAGCGCAACTCTTGAAATTTGAGCTTCTATGGACAGAAGTCCTGGCAGTCCAATCGGCAGGATTAAATTTAGACTTCACATTGTGTCTGAGGTTGAGAAATATTCTGAAATTGCGGTGGACCTTCAATTGACTATTTTACTAAGCGCCTCTCTTGAGTCAGTGTAGTCTATGAACCTAATATCCGATGGCCATTAAACTGCTTCGCACGTCCGGTATAGTTCAGCAAGAACTACCACACCCTCTCTCTCAGGTTTTGGAATAATAGTTTTCGCGCGGCCAGAAATAATTGCTGTATAACCTCGGTGCATCCTTGAATAGAATGAGATCCATATCGTTCCCCTTGTCCAATACAATGAGGGTTTGGACGTTATTAAATCGTTTAAATGATGTTAGGATCTTCCCTTGCTGGTAGTTTTTGTCAATGTCCAGCTGAACTTTCTTTTTATGCTGTGGATGTGATGGAATGATAGATCCTAAGAACACTGCAATATGTTATGCATATTTTTTTCGTAAGAAGTAATACTTTTACTCGATGCGATATTTGTGGGAAGCGGCTTTGAGTATCCTTTTGGCTGTAGTACTGTACTACTGTAGTACTGACCTCGAAGCCATCATCCAAGTGAAGTGTTATGAAGACTACCGATAATAGCACACCGACTAACACTCCTTCTATCCCAGGGACTTCGATACTAATTTCTTCCATTTTCCAGTTTAAGCTCATGGTAATCGGTTATGGAGTTATGGTGCTGCTCTGACTACCTTACTCAATAAAGGAGCGTAGCTCAAGGCTGCTGTTAAATCCTGTACTTTGCATATTTCACATCAGAGATTCTACATATTTTTCGCGTTCCCTTCCAATTTTAAACTTACAAGAGGCACAATAACTACATAGATAGTGGTGCCAGTGCAACTTTTCCACGAATAGACAATCTAGTTTAGGTCAAGTTTATGCCTCAGCCATGGCGGTTTTACTTTCGACATAATTCATAACCACGTTCAACGCCTATGACCTACTTCGATCACGCTGGTCCCAGGGCAGAGGTGAGATAGAATGTGATGAGTTGCTTCGGCCATGTTTCCATCCAAGGCTTCCTCTAGGTAAGGTTTTATGGAAAACAAAACCTTTTTAAAATCGGTTCATTGTCTGTCTGTCTGTCCATACTTCTGTCTCCCTTTTGTTTAGGAGGGGGAAATCTTCAAAGGCATTGGCCTGGACACGCCAGTTTATGGGATTTTTATCCACTAATACCACCTAGACTCCCCTCCTCCCCTGCCCCGTGGAACCACAAAGGTATTACATCAGGGGCGTTAACTCATTCTAGTCTGGTCTGCTTTCGTCCATTCGCTGTGCACGTAATTGGGCGTTTCTCATATATTCTTCTTTCGCAGTGGATCGATAGTGTGCTGAAGTTGATCGCATTCCAGTCCTCCCGTCATACAAACATTACCGGCAACAGATTTTCTGACACTAGGTTTCTCCTTTCTTCCATGAATTTTTGACAGTGGAAGAAAACGCGCTCCAGGTCCTCTGAGACTTAATCGAAGCTCGGAAAATCGAGTGAAATATCTAGTCTAAACCTGCGTAGATAGTCGCGATATCCTCCATGTCCCGGGAGAAACTGGGTAAGATTGGTCTCACCGTGTCGTCTCCCCATATCGTGATCCTCCCACATTCGTCATCCCCCTACCAGGGCCATGCTCACAGTACTCTTGCTGTTTATTACTGAGTTTTGTGTTTATAATCACCCCCAAGTATTGAATGGTGGGCCTTAGTTTTTGTCTGACAAAAACTCACTGAGGAAGAGGACAACTGGTCCTCGAAATACCGGTATATGAGGAATAAAAAACTCACTATTCGTCATTAAAAGAAAAAATTTGTGTTTTTTTGCCATTATAAGTATTAATTATTTCAAATAATTTCAATATAAAATAAGCCGGAAAAACGACATACACAACCGGAGAATTAAAACTTGCTTTTTAAGGTTTTGTGTAAACACAAAACCTTATTAAAATCGGTTTACTGTCTGTCTGTCCGTCTGTCTGTTTGTCTGTCTGTCTGTCGGTCACACGATTGACACCAAATTTGGTAGAAAGGTGGGAACAGCGGACGCTCACGCATACAGTGAATTACATCCTTTTACGTCGAATTTAAGGGGGGGATCCCCATACATGCAAAAGGGGGGTGTAAAATTTTTTTTCATCATATATAGTGATGTGGGATATCAAATTAAAGGTCTCGATTAGTACTTTTCAAAACCGATCTTAGTTTTGACATTCGTTGGAAGGGTGGGGAGCGCGGAGGGTTGAAAGTGATCACTTCTTTAACGGGGCCATTCTCAGAGACTACCCAACCGAAAAATCTGAAAAAAAATCAGGAGGCTGCCACTATATGGTGCCTGGGCTCCGAAATACCTTCCATGCCGATATCTGTTTAAATAAAGTTAATAATAGTATATTACTACAATTTTTTGTAATTGTCTGTCACACCCGATTTACCCAGAAACCAATTGTTGCGAAATTTGGTGAGAACATGTGGCCTGTGTTCCCTTTACATTCAGCGAGTGGCGCCATTTTGTAATGAATTTTATGGGGAGCTCCCCATACATGCGCAAGGAGAATGTAAATATTTTTCACAGAACATGGTCATGTGGGATATCAAATGAAAGGGCTCAATTAGTACTTTTCGAAACCGACCTTCTTTCTGATATTGATAGTGGAAATGCGGGAAAATGAGTTAGATCAATTTAGATGCGGACATACATATATATGCATGCATTGTCATGCAGTAATAGACAATGTATTTTTATTTAGGGTGAACACAGTATTTATGCCATTGATATGTATGAACACTGTGCATCTTGGGTTTGGCAAAATATAACGGAATATTTTATATTCTTAGCTATGTATGATAGGAATGGAAAATCGTGCATAATGGGTTTATCAAATAAGATGAACACAAAACCTTTATACCTGAAACCCCCGGCTTAAGTATCCGATTTGTTTGTTATGGTTATAAATACCGATATTTCAGGAACCACTTCATCAGTGCATCAGCAAGTCTTAATTCTTTGATTGCCACTCTATCGCACACACTGTTATTAGAAAGAGTTATATACGAAATTTAGTGGGGAGGTAGGAACTGTCAAACTCCACAAATGTACTGAGTAACATCGTTAGGGGTTGCACATTTTTTTAAGGAATATAGTCCCGCGAGATATCAATTGAAAGGTTTCACTTAGTACTTTCCAAAACTGAAGTTTTATCCAGAAAAGGATTACACCGGAGCCAGCGGCCATTTCTTTCAAGGACGCTTTCTCAGAAATTATCCAATCTATGGAAAAAAATCCAAACTGCTACTATGCTGTGCCTGGGCTCCGAAATTAATATCAAACATCGATATCTGTTTAAATAAAGCTAATAATTAATTACTATCCTTTTGGGAAATGTTCTGTAGCCCCCTAACTTGAGAGCGCTAGAATCGTTAAAGGTTAAGGTAGGAGGTCATAATGTAAGGCATGATCCTATCAAGTTTGGCGAAAATCTCACTAATAGTGACAAAATCATTATCGATCAAACTGGTCGCTACTGTACAAATTAACAGAAATCTAAAATTTTGAACAACGTGACATAACGGGGTAGGTACAAATGGGACAAATATCCACTCAAATATTTTTATATAAAAAATATGCAAAAACTAATTGCTTGCTATCCCCAAAGAAACGGTCTGTGGACCAAAACCAAAGGTGGGAGCAAGCTGGATTCTATACCACTATATATCATCAACCATCTATGGTATTGATAATAACTAAATAAAATTTCCATATTTTGGAACAAAATTTTCAAAAATTCGTATTGAATATAATCCCATTATCGATTTTCTATTCCGACGTAAACTTTGATCCCAGTAGATATTACCTTCTACTAAGTTCTATAAGTTCTATAATGCAAAACATAATTAAATTTCCCCCAAGTATCCACTTAAGTATCTTATTTTCTTTTTCAGTTATTTTGGTATTTGATCTGCCCACATTTAATCCCTACGCAGATGTTCGTTTAATATTAAAAGCTCTTTGGGGTCATTCCAAATAAAGGATATGGTAAATTGGTGCACCAAGCCAAAACCCCAATTCTAATTTCAAACATTTCTCGAAAGAAAACGGAAGATATTCAACGGGGGATATTAAGGAAATCAATGGACGGTGTTACCCCTACAGCACAACGAGAATAATTTAGAAGAAAATTATCATTATAGGAAAGATAGAGATGTAAACAGAGGTTGAAGCTACGTATCATAGCTCGGGGCTAGATTTTAAAACTGGAACGAGTTCCAGTAACGAGTAAATCTGAACAACTCGCTGAAATGGGTTGGTTCGTAAATTTTATATTTTCCCACTTTCCTACGATATTTTTCAGGAGTATAATTTTCCAAGAGTAGTAACTGATATTTGCGTAATAACTCATTAAGAAGCTGGCATAGTGCATGTCAGAAAGGTAAACGATTTAAGTTCGATGAGTTCTGTTCACATTGTGTATGCTCTCGAAAATAATACCCACCTAATGGTTTTGATATTGCATGCGTTCACCCATTTATTGAAATTGGACTGCCCACATAGCCCTCCTTTTATTTTTTTCTAATTCAAATATTTCCTTATTTTGGAATAGATGCTCGTCCATTCCATTTCAGCTCTCACGCAAGTCAATCACTAATTCATGGGCAACAAAACGAATAGACACCACACAAACCGTCCAGAGATCCATGTACAGCAGAGACCCACGATATCTTGGGTTTTTAATAACATCCTGATCGAATAATTAAGTCCATAGAAACAGAGGAGAGCCGCTTTCAACATACTCCTGGTAAACAAAATCCTCATCAACTTGCGCTATCTAATGCAATGCAATTCCGTGTTTTCATATAAGAGCAGTAAATTAAAGTTTCACCTGATAAAGCTGCTACCAACCATACCTCCCACCATGGAACCATGATATCGAAAATGCTCCTTCCATCTACCAGTCGCAACCTCCTCCCTCATTATTTAATGAATCCATTTTACTGCGGCGCTGATAATATCCAATTAATTCTGGTAGACGACCATATTTCCCATAGTTTTTTCCACACCATCAATGGGGATGGGATGCCCTATCAGTCTAACTTCCTTGGTAGATCGGTTCATAAGGGATACACACATCCCTAAGTGGCCACTTCACTACAGGCAACACGCCTACCAAGAAGGAAAATCCACAGAGACAGTACTCCATGTGCTCAAGACAAAAATTGAAAAGGCGATGTCCGAAAAAGAATACGCGTTAGGAGTATTCATGAACATCGAAGGTGCCGTCAATTATTCCTCATTCACGTTAATTTGTGACACGGCAAGACAGCATGGAATCGATCCACTGTTAATCAATTGGGTGCTTCACATGCTGGAGTGGAGAAAAATCCACATTTTGGTCGACCAGAAGTCTAGTGAGGCAATGATGTCTTTGGGGCTGCCCACAGAAAGAGGTTCTCTCTCTCTGTTATGGTTCCATGCAATGGACACCGTGCCTTCATACAAACATTTGTGGATGATCTTGCGGTAGTAATTAGCGGCAAGTTTGCGAACACAGTATGTGACCGCTTGACTGCAACTCAACATGAAGTCGACAATTGGTGCCTCCGCAATGGACTCATGGTGAATGCAAGAAAGACTGGACTAGTTATATTCACTAGAAACGTCAGGTGGGCAGCTATACCCTACCCACCCTAGCGGGGACGGAAATCCAGCTGGTATAAACAGTGAAGTATTTAGGAATACATCTCGACTACAAACTAACGTGGAAGCACCATATCCAGGAATAACATCAGAAATCCAGCAGAGGGCTTTGTGCTGTAAGACTGCGATAGGTAAAACCTGAGGACTTTCACCGCAAAGGCATCATTAGATGGATACATTCATTATAAAACACCGATGCATAGGTTTGGTTGGCTAAGTATTACTGCAAGAATGAGTACCAGGCCGACTGCGGCACTAGAAGCTATCCTAAATCTACCCCCGATTCATCTGGGTATGAAACGGATAGCACCCAACAACGCATATAGACTCGATACTATTGGGTCGTTGAAGGCCGAATCGTACGTCCATCTTGAAATTCCTTGATAAACATCCAGTAGCTTTGATCCTCGTCGATCATGTCGTTCCCAGATTCGTCTTTGAAAAGACATACGTAATCACCAAAAGAGAACAATGGTCGGTAAATTGTCATGAATCGGTTCGGATTGCTGACTTAATAATTTTCTTTGATTGGTCAGTCATGGAAGACTGACCGGGGGCAGGAGTCTTCCCAAGTAAACCGCTTATGGAACTGGTCTAATGATGAGAAAAAGGACAATATTTCTGGCGGATTTACATGCCGTTTCGTTGGTATTCGAAAAATCTTTGAGGCAGAAATGGGGGGCTCGCACCATTCGAATCTTTTGCGACAGTCGGGCAGCATTACCAGCACTAAATAGGAAAGACATTTGAATTAATTAAAAGTTGCTTCTTCAATCCGCTAGTGTTATTTATTATGCCGATATTTCTAGAACCACTTGTTCCCTTCATCAGTGATTACAAGTCCGGACTTGTTAGTACAGAAGGGAACAAGTAGTTCCTGAAATATCGGTATTTGCAAGACCAACAAATAACACTAGCGGATAGAAAACGCAAGCTTTTATTATTTCAAATAATTTAATCGCTAAAAATACCTCGTAATTACACTCAGAGCAATGCCATATCAAGCGAGTTTGTATGTATGTATGTCTTCAAGCCCTGCTGAAACTTGGTCGATTGATCAAAACATTCCTGATGTGGGTACCAAGACGCTTGAACACCACTGATAAGGAGGAAGCTGACGGTCTAGCTACCAAGAGTATGAATCTCCAACGGTGGGGCCAGAGCCAATTTTTTGCATCCAGCTATCCACTGCCAAGTTTACTCTGATGATGAAATTGTAAGAAGTCACGCTGCGGAATGGAGAAATTTCAACTCTTACCGACAGGCGAAAATCCTTGTGAAAGAAGCTGGGAGTGGCATTTTTGTTGTCCATTAAGAGGTAGGACATGAAAGCCCTAGTAGGGCTTTTGACAGGACACAGCTCCTTAAACTACCAAACTATTGGAGTGTTGGTTTCAGCTATATGCAGCTAATGAGAGGAGAGGCTGCCCTGTACTTCATATGCAGCTTCCCGAATTCCTCAGAACTCAGAAGAAGACACCTTTGTGAAGTTTTCTTCAATGAGGTATGTGCGCACTCTCTCTTTCTAGACAACGTTCTCAGCTTCGCGGAAGCCTGCGAACGCAGTAGGTGGGAAGTAATTGAATTGACGATTTATGGGGATGGTACAATGCGCCTAACAAAGACCTGAGTGCTTGAAGATGCGGCCACCCCCGATATATACTGATGCGAAATATAGCTCTCCGGGAGCCAATATATCGTTATCCAGTATCTAGATCGGTACGCGGAGCCAGCAAGGAATTAAAAGAAATTACTGGAATGAGAAGGACCTCTGGAAGGTCCAGGAAAAAGTGGACTCATATCAACGACGGAGCTGTAGTTTGGAATTGCATATGTATAGCAAGGAATATTTTGATTTGGAGGTATACACGATTAGGAAATCGTGAATGGGGAATTTTTAACACAAGAGGAACACAAAACCTTTATACCCGAAAATATACCCGTGATATTCGGATGGAATTTGGATTAGACAAGTGTCGAATCCAAGCCATCCGCATCTGCATGCCGGACATACCATTGGTGACGTCCACATCCAAGCTATGACCGAGACAGACTTCCTAGGAATTTTGCATGGAAACTATGCTCAAGTTAGTGAACTGTTGCCTTAATTCCTACGACGTGTAAAGCTGATACTGAAATCGCATCTCTCAGGGAAAGAATAAAATAAGCGCATGGTATGTATTCGCTATCCCTTCACTGGATTATGCATTGGGAACATTGCCGTGGAAGAAAACCGATCTGGAAAATGAATGAATGAAAATGTACGGACTATGTCCAAATTCCAAATACATCATCCAAACTCTGCCGTGAAGGGGATAAACTTACCCCGTGATATCGGAGGTAGGGATATAGTTGACGTGGTGCCACAACATCACCGCCAAGTCGAGTGTTTTTACAGCAAAAAGCAGGCGAGCCCCTTGCATGCAGCTGTTTCTAAGGCAGACTGTGGACTAACTCCACCTAACATGAAGGATCGATCTTCCAACCATCTGAATGAAGTGAAGTCGGACCGAGAACGGATCGATGAATGGAAGTTGAACGCAACGCACGGTAAACAAGTGAATTGAGACGGAGGGATTTACGTGTGCCATTCAGGCTACTCGAGCCTAAAAAAAGTTCATCATGAAAGAACGGGTGGAGAGCGACCAGTGCAGAATATGTGGTTCGGCATTAGGCATGTTAGACCATCTCATTTCTAGCTGCACTGTAATGCACGAGTAGGCATAATACTGTATGTTAGGTCATTCATCAAAACATTGCATAGAAGCATAGGCTGTTCACGCGAACATGCTCGACTTACCGATATGAGAATCGATTTCATTCCATCTACATAATTTTACTCTGTCAATGATTTTCCTGTAATCTTCGGCAGTCGCATATCTATAAATCATTTCAGGATTTGCCACAAAGCAAAAAGCTTTATACCCGTGGCTGCTAGTCTTGAAAATGGAATTACCCTTATCTCTGTTATTGTTCAATCTGGTCTGTTCGAAACTTATACATACTTGCATTCACCTTATTAGACCTTTATGTATAGCTAATAAATGCGTCCCAACGTCCCTTCAAACTTGGGTCGCACAAACTTCAAATCACGTTAATGGCTGCAATGGAAGCATTTGCCCTTTATTGAAAAAGGTGTTGTGATTGAAAGGGAAACTTGATTGACACAATTCCAGTCCCCTGAATTACCTATTTCTGCTACTTGGAAACAACCTATTAATTGAGATAAGAATATGCGCGTGCAAAGATTCCATCTCCCAACGTCAAACGTCCAAATCCAAAAATCAAAAAGGACTTGTCACTGCCAGGACAGGTTCTTTAGACTTGTTTGCAGTTGATTTAGGTGTACAACTCTTTACATATCATATCCAGGATGTCACTCATTCAAAGAGCGCTATCACAGGCCCACTCTTCATCGCAGACGTTTTCTAGGGTATCTATTTTTCATTTACATTTTAAGGTGAGACATTCTCACCTTATATGAGACAACAGAAAGCACTTTCCTGATTCCATAAATAAAACAAGAAGATGAGCCGAAGCACCACCGTAGACAGTACGCTTCCACAATTTCCACATCCAACCGACATACCATGCATATGTAATTCCTCTACATCCTACGAGCGTATGAAGGAAAGTTACTCAGAAGTCACAGCCCGTTAGGCGCACGAAAGTATTACACATTGGAAGATGAAGTTTATATTGCTTCCTGTCATTGACTAGGAAGGCGAAAATCCTTAAAAATGCACAATGTCTTCTTCAGGTTTGCGAAAATAAATCTAACCATAAATAATTCGAGACACATTTCTTTCAGATTGAGGTCGAATCTGGAGTGTCTACATACCAAGGATGTGTGTTCATGCACAAATGTCGTATATCCTTTGTAGCACTTACTCCAGGTCGTTACATTTATCGGGAAAGGTTAACATTACTGCCAAATGTCAATTCAAATTGTGCTGGAAATTTGAGAAATTTATTATTTTCAATAATAAAATTCTGAATCAGTTGGAAGGGGAGATTTTCAAAGCAGATTTTTCAATGAAGGATTTTGCTTGGTCATGAAAGAAAGTATGTTACATGTATTAAAAATATAATATTAATTTTATCGGATGTCAGATATTATACCAAGTTTGAACTGCTATACACGAGCCTATACCTCTTCGCGTGAGCCACCCCTTTGAATGGAAAATCTCACAATCTTGCCGTCAAATTTGAGAACTAAGTGATTGATATCCGTTTTGTCATAGGGAAATAGTAAAGAAATAGGGTTGAGACAGATGAGGTATAGAGTCTGGTCTAAAGAATTACTAGTGAGGTCGAACTGAAGGTCAAGATAAGTGAGAAACTAAGACGAAGAATCATGTCGAGTCGGCTCAAGCCAAACCTAGATTTTTCATATGACTAGGCCCAAAGCTATGTAGTTCGTACTTTGCGAATTATAAAAGGGAGCGTTTAACACCTACGAGCCACTACGGTCACGCTGTTCTCAGGCAGAGGTGAGGAGCGTCTGATGAATTGCCCCCGCCCGGTAACGAACCTGTAACCATTTTTGTCCCTCTTTTGATTTTTGAACTTTCGGTGTTAAATCCCAAAAGAGGAGTCCGTGGATTATAAAGAGTGGGAGTAAGTTTCTCTCCATTTGGCCCGGTCCGACATCAAGTGGATGCGGACTTAGGACTCCTCAATTCCTAAACAAAAATTCCTAAACAAAAATTATCAAATTATCAAGAAATACATTCACACTTCGTGGTTTCCAAAGAGCACCAAAGTGGACTGAGTGTTGCTGATCATGCGCAATGATGTTGTTAATCTCCCTGGTTTCGCCAGTGACTTAACACTGGTTATCCCATCTAGAGGATGCTGAGATGTGATCATACAAAGCATTCATTATTATTAACGCTTGGTTGGAGGGCGCAGAACAGACACTAGCCGTGAAAAACGATTCTCACCGCCAAACGCCGAGAGGAAAATTACGCATCCATTTTAATTGGGAATCATGCTGGCCGTCAAATATTTAGAAGTGATACCCTATATTGATCGAATGCACCTCGGAACGGATCAGAGATCAACTATAATATTACAACTATAATATTAATCAAGTGGATCAACGCTATGCTAACGCTGAGATTTCTGTGTGCTAAAGTGGGTGTTGATCGCTACCTAACAACAGAAGCGACGTGGCTATGGTGATTATTCGTCGAGATCTTGGAACAGTGTGCAAGAATACACAACGCGCCGTTGGTTTGATTGACAGTTGGTGCCTCAGGCATGACTTCCAGTAAATCCAAATAAACCCACAAATGATATTATTTACAAAAGGGAGGAAACTGAATGGCCTTTGGCTACCAGAGATGAGGGATACAACCCTTCGACTCTCCGAAGAAGTAAAATATCTGGGAGTTATTTTAAACAAGAACCATCTTTGGAACAAACATGTAGAAGTAAAGATGAAACGAACTCTCACAACTTATGGGCTGTGTAGGCAGATCTTTGCATCCAAATGAGGACTTAGGCCTCAGGTAGTAATGTGGATATATGTTGCTATCATTAGGCTGGTAAGGTAAAATAAAGGAGTTTTCGCTCCAAACTAACCACACTGCAAAGAACTGTGCGTCTGAGTATCACCGGTGCCATAAGCACGACATCCAGCGAGCTCTAAGTGCATTACTCAATTTGCAGCCCTTGAATTTGTTTATTCAGAGCACTGTAATGAGAGCAGCTCATACACTAATTCGATTTCGCAATGCCTTACGATTCTCGGATCCCCATACATCTGTTTGGCAAAAGTTATTAAGTCACCTTAAAATATTAAGTTACCTTAAAATGAAGAGAAAACTGGGACGAACCAGAAGAAAGTGTATTTGGATATACTGACGCCTTCCACACCGAAGGCTCAAAAACAGAACAGGGCTTTGGAGCAGGAGTCTACCTATCGAATGAAAGCAAGAAGTAGGCTTTTCACTTGAGACAATAAAAAACGGGGTTTCAGGCTGAAGTGTATGAGACCTTAAAAGCGGCAAACTGGATGATTGACAAGAGGTTTAAGGGCAGGTGTATCGCAATCAGTAGTGATAAACAAGCTGGATTGTGAGCGTTAGCAATCCTTTGATCACTTCAAAAATCTTACAATCAGATGAGAGTAAACACTGAAGCATGTACACAAAGCCCTCGGTAACACCTATAAGCGGGTAACAGATGCCGCAATAACTGCAGTCAACAAAGGTCCGGGAGGTAAAGCATTGCCAAATGATTTTCACAACCACCTGAATAAAGTTATCATTGATACGGCTCCGGACGCAGAAAAAGTCGGAATCACTAATAATAATAATCGTTGGCGCAACAATCCATATTGGATCAGGGCCTTGAAGTGTGTTAGAGCACATTTCAGCTATGACCGTAACGGCACACTACAGTACACTGTAGGAAGCAATGTGGTCAGCATTGCGCTCGCCCGAGATTATTACCCTGATTTGACTCTGGTACTCATTTACAGTTGAGTCAACTGGTATCCGACGTCAAATCCCGATACAAATCCCACTGTCACCAGTGAGATTTGAACCGCGACCTTCCGTACGACAGCCTAGTGCTCTAACCACTCAGCTATCCGGACACACGGAACCACTGGTTCCGCAATAAATGCAAGCAAGCAACGGAATAGAAAAATGCTACACTTTTAAGCAGCGCGGACACGCGCAGAAACTTTTGACCAACTTCGCCGAGAAGAAAGGCAACTTGTTAGACAAAAAAGGAAACTTGGCAGAGTGAAAACGTCTGTTACGTTGAGAAGTTTAGGAAGCAACCGCACCAGGCGCAGGAGTTTGACCAACAAGTTAGCAGGACGGAGTCTTACACATCTCGACTCTTATTCCGCTGAGACTGTATGAACATATTGGTGTGATGGATTGGGTATTTTGATAAACTACTCAATAACCAGAATATTGGCTAGCTGAAGGTCTCGCCAACTGAACATGACAAAACAAATGCTCCCACCACCACCATGCAATCCATCGGTTTAAAAATCATAAGCCGCCAGGAACCGATGGAATTACGGTCGAATTGGTTAAATCTGGAGACGAACTACACAACTAGACCAAGCAGTTCGTCAACTGACACTTAGGATGTGCCACAACGAACCAAAGCCCGACGGCTGGCAACGAGGCATTCTTTGTTCCTCATATAAAAAAGGAGATATTACGCAGCGCCGCAATTATAGAGGTATCGTGGTGATGTGTATCATCTGCAAAAGATTCTCCACTATCTAGCTAGGCCGGCTAGCCCCATACGCCCAAAACATCATCACCCCATACCAAAGAGGCTTCATTCCAGGCAAATCAGCAACAAGTCAAATTTACTCTCTGCGAGAAGCGATGGAGAAACTGTTGAAATGTAGTCATCCGTTGCACCATCTTTTCATTGCCTTCAAGCCCGCCTATGATAGCATAGTCAGAGTAAAACAGTACATGGCCATGCGAGAATTTGATATCCCTATGAAATTGATAAGACTGACTAGGTTGACCCTGACGAATCTGCGGGGCCAGATGAAAGCAGCGGAATCACTCTCGAGCTTATTCGACATCAGCAACAATCTAAAACAAAGGGATGCTCTATCGTGCATCCCTTTTAGCTTGACCTTAAAAAAGTGATCCGCGATCCTGAGGTAAATGCATTAGGCACCATCCTCTCTAAGTCCACTCAACTACTGGCCTATGCTGACGATATCGACATCATGGAAAGAACAGCCCCAAATTTACAAATTGCTTCATCCAGATCGAGCAGCCAGCAATTGGGTCGCAATCTTGGCTTACACATTAATAAAGGTCTTACAAAGGAATGGACGATTCCGTACCCAACATAACGACAAAACTTGTGAGCAATACCAAGACCGTGTGGTTGGGGATAAAATCCGGTTCAAATGGTGGCGGTGAGCGGGTCACTTAGTCCGTATGGGTTAGGATGACCCAGCCTCAGAGCGATGGCGTCGGCCAGGACGCCAGAAAACTTTTAGGGATATCAATTTGGTGGACCTCGGCGCAGAACCAGGATGTCTGCAGTTCCTTATTAAGGCAGCCCTGGACGAGATAAGGGTTGTTACGCCGTTGATGATGATTATATGTGAGCAGCAGTTAGAAAATAACCATCGGTGTTGCTGGAAAGTTACAAGCCTTGTTTAAAATGTGTATCCAGCCTATGGTCGGATATTCCAACCTGACATAATATCGAACGAAAAACAGTGTCGGCGTGCCGGCCAGATACCGGTAGACACATGACTTGAAAACGGAACCTTCTAAACAGGGTAATTCAAAGGAATCTTCTAGCTAAGAATGGCCAACTAGCATGTCGCCCCAAAAATGCATGGCATAGGACAATAGAAGAGGTTGAAGCAAAGTTAAACGAACCGGTGATGATGGGATATTGGCGTGGTTAACCCACTATGCTAGATATATAGGTCAACCATATATATAGTGTGTCCTATTTTCGATCGCCAACAAACAACTGCAGACGAAGTGACTTCGGATCTTCATCTAAAATTTTAAATAATTTATACCTGTTGAGGTCACTCCTACCATCTTGGTGAAAGATAACTTGCAAGTGCTCATGATCGAAGAAACGGCTTCGTTTGGGCTCGTTGGGCGGAAGTGACGTTTCTGAGCGTTTACCTCCCACGTTATTCATTTCTTCGATTTTCAAAATAAGCTCCTTGGAAGACGAGACTAGAAACACGGAAGGGGCAATTCGAGTTGGTGGAGACTTTAACGTCTGAACCTTCGAATAGGCATGCCTCAACCAAATTCTCAAGGTAGACAGATTTTAGAGATAACCGCCTGCATAGAACTTATTGTCTTTTTATTGTATCAGTAGCACCCTGACATTCCGACGTCCTGGTTGCGAGGGCACTATCCGTGATGTAGCCTTTGCTACGGAGTCTTTAATATCGGCAGTCCAACCATGGATGGTACTATGATAGAAGATTCCAGGGCCAGTGATCATCAGTACATTTCCTTCCCAGTGCCAAACAGCTCCTCCTAATGTTCTGACGTCCAGCAAGCACCTATCGACAAGTGACAAGACCCAGGCACAGACAGAGGAACCGTAACTGAATCGATACTTCATTCAACAATGAGCCTTATCACCGTAGTATGCAACGCATCGAGTCCCACAAGGAAACTCCGTCTCGGGAAGTTTCCTACATATCGGTGGCCGGGTGAAATTGGAAATCTTCAAAGGAACTGCTTTAGACTTCAGGGGGTTCTCAGCGTGCAACAGGGCTAGACGAAGTGACGCCTAGATTCGCAGAATCAACAGGCAGAAGGCACGCTGCTGGCAGGAGCTAATCAACGACGTTTGTAAAAATCCATGGGATTTTAGGTACAAGTTTATGGACATTGAGGGACTATTTAAAAGCATAAAGGTCTCATTGGGGCGGCATTACAACGCTTGTTACGATAGTCTGCTACGACTCAAGATGCCTGATGGATCGTATCTGGTCGGATATGCGGATGACGTTGCGGCACTGGTTACCGCACGCACGGTTGGTCAAACACAACGCACACTGGCAATAGCGATGCGGCAAGTAATCAGATGGATGTTTGAACATGAATTCTTCCTAGCTCGAGAGAAAACTGAAATCGTTGTCCTGACCAAGGAGAGGGTTCCCACAGTCTCCCTTACAGGTTGGCGAAACCATAGTAATGTCGAAGTCGGTGGCGAAATACCTTAGTATCATGGCAGACATAAAGTTGACCTTCTTCGAGCAGATTCGCAACACAGCAGGCAAGGCAGGCAGCAGGCGGCGATTGCTAATGAATGTGGTTCAATCCATTCTTCTTTACAGTTCCGAAGTAAGAGCTCACTCACTCTCTCAATAGGAGGGTGTACCCTAAGCGCCTTCTGCAAGTACAAAAACGAGGAACTCTGCGAGTTGTGACTGCCTATCGTACCGTATCGGAACCAGTAGTAATTGCGTTCGCAGGAGTTATTCCGATTGCTCTCCATACTGACGAGCAAAAGTTCAGTGAGCCCTTGGGGGTTTTAATCCCACGGTCTTCTTAAGACACGGATTGATTTTGTGACCACAATCAGAGCCTCGCTGTGACAAGCAACAATGGTACCAGTCTATGCCGAGTGCATGGCTCAACATTCATAGTAGATGCAAGACCTACCTAAATCTCTACCGAACTAAGGAATACGGCACCCGTGTTGAAACGCAACATCACGCTGAGACCCGAAGGTCTCTGTTCGCTTGAACCCAACCACAACCCCCATGAAGCTCCCACTAGGGCGCCAACCGCAAACAACCGAGCTGAACGCACAGGAATTCTCCTGAAGTATGTGAGTCCAGGGGCTATCCCCGTCCCCATGGTACAAGTATACCCCTGGTAAGGTTTCGTGACTATTGCCACTTCAGATGAGTCCCCGTCCAAACTCGGGTCTGATCGCCCTGATTAGGCCTTTGGAGCATTCGCCTACTGCATCATGGCCCGCAAGCCAATGCGATACAGCGTCTCCCGGTGCCACCACTATGGCGGTTCGCGGCCACTTGGTTTTGTTTCAGCCGACAGGGTTGCCGCCCCGTTTTCCTCCCCTCCACCTCCGAGCACCGAGCGAAAGTTCATATACCTCAGCAAAGCTGAGGGAAATAAGGAAGCTGTCGCTTGTGAAAACAGCCACAAGCAACAGCTTCGTTATCACTAAACTCAGCCATTTAGTGGATGTGGCTATTTTTTAATATTACCAGCACACAATCGGTAAATCATGGTCGCCCACTGCATTTATTTCAAGGATGTGGTGGATAATACCCGCCACACATTTTTCTTCTGCAGAAGGTGGGAGTGCTATCGCCATCACCTCTCGATGGAAGGGTGTCCTGCGTCCCCAGACACCATAAAAGAAGGCAAAGGAGGAAAATGGATAGGAGAGATGCCAGGGTAGCTGAGGCTCCCTGAATCCACGGGATTTTGCTTCTATACTGAATAGGCATTGCCTAAGGTAATATGTCAAATGGTTCCGGGTTAGAGTCCTAGGCACTGCAGAGGGGTAGGGGTCTGATGGTCTTTCTGAGACAGAAATGCGACATTTTGTGCGTAAATGTATTTTACCTCCCTATCCAAAAAATAGACAACAATGCAAAACTAAGTGATCTAAAGATGGTTTCATTCGGCAATATTGACCCATTCCTCAGTCCTGAATTCAGCTAAGAAGAAGCAAGGACTCGCTCATTTCTAACATGGACCGTCCTCATAAGTTAATTATATACATGTTATCCTGAGCCAACCCAACCTCCCGCAATAAATGAAATTATTCATTTTTCAATCAGTTTTAGAACTTCATACCAAACTCCCCAATTGTTTTAGACTCGATTTGACTTCAATTTTTCACTATAAAATAAAGTTCCAACCGCAGTTTCCTGACTCCTGCCGTCCTTTTAGATATTACATTAAGATGTCAATATATACACACTCATATACATATATGGACATATCCTTCTTCTAATTTGATTTAGTCAGCAATTTCTACATTTATGGAGATTACATTCTGCTTTTTGTCAGAAAGGACAGGAAAATTCTTTTGTGTACAAACATAAAAGGATAAAATGGAATTTTCTACTTGGTTTGATATAAACCTTTCATTGGCTTAGGAATGCTACTAAGAAGACTATTCCAAGGAATTTTGCTTTTAGTTTTTCTATCCCATTGTGTTGCTGTTGCCATTTGAGGATAGAAAAGATATAAGTTCAGGACCGAAAGGGTATCGAAAAGTTTGGAGTGGAGTAATTCAATGCGGGAGAATTTGCTTGGAAATTTTACGCCAACTTTTGAGGGGAGTGTGAAAGAGTTGTTCGAACTATTTCTCTATTTTTTAGTAGGGCTACTGATTTTAAAAAAAATGCCAGGGATTTATTTTCGTGTATTTAGTTAATTTGAGATGTCTCCTGTTTGCGGAGTTCTAGTGCATACATTTTCATATCTATTGGGATCAATATATGGCATGTCCGTTAATGTAGAAATGTTGAGTAAAAGGAGAATATCAAACTAAAACTAGAAGATATCCGGACAACATGAACAAATCTTAAATATATTATGTTTCGCATTCATATTCCAAACATATTCTGATTTTATGGCACCGTTTACATTGGAAACACAAGAATATATTTTGCGGCATGCAAGCACTTGAATAAGTCCTGACTGAGTATGTCGCAGGACTAGACAAAATGAGAGGAAACCCTTATGACAAAACAATAAGAATGTTTATCATTGTCAAGAAGTTCTACTTTTTATTTCTGCTCGTGCTCGTCTTTGTTTTTCGTGATATCAAAAAAATGTAAAACAAAGTCGCAGTCATGCTCTGAATAAATGATTGCGTTCCATAGAAAACGCTGGCAAATATATTCAAATCTTGGAGGTGAACGACAATCGGATTCCTTTATTTTGGAATGAAATGCATTTACGTTATTATTGTGTATAAACATTAACAATTTAAAGAATTTGCCTTGTCAACATTTCTGTGTTGCCTAGCCAAATTGAAAATCTCCAGGCCAAACTCATCATACACTCGTTTGCCGTCATGAAAGCAACGTATCCTGGTACCTTGGATAATAGAAAACAACCGAGTACGGTCACGTCCCAAAATTTCACTCCTTACGCCGAGACTTTTTGACTTCAATTACCATAAAGAACAAAAACTCTTGGGAATCTTATTCAAATGCAATCATCAAAAGTTTTTTCTTCCTTATCTACTCGTTGCTAATACGGTCCTGGCAAAACTCCACCCGATATTAGGGACTATGCTGAAATTTCAAAATTATTCAGACTTAGTGGAAGTGGGCTTTGATCCAAATAAGTTTTTCGAAATTACCCAAATGAAAGTAATTTCTGGCAAGAAAATAAATGCGATTTTATGGCTTATTCCCTTGAATTTATAGTGAAAAGGATTATGGAGATTGTAATAAGCTTCACTATTTTCAGGAGATAATCGTCGGAAAATAATTCCAAATGGGGACTTTCCGGGATATACGGTTTTACTTGCCATTCCCATGACTGAACTATACACGACAATTATTTAGATAGCAGCACTGCCACTTTGAGAATAGAGGAAGGTCCTCGAGCCCGACTATAAATTTCCGCCCACTTAAATTTATCAAACACATTATTTTGTGGGATGGAAACTTGGTGGAGCTTTCCCGCGAACGTTGGCACTGAAACGGAATTATCCATGACGGATTTAGCACTCAACCTACGCCAGCTGCCTCAAGCTGAATAACAAAACATCCCCGTTCGAGATTGACTCAAATCCACCTGGGCAAAAGAAATTCTTCTGAAAAAGAGATACCTCAAGTGACTGCTTGCTGTACATTCCAATTGAAAAGAGCTCATTAAAATCTTAAATCGAACGCCCTATTATCAGTTCCATTAAAATTATACACCCCTGCAGAAAAAAAAAATTTCCGATCTAAACCAAAACGGAATTATTCCCTCCTTGGAACCTACTGAGATGCCATCACCATCTCCAGCTCCTTCGAAATTACTTTTAATTATATCGTAGACAGATATCTAAGTGCGGTTTTGAAAATCCTCTCGGGGTTAAGTGATTAATTAGTAGAATAAATCTTTTGTGAAATTTAAGACGACGATGATGATGATGATAGCTATAGTCTTCAGATAATGGCAATTATTCTAATGGTTGTAGTATAAGATTTTAATTGTCTACATATATTCTTGTTAATTAATTTTGCCTCTATGACAAATTTCGCAAGGAGGAAATCTTACGCTGTAACCGTTTTGGTTCGATTTTCGGTGGATGAGGTCTTTGTGTCCCAGATTAGTTTCAGGAGCTGTGATTTATCTTTTAAATGTGCGGAGCTTTAAAATGACATATAGGATAAAATCTTCCGTGCACACATGGTTTGATTTTAGCAGCAAGGACAAGTAAACCTTGGAAAATGTTGACAACTGAGTTACATTTCAATAGGGGTCAAGCACTGCACTGCAGGATAGACTGATGCGGAACATAGCTCCCTGAGGCCAACCTATCTCTCTCTAAGGATGAGTTGTCTCTCCTCTGGGACGGTGTGTGCCTTTTCAGGGGCCAAGCCTCTCGTCTACCAAGACCGTTAGTGAGTGGTGATAGTCACACCTTGTACGAGGTGACGCTACTATTAACAAAACGCTACGGATCTAGACTGGGGAGTCGAAAAACACCTCCCCCAATCCAGGGTGTCATGCGAACCGTGCCCATTGGATAGTTTGCAGTCGGGGGTAACTGACTGTATTCGAACGGAGCCTCACTGATACCTGGTCGCCTCAGTGAGTAAGTTAGACCTTACCGTGCTATGGGGGGCTATGGCACGGCGGACCTCTTAACCCCCATACTCGTGGGAATCAAATGAGTACAAAACTAGAAAAGAAAACAAAAACCAAAAAAGCCGTACCGCACCAAAACTGGTTAATCAGGCGGAGGCACGTCTCCGAATTACTGAGAGCCAGGTGACTACACCCAAGAAGGGAGAAGTTGGGACGTCAACCAGTGGATCCAAGGTGAGCATTGGTATACTGCGTGGACTACAGCCAACGAACACCACTGCTCAAAGAGCAGGGACCAGCAAAAGCACGTCTGAGATAAATATAACAGACATCAGGAAGGAGACAGGTCTCAGTGGCGCCGGGGTTAAATGGTACCTGCGCTGTCTGAGGGAAGGCCTGCAACCAGAAGAGGCCCTTAAGAAGGCTCAGGACAGACCTAAGCAATCTCCACCGGAGCCGAGAAAGCGGGGAGCAGCAGAGATCAGCCCGCATGAAGGGAATGCTCCCAAAAAATGCAGACCTGAACCCACGGGAGGAGAAAACCCGGGCACGTCAGGAGTGAAGGCAGGACCCAGGAAGCCCGGCATTAGCTATGCTAGTGCGGTCAAGGGCATTCGACTGGCCATACTGCCAAAAAGGTTTCCCGAGCAAATACTCACTCGGGAGGAACAGGAAATCATTGAGGAACTTGTCGTCAAGCAGATGATCAAGGGTTGGACGTCGAAATTGGTGTTCACCGGGATACGCTTTCGACCAGGCCTTATACTGGTGGACTGCGCGACGGTGCCTTCCGGGGTTGGGTTAGAACCATAATTCCTAGATTGCCAGATTGGGAAGGGGTGGAACTGTCAACATGTGCTGGGGATGATATACCAGGAGCCCACATGGTGACAGTTTTTCTGCCGAAGGCCGCGGCAATAGAAACGGAAGACCTTATGAGACTCCTAATTGCTCAGAATGAAGATCTCCATGCTCGACTATGGAGAGTCTTCAGAAGCAAGTTGGAGGGAAAGGGTAAACTCCTCACGATCGGGGTAGATGACCGATCCCTGGAGGGAATGAAACGTCGGAGTTATCATATCAACTACCGATTTGGTAACATACCCGTGCATGTGCACCAGGAAAAGCCAAGGAAAGAGACCTCGGAGGAGGCATCGGGTGAAAAACTTACCGAGGTCCCTGAAGAAGTCGCGGAAGCCATAGAGGCGGAAAGAACTGGATCAACCAGGGAAATAGACCTGCTGCCCAGTGACGAGCAGAAGCTGGACGACCTAGACCTAGGACTCCTAGGGCTCGGGGTGGACAGCGACGCGCAGGAAAGCGCCATGTCGGAGGAGGAGGGTGACACTCCGACAGTGGAGAAGAGCTCCAAACAATAACGAAGCCAATGGCCAGCATTAAGATAGCCCAGATAAACCTCCACCATGCGAGAGCTGCATTTGCAGTGATTGCAAGGGCAAATTCCAAGGAGAACATTGGAGTAGTGCTGGCTCAGGAGCCCTGGGTGTACCGGAGGCAGATTCACGGTCTGCAAGGAGGAGACATGCAGGTAATTTGGGACTCCTCTTGTGAAAAACCAAGAGCTTGCATAATTCTCAAACGGAATTTAAAATACATATGTCTTTCAGAGTTCTTAACCGAGGACCTTGTGGCTATGCAAGTCTCATTGGAAGCCGGGAGGAGCACTCGAGAGACAGTTGTAGCATCGGGATACTTCCCAGGACACGAGAGCCGGACTCCACCGGAACAAGTCGCAAAGCTGACGGAGCATTGCGAGGAGAAGGCGTTACCACTTCTTCTCGGCTGCGATGCCAACGCCCACCACGAAGTCTGGGGAAGCAGCGACACTAATCGTAGAGGTGAGTACCTTCTCGAATTCATTCTTAGCAATAAGTTAGAAATATACAACGTAGGAAACATTCCAACATTTGTGACCAGCACCAGACAAGAGGTACTAGATATAACTCTAGGAAATACCCTAATGAACGGGATGGTCAGGAATTGGAGGGTGTCGGATGAACCCTCAATGTCTGATCACAGGATAATCAGATTCGACATTGAGGGTAACTGGGAAATAAAAAGAATAATAAGGAATCCCAAGAGAACGGATTGGGAATCCAACATTGCCCACCTTCAAGGGGGCGGTGACATCAGGAGCGAACTGGAATTAGAAACGGTGGTGGGAAACCTCAACACAATCGTCATTGACGCATATGAGGCCAGCTGTCCGGCCAAGACAGTCAAGTCATTAAGGGATGTACCATGGTGGAACAGGAACCTAGCCAGAATGAGAACAGAGGTACGAAAACTCTTCAACCGGGCAAAACAAACCGGTGACTGGCGGAGGTATAAAAATGCACTCACTGCGTATAGCAACACGATCAGGGAAGCGAAACGGAACAGCTTTAGGGAATTCGGTGAAGGGATTGAACAGATCACAGAAGCAATCAGGCTGTACAAGGCTGTAGCCAAAGACGGGGGAATATCCTCAGTCTGCTTAAAAAAGGAAGATGGGACATTCACCGAGAATGAGGAAGACAGGGTACACCTGCTTCTCAGAACTCATTTCCCGGGGTCCTACCCCTCGACGGCAGGCGACAACAATCTGCCAGATACCCCAACAACGAATAAAACGGGAAGGAAAGAGAGCTGGAAACTAGCAAAAGAGGTATGCTCAGAAGCTAGGCTAAGATGGGCAGTGGAAACTTTTCAACCAATGAAATCTCCCGGACTAGATGGCATTTTCCCAGCACTTATCCAGAGAGGCCTAGGAATTATCTTAGAGTCTCTTCTGAGGGTGGTAAGGGGGAGTATAGCACTGGGTTACATACCAAAGGCATGGAGACGGGCAAAAGTGGTCTTTATTCCGAAAGCGGGTAAAAAGGATTCTTTTCACCCTAAATCTTTCCGCCCAATCTGCCTAACATCGTTCGTACTCAAAACGGTGGAGAAGGTCATAGATAACTATATTAGAACTAACGTTCTAAAGCGTAATCCCCTACATCACTGCCAACACGCTTACCGGGCAGGACGGTCAACTGAAACCGCTCTGTTTCAGCTGACAGAGGTACTACGGGACGCCATAGAAACAAAAGAAATTGCACTGTGCGCGTTTTTGGATATCGAAGGAGCATTCGACAACACATCGCACACAGAGATGCAGGATGCCCTGAGCTGCAAAGGAGTGGGAAATACCCTGGCACTCTGGATAGGCAAAATGCTAGAAAGCAGACAAATAGAGGTACAAACAGGTACAACTTCTATTATCATGAACACCACTCAAAGCTGTCCACAGGGTGGAGTACTATCGCCGCTGATGTGGAGTTTGGTAGTGGATGAACTCCTGCACGTGTTAACTAATACTGGAATACAAGTCCAGGGCTACGCGGACGACATTGTTCTAATCTGTAGGGGCAAATATGAAGATACCTTATGTGATAGAATCCAAACTGGATTAAGGGTTACTAGTGCCTGGTGCAGGAAGGTGGGACTGCGGATCAACCCAACCAAAACCACCATAGTACCATTCACTAGGAGGCGTAAGCTGGATCACCTGAAAGCCATAACATTACATGATATGGAGGTGAAACTAGAAACAGAGGTCAAATATTTGGGAATCACGCTAGACCAAAAATTACTCTGGAAGACACATGTCGGAAAAACTTGTCGGAAAGCCACGAGGGCTCTGATGACTTGCAGATCCATAGCAGGAAAAAATGGGGTTGCAGCCCGAAGATACTACTTTGGATATATACTGCAATAGTAAGGCGAATGATTACCTATGGCGCGGTAATCTGTTCAGAAAGAACCCAACTCAGCACACAAGCCAGGGAATTACATAAGCTCTAAAGGCTGGCTTGCGTGTGTATCACTGGGGCAATGAAGACATGCCCAACGGCATCCCTGGAGATCCTTCTGGGATTAACCCCTCTCCATCTGCACATACAGATGCAGGCAAGAAGATCAATATTCAGGATGGCCGGTAGTATGAGTGAGGCGGGGAGCTGCCTAAATCGAAGGAAGATTGATATCCTTTCTAGGCGGTATCCCGATTTACTGATACCGAGGGACAACATGACAACGAGGTTTCACTTCGATAAGAAGTTTGAAACACGTTGGAGTAACAAGGTAAACTGGGAGAGGGTGGTTGCGACATACGGCTTAAACCAGGAACTGATTACTTGGTACACTAACGGATCCCTCACAGCAGAGGGAGCGGGTGCCGGTGTCATTAGTCCAAGGAAAATGTACTTTGAGCCAATGGGCAAGTATACTAGCATATTCCAGGCGGAAATTTACGCCATAGATAAATGTGCCTCCTTTAATCTGCAAAGGAACTACAGGGGGCAGAACATAGCTATTCCCACCGATATCCAAGCAGCGATCAAGGCACTTAGGTCCAACCAGGTGAACTCTAAACTGGTATGGGAATGCCTTGAGAGACTGAATACACTCGGCTCGTCCAACAAGGTCTGGATACTTTGGGTTCCAGGCCATGCTGGGTTGGAAGGCAATGAGGCAGCGGATGAACTAGCCAAGAAGGGAGCAGGGATGCCTTTACACGGGCCAGAACCCTTCTGTGGAATCGGAAACGGTTTCATGGCTATGAATCTAAGAAACGAAGAGGAACGGTTGAGGGAACTATATTGGGCGGGCCTACTAGTGATGGAGCAGTGCAGGGTGCTTATTGGGGGATACGAACCCATGCGTACAAAGGATTGCTTAAGCCTCACGAAAAAGAACCTCCGAATCATAGTGGGAATTCTCACTGGTCATTGTCGGCTGAACTATCACCTAGGGAAGCTAGGGATATCTACGGACACTGCCTGCAGGTTCTGTGAGGAGGAGGACGAAACCTCTATGCACGTCCTGGGACAGTGTCCGGCACTTGCGCAAAATAGGTCGATACATCTGGGAGAACACTTAATACCAGATGCAAAGCTGAAACTTCTGGAAGTGGGGAACATACTAAAGTTCCTAAGGGGTATAGGCCTGCTTGAGATACTATGATCAACAGGTACACTATAACCAGTAAAAGGGGGACAATAGTTCTTCAAGGACGCGGTGCGACTTTCCCTTACCAGAATAATAATAATAATAATACATTTCAATATATGTTATGTGTCGTCGTTTCTACTTATTATCCTTTGAGTGAAAACAAGGACTTAATTTGGTTTTTACCCCCAAATGAACAGATCAATTAAAATTTTATATAAAGAAAAATACGATGAATCTGCTTAAAAAGTTGATGGTTGCTTGGCCAATTATTATCCTTTTTTCATTGGAACTGTTGAATATGAAACATTTTGAAGCGTAAATTATAAGGAACTTTTATTCAAACGGTTTGTGACTGATAGGAGTCAGACTTAGCTCAAAAGCATTCAGATCGTGGTGACCCATTATCCACAACCCCACCATCTAATATCCGGGATTCATTTATATACCACAAGATTTCGATTAGTAAATGTTAGGCCCTCTGCCTCACACATCACCTTGTCGTGGTGGGAAATCCTGAACAATTACACTAAGGGTGTCCAAAAACATGAATATGGAAACTATGGATTGGAATTCTCCAAGTGGTAAAAAATGACAGACTTGGAATCCACCCACAATCATGAACAATCAAGTCACGACCAAGGTACGAATTTTGGAGACCTCACCAAATTCATGTCCTCTTACGGAGAAATCTGTAGTATCTGTAGAATGTTTTCCAACTCAATGAAGAGCTTGCATTTAGTACCTACGGAGCAGCTACTGAGCCGGACAAACTCGCGCAGGCAACCACCTTAACAAAACTAGCCGCTAGTGCTCTCCATTTGGAACGAAGATCACGCAAGCAGTCAAGAGCCGTTCCTCGAAATAGCCGCACAAGTAGTAGGTTGTCAGAAACATCAACAGGTACCGAACTATGCTTGTACCAACGAAGGTGCAGGGAAAAGGCCACAAAATCTAGCAACCCTTACAGCTCTGCAATGCATAAAAACTAAACCTGTCATTGGCCCTGGCGACGGCAACCCGAAACACAACACCACGTCGCTTTTCCGTACACGACACCTTGAGCAGTCGCAACTATTTAACTGATAAAGGTTCTGTATTGGTTCTACCTGTATCCAAGTACCATCGACCAACGCCTCAAAATGCCCGAAGCAAATTCACCGTCGATCCACACATATGTCTACAGGCAAGCAGACCTAAGCTGCAGACTTCGATTAATTTATTCGTTGCGTTTTATCATATTATAACATCCGTTAACAATCCCATCTTAGGCGCAGACTTTCTCTCCTGCAATGTTTTGTTAGTGGATCTGCAGGTCCGTCTATCAGGTCCGGCATTGTTCGCACAGTTTGTTGCAAACCCCACGGAACTTGTATACGGGGAGAACCTGAGACTCCCCAGAACTGTTTTTCTGTGTGATTCAGCCTAAATTCAACCGGCCTGTACATCGTGAGCCAGATCTTGTGCAAGGCTTACACCACTTTATCATCAACATCAGAGGCACGCCCCCCTTGATATCTCACCGGAAAACTTTTTTGTGGTATACAAATACTCCCGATGAAAGCGTGAGCGACGCGTCCTGTTCGACTTCCCGAGTTGAGGGAGCTACCCCTCAGACTTTTGCTGAAACCCCCTGGAGGTTAAGTGCTGCGGAGACCGCTTTAACAAAATCTACCCCTTCATGAATTTGCCTGCAGCAGAGTACTGGAGCGGCGCGCACTCAAAGCGCCTGGTCCAGCGAGAAAAAGTTTCGTTGGATCTAGCGTTGAGGCTACGCCTCTGGATCTGACCACCAGACTTTCCTTGTCAAGTCCAGCAGTCAACCGAAGCGGTCACAGTTAAAAGGAATCCTACCAAAAGTATTTCAGTTAGGCTAAATTGTCTTTCTTTGATATTGGTAAAAAAGGAAATTTCTTTTGATTATCCTTGAACAAACCAGCACAACTTCGCCAGTATATTTTTTTGGAGAAAATAAACTGAAATCTATTTTAACTTGGGAAGAACTGTCTTATGTCGGGAGTTTTACATAAGAAAAGTTAGTATAGTGATCTCCCCAATTATTGATCTTTACAGTTATTGATTTTTACATTGGTGACACCGACATCGGAAGCACGCGTGGTGAAGATTACTTTTGTGCGACCTGACGATCCCCGATACGGTTCCTCCCTCTATATAAGCAGCCTCTGTTAACCGAAAAAGAACGAGAAGTGGAGAAGGAGAACAACGACTGCAGTGATTTCGGCAGCTCATATTTGGCCAGCAGAAATTTAACAACGCGGCGGGCGGAGACGGAGCATCGCAACGACGCACACGTACTATTTAAACAGAAAATGTCAGCAGTGCAGCCACAGTGAACGCCTGGCTAGCAGAACCAAGGTCCCATCCGCATCCTGAGTGGATTTTATGTTGTAGTCACGTTGGCATTGCGGAAAACCTCGCTACCACTTCGAATTTCAAACGACAAAGTTCCCGCCACTGCTGCATTTAATCTAATTAGTTTGTAGTGTACTGTACTACAAGCTATCGCAATAATATTGCCATGCACTGTAAGCTATCAAATCATAAACATTCATTCCAACCCGCGTCATCATCAAAATAATAAATTACGTAATCGAGTAAACAAAACTTTACAAGATATCATTCCAAGGTACTTGAACTCGACACGACCTAGAAATATATATACTAAAAGCGCCAGTGTGAATAAATCACATGCATTGCATTTCTTCCATGCATTTCTAGCTCGAACAAAATGTGTGCATATGGATATGAGTAATGCATTAATGAATTAATAGTAAGTGCAGTGTTCGAAGTAATTTGGTGTTGAATTACTTTCGAACCAATATTGTTGTTGGTAGATTTAGGATTCTTTTAGGTTTAAGAAATTGTATAAAAGAGAATCAAAAGAAGAAATAAACGTTCTTATTGATTCTAACTTTGGGCAGTTTACTTTCTGCATGCCGTATCCTCGCGGCAAAGTTTAGATATTAAGATCATTTTAGTAACCACGGCAAGTGTTCAGGGATGAACATATTGCCATTCTATCTGCGGTCTCACCGCTTTGTTGGGTAAGGAACGTTAGATTCCTTTTGTTCCCTTTTTGCATTCGAACTCTTTTGCTAGCTCCCTGCCATCATCTGAGGATAACTCAGACGGCTCCATCAACAACTTCACTACCCTACAACCTTTAACATTACAAGCCGATCCGATCATCAAACCTTTATTATTACAGAGGTAACGCGCGAGGAAATCAGTCGATTTTGCATTTTTGCCAATTTTTACGACCCGGGGGTCGTGTAAATTTTCAATTTTCCTCGATTTTCGTGAGTCCCTCTTGGCGTCGTTTTTCCGCTATATTTCGCGTTTCCGACATGGTAGAGAGAAAATTCTTGCATTTCCTGAATCTGGGCCGCCTCCCCGTTCGAACGAGGTATCGCGCGAGGAAATCCGTCGATTTTGCATTTTTGCCAATTTTTACGACCCGGGGGTCGTGGAAACTTTCAATTTTCCTCGATTTTCCTGAGTCCCTCGGGCCGTCGTTTTTCCGCTATATCTCGCGTTTCCGACATCGTAGAGTGAAAATTCTTGCATTTCCTGAATCTGGGCCGCCTCCCCGTTCGAACGAGGTATCGCGCGAGGAAATCCGCCGATTTTGCATTTTTGCCAATTTTTACGACCCGGGGGTCGTGGAAATTTTCAATTTTCCTCGATTTTCGTGAGTCCCTCGGGCCGTCGTTTTTCCGCTATATCTCGCGTTTCCGACATCGTGGAGTGAAAATTCTTGCATTTCCTGAATCTGGACCGCCTCCCCGTTCGAACGAGGTATCGCGCGAGGAAATCCGTCGATTTTGCATTTTTGCCAATTTTTACGACCCGGGGGTCGTGGAAATTTCCACTTTTCCTCGATTTTCGTGAGTCCCTCGGACCGTCGTTTTTCCGCTATATCTCGCGTTTCCGACATCGTAGAGTGAAAATTCTTGCATTTCCTGAATCTGGGCCGCCTCCCCGTTCGAACGAGGTATCGCGCGAGGAAATCCGTCGATTTTGCATTTTTGCCAATTTTTACGACCCGGGGGTCGTGTAAATTTTCAATTTTCCTCGATTTTCGTGAGTCCCTCGGGCCGTCGTTTTTCCGCTATATCTCGCGTTTCCGACATCGCAGAGTGAAAATTCTTGCATTTCCTGAATCTGGGCCGCCTCCCCGTTCGAACGAGGTATCGCGCGAGGAAATCCGTCGATTTTGCATTTTTGCCAATTTGTACGACCCGGGGGTCGTGTAAATTTCCACTTTTCCTCGATTTTCGTGAGTCCCTCGGGCCGTCGTTTTTCCGCTATATCTCGCGTTTCCGACATCGTAGAGTGAAAATTCTTGCATTTCCTGAATCTGGGCCGCCTCCCCGTTCGAACGAGGTATCGCGCGAGGAAATCCGTCGATTTTGCATTTTTGCCAATTTTTACGACCCGGGGGTCGTGTAAATTTTCAATTTTCCTCGATTTTCGTGAGCCCATCGATATTGCATTTTTGCCAATTTTTACGACCCGGGGGTCGTGGAAATTTTCAATTTTCGTCGATTATCGTGAGTCCCTCGGGCCGTCGTTTTTCCGCTATATCTCGCGTTTCCGACATCGTAGAGTGAAAATTCTTGCATTTCCTGAATCTGGGCCGCCTCCCCGTTCGAACGAGGTATCGCGCGAGGAAATCCGTCGATTTTGCATTTTTGCCAATTTTTACGACCCGGGGGTCGTGGAAATTTCCACTTTTCCTCGATTTTCGTGAGTCCCTCGGACCGTCGTTTTTCCGCTATATCTCGCGTTTCCGACATCGTAGAGTGAAAATTCTTGCATTTCCTGAATCTGGGCCGCCTCCCCGTTCGAACGAGGTATCGCGCGAGGAAATCCGTCGATTTTGCATTTTTGCCAATTTTTACGACCCGGGGGTCGTGGAAACTTTCAATTTTCCTCGATTTTCCTGAGTCCCTCGGGCCGTCGTTTTTCCGCTATATCTCGCGTTTCCGACATCGTAGAGTGAAAATTCTTGCATTTCCTGAATCTGGGCCGCCTCCCCGTTCGAACGAGGTATCGCGCGAGGAAATCCGTCGATTTTGCATTTTTGCCAATTTTTACGACCCGGGGGTCGTGGAAATTTCCACTTTTCCTCGATTTTCGTGAGTCCCTCGGACCGTCGTTTTTCCGCTATATCTCGCGTTTCCGACATCGTAGAGTGAAAATTCTTGCATTTCCTGAATCTGGGCCGCCTCCCCGTTCGAACGAGGTATCGCGCGAGGAAATCCGTCGATTTTGCATTTTTGCCAATTTGTACGACCCGGGGGTCGTGTAAATTTCCACTTTCCCTCGATTTTCGTGAGTCCCTCGGGCCGTCGTTTTTCCGCTATATCTCGCGTTTCCGACATCGTAGAGTGAAAATTCTTGCATTTCCTGAATCTGGGCCGCCTCCCCGTTCGAACGAGGTATCGCGCGAGGAAATCCGTCGATTTTGCATTTTTGCCAATTTTTACGACCCGGGGGTCGTTAAAATTTTCAATTTTCGTCGATTATCGTGAGTCCCTCGGGCCGTCGTTTTTCCGCTATATCTCGCGTTTCCGACATCGTAGAGTGAAAATTCTTGCATTTCCTGAATCTGGGCCGCCTCCCCGTTCGAACGAGGTATCGCGCGAGGAAATCCGTCGATTTTGCATTTTTGCCAATTTTTACGACCCGGGGGTCGTGAAAATTTTCAATTTTCCTCGATTTTCGTGAGTCCCTCGGGCCGTCGTTTTTCCGCTATATCTCGCGTTTCCGACATCGTAGAGTGAAAATTCTTGCATTTCCTGAATCTGGGCCGCCTCCCGTTCGAACGAGGTATCGCGCGAGGAAATCCGTCGATATTGCATTTTTGCCAATTTTTACGACCCGGGGGTCGTGGAAATTTTCAATTTTCGTCGATTATCGTGAGTCCCTCGGGCCGTCGTTTTTCCGCTATATCTCGCGTTTCCGACATCGTAGAGTGAAAATTCTTGCATTTCCTGAATCTGGGCCGCCTCCCCGTTCGAACGAGGTATCGCGCGAGGAAATCCGTCGATTTTGCATTTTTGCCAATTTTTACGACCCGGGGGTCGTGTAAATTTTCAATTTTCCTCGATTTTCGTGAGCCCATCGGGCCGTCGTTTTTCCGCTATATCTCGCGTTTCCGACATCGTAGAGTGAAAATTCTTGCATTTCCTGAATCTGGGCCGCCTCCCCGTTCGAACGAGGTATCGCGCGAGGAAATCCGTCGATTTTGCATTTTTGCCAATTTTTACGACCCGGGGGTCGTGAAAATTTTCAATTTTCCTCGATTTTCGTGAGTCCCTCGGGCCGTCGTTTTTCCGCTATATCTCGCGTTTCCGACATCGTGGAGTGAAAATTCTTGCATTTCCTAAATCTGGAATGCCTCCCCGTTCGAACGAGGTATCGCGCGAGGAAATCCGTCGATTTTGCTTTTTTGCCAATTTTTACGACCCGGGGGTCGTGGAAATTTTCAATTTTCCTCGATTTTTGTGAGTCCCTCGGGCCGTCGTTTTTCCGCTATATCTCGCGTTTCCGACATCGTAGAGTGAAAATTCTTGCATTTCCTGAATCTGGGCCGCCTCCCCGTTCGAACGAGGTATCGCGCGAGGAAATCCGTCGATTTTGCATTTTTGCCAATTTTTACGACCCGGGGGTCGTGGAAACTTTCAATTTTCCTCGATTTTCCTGAGTCCCTCGGGCCGTCGTTTTTCCGCTATATCTCGCGTTTCCGACATCGTAGAGTGAAAATTCTTGCATTTCGCGCGAGGAAATCCGTCGATTTTGCATTTTTGCCAATTTTTACGACCCGGGGGTCGTGGAAATTTTCAATTTTCCTCGATTTTCGTGAGTCCCTCGGGCCGTCGTTTTTCCGCTATATCTCGCGTTTCCGACATCGTGGAGTGAAAATTCTTGCATTTCCTGAATCTGCACCGCCTCCCCGTTCGAACGAGGTATCGCGCGAGGAAATCCGTCGATTTTGCATTTTTGCCAATTTTTACGACCCGGGGGTCGTGGAAATTTCCACTTTTCCTCGATTTTCGTGAGTCCCTCGGGCCGTCCGTTTTTCCGCTATATCTCACGTTTCCGACATCGTAGAGTGAAAATTCTTGCATTTCCTGAATCTGGGCCGCCTCCCCGTTCGAACGAGGTATCGCGCGAGGAAATCCGTCGTGGAAATTTCCACTTTTCCTCGATTTTCGTGAGTCCCTCGGGCCGTTCGTTTTTCCGCTATATCTCGCGTTTCCGACATCGTAGAGTGAAAATTCTTGCATTTCCTGAATCTGGGCCGCCTCCCCGTTCGAACGAGGTATCGCGCGAGGAAATCCGTCGATTTTGCATTTTTGCCAATTTTTACGACCCGGGGGTCGTGGAAACTTTCAATTTTCCTCGATTTTCCTGAGTCCCTCGGGCCGTCGTTTTTCCGCTATATCTCGCGTTTCCGACATCGTAGAGTGAAAATTCTTGCATTTCCTGAATCTGGGCCGCCTCCCGTTCGAACGAGGTATCGCGCGAGGAAATCCGTCGATATTGCATTTTTGCCAATTTTTACGACCCGGGGGTCGTGGAAATTTTCAATTTTCGTCGATTTTCGTGAGTCCCTCGGGCCGTCGTTTTTCCGCTATATCTCGCGTTTCCGACATCGTAGAGTGAAAATTCTTGCATTTCCTGAATCTGGGCCGCCTCCCCGTTCGAACGAGGTATCGCGCGAGGAAATCCGTCGATTTTGCATTTTTGCCAATTTTTACGACCCGGGGGTCGTGTAAATTTTCAATTTTCCTCGATTTTCGTGAGCCCATCGGGCCGTCGTTTTTCCGCTATATCTCGCGTTTCCGACATCGTAGAGTGAAAATTCTTGCATTTCCTGAATCTGGGCCGCCTCCCCGTTCGAACGAGGTATCGCGCGAGGAAATCCGTCGATTTTGCATTTTTGCCAATTTTTACGACCCGGGGGTCGTGAAAATTTTCAATTTTCCTCGATTTTCGTGAGTCCCTCGGGCCGTCGTTTTTCCGCTATATCTCGCGTTTCCGACATCGTGGAGTGAAAATTCTTGCATTTCCAAAATCTGGACCGCCTCCCCGTTCGAACGAGGTATCGCGCGAGGAAATCCGTCGATTTTGCTTTTTTGCCAATTTTTACGACCCGGGGGTCGTGGAAATTTTCAATTTTCCTCGATTTTCGTGAGTCCCTCGGGCCGTCGTTTTTCCGCTATATCTCGCGTTTCCGACATCGTAGAGTGAAAATTCTTGCATTTCCTGAATCTGGGCCGCCTCCCCGTTCGAACGAGGTATCGCGCGAGGAAATCCGTCGTGGAAATTTCCACTTTTCCTCGATTTTCGTGAGTCCCTCGGGCCGTCCGTTTTTTCCGCTATATCTCGCGTTTCCGACATCGTAGAGTGAAAATTCTTGCATTTCCTGAATCTGGGCCGCCTCCCCGTTCGAACGAGGTATCGCGCGAGGAAATCCGTCGATTTTGCATTTTTGCCAATTTTTACGACCCGGGGGTCGTGGAAACTTTCAATTTTCCTCGATTTTCCTGAGTCCCTCGGGCCGTCGTTTTTCCGCTATATCTCGCGTTTCCGACATCGTAGAGTGAAAATTCTTGCATTTCCTGAATCTGGGCCGCCTCCCGTTCGAACGAGGTATCGCGCGAGGAAATCCGTCGATATTGCATTTTTGCCAATTTTTACGACCCGGGGGTCGTGGAAATTTTCAATTTTCGTCGATTTTCGTGAGTCCCTCGGGCCGTCGTTTTTCCGCTATATCTCGCGTTTCCGACATCGTAGAGTGAAAATTCTTGCATTTCCTGAATCTGGGCCGCCTCCCCGTTCGAACGAGGTATCGCGCGAGGAAATCCGTCGATTTTGCATTTTTGCCAATTTTTACGACCGTGGAAATTTTCAATTTTCGTCGATTTTCGTGAGTCCCTCGGGCCGTCGTTTTTCCGCTATATCTCGCGTTTCCGACATCGTGGAGTGAAAATTCTTGCATTTCCTGAATCTGCACCGCCTCCCCGTTCGAACGAGGTATCGCGCGAGGAAATCCGTCGATTTTGCATTTTTGCCAATTTTTACGACCCGGGGGTCGTGGAAATTTCCACTTTTCCTCGATTTTCGTGAGTCCCTCGGGCCGTCGTTTTTCCGCTATATCTCGCGTTTCCGACATCGTAGAGTGAAAATTCTTGCATTTCCTGAATCTGGGCCGCCTCCCCGTTCGAACGAGGTATCGCGCGAGGAAATCCGTCGATTTTGCATTTTTGCCAATTTTTACGACCCGGGGGTCGTGAAAATTTTCAATTTTCCTCGATTTTCGTGAGTCCCTCGGGCCGTCGTTTTTCCGCTATATCTCGCGTTTCCGACATCGTGGAGTGAAAATTCTTGCATTTCCTAAATCTGGACCGCCTCCCCGTTCGAACGAGGTATCGCGCGAGGAAATCCGTCGATTTTGCATTTTTGCCAATTTTTACGACCCGGGGGTCGTGGAAACTTTCAATTTTCCTCGATTTTCCTGAGTCCCTCGGGCCGTCGTTTTTCCGCTATATCTCGCGTTTCCGACATCGTAGAGTGAAAATTCTTGCATTTCCTGAATCTGGGCCGCCTCCCCGTTCGAACGAGGTATCGCGCGAGGAAATCCGTCGATTTTGCATTTTTGCCAATTTTTACGACCCGGGGGTCGTGTAAATTTTCAATTTTCCTCGATTTTCGTGAGCCCATCGGGCCGTCGTTTTTCCGCTATATCTCGCGTTTCCGACATCGTAGAGTGAAAATTCTTGCATTTCCTGAATCTGGGCCGCCTCCCCGTTCGAACGAGGTATCGCGCGAGGAAATCCGTCGATTTTGCATTTTTGCCAATTTTTACGACCCGGGGGTCGTGAAAATTTTCAATTTTCCTCGATTTTCGTGAGTCCCTCGGGCCGTCGTTTTTCCGCTATATCTCGCGTTTCCGACATCGTAGAGTGAAAATTCTTGCATTTCCTAAATCTGGACCGCCTCCCCGTTCGAAAGAGGTATCGCGCGAGGAAATCCGTCGATTTTGCATTTTTGCCAATTTTTACGACCCGGGGGTCGTGAAAATTTTCAATTTTCCTCGATTTTCGTGAGTCCCTCGGGCCGTCGTTTTTCCGCTATATCTCGCGTTTCCGACATCGTGGAGTGAAAATTCTTGCATTTCCTAAATCTGGACCGCCTCCCCGTTCGAACGAGGTATCGCGCGAGGAAATCCGTCGATTTTGCTTTTTTGCCAATTTTTACGACCCGGGGGTCGTGGAAATTTTCAATTTTCCTCGATTTTCGTGAGTCCCTCGGGCCGTCGTTTTTCCGCTATATCTCGCGTTTCCGACATCGTAGAGTGAAAATTCTTGCATTTCCTGAATCTGGGCCGCCTCCCCGTTCGAACGAGGTATTGCGCGAGGAAATCCGTCGATTTTGCATTTTTGCCAATTTTTACGACCCGGGGGTCGTGGAAACTTTCAATTTTCCTCGATTTTCCTGAGTCCCTCGGGCCGTCGTTTTTCCGCTATATCTCGCGTTTCCGACATCGTGGAGTGAAAATTCTTGCATTTCCCGAATCTGGACCGCCTCCCCGTTCGAACGAGGTATCGCGCGAGGAAATCCGTCGATTTTGCTTTTTTGCCAATTTTTACGACCCGGGGGTCGTGGAAATTTTCAATTTTCCTCGATTTTCGTGAGTCCCTCGGGCCGTCGTTTTTCCGCTATATCTCGCGTTTCCGACATCGTAGAGTGAAAATTCTTGCATTTCCTGAATCTGGGCCGCCTCCCCGTTCGAACGAGGTATCGCGCGAGGAAATCCGTCGTGGAAATTTCCACTTTTCCTCGATTTTCGTGAGTCCCTCGGGCCGTCCGTTTTTCCGCTATATCTCGCGTTTCCGACATCGTAGAGTGAAAATTCTTGCATTTCCTGAATCTGGGCCGCCTCCCCGTTCGAACGAGGTATCGCGCGAGGAAATCCGTCGATTTTGCATTTTTGCCAATTTTTACGACCCGGGGGTCGTGGAAACTTTCAATTTTCCTCGATTTTCGTGAGTCCCTCGGGCCGTCGTTTTTCCGCTATATCTCGCGTTTCCGACATCGTAGAGTGAAAATTCTTGCATTTCCTGAATCTGGGCCGCCTCCCGTTCGAACGAGGTATCGCGCGAGGAAATCCGTCGATATTGCATTTTTGCCAATTTTTACGACCCGGGGGTCGTGGAAATTTTCAATTTTCGTCGATTTTCGTGAATCCCTCGGGCCGTCGTTTTTCCGCTATATCTCGCGTTTCCGACATCGTAGAGTGAAAATTCTTGCATTTCCTGAATGTGGGCCGCCTCCCCGTTCGAACGAGGTATCGCGCGAGGAAATCCGTCGATTTTGCATTTTTGCCAATTTTTACGACCCGGGGGTCGTGAAAATTTTCAATTTTCCTCGATTTTCGTGAGTCCCTCGGGCCGTCGTTTTTCCGCTATATCTCGCGTTTCCGACATCGTGGAGTGAAAATTCTTGCATTTCCTAAATCTGGGCCGCCTCCCCGTTCGAACGAGGTATCGCGCGAGGAAATCCGTCGATTTTGCATTTTTGCCAATTTTTACGACCCGGGGGTCGTGGAAATTTTCAATTTTCCTCGATTTTCGTGAGTCCCTCGGGCCGTCGTTTTTCCGCTATATCTCGCGTTTCCGACATCGCAGAGTGAAAATTCTTGCATTTCCTGAATCTGGGCCGCCTCCCCGTTCGAACGAGGTATCGCGCGAGGAAATCCGTCGATTTTGCATTTTTGCCAATTTTTACGACCCGGGGGTCGTGGAAACTTTCAATTTTCCTCGATTTTCGTGAGTCCCTCGGGCCGTCGTTTTTCCGCTATATCTCGCGTTTCCGACATCGTAGAGTGAAAATTCTTGCATTTCCTGAATCTGGGCCGCCTCCCGTTCGAACGAGGTATCGCGCGAGGAAATCCGTCGATATTGCATTTTTGCCAATTTTTACGACCCGGGGGTCGTGGAAATTTTCAATTTTCGTCGATTTTCGTGAGTCCCTCGGGCCGTCGTTTTTCCGCTATATCTCGCGTTTCCGACATCGTAGAGTGAAAATTCTTGCATTTCCTGAATCTGGGCCGCCTCCCCGTTCGAACGAGGTATCGCGCGAGGAAATCCGTCGATTTTGCATTTTTGCCAATTTTTACGACCCGGGGGTCGTGTAAATTTTCAATTTTCCTCGATTTTCGTGAGCCCATCGGGCCGTCGTTTTTCCGCTATATCTCGCGTTTCCGACATCGTAGAGTGAAAATTCTTGCATTTCCTGAATCTGGGCCGCCTCCCCGTTCGAACGAGGTATCGCGCGAGGAAATCCGTCGATTTTGCATTTTTGCCAATTTTTACGACCCGGGGGTCGTGAAAATTTTCAATTTTCCTCGATTTTCGTGAGTCCCTCGGGCCGTCGTTTTTCCGCTATATCTCGCGTTTCCGACATCGTGGAGTGAAAATTCTTGCATTTCCTAAATCTGGACCGCCTCCCCGTTCGAACGAGGTATCGCGCGAGGAAATCCGTCGATTTTGCTTTTTTGCCAATTTTTACGACCCGGGGGTCGTGGAAATTTTCAATTTTCCTCGATTTTCGTGAGTCCCTCGGGCCGTCGTTTTTCCGCTATATCTCGCGTTTCCGACATCGTAGAGTGAAAATTCTTGCATTTCCTGAATCTGGGCCGCCTCCCCGTTCGAACGAGGTATCGCGCGAGGAAATCTGTCGATTTTGCATTTTTGCCAATTTTTACGACCCGGGGGTCGTGGAAACTTTCAATTTTCCTCGATTTTCCTGAGTCCCTCGGGCCGTCGTTTTTCCGCTATATCTCGCGTTTCCGACATCGTAGAGTGAAAATTCTTGCATTTCCTGAATCTGGGCCGCCTCCCCGTTCGAACGAGGTATCGCGCGAGGAAATCCGTCGATTTTGCATTTTTGCCAATTTTTACGACCCGGGGGTCGTGGAAACTTTCAATTTTCCTCGATTTTCCTGAGTCCCTCGGGCCGTCGTTTTTCCGCTATATCTCGCGTTTCCGACACCGTGGAGTGAAAATTCTTGCATTTCCTGAATCTGGACCGCCTCCCCGTTCGAACGAGGTATCGCGCGAGGAAATCCGTCGATTTTGCATTTTTGCCAATTTTTACGACCCGGGGGTCGTGGAAATTTCCACTTTTCCTCGATTTTCGTGAGTCCCTCGGGCCGTCGTTTTTCCGCTATATCTCGCGTTTCCGACATCGTAGAGTGAAAATTCTTGCATTTCCTGAATCTGGGCCGCCTCCCCGTTCGAACGAGGTATCGCGCGAGGAAGTCCGTCGATTTTGCATTTTTGCCAATTTTTACGACCCGGGGGTCGTGGAAATTTTCAATTTTCCTCGATTTTCGTGAGTCCATCGGGCCGTCGTTTTTCCGCTATATCTCGCGTTTCCGACATCGTGGAGTGAAAATTCTTGCATTTCCTGAATCTGCACCGCCTCCCCGTTCGAACGAGGTATCGCGCGAGGAAATCCGTCGATTTTGCATTTTTGCCAATTTTTACGACCCGGGGGTCGTGGAAATTTCCACTTTTCCTCGATTTTCGTGAGTCCCTCGGACCGTCGTTTTTCCGCTATATCTCGCGTTTCCGACATCGTAGAGTGAAAATTCTTGCATTTCCTGAATCTGGGCCGCCTCCCCGTTCGAACGAGGTATCGCGCGAGGAAATCCGTCGATTTGGCATTTTTGCCAATTTTTACGACCCGGGGGTCGTGAAAATTTTCAATTTTCCTCGATTTTCGTGAGTCCCTCGGGCCGTCGTTTTTCCGCTATATCTCGCGTTTCCGACATCGTGGAGTGAAAATTCTTGCATTTCCTAAATCTGGACCGCCTCCCCGTTCGAACGAGGTATCGCGCGAGGAAATCCGTCGATTTTGCATTTTTGCCAATTTTTACGACCCGGGGGTCGTGGAAACTTTCAATTTTCCTCGATTTTCCTGAGTCCCTCGGGCCGTCGTTTTTCCGCTATATCTCGCGTTTCCGACATCGTAGAGTGAAAATTCTTGCATTTCCTGAATCTGGGCCGCCTCCCCGTTCGAACGAGGTATCGCGCGAGGAAATCCGTCGATTTTGCATTTTTGCCAATTTTTACGACCCGGGGGTCGTGGAAACTTTCAATTTTCCTCGATTTTCCTGAGTCCCTCGGGCCGTCGTTTTTCCGCTATATCTCGCGTTTCCGACATCGTAGAGTGAAAATTCTTGCATTTCCTGAATCTGGGCCGCCTCCCCGTTCGAACGAGGTATCGCGCGAGGAAATCCGTCGATTTTGCCTTTTTGCCAATTTTTACGACCCGGGGGTCGTGGAAATTTTCAATTTTCCTCGATTTTCGTGAGTCCCTCGGGCCGTCGTTTTTCCGCTATATCTCGCGTTTCCGACATCGTGGAGTGAAAATTCTTGCATTTCCGAATCTGGACCGCCTCCCCGTTCGAACGAGGTATCGCGCGAGGAAATCCGTCGATTTTGCATTTTTGCCAATTTGTACGACCCGGGGGTCGTGTAAATTTCCACTTTTCCTCGATTTTCGTGAGTCCCTCGGGCCGTCGTTTTTCCGCTATATCTCGCGTTTCCGACATCGTAGAGTGAAAATTCTTGCATTTCCTGAATCTGGGCCGCCTCCCCGTTCGAACGAGGTATCGCGCGAGGAAATCCGTCGATTTTGCATTTTTGCCAATTTTTACGACCCGGGGGTCGTGGAAATTTTCAATTTTCGTCGATTATCGTGAGTCCCTCGGGCCGTCGTTTTTCCGCTATATCTCGCGTTTCCGACATCGTAGAGTGAAAATTCTTGCATTTCCTGAATCTGGGCCGCCTCCCCGTTCGAACGAGGTATCGCGCGAGGAAATCCGTCGATTTTGCATTTTTGCCAATTTTTACGACCCGGGGGTCGTGGAAACTTTCAATTTTCCTCGATTTTCCTGAGTCCCTCGGGCCGTCGTTTTTCCGCTATATCTCGCGTTTCCGACATCGTAGAGTGAAAATTCTTGCATTTCCTGAATCTTGGCCGCCTCCCGTTCGAACGAGGTATCGCGCGAGGAAATCCGTCGATTTTGCATTTTTGCCAATTTTTACGACCCGGGGGTCGTGGAAATTTTCAATTTTCGTCGATTATCGTGAGTCCCTCGGGCCGTCGTTTTTCCGCTATATCTCGCGTTTCCGACATCGTAGAGTGAAAATTCTTGCATTTCCTGAATCTGGGCCGCCTCCCCGTTCGAACGAGGTATCGCGCGAGGAAATCCGTCGATTTTGCATTTTTGCCAATTTTTACGACCCGGGGGTCGTGTAAATTTTCAATTTTCCTCGATTTTCGTGAGCCCATCGGGCCGTCGTTTTTCCGCTATATCTCGCGTTTCCGACATCGTAGAGTGAAAATTCTTGCATTTCCTGAATCTGGGCCGCCTCCCCGTTCGAACGAGGTATCGCGCGAGGAAATCCGTCGATTTTGCATTTTTGCCAATTTTTACGACCCGGGGGTCGTGAAAATTTTCAATTTTCCTCGATTTTCGTGAGTCCCTCGGGCCGTCGTTTTTCCGCTATATCTCGCGTTTCCGACATCGTGGAGTGAAAATTCTTGCATTTCCTAAATCTGGACCGCCTCCCCGTTCGAACGAGGTATCGCGCGAGGAAATCCGTCGATTTTGCTTTTTTGCCAATTTTTACGACCCGGGGGTCGTGGAAATTTTCAATTTTCCTCGATTTTCGTGAGTCCCTCGGGCCGTCGTTTTTCCGCTATATCTCGCGTTTCCGACATCGTAGAGTGAAAATTCTTGCATTTCCTGAATCTGGGCCGCCTCCCCGTTCGAACGAGGTATCGCGCTAGGAAATCCGTCGATTTTGCATTTTTGCCAATTTTTACGACCCGGGGGTCGTGGAAACTTTCAATTTTCCTCGATTTTCCTGAGTCCCTCGGGCCGTCGTTTTTCCGCTATATCTCGCGTTTCCGACATGGTAGAGTGAAAATTCTTGCATTTCCTGAATCTGGGCCGCCTCCCCGTTCGAACGAGGTATCGCGCGAGGAAATCCGTCGATTTTGCATTTTTGCCAATTTTTACGACCCGGGGGTCGTGGAAATTTTCAATTTTCCTCGATTTTCGTGAGTCCCTCGGGCCGTCGTTTTTCCGCTATATCTCGCGTTTCCGACATCGTGGAGTGAAAATTCTTGCATTTCCTGAATCTGCACCGCCTCCCCGTTCGAACGAGGTATCGCGCGAGGAAATCCGTCGATTTTGCATTTTTGCCAATTTTTACGACCCGGGGGTCGTGGAAATTTCCACTTTTCCTCGATTTTCGTGAGTCCCTCGGGCCGTCGTTTTTCCGCTATATCTCGCGTTTCCGACATCGTAGAGTGAAAATTCTTGCATTTCCTGAATCTGGGCCGCCTCCCCGTTCGAACGAGGTATCGCGCGAGGAAATCCGTCGATTTTGCATTTTTGCCAATTTTTACGACCCGGGGGTCGTGGAAACTTTCAATTTTCCTCGATTTTCCTGAGTCCCTCGGGCCGTCGTTTTTCCGCTATATCTCGCGTTTCCAACATCGTAGAGTGAAAATTCTTGCATTTCCTGAATCTGGGCCGCCTCCCCGTTCGAACGAGGTATCGCGCGAGGAAATCCGTCGATTTTGCATTTTTGCCAATTTTTACGACCCGGGGGTCGTGGAAACTTTCAATTTTCCTCGATTTTCGTGAGTCCCTCGGGCCGTCGTTTTTCCGCTATATCTCGCGTTTCCGACATCGTGGAGTGAAAATTCTTGCATTTCCTGAATCTGGACCGCCTCCCCGTTCGAACGAGGTATCGCGCGAGGAAATCCGTCGATTTTGCATTTTTGCCAATTTTTACGACCCGGGGGTCGTGGAAATTTTCAATTTTCCTCGATTTTCCTGAGTCCCTCGGGCCGTCGTTTTTCCGCTATATCTCGCGTTTCCGACATCGTAGAGTGAAAATTCTTGCATTTCCTGAATCTGGGCCGCCTCCCCGTTCGAACGAGGTATCGCGCGAGGAAATCCGTCGATTTTGCATTTTTGCCAATTTTTACGACCCGGGGGTCGTGGAAACTTTCAATTTTCCTCGATTTTCCTGAGTCCCTCGGGCCGTCGTTTTTCCGCTATATCTCGCGTTTCCAACATCGTAGAGTGAAAATTCTTGCATTTCCTGAATCTGGGCCGCCTCCCCGTTCGAACGAGGTATCGCGCGAGGAAATCCGTCGATTTTGCATTTTTGCCAATTTTTACGACCCGGGGGTCGTGGAAATTTTCAATTTTCCTCGATTTTCGTGAGTCCCTCGGGCCGTCGTTTTTCCGCTATATCTCGCGTTTCCGACATGATAGAGTGAAAATTCTTGCATTTCCTGAATCTGGACCGCCTCCCCGTTCGAACGAGGTATCGCGCGAGGAAATCCGTCGATTTTGCATTTTTGCCAATTTTTACGACCCGGGGGTCGAGAAAATTTTCAATTTTCCTCGATTTTCGTGAGTCCCTCGGGCCGTCGTTTTTCCGCTATATCTCGGGTTCCGACATCGTGGAGTGAAAATTCTTGCATTTCCTAAATCTGGACCGCCTCCCCGTTCGAACGAGGTATCGCGCGCGGAAATCCGTCGATTTTGCATTTTTGCCAATTTTTACGACCCGGGGGTCGTGGAAATTTCCACTTTTCCTCGATTTTCGTGAGTCCCTCGGGCCGTCGTTTTTCCGCTATATCTCGCGTTTCCGACATCGTAGAGTGAAAATTCTTGCATTTCCTGAATCTGGTCCGCCTCCCCGTTCGAACGAGGTATCGCGCGAGGAAATCCGTCGATTTTGCATTTTTGCCAATTTTTACGACCCGGGGGTCGTGTAAATTTTCAATTTTCCTCGATTTTCGTGAGTCCCTCGGGCCGTCGTTTTTTCCGCTATATCTCGCGTTTCCGACATCGTAGAGTGAAAATTCTTGCATTTCCTGAATCTGGGCCGCCTCCCCGTTCGAACGAGGTATCGCGCGAGGAAATCCGTCGATTTTGCATTTTTGCCAATTTTTACGACCCGGGGGTCGTGGAAACTTTCAATTTTCCTCGATTTTCCTGAGTCCCTCGGGCCGTCGTTTTTCCGCTATATCTTGCGTTTCCGACATCGTAGAGTGAAAATTCTTGCATTTCCTGAATCTGGGCCGCCTCCCCGTTCGAACGAGATATCGCGCGAGGAAATCCGTCGATTTTGCATTTTTGCCAATTTTTACGACCCGGGGGTCGTGTAAATTTTCACTTTTCCTCGATTTTCGTGAGCCATCGGGCCGTCGTTTTTCCGCTATATCTCGCGTTTCCGACATCGTGGAGTGAAAATTCTTGCATTTCCTGAATCTGGGCCGCCTCCCCGTTCGAACGAGGTATCGCGCGAGGAAGTCCGTCGATATTGCATTTTTGCCAATTTTTACGACCCGGGGGTCGTGGAAACTTTCAATTTTCCTCGATTTTCCTGAGTCCCTCGGGCCGTCGTTTTTCCGCTATATCTCGCGTTTCCGACATCGTAGAGTGAAAATTCTTGCATTTCCTGAATCTGGGCCGCCTCCCCCGTTCGAACGAGGTATCGCGCGAGGAAATCCGTCGATTTTGCATTTTTGCCAATTTTTACGACCGTGGAAATTTTCAATTTTCGTCGATTTTCGTGAGTCCCTCGGGCCGTCGTTTTTCCGCTATATCTCGCGTTTCCGACATCGTGGAGTGAAAATTCTTGCATTTCCCGAATCTGGACCGCCTCCCCGTTCGAACGAGGTATCGCGAGAGGAAATCCGTCGATTTTGCATTTTTGCCAATTTTTACGACCCGGGGGTCGTGGAAATTTCCACTTTTCCTCGATTTTCGTGAGTCCCTCGGACCGTCGTTTTTCCGCTATATCTCGCGTTTCCGACATCGTAGAGTGAAAATTCTTGCATTTCCTGAATCTGGGCCGCCTCCCCGTTCGAACGAGGTATCGCGCGAGGAAATCCGTCGATTTTGCATTTTTGCCAATTTTTACGACCCGGGGGTCGTGGAAATTTTCAATTTTCCTCGATTTTCGTGAGTCCCTCGGGCCGTCGTTTTTCCGCTATATCTCGCGTTTCCGACATCGCAGAGTGAAAATTCTTGCATTTCCTGAATCTGGGCCGCCTCCCCGTTCGAACGAGGTATCGCGCGAGGAAATCCGTCGATTTTGCATTTTTGCCAATTTGTACGACCCGGGGGTCGTGTAAATTTCCACTTTTCCTCGATTTTCGTGAGTCGCTCGGGCCGTCGTTTTTCCGCTATATCTCGCGTTTCCGACATCGTAGAGTGAAAATTCTTGCATTTCCTGAATCTGGGCCGCCTCCCCGTTCGAACGAGGTATCGCGCGAGGAAATCCGTCGATTTTGCATTTTTGCCAATTTTTACGACCCGGGGGTCGTGGAAACTTTCAATTTTCCTCGATTTTCCTGAGTCCCTCGGGCCGTCGTTTTTCCGCTATATCTCGCGTTTCCGACATCGTAGAGTGAAAATTCTTGCATTTCCTGAATCTGGGCCGCCTCCCGTTCGAACGAGGTATCGCGCGAGGAAATCCGTCGATATTGCATTTTTGCCAATTTTTACGACCCGGGGGTCGTGGAAATTTTCAATTTTCGTCGATTATCGTGAGTCCCTCGGGCCGTCGTTTTTTCCGCTATATCTCGCGTTTCCGACATGATAGAGTGAAAATTCTTGCATTTCCTGAATCTGGGCCGCCTCCCCGTTCGAACGAGGTATCGCGCGAGGAAATCCGTCGATTTTGCATTTTTGCCAATTTTTACGACCCGGGGGTCGTGTAAATTTTCAATTTTCCTCGATTTTCGTGAGCCCATCGGGCCGTCGTTTTTCCGCTATATCTCGCGTTTCCGACATCGTAGAGTGAAAATTCTTGCATTTCCTGAATCTGGGCCGCCTCCCCGTTCGAACGAGGTATCGCGCGAGGAAATCCGTCGATTTTGCATTTTTGCCAATTTTTACGACCCGGGGGTCGTGAAAATTTTCAATTTTCCTCGATTTTCGTGAGTCCCTCGGGCCGTCGTTTTTCCGCTATATCTCGCGTTTCCGACATCGTGGAGTGAAAATTCTTGCATTTCCTAAATCTGGACCGCCTCCCCGTTCGAACGAGGTATCGCGCGAGGAAATCCGTCGATTTTGCTTTTTTGCCAATTTTTACGACCCGGGGGTCGTGGAAATTTTCAATTTTCCTCGATTTTCGTGAGTCCCTCGGGCCGTCGTTTTTCCGCTATATCTCGCGTTTCCGACATCGTAGAGTGAAAATTCTTGCATTTCCTGAATCTGGGCCGCCTCCCCGTTCGAACGAGGTATCGCGCGAGGAAATCCGTCGATTTTGCATTTTTGCCAATTTTTACGACCCGGGGGTCGTGGAAACTTTCAATTTTCCTCGATTTTCCTGAGTCCCTCGGGCCGTAGTTTTTCCGCTATATCTCGCGTTTCCGACATCGTAGAGTGAAAATTCTTGCATTTCCTGAATCTGGGCCGCCTCCCCGTTCGAACGAGGTATCGCGCGAGGAAATCCGTCGATTTTGCATTTTTGCCAATTTTTACGACCCGGGGGTCGTGGAAATTTTCAATTTTCCTCGATTTTCGTGAGTCCCTCGGGCCGTCGTTTTTCCGCTATATCTCGCGTTTCCGACATCGTGGAGTGAAAATTCTTGCATTTCCTGAATCTGGACCGCCTCCCCGTTCGAACGAGGTATCGCGCGAGGAAATCCGTCGATTTTGCATTTTTGCCAATTTTTACGACCCGGGGGTCGTGGAAATTTCCACTTTTCCTCGATTTTCGTGAGTCCCTCGGGCCGTCGTTTTTCCGCTATATCTCGCGTTTCCGACATCGTAGAGTGAAAATTCTTGCATTTCCTGAATCTGGGCCGCCTCCCCGTTCGAACGAGGTATCGCGCGAGGAAATCCGTCGATTTTGCATTTTTGCCAATTTTTACGACCCGGGGGTCGTGGAAATTTTAATTTTCCTCGATTTTCCTGAGTCCCTCGGGCCGTCGTTTTTCCGCTATATCTCGCGTTTCCGACATCGTAGAGTGAAAATTCTTGCATTTCCTGAATCTGGGCCGCCTCCCCGTTCGAACGAGGTATCGCGCGAGGAAATCCGTCGATTTTGCATTTTTGCCAATTTTTACGACCCGGGGGTCGTGGAAACTTTCAATTTTCCTCGATTTCCTGAGTCCCTCGGGCCGTCGTTTTTCCGCTATATCTCGCGTTTCCGACATCGTAGAGTGAAAATTCTTGCATTTCCTGAATCTGGGCCGCCTCCCCGTTCGAACGAGGTATCGCGCGAGGAAATCCGTCGATTTTGCATTTTTGCCAATTTTTACGACCCGGGGGTCGTGGAAATTTTCAATTTTCCTCGATTTTCGTGAGTCCCTCGGGCCGTCGTTTTTCCGCTATATCTCGCGTTTCCGACATCGTGGAGTGAAAATTCTTGCATTTCCTGAATCTGGACCGCCTCCCCGTTCGAACGAGGTATCGCGCGAGGAAATCCGTCGATTTTGCTTTTTTTGCCAATTTTTACGACCCGGGGGTCGTGTAAATTTTCAATTTTCCTCGATTTTCCTGAGTCCCTCGGGCCGTCGTTTTTCCGCTATATCTCGCGTTTCCGACATCGTAGAGTGAAAATTCTTGCATTTCCTGAATCTGAGCCGCCTCCCCGTTCGAACGAGGTATCGCGCGAGGAAATCCGTCGATTTTGCATTTTTGCCAATTTTTACGACCCGGGGGTCGTGGAAACTTTCAATTTTCCTCGATTTTCCTGAGTCCCTCGGGCCGTCGTTTTTCCGCTATATCTCGCGTTTCCGACATCGTGGAGTGAAAATTCTTGCATTTCCTGAATCTGGACCGCCTCCCCGTTCGAACGAGGTATCGCGCGAGGAAATCCGTCGATTTTGCATTTTTGCCAATTTTTACGACCCGGGGGTCGTGGAAATTTCCACTTTTCCTCGATTTTCGTGAGTCCCTCGGGCCGTCGTTTTTCCGCTATATCTCGCGTTTCCGACATCGTGGAGTGAAAATTCTTGCATTTCCTGAATCTGGGCCGCCTCCCCGTTCGAACGAGGTATCGCGCGAGGAAGTCCGTCGATATTGCATTTTTGCCAATTTTTACGACCCGGGGGTCGTGGGAATTTCCACTTTTCCTCGATTTTCCTGAGTCCCTCGGGCCGTCGTTTTTCCGCTATATCTCGCGTTTCCGACATCGTGGAGTGAAAATTCTTGCATTTCCTGAATCTGGGCCGCCTCCCCGTTCGAACGAGGTATCGCGCGAGGAAATCCGTCGATTTTGCATTTTTGCCAATTTTTACGACCCGGGGGTCGTGTAAATTTTCAATTTTCCTCGATTTTCCTGAGTCCCTCGGGCCGTCGTTTTTCCGCTATATCTCGCGTTTCCGACATCGTAGAGTGAAAATTCTTGCATTTCCTGAATCTGGGCCGCCTCCCCGTTCGAACGAGGTATCGCGCGAGGAAATCCGTCGATTTTGCATTTTTGCCAATTTTTACGACCCGGGGGTCGTGGAAACTTTCAATTTTCCTCGATTTTCCTGAGTCCCTCGGGCCGTCGTTTTTCCGCTATATCTCGCGTTTCCGACATCGTAGAGTGAAAATTCTTGCATTTCCTGAATCTGGGCCGCCTCCCCCGTTCGAACGAGATATCGCGCGAGGAAATCCGTCGATTTTGCATTTTTGCCAATTTTTACGACCCGGGGGTCGTGTAAATTTTCAATTTTCCTCGATTTTCGTGAGCCCATCGGGCCGTCGTTTTTCCGCTATATCTCGCGTTTCCGACATCGTAGAGTGAAAATTCTTACATTTCCTGAATCTGGGCCGCCTCCCCGTTCGAACGAGGTATCGCGCGAGGAAATCCGTCGATTTTGCATTTTTGCCAATTTTTACGACCCGGGGGTCGTGGAAATTTTCAATTTTCCTCGATTTTCGTGAGTCCCTCGGGCCGTCGTTTTTCCGCTATATCTCGCGTTTCCGACATCGTGGAGTGAAAATCCTTGCATTTCCTGAATCTGGGCCGCCTCCCCGTTCGAACGAGGTATCGCGCGAGGAAATCCGTCGATTTTGCATTTTTGCCAATTTTTACGACCCGGGGGTCGTGGAAATTTCCACTTTTCCTCGATTTTCGTGAGTCCCTCGGGCCGTCGTTTTTCCGCTATATCTCGCGTTTCCGACATCGTAGAGTGAAAATTCTTGCATTTCCTGAATCTGGGCCGCCTCCCCGTTCGAACGAGGTATCGCGCGAGGAAGTCCGTCGATATTGCATTTTTGCCAATTTTTACGACCCGGGGGTCGTGGAAATTTTCAATTTTCCTCGATTTTCGTGAGTCCCTCGGGCCGTCGTTTTTCCGCTATATCTCGCGTTTCCGACATCGTAGAGTGAAAATTCTTGCATTTCCTGAATCTGGGCCGCCTCCCCGTTCGAACGAGGTATCGCGCGAGGAAATCCGCCGATTTTGCATTTTTGCCAATTTTGACGACCCGGGGGTCGTGTAAATTTCCACTTTTCCTCGATTTTCGTGAGTCACTCGGGCCGTCGTTTTTCCGCTATATCTCGCGTTTCCGACATCGTAGAGTGAAAATTCTTGCATTTCCTGAATCTGGGCCGCCTCTCCGTTCGAACGAGGTATCGCGCGAGGAAATCCGTCGATATTGCATTTTTGCCAATTTTTACGACCCGGGGGTCGTGGAAATTTTCAATTTTCGTCGATTATCGTGAGTCCCTCGGGCCGTCGTTTTTCCGCTATATCTCGCGTTTCCGACATCGTAGAGTGAAAATTCTTGCATTTCCTGAATCTGGGCCGCCTCCCCGTTCGAACGAGGTATCGCGCGAGGAAATCCGTCGATTTTGCATTTTTGCCAATTTTTACGACCCGGGGGTCGTGGAAACTTTCAATTTTCCTCGATTTTCCTGAGTCCCTCGGGCCGTCGTTTTTCCGCTATATCTCGCGTTTCCGACATCGTAGAGTGAAAATTCTTGCATTTCCTGAATCTGGGCCGCCTCCCCGTTCGAACGAGATATCGCGCGAGGAAATCCGTCGATTTTGCATTTTTGCCAATTTTTACGACCCGGGGGTCGTGTAAATTTTCAATTTTCCTCGATTTTCGTGAGCCCATCGGGCCGTCGTTTTTTCCGCTATATCTCGCGTTTCCGACATCGTAGAGTGAAAATTCTTACATTTCCTGAATCTGGGCCGCCTCCCCGTTCGAACGAGGTATCGCGCGAGGAAATCCGTCGATTTTGCATTTTTGCCAATTTTTACGACCCGGGGGTCGTGGAAATTTTCAATTTTCCTCGATTTTCGTGAGTCCCTCGGGCCGTCGTTTTTTCCGCTATATCTCGCGTTTCCGACATCGTGGAGTGAAAATCCTTGCATTTCCTGAATCTGGGCCGCCTCCCCGTTCGAACGAGGTATCGCGCGAGGAAATCCGTCGATTTTGCATTTTTGCCAATTTTTACGACCCGGGGGTCGTGGAAATTTCCACTTTTCCTCGATTTTCGTGAGTCCCTCGGGCCGTCGTTTTTCCGCTATATCTCGCGTTTCCGACATCGTAGAGTGAAAATTCTTGCATTTCCTGAATCTGGGCCGCCTCCCCGTTCGAACGAGGTATCGCGCGAGGAAGTCCGTCGATATTGCATTTTTGCCAATTTTTACGACCCGGGGGTCGTGGAAATTTTCAATTTTCCTCGATTTTCGTGAGTCCCTCGGGCCGTCGTTTTTCCGCTATATCTCGCGTTTCCGACATCGTAGAGTGAAAATTCTTGCATTTCCTGAATCTGGGCCGCCTCCCCGTTCGAACGAGGTATCGCGCGAGGAAATCCGCCGATTTTGCATTTTTGCCAATTTTGACGACCCGGGGGTCGTGTAAATTTCCACTTTTCCTCGATTTTCGTGAGTCACTCGGGCCGTCGTTTTTCCGCTATATCTCGCGTTTCCGACATCGTAGAGTGAAAATTCTTGCATTTCCTGAATCTGGGCCGCCTCTCCGTTCGAACGAGGTATCGCGCGAGGAAATCCGTCGATATTGCATTTTTGCCAATTTTTACGACCCGGGGGTCGTGGAAATTTTCAATTTTCGTCGATTATCGTGAGTCCCTCGGGCCGTCGTTTTTCCGCTATATCTCGCGTTTCCGACATCGTAGAGTGAAAATTCTTGCATTTCCTGAATCTGGGCCGCCTCCCCGTTCGAACGAGGTATCGCGCGAGGAAATCCGTCGATTTTGCATTTTTGCCAATTTTTACGACCCGGGGGTCGTGGAAACTTTCAATTTTCCTCGATTTTCCTGAGTCCCTCGGGCCGTCGTTTTTCCGCTATATCTCGCGTTTCCGACATCGTAGAGTGAAAATTCTTGCATTTCCTGAATCTGGGCCGCCTCCCCGTTCGAACGAGGTATCGCGCGAGGAAATCCGTCGATTTTGCATTTTTGCCAATTTTTACGACCCGGGGGTCGTGGAAATTTTCAATTTTCCTCGATTTTCGTGAGTCCCTCGGGCCGTCGTTTTTCCGCTATATCTCGCGTTTCCGACATCGTGGAGTGAAAATTCTTGCATTTCCTGAATCTGGGCCGCCTCCCCGTTCGAACGAGGTATCGCGCGAGGAAATCCGTCGATTTTGCTTTTTTGCCAATTTTTACGACCCGGGGGTCGTGTAAATTTTCAATTTTCCTCGATTTTCGTGAGTCCCTCGGGCCGTCGTTTTTCCGCTATATCTCGCGTTTCCGACATCGTAGAGTGAAAATTCTTGCATTTCCTGAATCTGGGCCGCCTCCCCGTTCGAACGAGGTATCGCGCGAGGAAATCCGTCGATTTTGCATTTTTGCCAATTTTTACGACCCGGGGGTCGTGTAAATTTTCAATTTTCCTCGATTTTCGTGAGTCCATCGGGCCGTCGTTTTTCTGCTATATCTCGCGTTTCCGACACGGTAGAGTGAAAATTCTTGCATTTCCTGAATCTGGGCCGCCTCCCCGTTCGAACGAGGTATCGCGCGAGGAAATCCGTCGATTTTGCATTTTTGCCAATTTTTACGACCCGGGGGTCGTGTAAATTTTCAATTTTCCTCGATTTTCGTGAGCCCATCGGGCCGTCGTTTTTCCGCTATATCTCGCGTTTCCGACATCGTAGAGTGAAAATTCTTGCATTTCCTGAATCTGGGCCGCTTCCCCGTTCGAACGAGGTATCGCGCGAGGAAATCCGTCGATTTTGCAGTTTTCCCAATTTTTACGACCCGGGGGTCGTGGAAATTTTCAATTTTCCTCGATTTTCGTGAGTCCCTCGGGCCGTCGTTTTTCCGCTATATCTCGCGTTTCCGACATCGTGGAGTGAAAATTCTTGCATTTCCTAAATCTGGACCGCCTCCCCGTTCGAACGAGGTATCGCGCGAGGAAATCCGTCGATTTTGCTTTTTTGCCAATTTTTACGACCCGGGGGTCGTGTAAATTTTCAATTTTCCTCGATTTTCGTGAGTCCCTCGGGCCGTCGTTTTTCCGCTATATCTCGCGTTTCCGACATCGTAGAGTGAAAATTCTTGCATTTCCTGAATCTGGGCCGCCTCCCCGTTCGAACGAGGTATCGCGCGAGGAAATCCGTCGATTTTGCATTTTTGTCAATTTTTACGACCCGGGGGTCGTGGAAATTTTCAATTTTCCTCGATTTTCGTGAGTCCCTCGGGCCGTCGTTTTTCCGCTATATCTCGCGTTTCCGACATCGTAGAGTGAAAATTCTTGCATTTCCTGAATCTGGGCCGCCTCCCCGTTCGAACGAGGTATCGCGCGAAGAAATCCGTCGATTTTGCATTTTTGCCAATTTTTACGACCCGGGGGTCGTGGAAATTTTCAATTTTCCTCGATTTTCGTGAGTCCCTCGGGCCGTCGTTTTTCCGCTATATCTCGCGTTTCCGACATCGTAGAGTGAAAATTCTTGCATTTCCTGAATCTGGGCCGCCTCCCCGTTCGAACGAGGTATCGCGCGAGGAAATCCGTCGATACTGCATTTTTGCCAATTTTTACGACCCGGGGGTCGTGTAAATTTTCAATTTTCCTCGATTTTTGTGAGTCCCTCGGGCCGTCGTTTTTCCGCTATATCTCGCGTTTCCGACATCGTAGAGTGAAAATTCTTGCATTTCCTGAATCTGGGCCGCCTCCCCGTTCGAACGAGGTATCGCGCGAGGAAATCCGTCGATTTTGCATTTTTGCCAATTTTTACGACCCGGGGGTCGTGGAAATTTTCAATTTTCCTCGATTTTCGTGAGTCCCTCGGGCCGTCGTTTTTCCGCTATATCTCGCGTTTCCGACATCGTGGAGTGAAAATTCTTGCATTTCCTGAATCTGGACCGCCTCCCCGTTCGAACGAGGTATCGCGCGAGGAAATCCGTCGATTTTGCTTTTTTGCCAATTTTTACGACCCGGGGGTCGTGTAAATTTTCAATTTTCCTCGATTTTCGTGAGTCCCTCGGGCCGTCGTTTTTCCGCTATATCTCGCGTTTCCGACATCGTAGAGTGAAAATTCTTGCATTTCCTGAATCTGGGCCGCCTCCCCGTTCGAACGAGGTATCGCGCGAGGAAATCCGTCGATTTTGCATTTTTGCCAATTTTACGACCCGGGGGTCGTGTAAATTTTCAATTTTCCTCGATTTTCGTGAGTCCATCGGGCCGTCGTTTTTCTGCTATATCTCGCGTTTCCGACACGGTAGAGTGAAAATTCTTGCATTTCCTGAATCTGGGCCGCCTCCCCGTTCGAACGAGGTATCGCGCGAGGAAATCCGTCGATTTTGCATTTTTGCCAATTTTTACGACCCGGGGGTCGTGGAAATTTTTAATTTTCCTCGATTTTCGTGAGTCCCTCGGGCCGTCGTTTTTCCGCTATATCTCGCGTTTCCGACATCGTAGAGTGAAAATTCTTGCATTTCCTGAATCTGGGCGGCCTCCCCGTTCGAACGAGGTATCGCGCGAGGAAGTCCGTCGATATTGCATTTTTGCCAATTTTTACGACCCGGGGGTCGTGGAAATTTTCAATTTTCCTCGATTTTCGTGAGTCCCTCGGGCCGTCGTTTTTCCGCTATATCTCGCGTTTCCGACATCGTAGAGTGAAAATTCTTGCATTTCCTGAATCTGGGCCGCCTCCCCGTTCGAACGAGGTATCGCGCGAGGAAATCCGTCGATTTTGCATTTTTGCCAATTTTTACGACCCGGGGGTCGTGGAAATTTTCAATTTTCCTCGATTTTCGTGAGTCCCTCGGGCCGTCGTTTTTCCGCTATATCTCGCGTTTCCGACATCGTAGAGTGAAAATTCTTGCATTTCCTGAATCTGGGCCGCCTCCCCGTTCGAACGAGGTATCGCGCGAGGAAATCCGTCGATATTGCATTTTTGCCAATTTTTACGACCCGGGGGTCGTGGAAATTTTCAATTTTCGTCGATTATCGTGAGTCCCTCGGGCCGTCGTTTTTCCGCTATATCTCGCGTTTCCGACATCGTAGAGTGAAAATTCTTGCATTTCCTGAATCTGGGCCGCCTCCCCGTTCGAACGAGGTATCGCGCGAGGAAATCCGTCGATTTTGCATTTTTGCCAATTTTTACGACCCGGGGGTCGTGTAAATTTTCAATTTTCCTCGATTTTTGTGAGTCCCTCGGGCCGTCGTTTTTCCGCTATATCTCGCGTTTCCGACATCGTAGAGTGAAAATTCTTGCATTTCCTGAATCTGGGCCGCCTCCCCGTTCGAACGAGCCATCGCGCGAGGAAATCCGTCGATATTGCATTTTTGCCAATTTTTACGACCCGGGGGTCGTGTAAATTTTCAATTTTCCTCGATTTTCGTGAGACCCTCGGGGCGCCGTTTTTCCGCTATATCTCGCGTTTCCGACATGGTAGAGTGAAAATTCTTGCATTTCCTGAATCTGGGCCGCCTCCCCGTTCGAACGAGGTATCGCGCGAGGAAATCCGTCGATTTTGCATTTTTGCCAATTTTTACGACCCGGGGGTCGTGGAAATTTTCAATTTTCCTCGATTTTCGTGAGTCCCTCGGGCCGTCGTTTTTCCGCTATATCTCGCGTTTCCGACATCGTAGAGTGAAAATTCTTGCATTTCCTGAATCTGGGCCGCCTCCCCGTTCGAACGAGGTATCGCGCGAGGAAATCCGTCGATTTTGCATTTTTGCCAATTTTTACGACCCGGGGGTCGTGGAAATTTTCAATTTTCCTCGATTTTCGTGAGTCCCTCGGGCCGTCGTTTTTCCGCTATATCTCGCGTTTCCGACATCGTAGAGTGAAAATTCTTGCATTTCCTGAATCTGGGCCGCCTCCCCGTTCGAACGAGGTATCGCGCGAGGAAATCCGTCGATTTTGCATTTTTGCCAATTTTTACGACCCGGGGGTCGTGGAAATTTTCAATTTTCCTCGATTATCGTGAGTCCCTCGGGCCGTCGTTTTTCCGCTATATCTCGCGTTTCCGACATCGTGGAGTGAAAATTCTTGCATTTCCTAAATCTGGACCGCCTCCCCGTTCGAACGAGGTATCGCGCGAGGAAATCCGTCGATTTTGCATTTTTGCCAATTTTTACGACCCGGGGGTCGTGGAAATTTTCAATTTTCCTCGATTTTCGTGAGTCCCTCGGGCCGTCGTTTTTTCCGCTATATCTCGCGTTTCCGACATCGTAGAGTGAAAATTCTTGCATTTCCTGAATCTGGGCGGCCTCCCCGTTCGAACGAGGTATCGCGCGAGGAAGTCCGTCGATATTGCATTTCTGCCAATTTTTACGACCCGCGGGTCGTGGAAATTTTCAATTTTCCTCGATTTTCGTGAGTCCCTCGGGCCGTCGTTTTTCCGCTATATCTCGCGTTTCCGACATCGTAGAGTGAAAATTCTTGCATTTCCTGAATCTGGGCCGCCTCCCCGTTCGAACGAGGTATCGCGCGAGGAAATCCGTCGATATTGCATTTTTGCCAATTTTTACGACCCGGGGGTCGTGTAAATTTTCAATTTTCCTCGATTTTCGTGAGACCCTCGGGGCGCCGTTTTTCCGCTATATCTCGCGTTTCCGACATGGTAGAGTGAAAATTCTTGCATTTCCTGAATCTGGGCCGCCTCCCCGTTCGAACGAGGTATCGCGCGAGGAAATCCGTCGATTTTGCATTTTTGCCAATTTTTACGACCCGGGGGTCGTGGAAATTTTCAATTTTCCTCGATTTTCGTGAGTCCCTCGGGCCGTCGTTTTTCCGCTATATCTCGCGTTTCCGACATCGTAGAGTGAAAATTCTTGCATTTCCTGAATCTGGGCCGCCTCCCCGTTCGAACGAGGTATCGCGCGAGGAAATCCGTCGATTTTGCATTTTTGCCAATTTTTACGACCCGGGGGTCGTGGAAATTTTCAATTTTCCTCGATTTTCGTGAGTCCCTCGGGCCGTCGTTTTTCCGCTATATCTCGCGTTTCCGACATCGTAGAGTGAAAATTCTTGCATTTCCTGAATCTGGGCGGCCTCCCCGTTCGAACGAGGTATCGCGCGAGGAAGTCCGTCGATATTGCATTTCTGCCAATTTTTACGACCCGCGGGTCGTGGAAATTTTCAATTTTCCTCGATTTTCGTGAGTCCCTCGGGCCGTCGTTTTTCCGCTATATCTCGCGTTTCCGACATCGTAGAGTGAAAATTCTTGCATTTCCTGAATCTGGGCCGCCTCCCCGTTCGAACGAGGTATCGCGCGAGGAAACCCGTCGATTTTGCATTTTTGCCAATTTTTATGACCCGGGGGTCGTGGAAATTTTCAATTTTCCTCGATTATCGTGAGTCCCTCGGGCCGTCGTTTTTCCGCTATATCTCGCGTTTCCGACATCGTGGAGTGAAAATTCTTGCATTTCCTGAATCTGGGCCGCCTCCCCGTTCGAACGAGGTATCGCGCGAGGAAACCCGTCGATTTTGCATTTCTGCCAATTTTTACGACCCGCGGGTCGTGGAAATTTTCAATTTTCCTCGATTTTCGTGAGTCCCTCGGGCCGTCGTTTTTTCCGCTATATCTCGCGTTTCCGACATCGTAGAGTGAAAATTCTTGCATTTCCTGAATCTGGGCCGCCTCCCCGTTCGAACGAGGTATCGCGCGAGGAAATCCGTCGATTTTGCTTTTTTGCCAATTTTTACGACCCGGGGGTCGTGGAAATTTTCAATTTTCCTCGATTTTCGTGAGTCCCTCGGGCCGTCGTTTTTCCGCTATATCTCGCGTTTCCGACATCGTAGAGTGAAAATTCTTGCATTTCCTGAATCTGGGCCGCCTCCCCGTTCGAACGAGGTATCGCGCGAGGAAATCCGTCGATATTGCATTTTTGCCAATTTTTACGACCCGGGGGTCGTGTAAATTTTCAATTTTCCTCGATTTTCGTGAGACCCTCGGGGCGCCGTTTTTCCGCTATATCTCGCGTTTCCGACATGGTAGAGTGAAAATTCTTGCATTTCCTGAATCTGGGCCGCCTCCCCGTTCGAACGAGGTATCGCGCGAGGAAATCCGTCGATTTTGCATTTTTGCCAATTTTTACGACCCGGGGGTCGTGGAAATTTTCAATTTTCCTCGATTTTCGTGAGTCCCTCGGGCCGTCGTTTTTCCGCTATATCTCGCGTTTCCGACATCGTAGAGTGAAAATTCTTGCATTTCCTGAATCTGGGCCGCCTCCCCGTTCGAACGAGGTATCGCGCGAGGAAATCCGTCGATTTTGCATTTTTGCCAATTTTTGCGACCCGGGGGTCGTGGAAATTTTCAATTTTCCTCGATTTTCGTGAGTCCCTCGGGCCGTCGTTTTTCCGCTATATCTCGCGTTTCCGACATCGTAGAGTGAAAATTCTTGCATTTCCTGAATCTGGGCCGTCTCCCCGTTCGAACGAGGTATCGCGCGAGGAAATCTGTCGATTTTGCATTTTTGCCAATTTTTACGACCCGGGGGTAGTGGAAATTTTCAATTTTCGTCGATTTTCGTGAGTCCCTCGGGCCGTCGTTTTTCCGCTATATCTCGCGTTTCCGACATCGTAGAGTGAAAATTCTTGCATTTCCTGAATCTGGGCCGCCTCTCCGTTCGAACGAGGTATCGCGCGAGGAAATCCGTCGATATTGCATTTTTGCCAATTTTTACGACCCGGGGGTCGTGTAAATTTTCAATTTTCCTCGATTTTCGTGAGACCCTCGGGGCGCCGTTTTTCCGCTATATCTCGCTTTTCCGACATGGTAGAGTGAAAATTCTTGCATTTCCTGAATCTGGGCCGCCTCCCCGTTCGAACGAGGTATCGCGCGAGGAAATCCATCGATTTTGCATTTTTGCCAATTTTTAAAACCCGGGGGTCGTGGAAATTTTCAATTTTCCTCGATTTTCGTGAGTCCCTCGGGCCGTCCCTTTTCCGCTATATCTCGCGTTTCCGACATGGTAGAGTGAAAATTCTTGCATTTCCTGAATCTGGGCCGCCTCCCCGTTCGAACGAGGTATCGCGCGAGGAAATCCGTCGATTTTGCATTTTTGCCAATTTTTACGACCCGGGGGTCGTGTAAATTTTCAATTTTCCTCGATTTTCGTGAGTCCCTCGGGGCGCCGTTTTTCCGCTATATCTCGCGTTTCCGACATGGTAGAGTGAAAATTCTTGCATTTCCTGAATCTGGGCCGCCTCCCCGTTCGAACGAGGTATCGCGCGAGGAAATCTGTCGATTTTGCATTTTTGCCAATTTTTACGACCCGGGGGTCGTGGAAATTTTCAATTTTCGTCGATTTTCGTGAGTCCCTCGGGCCGTCGATTTGCCGCGATATCTTGCGTTCCCGATGTCGTACCGTGAAAATTCTTGCATTTCCTGAATCTGGGCCGCGCCCGGTTCGAACGAGGTATCGCAAATGGAAATCCGGCGATTTTGCATTTTTGCCCATTTTTCAAGATTTTTACGACCCGGGGGTCGTGGAAATTTTCAATTTTCGTGGATTTCGGTCAGACCCTCCGGCCGTCGATTTTCCGCGATATCTTGCGTTCCCGACAGACTGGAAGTGACATTATTTTCCGTGAAATTCTTTTCGTACGATTTTTCATTCAAAATCCGACCGTGAATGATAGTCCTAAATTGCTGCTGGTTATCCGCAATTTTAGTCCTAGATAGCCCCTCCCACCAGTTATAAAGTGGGGTGAGACACAAAAATACAAAAATGGAAATAGAACTGATGGTGACATGATCAACCTTTAATTTATTTACAGCTCAGCTAAATAATTCCAAAGCATTGGAATAACAGAAGATGAGCAAAATTTATGGAAGTCTAATAAAATCTATCTATACCACTGACCAAGAATATAGGTAGATATGACATACCGTTCACCCAGAAGGAACCAACACGATAATGCTTACAATGGCCACCTTCGAACTTTCAAACCCAGGAGCTATGCATCCACAACAAAATTCGTTGGGGCTGACGTATTGTGCATCGTATCGATTTCCAGTGAACGTTCGCCCCAAGAAACAAAGTAGAGACGATGGAGGAATCAATTATCTCGTGCAGTGAAAAGTAAACATTTTGACAAGGAATGCTTATATTAATTTTAAAGAAAATATTTGTTTGCCAAGCAGGACCAAGCTGAAACACGTACGAATATGGATGATGTACGTATGAACACACAAGTATACCCGCACACGTTGTCCCCTCTCCATCAAATGATGATGGCTGACGTGGCAGCGAATGAGTAATGGATTAAGTTAAGTGTATGGCCAAACCATCACAACTGTCAAACATTCAAAAATCAATCAATTATTCCCCCATATACTGAACACACAAATATCGACACAGCAGACCCACACTTTCGCCCACACCTACAATCTCCCAGAAGGCCACGGATATCCCAAGATATTCTCACATCGAGCAAACCTCAATCTCCTTCAATTTTAGACTCCCCGAATTTCATCTCAATTAAATTCCTTGTACACATTCAATGTAACCTGTGTTTCATGGCAGCTGCCTACTACCCTCCCCCTTCCCACATTGCCAAAGGCCCTCGAGGATTGTACACTTCAGCTGTTGCCTTGTGAGTTGTGAGTTCAAATTACCCAATGTAAAATTTTCTCCTCGCAAGGTCTTCTTCCCTAGGCCGAAAGGACGAGGAAGCAAGACCTCGACTATGTGCCGGAATCGGGAAAAGCTTTCGTTGCAATGAACTCAAAACTGTTGTATCCTTATGTATGGATCAGGGTATCTGGGCGAACTAAAGCGCTGCTTCCTCCACCTGAGCAACATCGAAAATAGACTACGGCAAACAAAAGGCACCTTAAATACTATATTCAATAGCGTGTACGAGCGACATGAGCTTCTGCTCCTTGCCTGTTTACGGTACATATTTACCAGAAGTGGAAGTTAGCGATTTATAGGTTTTAAAGTTATTGGTTGGGAATAGGTGGCAGGAGGGACTTTAAAATTTAATATTGAACGTGATGTGATGTGAAGCTGGACAAATGAGACAATGCACACAATAAGTTTGTTGATCTCTTACATCTCCTTTTCTTAAACTTACGAACTCAGATATTTTCTTGTCATTGTAGGTAGCCAAGATTAACTCATCGCAAAGCAGTATGGAAGCGTGCAGAGTCCATTCACTTTTAAACCACTTAATATCCAGAAGCCACTTACAAGGTCCCCCCTGTGTAGGATAACTCAAGTTTATGACTCTTCAGTTTTCTTATTAATTGCTGCTCATATTATTTCAAGGCACCCTACATCCTTATGCAACAAGTAGGATGAGTGCAGTTAAGTTTGCAATGAGGGGAAGATACACGTATTGGAAAAACGAAAAAAAGTCAAAGTAAATGAGTTAAAAAATTGCAGCAAAATTCTGGCAAGGGAGGCATCAGGAAGTAACAAAAAAACATTCAGGAGAGCAAAATTAGCTTGATGCTAGTTCTGAATACTTAGTATCAACAATACTGAGGTTTATGGTATCCTTGAAAATGCATTGTCAAGCTAATAAGTCTATAAAAGTTAATCTATTGCTGGGTTCAAGTTGAATGTTTTTTTAATTTTGGATGCCATTGTCATTTGTCAGGATCAATCTAATTGGCAAGTTCATTTTAAGGGTACTAAATCGCGAAGACCGAGGACTACCATTTGTGCTGGTGTTTAATTTCACTACAAGAGTTAAGTAGTATCAAGCATACAAAAGTTGAAAATTAAAATAGACCCAGTTGAATAATTAAGGACACATAAATAAAGTGATCATTCTTACTTAAGCACCTTTATCTATTCTCGAGTACCTGCTTCAAACGTACAAATACAAACTAAATGTTCACAAATGGTCCCCCATCTTTGTACTAACCGCACCAAACATTGCTTAACTTTGATGTCAGATCGTGAAATACTTCCTTTCGGAAATCGACCGGAATATCTAGCCTTGATCCCTTGTCTGAGGTCTCGCAGTATATACTGGATGCTGAGCCGAAGATAGGGAACTACCTTAAACTGAATTTACAGTTGGTACTCAAGCTCAGAAGAACCGCGTCTGAATAGCCATGTAAGTTCGCAAACACGTAAGGGCAACGCTATTCAAGCGAGTAAGTTTCAACATGAAACCTCCTGTTATTGGCTTACAAATCATAAGCGAACGGCTACGCACTCTGCGCCCCTACAGAGGAGTCTGGAGAAACGGAGAAGGATACCTTCTACCAGGCAGTAGAACGAACCCTCGAAACCTGTCCCAGATATGATATCAAAATCATACTTGGGATTTTAACAGTTAACTAGGAATGGAGTCCGTATTCAGGCGTTACGTTGGCTCCCATAGTTTACATATGGATACCAATGCTAACTGACTGCAGATTCTTCAGCTAGCAGTATCGCTCGAAATGGTTACTGGAAGTATCTGGTTTGCGCGCAAGGCGGTCTACAAACAAACGTGGGCATCTCCACACGGGATCACTTTCAACCAAATTGACCACGTACTGATCGAACGCCGCCACCTCTCAGTCTTGATGAATGTCAGAACATATAGGGGACCAATATAGACTCGGATCACTCCTTCGTTGACATGGTGCACGGGCTCGAATTACACCACCTAGAATCCCCTCTGACAGTTAGGTGAGAGTTAACATTAAAGTCCTCCGTAACACCTATAAGCGGGAAAAGGATGCCACAATAACTGCAGTCAATAGATATCCTGGAGATGAAGCATCAACACCTAAAGAACATTATCATTGATAGGGCCACAAATATACTCGCCCCAGTCACAAAAAAAGTCGGAATGGCTGCTTCGATGATGAATGTAAGCTAGCAACGAAACGGAAGAATGCTGCAGATCGAGTAATACTACATTTTGAAAGAAAGCGGACACGCGCCGAGACTTACCATGAACTCTGTCGAGCGGAGAAGCGACTTCACAGACGGAAAAGGACCTAGGCTGCCAACAGGTCTGTAAACTCGAAAACCGTACCAGGCGCGGAAGTTTTACCAACAAGTCACCAGAATGAGTCTTACACACCTCCATGCTTATCGACAGAATGATCGGTTGAGTACGTTGATGAACTGCTCAACAACCAATTGAAAACGGCAGACATATGCTGCCACCACCAAGTATAGAGGAAGCAGTCCGTGCAATTCATCGGCTTGAAAATCTTAAGTTGCCAAGAGCCGATGGAATTACAGCCGAATTGGTTAAATATGGAGGCAACCAATTACACCAAGTGGTTCACCAACTTATGCTCAAGGTATGGGATAGCGAATCAATGTATGACGACTGTCAAAGAGGCATTATCCATCCCATATATATGTAGTGAGATATCACGCAGTGCAGCAATTGTAGAGGTATCATGTTGCTGAGTACCATCTATAAGATATTCTCCGCCATCTTCTTAGGTTGGATAGCCCCATACGCCCAGAATATCATCGGCCCATACCAAAGAGGCAACAGATCAGATTTTCTCTGTGCGGCAGGCGATGGGAAAACTGTTGGAATACGGACATCAGTTGCACCCTCTTTTCATCGACTGTAAGGTCTTTAACGCCTATGATAGCATAGCCATGGTAAAACTGTACACGGCCATGAGAGAATTCGGTATCCCGACGAAATTAATAAGACTAACCCTGACCAATGTTCCAGGCCACATAAAAGCAGCAGGATCACTCCCAAGACCATTCAACATCTACAACGGTCTACGACAAAGGGATGCCCTATCATGGGTCCTCTTTAACCTGGCCCTGGAGTGTGATCCCTGATGCTGAGGTAAATGCGAGGGACAACAACGGCCTCAACTGAGATGATATTGACATTATGAGAAGAGCAACCGGAGATGTGTAAACTGCTTTCATACAGATTAAGCAGGCCGCTGTTGGCGCAGATCTTGGGCTGCACATCAACGAAAGTAAGACAAAATATATGGTGATAACCTCAGCACCAAAAATCAAAGAACCAACAACAAGTCGCACTGGTCAAACGAGAAGAATAAAGGTAGGAGACTACAACTTTGAGACCGTTGATAATTTCAGCTACGACGATGTAATCCACGCACGGTGGATGGCACCCAACAGAACCTATTTCAGCTTACAAAAATCGGTTCGCCCACAACGTATCACCATAGGGCTATAGCTCTTACTGTACAAGACAATGATCTTGCCAGTCTTCATGTATTCCTCGGGGACTTGAGTTCTTAGTAAGAAGAATTGCGAACTATTGGCCGCGTTCAAAAAAAGAATACTCTGAAGAATTTTTGGTCCCCGACATTAGGATGGACGATTCCGTAGCCTACATAACGACGAAATCTGTGATCGATAGCATGACCGTCACGTTGTGGATAAAATCTGGCTCAATAGGTTACGGTGGGCCAGCCACTTAATCTGTATGGATGAAAATGATCCGACCTATGGTAGAAAAAAGAAGACGAGGCATGGCGTAGGTCAGGAGGGCAGACAGCTTTTAGGGATATCCAATTGGTGAACCTCGGCGCAAACGCGGGATGTCTGGAATTCCTTACTAAGGCAGCTAAGGCAAACTTAGACCGGATACCAGTTGTTGCGCCGTTAATGATGATGATGATGATGACAGAGTGTGCCTAGACCATCATATTTTTTTTCAGACAGTTAGGTTGGGTAGTTTCTGAGTACGGATCGTAACTGACACTTTTCGGACCCCGCACCCTTCCCTTTACATATCAAATTTAATATCCGCTTCGGAAAGCATTAATTGAGACCTTTCATTTGATACCCCGTACAACCACGCTTAGTAAAAAAAATGTCACACCTCACTTTTGCATGTTGCACCAAACTTGGTAATATCATGCTCAACATGATAGCCTAGATTACAACAATTTCGTGGTGCGAGGATGAATTTAAGGGGGGTTTCCAGCCAATCGCAAAAAATTATAGTAGTATACTACATCTTTCCAACAAATGTCAAAACTAAGTTCGAAAAGTACTAACCGAAACCTTTAATTTGATACCCCACATGACTATATTTGATGAAAAAAAATTGTACACCCTCCTTTTGCATATATGGGGATCCCCTTAAATTTAACGTAAAAGGATGTAACTCACTGTATGTGTGAGCGTTCACAGTTCCCACCTTTCTACCAAATTTGGTGCCAATCGCTATAACCGTCTGCGAGAAAAATGCAGACAGTAAACCGATTTTAATAAGGGTTTGTGTTTACACAAAACCTTAAAAAGGAAATACAGGCCCAAAAGCGCAAATTGGACCGGAAAGCTTGCCGCCCCTGTGTTGCAATCGAAAAGGGGAGTTCTTTATCTTTCTTCATCGGGGGAGTTCTACTATGAGCTTTGAGCAAGGGTGATAGGAATCCTCAAATTTAAGAACGCCAGCAACAAATCCGAAGAAAAATAAGTTGAAAGCAAAAAAGGCAAGAAGAGGTGATACTCCAGGGCCAATAGAAAAATTTGTTAAGGTAAAATGTCAGAGTCCTTTACAAGAGATACCAGGAGTAAGAAACTCCAAGGATAAGCAGAAACCCGCTGCCCGAATAGTGTCACAAGAGACTCAAGTGACACATTACCGTACTGCCACCGAATTACGTCAAACAAAAATGTACGATGAAGAGAAGGCGAACCCATAGAGCATCAGCAGCCAACCAAAAGGCATACAGGCAGTTCCCAAAAGGGAAACTAAAAGTTTAGGAGGGGAAAACTTACGACTGAAGTGCGAAAGTGAGCGGAAATGTCAATAGGATCCGTAAAACCCAGAAAGGGAATTTTAGATGCGAATCAAAAAGCTCCATCAGCTCCAAAGCCTTGAAGGGACAATTGAAGTTAGATGAATTTGGAGAAGAGTCATTTATGAGTTTGAGAAAAGCCTATGGTTATACTTAAATGGCCGAATGGCAGAAGTTGTTGACGACCGGAAAATCGGAATGAATGGGTGCCGTGTGATATTTAAGAAAATAAATCTCAGAACAGATTTCAACAGCAAGATGCTTCAAATGCCTCACGTTTGGACAATTTGCAATGACATGGACCAGCATCGATCGTCGAAGGAAAGGAGGGACGGAATAACAAACATATTACCGGAAGATGCAAAGGTCCGGAAGGGCGTTAACGAAATGGGTCAACGAAGGTAGAGTAAACACCTCTTGAAAAGAGGGCTCCGGTTCAGTTGTAGACCTGACCCTTGTCAGCACTGCGCTGGCGAACATCGTTGGGGAAATGCTGAAGTCGGAGGGAAACTGGTGTGCGGTGAACCCCGGAATCAAAAGTATACAGGAGAAACTTGGAAAAGCGAAGTGAGAAGGGGAGCACGAAGAACGGAAAATTTGCTCATTTTAAGCGTAATCCTCCTTGCGAAGTAATAATTTGCAGCGGTTCCGAGGGAAGGAAGAAGGAGAAAGTGAAAGTGGTTTTAGTGGATGAGAATCCCACACACTCCTGCAACCTGACGCTCCAATAACTTTCTAAGATTCTCACCTCCATTCATAAAAATAAAGACAGACAAACAAAGTCTTAAAAATGGTATTACAATGGGTTCCTGTCAAACAGCCTAAAATCGGTTCATAAAAAAAATCAAAAAAGGGCAAATAAGAGACTTCCAACACACTTACCCCCACAACTTAGGTTGGAAGTACCAGCTTATATTCAGTGTACACTAAATATTCATATTACCCTTTGCACATATTACACATTCATCATGAGCCGCATCAGATGCTTCAGTAACCAACGCTACTGAAAAGATCAATTCTGCTATACAAAGTCCGGCTCCAAAAGCGGAAGTCAGTACCAGTCAGTCAGTTACAACCGGAATGACAACTATTTGATTCTGCTTCATAATCTTCTTAGGCAATAAAGATACGATAAATATGATCTTGGTGGGTAATGGTATATCACACACATTTTGAGAAAAGTGATATTATCAAGTTGTGATATAGCTTGGCGATATCACTTTTCTCAAAACCTTTCGATACCTTAACGGCATATGTGATGTTGTATCACCAACATCACATATTACACTCTGCAGAGGATATTATCAAATATTACTAAATGAATAGAGATATTTTCTCCGCTTTCATTACACTAATAGCCTGAATTGTACGCCAGCGCCAAGTAGATATAAATTATGAAACCTTCCAGGCAAGAAAAGCAAAAACGGAAAGGATCGCATATAATGTAGTTAGACAAACCTATCACTATTGCTTCATCAAGGGGCCAGGGGGGCAGCGAATCATAACAGCGGCATCGAATAACCTTATGTTAACAAAAATGGTCATGTTTGGCCATATTTTGTAATATGATATCACATCGGACAAGAGAATATAAAATACTACTCACCACAAAAATAATATCATTATTACTTTTCTACTAGATTATTGATGTTGCGATCTTAAGTGATGTTTGATGATGTCTGGTAATATTAAGATATCTTTTGCGATACACACATCTCCTACCAAGGAGAATATAGTCGCGGAGATGCTAAGACCAAAGCAAAACTGGCTTACGAATTCCTCCGACAAGCACGAAGAAACGAGCAGGAGCAGAAGTGGCTATAGGCAAGCCCGCCCTCCAAATTATATGTAAATGGTGGTCCTGCGAGGTAGGGGCTGGAGAAATCGAGAGTGGCTTTTAGTGAGTGCAAACCCCACACGTACTTACTCTAGCTCTGTCTAAGATTTTCTACATCTGCATGAAGGAACAAAAAGGATCATCTCCTACCCACCTTTATTAGGCAGCCATTTAACAACATAATAAATTGCAGGATGGCCAAAAGACCATAAGAGTTGATCAAATTCTGTCTGTCTATCACACCCGATTTATTTGGAAACGGCTGGGCCGATTCCGATGAAATTTGGTGAAAACAAGGGAGTAAACGGGCAAAAGTATTCCAAAAATTGAACGGAATGGCCAGAGAGAAATGTCCCATTGTACTAGTCACACTCGAGAATGTGAATGAAGGGGCTGAGGCTATTAGACACTACAATCCCCAGCAGCTAATTCATAGAATTTCACTTTTCCTTGGCATTCTCAAGCATAAAAATGCAGGATGGCACTTCCCTCAGAATTTTAAGGTTTACATCAACTACCGAATAGCGGCTAGAAACACCAAAAACATTAGATGAAAAAATATCCAACGATACAGTTCCTACTCGCCGAAGACCAAAGCGCAGAAAAGGAAAATCACCTCCTTTTATCTGCACTATCAAAAGCCTCATCAGCGCTACTTTCCGCGGTGTTGTCTCACACGCACAACAATCCTCGACTCAGCATCCGATCACCTGCTCCATGACACACAAATTGGGAATATACCTGGCAGGGCTATTCCAGTTTATAAGAAAACCAACAACAAGAAATGTTAATGATCGTTTTTGGATGTTTGAAAATTTTTGCATTATAATTGAATAATATTTAAACATTTTCATTAACTTTCGAATCTTCAAAATTGCACGAATTGCAATAATATTTTGCCTCATCGAAGGCAAAGTCGAAAATTTTATAATACACAAACATGGAGTATTTTACCATCCCTAAAATCAACAAATAATTACATCAAGACTCACCTTCTCCCACCGGATGTTATTTTAATTAAACCCCGCCATAAAATTTCATACCACCCATATATCAAAAGTCCCCGCAAAGATTTATATATACGATCCATTCCATTCCATTTTCATCACCGGCCTTCAAACAGGATACAATGTATAACTATGTTCATTGACGTATGTCCTTAAATTAACTGGACACGAAATTTCACACGCATATGGCCAGAAAAAGTTCATTGAATAATGAACCTTCAACAAAATATATGTTGTATCAACCCGAAAAATGTAATTTCGGCTAGTGGACTTTTGTGTGAAAACAGGAGTATTAAAATACAAACAAGGGAATAAAGGGGCACACACCCACCATCACGTCCATGTGCCAGTCCTGCTCGCAGATTGCATGCTTCCGTGGGTTTTTAGCTTTGTTTCTGATGCGACATTGTTTTCAGAACTTTTTTACCAACAACCGGTTGGATTCCGAACATAAAATTTCGCTATAAAAGTTTAATTCTCTCCGTAGTCCATTAAAATCAGAGAAAGGATAGTAACAATAAAATGGACACACGCATTTTAACTACTAACTAACCAAAGGGTGAATAGTTTTGTGGTGGCTTTGAACTAGAAATGTAGTTAAGAGTAATGGAAAACGACGGGGCTAGAAAGGATGGAAGTTTGAAATAATCTATGTGATGCCATTTTCATGTCTGGCCAAAGGAGCAAGTTTGTTTGCGAAAGTATCCTTTTTCATGGGATTCGCTTAATCAAAATGATGAATTTTAAATGGAATCAAAAATGGGTGAAAAGAATGTTTGGGGTGGAATGATGGTTGCTTGAAAGGCATGGGTCCTAATTCGATGACACTGCTGTCACCATAGCTGACAAAAATGTATAGCTTACAGGGTACAGTTTGGGAGAATGCATATGTGTGAGCTGATTATTTAGAGTTTGCTCATGGTATTAGGGATAGATTTTCAAAATTATCCTTCAAATGAAAGGACTTCCACGACTTAAATTAAGTAAACTCGCTTCCTATTGAAACGAAATTGTTAGCGTTACTGCCTAGAAAGATTCAACACCTGGGGATGTTAGTAGTACTCTGGTGTTCTGCTTCATTCTGTTCAAAAAATGATCCGATAGACCGATACCATTCGACCCAGCTGTAAATGAGTGCCTGAGTTAATTCAGGGTAATAATCACTGGCGAACACAATTCTGACCTCATTGCTTGCCACAGGTACCTGCAATCTTGTAGTGTACTGAATGAAATGCTCTAGAACTTTCCAAGCCTTCATTATTTAAAGGGGGGTGATGACTCGAAAGAAACCACGATGGAGAAAGTGGGGTAGTTGCACCAGCCAGGACATGCAACGTTGTCCCAACGAGACGACGTTCGTCCCATTCGGACACGGCACTATTGGTCAAATCAGGAAACTGGGGCACTCAGGTAATCTTCCCTAAGTGAGGAAAATTTGTCTAAAGCCAAAAAGGAAGACAGATTATCAAAAGCTGAAGCATGACTACAAGTATTTCCGAGATAGTCTTAATGGGGCTATACGGGAAGCAACGGGAAATAACCCATGAAACTGTTTCCTGTGGTAAATATGAACCCAGGGGCACTGCTTAAACAATGACTAAGGCTCGCTTTTTAAAATAATAGCAAATTTTTTATTCCACCATCAAGCCCAATAGAAGCAACCGGCATTCCAAAGTTGGACTTTATATCACTTTGCCTGCTTTTGAGACATCACAAAAAAGATGTTGAAGAGGGTAATATTAGATGGAGTATTTCCGTTCCGATCCGTCAGAGCGACAATATAGGTGTTGGCAGTCTTATTGTACGATCGCCAAAAAAGAAGGCATTCTAATGACCGTCGGCGGTGGGCATGATCAGAATAACCGAAGCTTAAATCTTAAATGCGGGAACAAAGGTCGACAAAAATTTTGGCTACCGGAAGCCAGCGAAGAAGCAAATATCCACTGGAGTCCTGGCCGCTTGCGAGGAATTCAACAACAAATGTCTGCAAAACCAACAAAAGGCGAAATCCACCGCCTTCAAACACTACCGAAGAGCAAAATGTGCAAAGGATCGAACGGCAGGCAATCTCTAGGACTGCGACACCCTTCAACGACGTTGCCAAAACCATTTCGCTGGAGAATGGCAATTCCTCTAGTGGCCAACTGGCGCCAGATGTGTAGACCAGGTTTGAGGGCAATCTGTCGGATGTGGTCATCGGCAAAGGGAACATGGCAAAATTATCTCCCACTATGATATCTTCCAGATTGTCCATGGAACTTTCTTGGTTCGCAAGTCGTTAGGATCAGCCACGCCTGGGAGGGTGAAAAGTTCAAGATTATCCCACACGAGGAGATTCCTACGAGACTCTGTGCATGCATCTAGTTTTGGAAGAGATGCATGCAAATGGGCAAGCTTTCCAATCCGAGATGAACAGCCAACCTTTCTTGCTCTGAATAACTAGAGAATGCCTAGAGGAAAAGGCGGAATGCAGAGTGTGGTCTGAAGTAGGAACTTAAGGATTAAAGTCATCCGTACAACAAAATTGGACGACAGCCTGCAATCAGTCGCCAACAAGCTCCTAGATGGTATCAACGTCGACGGTCCGACGGGAATTGACGATCCCTCTTTGCAAGCGTATCTTGCTGACGGTAGCACAAATAAATCTGTAGCTTCTAAAGTGCGCCTCAGGCAATCTGTTAGCCTTCCTCCCAAAGGGTTAAGAGACACTGATCGGGACATGCCTAGCACTTGTAACTTAGCTAGAATGAATCTTCGAGCCTTTCTGCGCAAGGACATAATTTCCAGCAACTTTACCATACTCAAAATAGAGCAGTCAGGAGGGGAGGACTCGTATATATCGCTCAATAACATTGCCATCTCTATCAGAATAGCTACAACTTCTGACATACATCATACTAACAGGCACACGCTTCCGAAATTAACGAGAGCAGTCAGTCTCTCTTTGACTTTACTGTTAACACAAACCAGTACCCCAATCTTCTATTCCCACAGCTCAGACAACTGCGATAAGTGGGAGGAGGTCCTTAATATCACCCTACTTACTAGCAATAGTACTTGCAGGATAGAGAACTGAAGACTGGCTGACTAGAGATCCTTTTCAGGGCATAGTTGGATACGTTCGAGACCCCAATTGTAACATTGGCACGACAGACGAACCAGTGCCAAAGTTGGGGCTCTGGAAGAGACATTTGAACCCGCCTTGTAGTTTGATGCCCTGCAAAATACAGCAAAAGATCTGTGACATCGCGATAAAATAAAGATTTGTCCGATCTCAAAAAGCTGGCCATGGAGGTCTTGAAGATCTCATACAGGAAAAATACTGGCAGTCATATAAAACCTGCGTTAAGAGGTAAAAGTCGGTCATCAAGACTGCCAGGGAGTGGTCCCGGCTAGACTGTTGTCGGAATACTGAAAATATCAACGAGACTGCTAGACCCAGTGGAATTCTAGCCAAGGAACAGGCCCTGGAGCTGCTACTTTATTAGCAGCGAGGAGAACTGTGAGCCAGAACCCGTCTTTATAATTGCTCAGCACCAGTGGTATAACATTACCGATCGACAATTACTTAGGATAAAATTAAGTGAGCTGGAAACAGCTTCTCGGCAGCTAAATCTCTAAGTACAGACGGCAGTCATGCTCCACAAACAGCAAGAAAGGGTTGTGCAGTGACTTATACAGATTTACCGGAGCTTTATTTCATCCGGATACGTACCACACTCCTGGAGACGTACCCGCGAAGAACCGCCAATCAACCTCTCCTCGTTTGTGTTGCAGACTCTAGAACGCACCCCGAACATCCCCTTAAGAACGATCATGGTGAGGTTGCTCTACTCTAAATCTCAGCTCACCTACCTCAGGGGAGCTTTCCACGAGGTCATTAGCACGGTTGAGTGGTCGATACACGACAGGCAACATAGTTTAGTTAACTTTGCGCGCAGAGAGTACCAAAGCTACCAATGGGGCTTTAACCAGAATAGGATTGAAGGTTTGTCATCTTGTCTTAGTATCCATAATAAGAACTAGAAGAATCAGATCTGATCTGGAAAGTAACCACTTGAGAAGAACGCCGCACGCCCATCTATCTGATACTCCATTCGATGGTGATAGATGAAACTCTACGTACACTGGACAGGAGCAGAGTAAAGGTAGTGGCGCACGGCTACGTCAGGGTGGTGTCAGAGATGTTTCCCTATGTTATGAGGCAAATTATGGGAAAAGGTGGACTTATGGGCGTCAAGATGTTGACTTGCTATAAATTCTACCAAAACAGGGCAGATGATATTTACCACCAAGCCAAGGATACCCCAATTCCACTTACACCGGCTAAATGCCCCCTCCGCCCGAATGTAAAGCATCTAAATCACACTCATGGATCTTAAGTTAAATTGGAGACTAATCATGAAACTAAGGGCTAACCCGCCTGAACAGTCTCCTGCACCTCCTCCCACTGGATCACCAAATTACTTACACGTTAGGGAGCAGAGCTTTTAGACTATGTAAATCGGGATGTTGGACAGCGAAGCCCTACGGTCATAGTAACATCCTAGACAAAATACCGACGGATAACATCGCATACAAACCGTACTTCAAGAAAGATTTCGCTGTGGACTTTCCAACGAGGGCAGAGCGGCAGAACGGAGTCGTATTGCTAGATTATGAACAAGTATCGGTCAACATTGGATCAAAAAATGTTCTGTGGAATCACCATGGAAGTTTTCTCGAATACGTACAGTACAGCGAATTAACGTATTTTTGGATTCCAAGCGCACAACTCGTGTACTCACGATGCAGCAATCTTTTCGATAGTTACGGCATGATTCGACTCCCAAGTGTATTGCAGTAATTTTGACCGACAGTCAAACGATCGTTAAGGCTTTGTATTCAGTGGCAATATCCTTCGGGCTGATGGTGCTATGAACGCACGTGCTAAGTAGATTGGGTAAAACGCTGAGGTAAATGCAAGGGGTACGATCCTGTTTAAGTCCATCCAACTACTGGTCTATGCTGACGAATGACCTGAGACGTTCGAACTGCCTTCATCCAGATCGAGCAGGTGGCGCGACATCCTGAGTTGCACATCAATGAAAGCAAAACAAAATATATGGTGGCAATATCAGCACCAAAAACAAGCAACCAACAACATCAAACCGCACTGGTCAAACAGGAAGAATAAGGATAGGAGACAACAACTCTGAGACCGTTGATAATTGCTCCTATCTAGGGTCGAAAATCACAACCGATAACAGTTACGATGATGAAATCCGCGCACGGTTGTGGGCAAAAACTGTTTCGCTCGAAACATCTCACCAAATGGTCAAAGCTATTACTGTATAAGACAATGATATTGCTAGTCCTCATGCATTTCTCGGAGACTCCGGTTCTTCGCTAGAAAAATTATGAACTCTTGCCTGCGTTCGAGAGAAGAATCCTTCGGAGAATTTTTGGCCCCTACTTGAGGATGGACGATTCCGTAGCCTCCATAACGACGAACTCTATGAGTCATATCACGACCGTCTGGTTGTGGATAAAATCCGGCTCAACAGGTTGTAATGGGCGGGTTACTTAGTCCGTATGGATGAGGATGATCTAGCCCGAAAAGTCTATAAGGGCAATATCTATGGTAGAAAAGGAAGACGAGGCAGACCCTGCCTGAGATGGAACAATGGCGTAGGCCAGGACGCAAGCAACTTTTGGGGATATCGAATTGGTGGATCTCGGTGCAAAACCGGGATGTCTGGAATTCCTTATTAAGGCAGACCTTAGACTGGGTACCGGTTGTTGCGCCGTTGATGATAATGATGAAAACGCTCGAAGTCACCTCTCTCTTGGTTTCCAGTCATAGGAACACAGAGGGTAATGAGAGAGCCAACGATCTGGCCAGTCGGACCTCCACTCCACACACAGGACTCACACTACTTAACAGATGTTGATCTCAGATGGCGGAGGTTCACCACCTCTGCCAGACTAGACGCGACCAAATGGAAACCATACCACCAGACTGGTATGCAATAGTGAATCCGAATAACTGATTTAACTAGGTGCCTTGATTGAGAATGGATCTCTATCTGATACCTATGTAGGTACTTCAGCAAACAAATATAAGTAGACTGATTTCTTCTTGGTTCTTCTCTTTATGACAATAAGAAAAATTTGGACGACCATTGGTATCCAATAGCTGCCACCTCTTATATTTATGACTTTATAAATCAGATATCTATCTGTCTGTCACACGCATCTTACTCGAAGACGGTTATAGCGATTGACACCAAATTTGGTGGAAAGGTGGGAACGCTCGCGCATTCAGTGGGTTACGACCTTTACCTCGAATTCAAAGCGGGGTCCTCATACATGCAAAAGGAGGTGTTATCTTGTTTTCCCAGCACATAGAAGTACGTATTTACTTCCAAAAAAGAGCCCTGTACCATTATATGTCGTTTCAATTTATCAAATACGGGCTAAGATTGTAAAACTGAAATAAAATTGTAAACGCTCGTTCGTATCAATAGAATCGTAAGAAATAATTTCCAATGGTATCAAGTGTCAATATTTTGCCACCTTAAATTTGTGGCTTCCCAATGGCACTCATGTCGCATGTCTTACGTTCCCTACAAGAAGAACGATTTCCAGAGCGCCATAGTGTGCAGATGAAATTACCAAATTGCCATTTCAGCTCTGCAGGCTTCATATGGATAGCGTCCTCGTTTCTCGTATGGGAAAGTCCTTTTCCCTATATCAGTCGTTTTATTGCAGACATTTTTGCGTGGATGTTTTCAAATGAAGTCAATAATTTTTCCCTTCGAGTGGAATTTTTTTTAATATTCAGTGATATCTCCGATACATGCTCGCCCATCTTCCGGGCCGAATTTATTACACGAGCAAACATTCATACGTCTGTTGTGCATATGAAAGTACCTATGCAGGAAAGCACACAAGGACTCTCATTGCTTTATTATCGTGATTATAATATCAAAAAATGCGACGGAGGAATTCGCAAAGGATAGGATACGGTCGTCAATGGAGAAGGAGTCAACCAGTGCGATATGCCTCCGTAACGCTTAGCAAAAATCACATATTTGGGGGGTTGACATGAAACGGCAATAAATCACTTTTTATGATATTGTCTTGTCAATATGGAATATCATAATAATATTCGGGGGATTATGATTAATTAGCATGTTTTTATTGAAAATACGTTTTGGGGTAGTACGTGAAATTGATGAATGGTTACGAGCGAGTTATGTGTAACTTGCGAAGATATTTCTGTTTCACTGTTTTTGATTAATGTGATTTAGGAAGCCAATTCAATACTTTGACGTCAATATATTTCCTTGCCGGTGGAACGTAAATATGTTCGATCAAATTGAAAAAATCCATAGCTAAAATTAGGCTTTAAACTACCCATTTTGGATCAGGAAATCTCCTTTTTCATAAAATGTATGGTAAATGAGTTCCTGTTTTATTCACCAACCTCAAGCATAAAGAGTTCATTTCGCAAGTTCGATTTGAAGGTATAAGGCCATGTTTACTCCCTCTTGGAGCTTCTTGAAGATTCATTCACCTTCTACTCCTATTTTTGCCATTTTGCTTTCAGTGAGATTATCCTTCAGAAGTGGTAAGCTTACGGTGGCGGACAAGTACAAAAGACGGTAATATATGGCTGCATACTGAACAGACACTATTAGCGAAATCAAATCTGCAAAGCTTAAACTCCATGCTTCCGCTAAGTTAGCTTAATTTTATGAAATTCCAAATAAACTGAACTAAACGTACCAGGGCAGAGGCAATTCGTCAGACGTTGCGTTACCTCTGCCTTGGGAGCAGCGTGACCGAAGCGGCAGCAGTTATTATACGTTCCCTTTCACAGTTCACAAAAAACGACAATGGTGCGAATTATATTCAATGTAAATTCGCCCACAGTTCGGACCAAAACTTGGCTGGAGCTAGATAACTTTTGTTTAGGGATTGAGGAGTCCTAAGTCCGCAACTTACTCCAACTCTTTATGGTCCACGGACTCCTCTTTGTAGGTTTAACACCCAAAGTTCAAAAATCAAAAGAGGCACGAAAACGGGAGAGAAAATTATAAATAGACGCGAAAGAGGAAAATCTGCACAAAAATGAAAACAGCGCCAACATCGATACAAAAGAGTGACGACAAAGGTGCATTCCATTTAGCACTCACTGGCGCTCGTTGCACCTCAAACACCGTTTTATTTTACATCCACGGACTTCGTTCGAGACGAAAAAAGTCTGTTGGTGGGTCACCATTCCGTTTGTAATGTAAATTAAAAAGTTCAGAATCCAAGGGAACAGAAAGATTAAATTTTCAACCAGCGGCAAAAATATCGAACCTACCGGAAGAAACTGACCGGACGTGATGATACTCCCAACCAAAAGCTAAACATTGGCGAGTCTGAAGGACGCTAATCAAAATATGGCACATAATTCATAAACGGGAGCTTTTACTGTGGACGATACTGCACCCGAACTACAGAAGGAAATAAAGAAGGCTCCGGATTAGAATGCTTAGGTTGAAACTGCTTCGTGTTGGTCATCCAGTGTCATTATCATACCACTTAATGCTGCGCAGATAATAAGCCTAAAGCAGTGGGGCACCACGAATACAAACATCCAAAAAGGCCCAACCATCACGACCATCGAACCCATCAAGGTATATGGCGAAACATAAAAGACTACAATTCGTCTGGCGCTAGTGCAAAAAAAGTCATCCTGACAGTGGCAAACGAATACATCCCCTGGCTCATACCTTGGCTACGTGAGCAGATACACTAAAAAGACGCTTCAGGTGTTTACCCGCGATGGAACATAAAACCTGGGAAACGCCCGCTCAACCAACACCAACAGGGCAATGACAACGGAATAACCATTTGCGCATTTTCTCATGGAACGTGAGCTCCCTGTACAGACCGAATGCTGCTCAGAAGCTAGCGATACCTTGTTGCAATATGTAACGGTTTCCTAGAGAAGAGTCACAACACCATATATTACAGTGACCACCCAGTAAACCATGTGCTCGGAGCAGGTTTCTTTGTCAGCCAAAAAATGAAACCTGCTGTTATCGGCTTTGAAAACATAAGCGAACGGCTATGCACTCTGTGCTCGGGAGGCAAATTTAAAAATGTTAATCTCATAACCATTCCCGACCATACAGAGGGATTGTAAAGTCGGAGAAGCATACCCTCCACGAGGCAGTTGAGCGCACCCTCGAAGCCTGTCCCAAGTATGATGTCGAAATCATACTTAGAGATTTTAACAGTCAAGTAGGGGCGGAGCCCGTATTCAAGCGATACATCGGCTCCCATAGCTTACATAGGGATACCAATGATAACGAACTGCGGATTGTTCAGTTAGCAGTATCGCACGAAATGGTTATGGGAAGTAACTGGCTTGAGCCGAAAGCGGTCCACAAATATTCATGATGAATGTCATATAAGGAGGCCAATATAGACTCGGATCACTATCTTGTTAGCATATTGCTCCGGGCTCGAATTACAACACTACCTACAATCGCTTCTGACACTCAGGCAAGAGTGAATGCTGAAGCAATTCACAACACAGCCCTCCGTAACACCTATAGGGAGAAATGGATGCCGCAATATCCGCAGCTAACAAATATCCTGGAGATGAAGCATCAACAAATGATCTTCACATCTAGCTGCAGAGCATTATCACTGATACGGCCACAAATATATTTGGTCCCAGCCGCAAGAAAAGTTAGAATGGCTGGTTCAACGATGAATGTGAGTTAGCAACGGGACGGAAGAATGCCGCGTACCGAGTAATGTTGCATTCTCAATGAACGCGGGACACGCGGAAACTTATCCCGAACTCCGGCGAGTGAAGAAACTACTTCACAGACGGAAAAAGGAAGCATGGGAGAACCAACAGAACGGTGAACTCGAACTGCTCAAGAAGCAACCGCACCAGGAGCGCAAGTTTTACCGGCAAGTCAACAGAATGAAACCTTATACACCTCGATGCCTATCCTGCCGAGACAAAGAGGGAAATCTGATTTCCGACGAGCGAAGAAGCGACTTTACAGCCGAAAAAAGGAAGCCTGGGAGAACCAACAAGTCTGTGAACTCGAAAAGTACAGGGAGTAACAGCACCAGACACAGAAGTTTTACCAACAAGTCAGCAGGATGAAGCCTTACACACCTCGATGTTCATCCCGCCGAAATAAAGAGGGAAATCTGATTTCCGACAGAATAGGCATATTGAAGCGATGAGTTGAGTACTTTGATGAACTACTGAACAACCAGAACATCGTCGAGTTGGGGGTCCCGCCAACAGAAGACGACAGACAAATACTGCCACCACCAAGTATAGAAGAAACTGTTGGAATATGGACATTTGTTGCCCAGGTAGTTCATCAACTTTAGAGCCGCCTGTGACAGCATAGCCGAGGTAAAACTGTACACGGCCATGAGAGATTTCGGTATCCCAACGAAATTGATAAGACTGACTGGGCTGACCCTGACCAATGTGTGAGGCAAAATAAAAGCAGCAGGTTCACTCTCAAGACCAATCAACATCGACACCGATCTAAGACAAAGGGATTCCCTATCAAGCATCCTCTTTAACCTGGCTCTGGAAAAAGTGATTCGCGATGCAGACGTGAATACGAGGGGCACCATCGTCTTCAAGTCCACCCAACTACTGGCCTACGCTGACGATATTGACATCATGGGAAGAACCACCCGAGATGTAAAGTCTATCTTCATTCAGATCGAGCAGGCGGCGGGAGATCTCAGGCTGCACATTAACAAAGGCAAGACGAAGTACATGGTGGCACCGCCAAAAACCTAAAGAACGAACAACATCGAATCGCACAGGCCAAACGAAAACAACAAAGATAGGAGACTATAACTACAACTATGACAATGAAATCCGCGCACAGTTTTTCGGCCCCTTACATGAGGATGGACGATTCAGCCTACATAACGACGAAATCTATGAGCGATACCACGACCGTCTAGTTGTGGCAGACCCTGCCTGAGATGGAGCGATGGCGTAGGTCAGGATGCCAGACAACTTTTAGGGATATAATATAATAAGATAATTGAGGGCATCGAACCGAAGAATCAAACCCACCATGCTACTTACATAGCATGCTGGTCACAAGCGCAGGTAAAAGAGGAGGGTTTGAGGCAATGTACTTTGTACTATCCTCGGTAAGACAAAAATAAAATGCTCAGATCAGGGAAAAAGATAAATAAGTGTAGTTGGAGTTATTCCACCATGCTAAATCCTACCTGATCTCTCTTAATGACAAATCCCGTGACAAGTCGATCTAGAAAACACATCCAGTGCCGTTAGAAACAAAGTGACCGGATTAAGTTACAAGCCTCAGAAAAATGTTTGGGCATTCACCTCAGGCAACACGGACCCCGGATCTATCGGCAAATCGGCAAGGGTTCGTTACAGATGGACTGCGTCAGGACGTAATTAAATTAGTCGGAGTAAATTAAATACGTGTCTGCATGTATTTGCGTGTCTGCACGCTAAATATTGACAGCCTCACTGGGAAGGCCGGGAAACTCAGCAGTGCCCTTCGAAAAAGACGCATTGTATCGGCCCTCTACAAGAAACCCGATGGTCTGGGGCAAAAGCTGTCACATAGAACGCGAACGCGCTAAAAAAAGCTATAAACTTGTCTATTTGGGTAGCCAACATACTTAATACGGTGTTGGCATTGACATCTCAGAGGGTTTCCGTGGCGTCATTAAAGAAGTCGAACGATTTGGTGACCGGCTGATGAAGCTCACCATTATATCAGCTGATCGCACTATTCACTTCTTCACCCCCTACGCACGACAGGCAGATCGACCTGATGCAAACAAGGACGACTTCTCCCAACTTTTCGATGCAAAGACCTCCTGCTGATGACTAGATCATCATTGCAGGCGATCATAATGATCCAGGGGGTGAAAAGGCGAACCTTGTACGAAATGAGGATAGCGAGCGTATAGTTGATTCTGCGGACATCACATGCTTCATCAAACGAGTGTTTCATCTTCCTACATTTTATAATGGAACAATGAATGGCAGCTCGTCTATATTCTCATAAGTTATCGACAATTTACCAACGTCACTGATGCAAAGCCATTCCCTAAGAAACCATCGCACCTCAACATCTTCCTTTGACTGCTGTCCTGCGTATCAAACTACTGATTAAGCAGCGGAATGCATTGGCCGGTAGCACATTAAATGGTGTTGATTTCGTGAGAAGAAAGAAGAAGTGATCTCACTCACTCGAATACCAACCATTACGAATTTGGAAGAATCGTGGAAAACGACCCACAATGCGGCCTATGCAACCCTCGGGGTCATCAAGCCAGGTAAGCAGTTCATCAACCGAGATACTTGGTTTTGGAAAGACGATGTTGAAATGAATTTTTTTGACGATAAAACGCTGGCCAATTTAAAAGAATACGAATCAGGAAGCAAAGAAAGCGATCGCTGTTACCAGCAAGGTCCATTGCAAAGATCTTTACGATAAACTGGACACTCCAGATGGAAAGAAAAATCTGGATCGACTTGTCAGACACGGATACGAACGCATACGGGATATTGAACAATTCTGTTGCGTTCTATGCAACTCCAGTTTGGGGAAAGCTATTGCAGGTCACATTTAACCATAACAAACTGAGTGCAGTCTACAGAAGAACACCCCTAAGGGTGTGCTGGGTATTCAGGACTGTCTCAAATGATGCAGCATTCGTCATCACGGGAATGATGCCCATTAACATCTTTGCAAATGAGATGAGGAATATATACAGTGGAAAGTCTATCTCTCCTTTATCGTAGATGAAGAAAGCTGAAAGGGAGAGATCTCTAAATAGATGGCAAGAGCGTTGGGAACTCTCGGGTAATGGGTAAGAATCCCACACGCTGGCGTGTCCAGGCCAGTGTAGTTTGAAGATTTCCACCTCCTTTAAAGAAAAAGACAGACATACAGACAAACGGACAGATAGACAGTAAGCCGATTTTAATAGGGTTTTGGTTTACACAAAACCTTAAAAATGTACACAGTATTAGAACAATACAATAACAGAATGTTCAAAAACCTGCTTTTAAGCAGCAGCAATCCACTAGTTATTACAGCTGAACTCAGGATTTTAGCAAAAATCAACGACGATATGTATTCAAAAAGTCACCTTCAACCACTTATGTCCTGGATGTTCTGTAAGTCAGAACAGCGACATTCATTTTCAAATAGAATTTACGAATTACAACAACACTTCATCCTCTACAGATAGAACGAGCATACTATCTAGCTTTTCCACATATCTGATCATCGCTAATGTTTTATATTCCCGACCCGTTCCAGAGTAAAACCACCCCCAAGGAGTTTTCCCTGCTTATGGGCGGTAAAGTCCTCAAAGTTGTTAACTGCTTTCTTAATGTACTTTCAGCAGGCAATTCGTTTGATTTATGCCTGCTCCTACTGCTAAAATATAATTTCATCCCATTAAATTGTTTTCGATTTTGCTGAAGGTATGTGAGCATCTTGATGATACATTTTTCATGAGAGATCCATTAATGTGCTATGTATCAGGTGGAAAAAATGTTGTGCCGATGTAATAAATTAAGGTGCGTGGTTGGGAGAGTTTGGAACTTGACTAGATAGCTGAACTCAGTGGGAAATGGGCTTCCGTTTAATTCGTGCAGGGGAAGAGTTCTAGCCGATAATGCCACGTACTTTGCTTTCAATAATTCTAAAGGTAACTTCGCTATTCCATGTCACCTCCACATTTATTCTACTATGTATGCGAATGCACAAATGCGATTGGATAAATCGAGTTAAAAATGCAACCGTCACCCTTAGGTGAATCAATAATTTCTACAGAAATCATCCTAGGGATTGTGAAATAGAAGCAATGACGATGTTATCCTCATGAGCTAAGTCCCTATCATTCGAAAAGCCACCGTCATGCACCCTGTCTGTGGTTAAAGCAATTTTATATAAAATTCAGTAGAATATTGGATTACTTACTCAAATGTGATGGTGGCACATGACTACTCATATATGTTACCATCGGTTTAGTCATAAATATAGCACATCGTCTGCTTTCGCTGATGATAGAACAATACCAAGGAGAAATAAATCATAAATACTTAATGAAAATTCTGCTACTTTTATAGTCAATTTAAATTTTTCAGGATAATTTTCCTTATGCCATTTTGAATTTCCATTTTAAGCTCCAAACATTGTAAGCGAAGATGCCAAGTTTTACGCTTAAATCCCACTCTAAATTGAGGGTGCATGTTCTTCTATGACGGTAAAAACCAATGTTGGCTGTATGGTAGGTCGCTTGGAAGTAGTTCTTTTTGGTTCGCAAAGCAAATCCAACTATTCAGTTTTGCCAACTCTCCCTTCTTCTCCCAATTATTATGAAATTTTCTAAATTTTCCAGACACTCTATCCTTCAGATCGTTCCATCTTAAAAAGAAATAAGAAAGACCTTTCTGAAATCCACTTGCAAAGTTCTTTTGGGAGACGAACTATGTAAGTTTGCTGGGATGTCAAACTAAAGCCCAGCTTTATGTAAGCCGAAGAATATTTGGTAGATGTCGACGTTGCATTCCCAATACTTCCTAGCACTTGTTTCGCGGCAAAATCTGATAGATTGTTGAACGCACACTTCCGAAGTTGCCCCCTTACCCCCCATGGCTTTTCCACATAACCTGTTTTCATCATTTTCGTGAATATTTTGAAGACCAAACAGAGGCACGTGTTAACCCGTCGCCGTTTTGGAAATTGGGCAGAAGGTGCATCTACACCACTTTGCTTCTAGTCGGTAGTGATCAGGTCCCATCTTTTCTGAAATAAGCACTTAGCGGATTTGGTACCCATTTCGTCCTGTATATCATCATCAGCGGCGCAACAAACGGTATCCGGTCTAGGCTTTCCTTAATAAGGAACTCCAGACATCCCGGTTTTGCACCGATGTCCACCAATTCGATGTTCCTAAAAGCTTCCTGGCTTCCTCGCCATCATTGTTCTATCTCAAGCAGGGTCTGCCTCGTCTTCTGGATTATCCTTTTCTATACGGATAAAGTGACCCCCAACGGAACCTATTGAGCCGGATTTTATACACAACCTGACGGCCGTAGTATCGCGCAAACCTGTTAACAACTTCCGAATTCCTATTTTCGGAGGGCTGAATTCAACTATGGCCACTGGGACTTCACCCTCAACTCCTCAGTATAGCAGCTGAATACAGCATCTTCTGCAATACCGCTCCTTACATTTCCTTTAAGCCTAGGCGCTAGGTCTCACCCCATCATTAGTTCTGGTCTTAAAAGCCTTCCTAATCTCGAGCCGGTAGGAAAACACCTTCATTTTCACTTTTATACAATAAATCGTAATTGTACACTGGGCGTGAATTACGGTCCCATTTCCCCACTGTTCCAAAATCCTTAAGAGATATGTCAACGACAGGTTGAGTGCTCGCTTTTATCACCTTAGCTAAAGAGCAGAATGGCTTTGTGAAATGCCGGCCCACTGCTAACAACCTAGTTGACTTCACCAATTGCCAATGACTAAATTCTCAGCTAGAAGTGCAGCACACCTACACGAATTTTTCTGGGGCTTCTGTTAATCACACTATACTTTCGCCTAAACTAGCCTCTTTTAATATTGCCGTGCCATGCTTTACAAGGCTCGCTTAACAGTTCTTTTTATGGTTGTATATCCCGTTCGTTATCACCCTCTTCTTGTGTTCCACAAGGCTCCATTCTTTATCAACGGCTTTCACTAATTTGTATGGCCCTTGCTTGCTTCACTTTGGCACTAAGCTTTAGCAAATGCCATTCGATGTGCTATTCCCTCAAATTCCCTCTCGCTCTCTTTTCTTACACTCTTGGTGTCGCCTCTTTTTCATACCTGAGGTCCACCTGAAACTTTAGAAGTACTTTGTGTGGAGCTCAAACTTTCTTTCTACTCCAATATTCTGAGATTATAATGCTGCAACATAAACATCATATGCAGCTTGGTCCGCTAGTATTCCAACGGGGTTACAAATATTGGCGCTCCACCATCGGTGGAACCTATTGCTCGATACATTGAACGCATGCCTGAAAGGAACCTTTTTCTTTGCCGCTGGAAGGTGACGATCGTAAACTGTCGTCTCCATGCCGACGACTCTGTATACTTGACCAAACCGCTAAATTGTTCGGAAAGAGTACAGTAGGCTCACCGAACTGCCGCGTACTCATTCCAAAGGCAGCTTGGCTTTAAGGCAGGGAGATCTGCAGTAGATGCTGTCATGGAATTCGTTGATGAAGTTCATCGCACTGAGGCATACGACCGTACTCCTCCCGGCGCTCAATCTTAGAAATACCTTCATTTCCGTGAAATGGCTAATTATACACAACACCTACAGGAAACTGGAGAGCCATGAAAGAATGAGGATAGGACATGAGCGCCACCCTGACTCGAATTTCTGGAAGCGGGGAAGTGGATGGATCGTTTGATCCTCGTGCCGAAAAAAATTGAAGTGGCCATCACACTCAAAACGATAATCCCAAGTTTACTTCCTGCAATTTTTAGAGACAAGCCAATCATAAACTTTAAAGAAAGGCCTTTTCAAGCCGATCAAAATAGAGTGTGAGTTTCAGTTTTGAGTCGAATAATGTAATACGCGATGGTGTATGTCAGGATCACAGACAGCTTTTAAGGATATCGAATTGGGTGACCTAGGCACAAAACCGGGATGTCTGGAGTTTCTTATAAAGGCAGGCTTAGACCGGGTACCGGTTGTTGCGCCGTTGATAATGATGATGAATGGAAAACTTTGGGGCAGTGGAGATCCCTTTGGAGGTGGCGTATACCTACCATACTGTTTCAACGCTGGCGATAATGTTGATCGCGGATGCGACCTTCTTCCTGAGGGACGCAAAACCATAGGCGCAAGTGAAAAGAACCAAAATAAAGAACAGCTCGTGGAAAATCAGAACAAATGGGAAGATGAGACAAGAACCAACGGAATGCGGCTGCTCCCAAACGGACATGGAGGTTTTCAGTCTTGTCTGCTGAAGATCAGCAAGAACTGAATCCATGACTCGATATTTTAAAATGTGATGGTGAAGGAAGAGGGTCACACATATTTTAAGAAGAATTCATCAGCAACTCTAGGCGGGCGCGGAGTCGTCCCATCTGAGGAGCGCTGTGAGATGAGGTCCTGTTACACATTGCGCTCGGATTCTTATTCAGGCAAGGAAGATTGAAATCGATCGATGGAGGGACCAAATGACAGGAAAGCTAATAAATTCCCTCTCTTCTCTACTAGCTGGATTACCTTCTTTAAGGTGGGAGAGGAGCGCTGTCTTGAAGTAATGGGTCATGGTCCCAGGCTAGCTCACTGATAACGAGGAGGTGTTTAGTTGGTAATCCGTCAGCTTATTGTTGGGGGAGTCCAACACTAGGTACATAAACGCAATTGCCCACCCTTTCCAAAGAAATTGCACCCACCATTCATCCAAAATAGCGGATAAACCGGTATGATAAGGACTCCTTTTTTAGATGTGGATCACCATTCAATCAAAGTATTCCGTGCTTGTCAAGAAAGGCCTGAAAATCGGACTTGGATTAGTTTTTGGAATGTGTGCATGCTTCTGGATAATGGTATCAAGGATCCCAGCTCGAGCAAAAATTTCAGCGACACAACGGTGTCATTCATATCGCCCTTAATAGATCATGTTTTCTTTTCTCAAGCTATTCAAGTGCACTAATGACGTTTGTTTTCTCTCTCACCCAGTCATGGACCTTGACGAAATTGCTCCGGATTTCGAACAGTTGGAGTGAAGCTAAAATTCTCAGTTTGACAAGCCATCGGACTCTTCCTTTCTGCATTAACGGAAAAAGCATCGAGAACGTCAAAAAACTCATATAACTGGATACATTTGTGGCAATACAGGATTCGATGTCAATCAATTGATAGCACGCATTTTGTATTTCCGTACGAACATCAAGTTAAGGCCGATTGGTTCCAATGTTTCCTGGCCTGCCCTATGGAAGCGGCAGATGCAAAGTATCACTTGAAAACACCATCCTTTCATCAACGTCATGTCATCGGGCTACTGAGGCAATATTAAGCGAAGAGATATGTCGTAAAACGAGCCGAGGACCAGTTGATTAAAAGAAGTGGGAAGTGGACGCGAGGACAGGTCACATTAAGAAATGGCCAGTGCCACCAAATGAATTCTACTGTCCTCAAATAGCCACTAAGAATGTCGCCTTGGAGCTACTTGCCTCTGAGCAGTGGTGAAGGATCCAGATTACCTGGATTCGTGCGGTTAGCGGGTTATGCCTCATAGAGGGCCTTAGGACAAATATGATTTACATTTGATCTGTGGAAATATCGATAGAGAAAATGGAGCTGCAAATAACAGTATGAAATTGGTAATTAGAGTTGAGGTGACAAGCTTCTTGGAAAAGTGTTCCTACAGGGTAGTAAAATAAAGGTTGTGTTCTCCACACGACTTTCGTTGTGGTCGTAAAAGTGAAGTTTCTCAAAGCTGGATTTTAGCCTTGATATGATCTGTCCCCACTAAATAATGGACTGGTTAAGTGAATCTTTTCTTCAAAATGGCATCACCTCGGGGAAACCAGGCCGAGGCAATAATCGAATGATCTGACAGAGGCGTCACCAAATATAGCTTACTGTAACGAAAGATTTATAAGATTTCCCGAATTTCCCTGGCATCCCTTGGCATGATAATGCTCCCGCATAAAAATCACCAGATGCTTGCAACGCTCATTTGTATTTTCTCCACATTCACTTACTAATGTTGGGAAATTGGGCCAGAAATTCAAACCAACTCACTTCCGTGCTTTGTGAACGAAGGCCACCCTCAGGAAAAGGAACATTGAAGGAAATCGTAGACGTCTCATCTTGCAAAGAAGAACTCACAAAGGATAGAAGAAGAAGTGAAATTAAATAAGTGTTGACTTACAAACCAACAAAAATCATTGGACAGGTAACAAATGCGTTTAGCGTCCATAGGGACCAACGCTCTTCCGACATATTAAGGAAAAGATCAAAATTGAATAACCGAAATTCCAGGACAGTGCCCTGACTAAATCAGCATAAAACTACACAGTTTTCTCACATTTTCCATACAATTTTCCTTTCTATCAAATTTATTCTGATACATACAATCGTAGATATTCAGGACGGAGGTGAAAATAAGCTCCCGACACAATCCCTGAGAAAATGACGTCGAAAAGGTCATTTGAACACAACAAAAAAAAGCCAGGAAACAGAGAGTGATACCAACAAACGACAAGCAACCACTAGAACGTCACATTGATCCCTTGGGATCCGTTAGGAACTTGTGGTTGATTACATGAGAAGCTTATGTTATTTTCGTTACGTAGGCACTTTGCCATCCGAGGAGAGAAAAAAGTAAATCTGTTTTGGCACAGATTTTCCACTATGGTTTCGGCAAGAATAGAATAGAATAAATGGGTTAGGGTAGATTGTTTAGAGCCTAGACACGAATAAGCAAAAAAATCAACAGGAAAAGGCGTCTACGAATGAGTCCTTGTCGGCCAAATAGATTTCTGAATGTCGTGAATGGGGAACACTCTGTTTTGACCTTATCATATTTCGTCCCAATGTGGGCTGATGCAATCAAATTGATTTATGACTTATGTATGTTTCTTGGACTGTGGACAATTGGTCGTTTGTTTTAAAAATTGGAGGAGTGGGTATCTTTTGGGGAAAGATAGTTTGAATCGAACAGTTATAGATAAATCCGTTTACGATTTATCTGTATCCTGGGTTTGTTGGTCTTGGAATATAGAAGAACAAAAGCAAAATAGCGGTAATAAAATATTTCTGACCAGACCAGACCAGATGAAAGTAGGTTCTGTGGGGTTACTAATTTTATTCAAGAATGAAGCGGTACATAGTCCAGCTGACTTAATCCCATCCTCACTTCACTGGAGTATTTAATTTAAGTCATCTAAATCTTTCTAGGCTAGTGTTATTATCATCGACTGTGGAGAAATGTGTGCCTTCATTGCATCTGTCTGTAGTCGGTGAAATTAAAGCATGTGGCATCCATCTTTTGTTCAGACTTCCCAACAGAAGAATCTGTCCCTTATATGAGTCTCCGGGAACGACTGAGCAGACACACATGCCCTTACATGAGATCGACACCCACTGACCACTTGATGAGAACAATTAAGTTGAGCATCTCAGTCGCGTTGCTAAAATATGATCCAATTTCGCCTAAGACTTGAAATGTCCCCACTCCTCCTCTATTGTTCTGTGCCAAGTGCTCTTGAGGCAACCCACTCGCCGACCATCTTGGGAGACTGCATCGCGGAACCAGCAAAACAATTGTCACCCCTTCTTAATGTGTGGCATATCCGTTGCCACCGCGACCGCCACCCTTCCGTTAACATCGCGTATGAGTGCCAGACTTGTGCGTATATATCAGACCAAGAGTACTCCAACGATACGACGCAGCTAGGCATTCACGAACGTTTGGAAGTCTTGGTATTAAGACAACTGCATTCCCAAATTTTAGACAAGGCAGAGAAAGCGGATCTAGCGTTGTTAATGCGTCCAGTCCGATGCCAACATCGCCAGACACCACGCTTCCCAAACTGAAATTGATGGACGCCTTCGATGCTCCGCCCTTAATGCAAAATGGGGAAGAGTGCGATGACCTTCCAGACTGAGGATCTTGGTTTTATTTGTGTTTACCTTCTGTTAAAATCTAGTTGCTTCTCTTTCCAATTCTAGAGCCATTTGCCAAGATTCATGACCCGGCGAAAGAGTAAACAGATGTCAAACTTAAGAAGTCATTGCGGTTTATGGCATCATCTACTCCTCTAACCAGCGCAATAACAAATTTTCTCATTCCACGGCATACACCATTTTGAACTTCCCGAAATTTCGCACAATATGGGAATTCGATACACGTAAGGCCACTATCATTCATAGCGGTCAACACAGCCTTCAGTCTCTTCCGTTCATCGATCAGCTTCCACAGCTAGACCTTATGACGCCATTTAAAGACGTGGCCAACAACCTCATTTGCACTTTTGATGGTAGCTAAATTCTCATTAATTTTCTCAGGCAAGCTGTTTAGCCTACCATCCGGGCAGCCAAATAGTTTTCCCACTCTTTAATGGCAACCGGGTTTCGTAAGCGAACCGTGTTGAACTTCGGGGCTGGGAGCGCCCCACCACCGGGTGAAGATGCAAACAAAATACTTAAGTGAAGGCAGGCAATTATCAAGTAATGGGCTCGCTCGGGGCCTATTTTGTCATACAAACCCGGTAGAAAACTTCTAAATCCACAGTTGATTACAATATGATGGATCTGATCTGTCCGTTACCGGTCAGTTGAGCCCCGGCTGACTTCTTGGCAGGTCCTGTGCTCCAAAAATATAACACCAACTAAAAGGCTATGGAAGTTGTAGAAAACCACAAAGCACTTATAATGGTTTTGCTAGTCCGAGATCGCATTTCCGTATTCTTAGTATTCACAAGGTACACGCTTTTCGGTAACACGTGATGCCAAAGGAACACATACGCTATATTAAATTACTTTAACGGACTCCGAACAGTAAAGTTCGAAATGCAGCAGGGATATCAAAACCACTTCCTGTTTCTGACGGTATACTCGTGGATCAAAGAAATACCCTCTTATCATTGCTCTCTATTCTTGTTCTGGGCAATGTCACACGGAACATCCAAGACCAGCGCCCTGGAGAATTGGAACAATATAATTGTGGTATGTGTCCTAGATTACAACCTCCATTCTAAACTGCTCACATACCTGTGTCGAGTTGCCAAATCTCCCATCAGGCGGGTCCCTGCGTGTAGATAAGGGAACGTTCGGTGAATGCGTTATGGGAGATCAGGAGATTTGCGAGTATGGGCACGCCCCGCGAGTATGGGCACGCCCACCCGTGGATAAAAATTGGCTATGAGAAGGACCTGGAAATCAAACCAAATATGGAGGACGACAAAAGGTAGTTTTTTTTACGGTGCAAGGCTTCAGAAACCCAGTACCAGCGATTTTTAGAGGTGAGTCGTCGATATCCAGCGACCGCAGTACCTCAATAGTGGGAAACTTGGCTACTTTGGCATCTAATGCTACAAGAAATTTTAGTGGAGTGGAAATGGAATCTACACCAGATCCTTTTCGCGAAAGCTCAACACTTGGCAGGTCACCATTGAGGGCAACATTACCCCTAGGTAGTCGAGTTACGTCGCGGGACTCGGAACTGAATTTGGAAAGTCCCCGGACTGACATTATTAACGATGCTGTAAAAGACAATCGTGGAGGGAAGCAAACTACAACAGCATTTATTTCATTGCAGGAACGCATAAATGACCACCAAAATATCAAGTCTCTCATACGTGGCATTAGGTTGTCCTTTATTAGGCCAAGCGTCCAAGCGTCATGTGGCAAAGTCACACGAGAGACGAAGGTCCCGCCTCCTCAACATAAGGTAGGTGATAACGCGGGAAAATGGAATAGCGATGGAATAAGTGAATCCCTTGCCCTCTTCACCGAAGAAAGCTGCGCCGGAGAAAGTTTCGGGTAGTTTTTCAATTACGACCCCTACTTTGCAAAAAGGGGAAGAGCCTAGGTGGGCGGCAAAAAGCGGCAGAAGGAGAAAAAGAATGTTCGTCCGGAAATAATCATTATTTCCAAGAAAAGAGATATGTCCTACGCCGATATCCTTCGGAAAGTCAAAGCCGATCCGGAATTGACAGACTTGGGCGGCAGTATGAGTCGTATCAAGCGTATACGAAAGGGGGATCTTATGCTGGAGCTAAATAAATCTTGCAAGAAAGCAGTGGATAGTTTTCGCAGTCAAGTGGAAAAGGTGAAAGCTCGAAAGTAACAGATAGTAATCGACCTAGACGAGGTCACATCACGAGAGGATATCTGTGCTATGCTAAGGGAACAATTCAACCTTAGAAGAAAGTTCCGTCAAAAGGATGAAGGCATATGGAGGTACACAGACCGCTATTATTTGCTTGCCGGTAATCAGGGATTAAACTGATTACTGCGGGCAAGGTAAGAATAATTTGGGTAGTGAGACGACAAAAGGGTCAAATATATCTTAAGAGATACTTCAGATGCCTTAATTTCGATCACTTTGCGGAAGCATGTACTAGCGAGCATGATAGGCCGAGAAGGTGCAGGAAGTGTGGAGAAGCGGGCCACCTTATCAAAGACTGCATGGGGGCTCCACGATCCATGGAAAAAAGGAATGGACGACGGGCACATTGCTGGTGGTGGCAGATGCCAGGCATATAGGAGGGAACTGAATCGTAGGAGTAAATGAGGATACGAATCAACCTCAACAAATGCGAGCTTAAAACTTACTCTTGCAAACCATTCGAGGGTCAAATGTGGACGTGGCGGTAATATGTGAACTTTACCGAAATTACGTTGGTGCCACGTGTTTGAAAGACTCATCAAGAAACACAGCGACGTCGGCATGTCGACGGCAAGCCATTCAAGAAACAATGGTATTCCCAGGAGCTGGCTTTGCGAGGGCAAAAATCAACGGCGTCTATATATATAGCTGTTATACTCCTCCAAGTGCAACATTATCGCAATATGAGGAGATGCTTGATAGCTTGGTGTTAGACGCAAGGGATCGCAGACCCAATATCATCGCCAGCGATGTCAACAGGGGAAGTCGATTAACAAACACCAAGGGGCAAATTTTGCTTGAAACCTTCGCGGAACTGGACTTCGTACTAGCCAACTTTGGATGTGTGTCCATCTTCCGAAGCAAAGGGCTAGGCTCAATCGTCGATCTGATGTACTTCAGTACCTCTTTGGCGAAAGGGATGGTCTGGCGGGTTAGTGAACCCAACACCCACAGTGGTCACCAGGCTATCTTTCGCGACATCAGGAACGGTGGGGGCGATAGTCGAATGAGCAACAGAAGCGGAAAAACCAGGATAGCTGGGTGGTCCATTGGAGCTTTGGAGGGAGAGACTTTCCTGGCGACTTTAGAAGGAAGTTACTACACGAAAGGAATGGGGCTAGAAGAAGTGAGCCACTTATGTCAACGGGTAACTGACGCCTGCGACTCTACAATGCCGCGATGGAAGTTTCACTATAGTAGGAAACCAAACTACTGGTGGAACTAAGAAATCGCGCTGTTGAGTGCATCATGTCTACGAAGGGGGGGCTTTCAGCATCAGCAGTCGGAGAAAGAATACCGCGATCTTCGAAGTAGTCTTAAGAAGTCTATACGAGAAAGGAAGCCGAATTGCTACAAGCAGTCGTGCCTTGAGGCAAATACAATCCCATGAGGCGCTGCGTACAAGGTTGTAATAAACAAGATTCGTGAACAAAAACTACCCCAAGTGACGCGCCCGCAACTCTTGTTCAAAATAATCGCAATTCTTTTCCCACAACAGGAAGAAAGTGGACCTCAATCAACGGTGCAACAGGACAATTTCACAATCCCAGATGTTACCGAGGAAGAACTACGGGGGATCTGTGAACAAATTGGGGATAATAGGGCTCAAGGATTGGATGGTATTCCGAACAAAGCCCTGAAGTTGGCAGCTAAAATTAAGCCCGCATGGTTCGTAAGTCCATTTGAATCGAGCATGGTAGAAGGAGTATTTCCCGCGCAGTGGAAAAGGCAGAAGTTGGTTCTGCTACCGAAGCCGCAAAAACCACGTGGCGTACCCTCTTCATATCGCCATATCTATCTTTTATACACCATGAGGAAGATGTTGAGGAAGGTGATATACAAGAGGGTTCTTCCGTTCGTCGAGCTAGCGGATGGTCTATCGGAGCGGCAGTACGGGTTTCGCAGAGCGCAGTACGCAGTTCGCAGTTCGCAGTCAATGCCATTGCAACGGTCGTAAATCTGGTCCTGGAAGAATAGGTCGCTGGTAAGTGCTGTGCGGTGGTGACGCTAGATGTCAGGAATGCTTTTAATTTAGCCAACTGAGGGGTTGGATTAAGGCCACCCTGGCTAAATTGGGTGTCCCTGGTTACTTAGCTCGGATAATCGAGAGTTATCTTTCAGAAACACTTCTTTATTACGAGAAGGACGACAGGTCGAAGGAACATGTTGTGACAGCAGGTGTTCCCAAGGCTCCGTACTGCGGTCTCTGCTGTGCTGTAATGTATGACGGAGTGCTCGGCCTGCGCATGCCAAAGGAGGCAACATTGATTGGTTTTGTAGACGACCTGCTGGCAGGTCCAGCAGGGTGTGAAACTGTATGCAAGCGAAACCATTCGGCCATCAAAGCTTGGCTCTAAGTTATGAAATTGGACCTGGTGGAAGTAAGACGGAGGCGGTCCTTATTACCAATAGCAGGAAAAACAACATTGTCAAACTCCAGGTTGGTAATCACGAGGTCGTTTAAAAATCGATCATTAGATACCTGAAAGTAGTGATCGATACTAAGTTGAGCTTCAAGGGGAACCTGGACTATGCGCGCGAAAAGGCAGCAAACGTTAGCTCATCTCTATCAAAAATGATGGCTAATATTGGAGGGCTAGAATCTAGTCGCCGGCTGCTTATCGCAGAGGTGGTGAAATCCATCCTGCTATACGCGGCTCCTGTATGGGCGTGCGCACTGGATAACACAGTAAACGGTAAGTTCGGCATACCGGCCAATCGTGCTGAGGGTATGCAGTGCATATAAGACGGTATCTGGTCAAGCAGTGTGTATCATCGCGGGGATTATTCATTTGGATCTTTTAGCGAATGAGGCACACTGTCCCTATAAGAGAGAGGACGAATCTGGCCGAAGTGACTGCGGACTTCCGAAAGACCACTAGGAAGGAGCTGTATCGAAGATGGCAGCTACCGTGGGATAATTCCGAAAAAAGCCGCTGGACCCATCCACTGATCCCATGTATTGAGAGATGGGTCGAGGGCAAACATGGATAATTGAATTACCACTTAATGCAGTTCCTTACGGGACGCGGTTGATATAGGAAGTGCTTGCATCGCTTCGGGTTGGATGAGTCCCCAGACTGCCGCCGCTGCACCCGAGGACCCGGAGCATGCTATGTTTCACTATCGGAGATCCGCGAATGAAAGAGGGAAGTTAAACGATACCCTCAAAGCAGTTACCGAACCCCATAATTACGTGGAGGAGATACTGAGGTCTGCGGCAAATTGGATTGCGATAAACACAACAGTAGCTGCGCTGCAGGAAAAGCTGCGGGAACTGGAATGAGCCCGGAAAGCGCGAAGGATGCATCACTTAGTTGTGATGTTGGTGTAAACCAGAACCCTCTTCAAAAAGTAATACTTCACGGAGAAGTGGGGGAGAAGGTAAGTGTTGGAATTATGATAAATAGCAAAGCAACCGATATTATTTGTAAGTTCCATGAAATGCATTGTACAGAGAAATACCCCAAAACTGCCAAATTTGCAATTACAATTACTGCTCTTACCTATGCATATGGAGGTAAAATTGTAGAATGAAACCTCCAAAGCCAATCCAGTGAAACGAGACTCACAAGGTGAGAATCGTATAACGTTCAGTACTATTTTCCGAAGTCCTGGAACAAGAGCTTCACTGCGTGCTTCAAACCCAATTGTCTTCGAACAAAAGCATGAATAATCATCGCATTCTCCAATTTCGCCAAGCTGGCTCGAAAGTCTCTAATCCACACCATCAGCTTCACTCCTTCTTCCAGAAATTCCCCTAATGCCCAAAGGACCTCTTACAGAAATTTAATGCAGCCTCTATTTAAAAATAATTCATTATGGCCGTGCCGACTGAAGGGAAAGAAAGAAACGTAAACAGAACAGAACTTCTAAAACAGTAATTATAAAGTTAAAGTTTATGAGAGAGGGATTGCTACTCAAACACAAAAGTTTTGAATTATTCATTAGTCGCGGCCAAAGTGGTGCGGGGTAGTCTGCTAGTATGGGGCTTTAATTAAGTACGCTTCCTGCCAATGCGGTCGTTTTATATTGAAACGAACAGCTGTTCAGATAGCTGCACGGATGGATGGTGGATGCTGGATGAAAATTTCTCTTGCCCATCCCCCAGGAGCGCCACGTTTAATTACAGTATAAAGCTCAGTGGCCACGAATAAATTCTGGGCGTAAAAATGTGGTGTAGGATATTAGCTGTGATTTTATTTTGTAATTGAAGAATTAAATTGCTGTCAGAAATATGATGTTGATTGAAATTGGAGTTGGTTCTTTCTTTCTGGTCCAAAATTTTATTACGGAGATGATAAGACTTTGTGCCTTGAAAGGAGCTTCACGCCTGATGTTACAGTCTTACGGCTCTTCAGCGTTCGCCTTGTATCTCCAAAATTTTCCATTGAAAAGTTCTGAATCAAAATACGGGGGCTCCTTTCTATAGAAGGCATCAAAATAATCAATACATCTCTGCGAATTCATTAATTCATCACAACCGCGAAGCCCTATTTTCCGTTGCTCCTGCGTTTTAAGTGAACATTTTTTCACCACATACTAAAAGGCAACTTTCCTAGTGTATATTTTATGCCACAGATAAAACTTATTTCATCTGTCTTTTTGGGAAATGTCGGTAATGTTGAATCGGTCAGGGCCATTTTACATGGCAGTCAACATGTTCAAGCCTTGCTACTTTACGTATTCCCCACTTCGGAAACAATGAAAAATGAATACCATGTCGAATGGTAAATTCCCTGGAAAGTGGATCAGTGCAATCCTGTACTTTGCAGCAGGAAAAATTCCAGATGATCTGTACTTAATGCTATATGATTCCAGAAATGGAATCACGTTCCCACGGCAATTAAACCGTTTATCTGATGAAATAGTTGAGTATGGAAAAGAATACGTCAGCAGGGAAAAGAACTAATTTGAATGGAAGTATATTTATAACTAGATGGCCCCCAGTGGAATCAGACTGGTTTACCTAGGAAGAGAATAAATCATGAATTTGGTTTATCATACATAGGAAATATAGCCTTAGCATGTGTTCCTTGATTTTTCCAATTCTGGTTGTAAAAATCTTTTTCGTGGAAGATAAAAAATCTAGCCCTTCACAAAGGAATGAGGGTTGCATTTTCAAACTACATCAATTGGTGAGAGAGAGAGATGAGTATGATTGTTCATATCCCCAGAATGAATACTGATCTCCAGCGTAGTACTGAAGCATTTATGAGGTTAATCAACAGAAAGGCTTCTGGAGTGCTATAAGCCGAAAACTTTTTAGGAAAGTTCACAACAAAGTAAGTAATCCTCTAAGCAGCAGATACCACACCGGGATAAAAGCAAGGGACTTTGGTCGTAACAGATGAGTATGCGGCGGAGCGATATCGGGCACACTGGGAGAGGGCGCAAACTACCATGACGCCGAATTGAAGGAACCCTACTTCATACCGCAACGATTCGCTTTGCCGGCTCAATTGATTTTTAAAAAAAAATAATTGAATGAGTGCGAATTTAGAATACGTGGAGTGAAAAACTCCTCTCTTATGATTCTTTAAATTTAGTTTTATAGTTGCTAAAAAATCAATTAAAGCATTTTACTTTTGTTTATTTCCCTTCCAGTGCCGTTTGCTTCATGACAGAAGAGCTTCAGCCTGCCCAAGGAGATCCTCGTAAGCTTACCACCGACGTTCACACTGAAAGAGTGCTCCGCACGTACCTTATAAAGGCCCTCGTATGCTAGCTGTAGCGGCTTCCGGAGGGCATCAGTTCTCACCAGAACGTGGATCCCAACTTTAAGTTCCCCAGGGGTGTGGACCGCCGGCTGCCTATGATGAGATGATGGAGGTAGCTTTGCTTTGGATACGGCATCTCGTAGTAGGCACAACAATCCGGTCTCTCCAAGGTTGTATCTTTTGTCGAGGTGGCCCAGGAGTCCAAGGATCTCTCAATGCACCAGCTCAGCAGGGCCGGCAGCAAACTCCTTGCGGAAAGCTGTATGGATCCCAATCAGAACAGAAGGCAAGACATGCGACCAGGACGGCTCGTCGCGCGACATAATGGCAGCCTAGGTGCAAACGTTTTAGCATCCCATTTCACTGCGGATGCTATGCAGCTGCCCGATTACGTTTGTATCCCAGGAGCTTCCCGAGCTCCGAGAAGAGAGTAGATTCTAACTGCATTCCCTGGTCTGTGATAATAACGGCGGGAACACCAAAGCACGGAATCCGCTTTCGACAAAGATTACCTTTTGGTAAAGAGCAGCATCTACGGCAATATCTGAGTCAACGAAGAATACGGTTAGCAATGCATCTTGCTGAGGGGATGCCAGAAGTATGGCTTCCGCAAGCTACTGCATGGTGGTCTCAAACTCATGATCAGCTTCTGGGGAGCACGCAGTCAGGCGGGAGTTTCGGTTTTCAGCCCAGACATGTAGGCGTTAAGGATCAGTTGATAGTGGGCGACCTCAGGCGAGAAACGACGGTAGAAATTTAATAAGCGAAAGAACCTTCACAAATTTTTAACAATTCTCGAAAGTGGGCAGCTCAAAACTGCTTACATTTTGATACCTCGGGAGTAATGGCTGATGAGGCAAGTGCCGGTGGAATCTCATTTGTAATTGTAAGAATTTGCATTCCTCAACGTTAAGTACAAGACCGGTCTCAACAAAATGTAGAAAATTGCACTCGATGTGCTCTAAATGCTTGGACTCAGATGAAGACGTAACCAGAACAATATCTTAATAAACGAAACAAAAGTGAAGGTTTTGAAACGTAAGTGAATCTTTGACAAGTTTGCGGAGCATTGCACAGTCCAAAGAGTCCGAAAGTTGTGCTTATTGCCGTTTTTGAGAATGTCTTCGGGATCTACAAGGATTTAGTAATATGCCTTGACTAAGTCCAAAGTCGAGAAAATACGAAAGTTTTCGATTGAGTACGGAAAATCGTTGACAAGTATCAATCTGAAATCGTCTGTGTATTTAGACGTTTGTAATCGCCACAAGTTGTCAATTCGCTAAACATTGTGCGGAATTTCGTCAAAGAAGTGCGCTAGTATGTGGGTCCGCTACCTGTCCAAAAACGATAGAAAGATTGTTGGGCGTGCAAATTGAGATTCTTCCTGATGATTTAAAGGAAGCAGTAGGGTCAATGAGGGACTAGCTATCGATAGTGGCACAGGAAATCTGGGCCTAAGATGCAAACGCTGATATCATCATCATCAACAACCGGTATCCGATCTAGGCCAGCCTTAATAAGGAACACCAGACACTGCTCCATCTCAGGCAGAGTCTGCCTCGTTTTCTTTTTCTACCATAGATATTGCCCTTATAGACTTTCCAGGCTGGAACATCCACTTCCATATAGATTAAGTGACCCGCCCACCGTAACCTGTTGAGCCGGATTTTATCCGCATCCAGACGGTCATGGTATCGCTCATAGATTTCCGCGCTATGCAGGCTCCATAATCGTTCATCCTCATGTAGGGGATCAAAAATTCTTCGGAGGATTCTTCTCTCGAACGCTGCCAAGAGTTCGTTTTTTTGTTTTGCTAAGAACCCAGGTTTCCGAGGTACACATAAGAATTGGCAAGATCATAGTCTTGTTCAGTAATAGCTTTGACCCAATGGTGAAACGTTTCAAGCGGAACAGTTTTTGTCAGCTGAAATACGCTCTGTTGGCCGCCAAGAATGGAAGAAATCGAGACTTCAGCGCCTAGTGCAGTCAGCTCAAGGAGTAGCCGCCCCCAGAGCACTCGGCAAATCTTGTATTCTAGGAGAGAGTGCAACAGCTGGTACATCTTATGGCCTTTTTGACGAACCTGCACCACCGTAGGCCATTATGCCCCGTTACATACCGAAGGTTCTGAAAACCTACTACCCGATCGACTTTTCAGGAGACGCATTTAGATTATGATCTAGTCCTACTTCCTGAAGTCAAAGCACCTACTGCCTCTGTCAATTTAGAAACGGTGGCTAATAGTGCAGCCATCGTCTGCTACAACTGAGCCACTTGGCTTGACGAATCATACCTCTTCAACTACGGAGCATGCGTGAACCTCTCAAGTTTTGTCTGTGGTGATCGCCAACGCGCCCAGAGTCTCCGAATATCCACATGCCAGGATGGCCTCTGTACTTTTCGAAATTGTCCTTAATCCAACCCCAGTTAATCAAATTAAAGCCAATTTTTATCTGCTGACTCTCAACGTCACAAAACTTGCCGGAGGCATCGCATTTCGAGTGGGAACTTGTAACTGCCTCGATTTTCCTAAGGTATCTATGTAATGGATAGATTATTCTACTTTCTCTTCTAAACTGGCAAGAGCTGGAACAATTTTGGGAAGACACGTCTACGCACTAGTGCAGCCGGACATGAAATCACCCCGCGGAAAATCCACTTCCTTTCATCATCCTATTTTTTTCTCGTGAGAGCGGTGTTAAAACATTAGACAGTACAGCAGTCAATCTTCAAGTCGGTACCGAAGAATCCACTGCCGTAATATGGGTTTGGGTCAGCCGGTAATTAACCTCACCATCTTCTTTTCTTCAATCTTTGTCCTGTTCCCAAGCGGGGTCGGCTAATCATGATCGATCGCGCCATCAGATGCCCGGGCTGGATGCAATCGCGGGGCTTTCAAATCCCCATCCAGCATATCAAGTCCTCGTTGTTTGGCCCGACCTTTTAGTCGCTTACCATCGACTTCGATGTTCAGCCCAATCTTGGCAAGTGAATTCTAGTTAACGTGACCATCCCATCAAAGTCCCCTCTCTCGCAATTTTTACATGACCCGTGCAACCCCATATGGATCGCGGATATCCTCATTTCGGATGTGATCAAAGCGTGTCACGCCACTAGTTCAGTGTCATATCTTCATCTCCATTACCACAAGATACCGTTCATTGTCTTGTATAGTCGGCCAATACTCAGAACCATGGAGAGCGGCAGGGCGCACGATATTGCGGTAAATTTGGGGATCGGTCGTCAAAAATTCAGTTTTATTTAAATTCAATGTAAGATCGTGTTGCATGAGGCGATGCTATTGCTATTACACACTAGGAAAACATCATCAGTATAAAGCAGTGTATAGGGCGCTGGACGTTAAATGTTCCATGTGACAGTGTCTATAACAAGAACAAAAAGAAGTAGTGAAAGGGCGGGAAACAAACCCGGCTTGGTTCACGGTCATTTCTACGATTTCGCGAATACTGTTGTCAAGAATGTGTTCAAATGTCTTCATGGTATGAGAAAGTAACTTTATCGGACGATAATTTGAACATTCTGCTGGACTACCCTTCTTTTTCCACATTGCAAGTGTGAAACTTTCTTGCTGGTCAGATGGTGTTCTAGCTTCCTCAAAAACTCGATTGGAGAATCCACTGAGCCACAATGTTGGATGCTTTTGGAAGTGGAGGATGAACAACTTCTTCAGCTGAAATCAGCTCGAGATATTCTCGCCATCTATCCATTGCGGCTTGACGGTTGGTAAGCAAAGTATCGTTCTTGTTATTAACGCAACAGAAGTGTTCTATATCCTGTGGGCGGTCGTGGTGATCTTTAGTAAGTCGATACAGATATCTCTCACCATCCCAAGTATCCAGTTTATTATAAAGATCTTTGTAATGGTCGGATGACAACAATCGCTTTCTTTGCTTCCCGGTTGACATTCTTATAAATTTGCCAATTGGCCAGCGTTTTATCGTCGAGAAACTTGTGGTAGGGGCGTTTCTTAATTGAATTGATTGATGAACCGCTTCCCTGGCACGGCGACCCCGAGGGTTGCAGAGGCCGCTTTTTAAATCGTGTCTATAATTTGGCTCTACGATTCTTCTAGATTCGTAATGGTTGGTAATCGCGTAAATGACATTATTTCTTCTTTCTTCTAACAAAATCACCACCATTTAAGACGCGGCAGGCCAGTGCGTTCCTCACATTGTTTTATTGGTGGCTTGATTCGTAAGACGGCAATAAGCAGCAGATATAGAGATGTAATGTTCTCATAGGGATTAGCTTTGCAATCAGTGACGGTGATAAAATGTCGGCGTCTCATGTATGTCTTTCCCTGATCTCAGCACCTTATTTTTGTTTTACTGAGGAGAGTACCAAGTCCGTTGCCTCAAAGTCTCCTCCTTTGCCTGGGCTTGGGACCAGTATGTAAATAACATAGTTTAATTAACCTCATCAATGTCGTCTTTTAACCCACTCTTTGGTATAAGAAACAAATTTATGGGTTTTAAGTCCCTTATGTGACTGAACCTACCATAATTGACACCTTCCTCATTATTCTTTGGTATTTTCCTAGAGTTCCGATAGATTGTTCCCTCTGATCCCATCTAAGTGATGGATTTCCTTTGCAAGAAGGTCAATAAGGAGCGTACTTCCTAGAACGTAAGGTGACACTTTCTGCATGGACTGAATGCAGTTTCGAGCTAGACACAGCTACACTGATAATTTCGCTTGGTTACACCTAACCCCGCAGTATATCATAACTGCGACCAAGGGCAGTTCAACGGCAAAACACACTATAGGGACCGTTTTCAAAATAAGTAAAGCAACATTATATCCCCAAGACGGACTTTAGCTCAGAGTGCTGTCATTCTCGTCGGGAAATCGGAAGCTGCACGCTTCAGGTATGAAAGGTTTTGTGTATTGCTTTTATAAAGACATTTGAGTGTGCATTTGTCCCATTAGTATGTAACACGTAATATATGCATACATTTTGTGAGAATATCCACTTTCAAGTGATATTGACAGTCAAAGTCTTCAATTTGGAAAGAAGTGACAACTTTGACCTATTATAACTTTGTTAGTAATAATGCGATTTCAACCAAACTTGGTCAAATCATGCTCTATATCATAGCCTACGTTCCTACATGCCTTTGTCCCAGACGAAACCGTCAGTCAACTTTTTCGTTTTTTTTTAAAAAACTGTTTAACCCAAAAAAGAGGAGTCCGTGGACTACAAAAGAGGACGTACGTTGCTTCCCAAGGGGCCCAGTCTGTCACCAAGTGGGTGCGGACTCTAACTCCCAGCAGCCTCAACAAAAAATACGCCCTGGTTTAGGTCTGGACTTATGACGGATTTCACTTGAATATAATTCGTACCCAGTACGTGTTTGCAATTATACAGGGTGCGGCAACATAACTTTCTTTTTTAAAATGCACGCCACTCAGTTAGTTGATGTCATAGCGGAGCGCCAGTGGTCTCGTTCAAGAGGGGATACTGTAAAGTTTTGTCCCGACATGGTTCAGTCGCCATCATGCGTTGGAATAGTGAGGAGCGTGCCTTTGCCGTTGAGCTTTACTTTTCAAGCAGATGTTCGGTTATTGCAGCACAGCGTGCATTTCGGAAACAAAACAAAACATGGGCTGACACCAACTCTCGAGAAGTGCATCAAAAGCCTTTGCATTCACCCAAAGTCACAGTGTGGTGCGCAATTTCCTCAGCTGGAATTATTGGTACCTGGTTTTTTGAGGAAAATGAGGTTACAGTGACAGTGAATTCGGACCGGTATGTAAACATGCTACAGAATTTTTTTTTCCCACGGCTAGAAAATTTGGATTTGGGGGACACTTGGTTCCAACAAGACGGTGCAACAGCACACACTTCAAGAGCATCGATGGCTGTTTTGAGGGAACACTTTCCAGAGCGCCGTATCTCAATTAGAAGCGATTTGGAATGGTCGGCACGCTCTCCCGATCTGTCCCCTTGTGATTTTTTTCTATGGGGTTTTTGAAATCCCGTGTTTATGTGAACCGTCCAAGAACCCTACAAGATTTGAAGACCAACATCCAAGAAGAAATTGCCAACATAACACCTGCTATGCTAACAAGAGTCATGACAAACGCCAGAAATCGGTTTACGCAATGTATGGAGAATGAGGGACGTCACCTAACAGATTTGATCTTCAAAACAATGTAAATAAAAACTTTAGACATGTACCTACATTATAAAAAATAAATAAATATTTTCCGATGCCTACAATAGTTTTTATTGAGTTTTGAAAAAAGGAAGTTATGCTGCCGCACCCTGTATTTCAAGCGATTACCATCCGTCGTTACTTCCGGTTACGCTGATCCTTGTGCAGAGGTGAAGCAGGGTCTGATGAGTTGCCTCTGCCCTGGACAAAACCGTCAGTCAACAATTTCGTTTTTTTCTTAAAAATCAGTGAACTTTCAAACAAGCCTGAATATATACATACGTGTGTTATAAGATTGAAGCGAATTTTCAAACTGTGTCCTATGATACAAAATAGTTATCCTTGTATGATATGAAATCCCTAAGCTGTGCCATAATAGTTTCAAATTAGAGAAACAATCATTAACCTTGCAAGCTATATGATCTTTCAGGTGAAATCCTACCTGAATTGATTCATTAACAGGGTCAATACTGTGCTAACATAATCCCTCGGCAGCCTTACTTTTCCTTTGATTAGAGAATGGAATACAAACCCAAAGGACGATTGAGTATTGAAAGCAGTTAATATATGCAATGACCTGCAGTATACATAATTATGCATCAGAGGATTAATTATTGCACTACTAGTGAGGAGCTTTGAGGCCATTTCTGGTGTCTAATAGCAAACTGACAATACGGGGAATTGTTTCCTTAATTAATCTGCAGACAAGTTGGAAGACAATTGTTGCATTCAAATAGTATTATTTGAAATTGGAGAATATTCTCGTCCTAAGCAAATTGTTCTAAAACATATTTGGTGCTCTATCTTACTACAATGGACGTTATGGTTACAACTTTCTATTATTGTTAGTTAATTTCTATAAAAGATTCAAATTAATTTAAATATGTACAATATTTGCTGTGAACTCATACATTCATTCATATACATATATGGAGATATGAAATTGGTCACAAAAAATAAAATATTTAACTTCATGAATCTTACCCCTTTCCAATTTTCATGCCTTTTCGAAAACGACACTTTCTACTCAGCGACCATAATGAGCATAGATCCCCCACACTCCACATGAGATATCCAAAATGGTAATCACTGAATATTGCTAAGCTTACGGAATTCGCAACCTGATACTTGAAAATAGTCCAAATTTCCATTTGACATCTCCGTTGATATCCCCAACAAGTCGAAACCAGCAGCCCGGCGCTTCCGGTTTGAAAGGTTTTGTGTATTTCCTATATAAGAATTTCAGTATACATTTGCCTTTTTATAGCCTATATTACTGCAATGCAAATGAAGGTCCTAGGATAATCTTAAAGGAGGTTTGCTTCATTCTCTTAATCACGCCGCTCTCAGTTCGAATCCCAGTTGTCATGAGTGTCTGCGTTCGCCTTGTGTTTGTCTCACTGCCGTGAGCTTACCATTTGCACTGCGTTAAGTGTGACTAAGGAGTGATCAGGAAACACTAGACCGGAATTTAGGATGAGTGCTATAAGTTAGACAGTCAGTGGCTTTCTGTTTGCATTAACGGGTGATATACATGTGTACAGCTCCTACGCCTCACCAAGTGTGATACTACCTGAATTCGCGAAAATGCTTGACAATCTTGTTTTCTAGGCAAGGGGATAGGGCCCAAAGGTGATTGCCCGTGACTTCAGCACTTGGGCCATCGAGTGGGGTAGCAGAGGAGCAAATGCAACGGGGTACTATCCGCTTTTGCAAATTGGATATGGCTTTGGCTACCGAAATTAATATAGATACCTTTTGGAAAGGGGGAATGGCGCGGTTGTAGACCTAACCTTTGTTAGTATTCCATTAGCGCATTATATGTCCTGGTTCGTTAGAGAAATCTACACTCACAGCAATCACCGACCAATCGACTTTGCGTTATGAGGGAGGGTAGGGAACCGAGCATTAAACCAAGAAAGATGTCAGGCTGGTCTACAGGACCTTTGGATGAGCAGACTTTCATAGATGTCTGGCTAGACCAAGTTAATAAAGGGTAGTCTCCGCCTAAAAACGGGATAAATTGTATTAACTGGTCCTCCAGGTTGGGGGTTCGGTAGGGTTGACAACCTTACACGGAAAACAACTTGCTACAAAGCCGCAACGGGAGCCTCGGCCTGGACGGATTACACAACGACCAACCCGACAACAACAAAGGAATAACGATTTGCGCATTTTCTCATGGAACGTGCGCTCCCTGTACAGAGCTGAAGTTGTTGAGCAGCTAGCCGATGCCCTGTCCCAATAGAAGGCTAATGTAGCAACGTTGCAGGAGACGCGTTGGGCAGGGACCGGTTTCCTGGAGAAGAGTCGCTACGCCATATGTTATAGTGGCCACACAGTAAACCATGTGCTCTGAGTAGCTTTCTTAGTCAGCCAAAAAATGAAACCTCCTGTTATCGGCATTGAAAACATAAGCGAACGATTATGCACTGTGATTTAGAAATATAAGCCTCATTAATATTCGCGCCCCTGCAGAGGAGACTGCAGGGTCGGAGAAGACAATGTAGACTCGGATCACTATCTCGTTGACATGGTGCTCCGAGGTCATCACCACCCAGAATCCCCTCTGACAATCAGGTGAGAGTTAACACTGAAGGCATCCACAAGACAGCCCTCCGCAACACCTATAAGAGGGAAATGGATGCTACAATAACCGCAGTAAACAGAGATCGCGGAAATGAAGCATCAACAAATGATCTTCGCAATCACATGAAGAATGTTATCATAAATACGGCCACAAACATACTTGGCCCCAGCCGTAAAAATAGTCGGAACGGCTGGTTTGACGAAGAATTTCAGCTAGCAACGGAACGGAAGAATGCCACATACCCAGTAATGTTGTATTCTCAAAGAGCGCGGGCACGCGCAGAGACTTCACAGACGGAAAAAGGAAGCCTGGAAGAACCAACAGGTCTGTAAACTCGAAAAGTACAGTGAAGCCCATGGTGTTTTACGTAGGCACCTGTTATGAGGCTTAATACTACGGTCCTCTTAAGACACGGATTGATTTTGTGACCACAATCAGAGCCCCGCTGAGACAAGCAACAACGGTACCAGTCTATACCAAATGCATGGCTTAGCATTCATACTGGTGGATGCAAGAATTACCTAAATCTCTACCAAACTATGGAGTACGGCACCCGTGTTGATACGCAACACCACGTCGAGGTCTCTTCACGCTTGAGCATAACCACAACCACCATGAAACTCCCACTAGGGGGGCCAACCGCAAATAACCGAGCTGTCCTCACATACAACAAGAGTTCACCCGAAGTATGTGAACTCCAGGGGCTTTCCCGGTTCCCATGGTACCAGTATACCCCTGGTAAGCTTTCGTGACCAATTTGCCACTTCAGATGAGTCCCCGTGCAGACTCGGGTTTGATCGCCCTGATTAGGTCTTTGGAGCATTCGCCTACTCAATCACGGCCGGTAAACCACAGTGATTACAGCGTCTCCCGGTGCCAACACTATGGAGGTTCTCGTCGAACACTTGGTTTTGGTTTGGCCGATAGGGTTGCCGCCCCATCTTCCTCGCCGCCACCTCTGAGCACCACTCGAAAAGCACAAGTACAACCCCATCAGGCGCGGAAGTTTTACCAACAAGTCAGCAGGATGAGGCCTTACATACTTCGATCGGCGAGTTGGAGATCCCGCCAACTGAAGACGACGGACAAATACTGCCAGCACCAAGTATAGAAGAAACAGTCCGTGCAATTTATCAGCTTAAAAATCATAAGTCGCCAGGAGCCGATGGAATTACAGCTGAATTGGTTAAATATTATTATTAGAATACTCCACACCACGCCACATCTCAACATCCCCAATTGCACTCTAAACAAAGTCAAAGGTCTCCACCGTGGCCAAATAAAACGCATTCTTGGTCTCCCCAAATCCATACCCAACCATGTCGTCTACGCGCATGCCGACGAGTTCCAACTACAGTAGCGCCAAGTTCTCTACTCCCTCAAATCTCTTATCAAATCCCATTTATATCTCGGTGAAAACAAATGGGTTGCCTCGCTTCCATCCATGGCCAAGTCCGACTTAGATTCAAGGATCTCATCGACCAAATACAATTTCCTTCCCTCCCCACGAAACTCAATTACCTGACCGTACAGAGTGACCCTCTCCCCAGCACAGAAATACCAGAAAATCTTCAAACCTACTATAAGAAGCTAACAGAAAACCTCGGAAAAGAACACTTCAGCATCATCTTCACAGATGCTTCGAAAACGAAAAGTAACACCACCTGTGACTTCGTTAACTTCGATCGCTCTCAAACATTCGCAGCTAGGATAAACCTAAACTCCTCAACGACACCTGCAAAACTAATGGCCATTCGTATGGCTATTGTCGGCCTACAATCTCATTCAGAAAACCCAATCGACACAGTGCTTAAGGACATTTTCAGAATTATTCCCACCCTTCCCAGGCAGTGTAAGATCTTCTGGGTACCATGTCACAAGAGCATTCCCCAAAATATGCAAGCAGATCTACAGGCAAAGGCAGTTCATGACTTCTCCACCATCTCCCCTACCAAAATCCCACCAAAGGATGCTATAAAAATAGCTCTAAAGGAACTCCGCCAGAAATAGGAAAATGAATATACTCTCAAATCACATACTAAAGGCACCTTTTTTACAACATCTTTAACATCCCCTCAGAACAAACAACAACTTCTGCGAGAAATATAAAAACTACAAATAAAATATTAACGTATCATGCCTACAATAAACAAGTCGAGAAACTGGAAGCTGGACGCTTCAGGTACGAAAGGTTTTGGTATTTCTTAGTACGTAGCACGTAATATATGCATATATTATGTGAGAGTATCCACTGTCGGGTGATATTGACATCCATAGTGTTGAATTTGCAGAGAAGCAACAACTTTGACGTATTATAACTTTGTTAGCAATAGTGCGATTTTCACCAAACTTGGTAAGATTATGCTCTATATTATAGCCTCCATCACTGCATAATTTGGTGGTGCTAGGATGAACTTAAAGGGGAATTTCTAGCCAATTACTAAAAATTATTATTATTATTTGAACAGATATCGATATGGAAGGTATTTCGGAAACCAGGCACCATATAGTGATAACCTCCTTTTTTTCAGATTTTTCGGTTGGGTAGTTTCTGAGAATGGGCCCCTTAAAGAAATGATCACTTTCAACTCCCCGCACTCCCCCTCCTTTCTAGCAAAACTCAAAACTAAGACTGGCTTCGAAAAGTGCTAACCGAGACCTTTAATTTGATACCCCATGACTATATTTGATGAAAACTAAATTTACACGCCCCTTTTGCATGTCTGGCGACCCCCCTTAAATTCGACGTAAAAGGATGTAACTCGCTGTATGCGTGAGCGTTCACAGTTCCCACCTTTCGATCAAATTCGGTGTCAATCGCTATAACCGTATCCGAGAAAAATGCATGTGACGACGCTCTTTCTCGTCTGAATCTTGTAGTTGCTAACAATGGATGCGTGAACACTTTCCGTAAGAGCAAAAGGGGACCATGATAGATGTCACTTTTGTTAGCGATGTTTTAGCTAAGGATCTGCAGTGGTATGTTAGTGAAGAATACACACATAGCGACCACCAAATCATTTTTGAAATCAGGCATGGTAAACGAATGAAATGGTCTCGGACTAATAAGTTTGACGAAGAGATTTTCGAAGAAGTTCTGTAGCAAAATACAGCGCTTGAAGGAAGCGCAGAAAATAAAACTTTACAGATTGACGAAAAATTGCGACGAGCATGTGGCGCATTCATGCCAAGGGATGTTGTATCACAGAAGCGAGTTTCGAACTTTTGGTAGAATTCTGAAATCGGAGAATGCCGCAAGGCCTGCCTCAGGGCCAGATGGCGCAGTCAGCGAAATAGAAACCGATTTGGATACGAGCAATTACATGAAGAATACAAAAACGCTCGGAAGAAATTATTATACATGTGGCCCTAATAAAAAGTAAAAGCGAACACTTTAAGCGACTGTGTAATGAAGCTGATATGAACCCCTGAGGTGGCGCCTAGAAAACAATAATATCAAAAGTTAAACGCAAACGCTCCCCACCGATTTCTTGCCATACTCTGCTTAATGATCTTTCCCCACAGAGTATAAGTTCCGCTAACCTTCCCACTGTCGAGATAGACACCGCCGAAGTTCCCATGGTAAGTGAAAAGCAGGTCCTCGAAGCTGCGGATAAAATTGTTGGAAATAAAGCACCTGGCTTGGATAGCGTCCCCAATAAAGCTCTCAAGGCAGCAGTCAAAATAGCTCCAAATATGTTTGCCGAGGCGTTCACCACATGCCTCAAAAGAATGAGAATTTCCTACACAATGGAAGAAGCAGAAATTAATTCTAGTCCCCAATGCAAACAAACTTTGGGTGAAGCTTCGTCCTACAGGCCGATATGCCTTCAAATAATACTGGCAAAATATTCAAACGAGTAATCTATAACAGATTAATTTGAATTGCAGAAAAGGATGGCGGTCTCTCCGAAAATCAGTTCGGTTTTCGAAAGAGGAGGTCTACAACGGATGCACTTATCCTAGTAGCAGATAAAACCGCGCTTGACGAGGGCAAATCCTGTGCAGTGATTACATTTGATGCCTGAATGCCTTCAATTCCGCTAGATGGAGCAAGATACTTGAGTCCCTAATCAACTTAGACGTGGCGAAGTACCTGGTGCCTATCTTTGCCGACCTCCTAATCGATAGGATTCTGTGCTGCGAATGAGATGAAGGAATGAAATCATACCCAATGACATGCGGAGTTCCACAAGGGTCTGTCCTAGGACCACTCTTGTGGATTATTATGTATAACGGAGTACTGACCCTAGACCTTCCTAATGGTGTAGTCTCCATTGATTTCGCAGACGATATTGGTGTGACGGTTGTTGCACGCCTCCTTGAACTAGTCGAGCTTCATGCAAATGAATCAGTCCATGAGACTAAATCCTGGTTAGAGAATGCTGGTCTACAGCTCGCAGAGCATAAGACGAAAGTAGTACTTATTACCAAATGGAGAAAGTGCACTTCCATGAAGATCAAAGTTGGAACGCAAACAATTCATTCCAAGCCTGTACTTAAGTACTTAGGTGTAATGATTGACCAGAGGTTAAATTTCAGATTGCATGTGCATCGGAGCCCTGGTTGCGAGAACGCTGCCAAATATAGGTGGCCCAAGGCCGAGCCGTCGACTCTTTATTTCGAAAGTGGTTAGTTCGATCCTACTATATGCAGCCCCAGTATGGGCAAATGCACTGAAAAATATAGCAAATAAGAGAAAGATTAGAGCTGCGTATGGCATAAATCTACTCCGAACATGTTGCGCTTACAGAACAATATCCAATGAAGCAGCTTGCGTGATAGCAGGAATAGTCCCGATTGAGATGCTGGCGAAAGAAATACAACGACTTTACGATCGAACGTATCTCACCGGAAATAGCCAACCGGTGAAGTTTAGTTCGCCTCACTAGGCAGCTGTCCAGGCAAAAGTACCAAACACCACCACAGGAGTAAGCAGAAAAAGATACAAATCTCTCTTGCCATCCCAAGTATTCAGTTTATCGTAGGGTGACAGCGATCGCTTTCTTTGCTTCCCAGTTGACATTCTTATAAATTTACCAGTCGAGAAACTTGTGGTAGAGACGTTTCTTTTCACGGACCTTTCAATATCCTCATTACAAAGCCAAGTATCTCGGTTGATAAACCGCTTACCGTGGTTGGTGACCCCGAGGTTTGCATAGGCCGTTTTGTAAATCGTGTTTTTAATTTGGCTCCAATTTTCTTGCAATTTGTAATGGTCATCACGTGAGGTCATTTCTTCCTTCTTCTCATGAAATCGACACCATTTAATGCGCGGCGGACCAGTTACTCTCGATGTTTGATTGGCTTGATTCGCAAAACGGCGATCAGGGCCGATGGTCTCATAGAGAACGTGAAGTCAGTGACAGTGATAAAATGTCCGCGTCTTATGAGAAAATAGTCGATTTTTTGTCTCATTGCTTTCGCTATAAAATGTGCTTTATGTTTTTCTTTTCCTGATCTCAGCCTTTTTGTTTTTATTTTACTGAGGATATTACAAAGTACGTTGCCTCAAACCCTCCTCCTATACCTGGGATTGCGTTTGGTAACCAATGAACCGGGTAAAATCATGAAATATCATATTATTCCTACATTTCTTTCGGCAATTACTGTGTAGGATGAATTGATTAAACCCAATGCACCTGTTTCAATAAGAGTCGAACTAATATCATCAATTGCAAATTTATCAGAATCAATATTTTCGATTGGAATTTGAATGCCAAATTCATTTTGAATAAAATTGCTTGTTGTGGAAGCCGAGTTTATTCTAAATTTTGTGTTGATTTTTCCAGTTAAAGAGAGCATTCTACTACGTCCTTGAAAGTAATATGAACTGTTGAAATCCCACACCTTACATTACATTCAAAAAACAAGATCTCTTCTACGAATCATCACAATTGAAAATATTGCTTAAAACTTCGCTCACCCCCTAGCGCAGAAAGGTAAAAGTTTTTCCAGCCCGTGTTCCCTCGCCCCGAAAACCATACAAATCTCAATTTTCCACTACTTTATTCCGTGCAATTACTCATAAATCCCCATTACCTTATTAGCATGTGCTCAAAAGATTTTACGAGTCAATTCGCAACGTTAACCGTCGTAAAAAGTTAACGTGACTTTAAAGAGAGACATTACTTGTTCCACCACCCCCGCCTTGGAAAAGGGAATGCACGGCCGGAAAGGCGTCTAATAAAATTGCGTGTCCAAACATATGGAAAGCGTCAGGCGACTACCAATTTCCGACAAAGTGTGTTGAACATTTGAACAAGTTTTTTCCTCCAACCTTTCCTTTTATAAATGTTTGTTCGAGTGTGTATGCACGTTGTTTGTGAAAGTTTCCATTCAACTTGAAGATTTGTTCGTTTCTTTTTGTCATCTTCTGCTGAACTTTGATTGTTGAACTCGAAGTCGTTAGAGCGAATTGGAAGGAAGGATGCGCAGGATATGAAGGACCGAATGCATTTAAGTGAAATCGTGCGGGCAGACATGCATATGTATTGTAAATAGGAAAATTATTCAACTTTGGGAAAAGTTTCTTCCATTTGATTTTCGGAAAAAAGTTTTCCAGGATTTGATTTGAGATTTTCATGAATTGAATGCGACGCATAGAAGAGGACAATTTTCCTGATCAAGTAACGAGTAGTACATATGGAAACCTATGTACATACATGCACAAGTTTAGTGTCTTTCCTCTTTCCAGGAATGATAATAGAAAAGTTTTATTTCTAAAGTAATGCAGAGTGAAGAGGAATGGGTACCATTTTGATAGAAAAGTTTTTGAAAAATCTGAGCATCACCCGCATCAACGCTTTCTCTATTCTTATCATAGACAATATTTGCATCCTTTTACCTAATTAATGTGACAAGACTGATAAGGTTGTCTGTGTGCATTCAATCTCGAATGTTGTTTTACCAATAGGCTATCGATGGAAGGCTTTTGTAAACCACAGGATGAAACTCAAAATGTGTGAACTGCAAGTTGACCATTCCTAAGTGATGCCCATTCGATAAGGAGAAGAGATTTTTTGTTCTCGCTTAAATCCGCCCTAAGCCCATTATTTCTCACGCGACCATGAGAAGAAATATCTATTTACTCTTCATTGTTAATATGCTATGTACAGGTACAGGTACAGGTACAAACAGGTACAAATTGAGGCCAATGATTACCTATGGAGCGGTAATCTGGGCAGAAAGAACCCAACTCAGCACACAAGCCAGGGAATTACATAAGCTCCAAAGGCTGGCTTGCGTGTGTATTAGTGGGGCAATGAGGACATGCCCAACGGCATCCCTGGAGGTCCTTCTGGGATTAACCCCTCTCCATCTGCACATACAGCTGCAGGCAAGGAGATCAATATTCAGGATGGCCGGGAATATGAGTGAGGCGGGGAGCTGCCTAAATTGAAGGAAGATTGATATCCTTTCTAGGCGGTATCCCGAATTACTGATACCAAGGGACAACATGACAACGAGGTTTCACTTCGATAAGAAGTTTGAAACACGTTGGAGTAACAAGGCAAATTGGGAGAGCGTTACTGCGACATACGGATTAAACCAGCAACTGATTACTTGGTACACTGACGGATCCCTCACAGCAGAGGGAGCGGGTGCCGGTGTCATTGGTCCAAGGAAAATGTACTTTGAGCCAATGGGCAGGTACACTAGCATATTCCAGGCGGAAATTTACGCCATAGATAAATGTGCCTCCTTTAATCTGCAAAGGAACTACAGGAGGCAGAACATAGCTATTCTCACCGATAGCCAAGCAGCGATCAAGGCACTTAGGTCCGACCAGGTGAACTCTAAACTGGTATGGGAATGCCTTGAGAGACTGAATACACTCGGCTCGTCCAACAAGGTCTGGATACTTTGGGTTCCAGGCCATGCTGGGTTGGAAGGCAATGAGGCAGCGGATGAACTAGCCAAGAACAGAGCAGGGATGCCTTTCCATGGGCCAAAACCCTTCTGTGGAATCGGAAACGGTTTCATGGCTATGAATCTAAGAAACGAAGAGAAACGGTTGAAGGAACTATATTGGGCGGGCCTATCAGGGATGGAGCAGTCCAGGGTGCTTATTGGGGGATACGAACCCATGCGTACAAAGGATTGCTTAAACCTCACCAAAAAGAACCTCCGAATCATAGTGGGAATTCTCACTGGTCATTGTCGGCTGAACTATCACCTAGGGAAGCTAGGGATATCTACGGACACTGCCTGCAGGTTCTGTGAGGAGGAGGACGAAACCTCTATGCACGTCCTGGGACACTGTCCGGCACTTGTGCACAGTAGGTCGATACATCTGGGAGAACATTTAATACCAGATGCAAAGCTGAAACTTCTGGAAGTGGGGAGCATACTAAAGTTCCTAACGGTTACAGGCCTGCTTGAGATACTATGATCAACAGGTACACTATAAACAGTAAAAGAGGCACAATAGTTCTTCAAGGACGCGGTGCGACTTTCCCTTAACAGTATAATAATAATGCTATGTACTGCTGAAATTATGAACAATTGGATGGAAGGTAGATAATTGCTAGATAATCAGAGATGACAACTGACCGATTGATGAACATCATTATTAGAAATGATTACTGAGATAATAAAGTTGGGAAGCGGATATTCATTGGGTTTTCGTTGTGCTTCAGACTGAGCGTATATTTAAGTTGTCAAGAAGGTTTAAAATATTTTTATTTTTTGGGTTTAGATCTAGGGTCTGCGTTTGATTTGAAATTATCCAATTATTCAGTAGCTCAGTATATTGGGTCTTAAACTAAATGTCCGTCTTTCAAATAAAAGGCGGGAGAGTACTGAAAGAAAATCTTCGAATAGTGATACACGCCTAGTGTAAGCCCAGAATCGTCTATCAAGTGATGTCTTATAACGTTTATCTATATATAGAGTATACGGGTGATACAATTACGTAACAAAATTGAGAAGAATAAAGCAACAATTTTATGGACACATCGTAAGAACGAACACTACGCATACATGTTGCGTAAAGTTCCACTCAAACATTTCACACGAATTTTCCATGGTGGATCTCTTCGGTTATTCAAACCAATAACGCAAAAGAAAATCTTCTGACCATGGAATCTGACAATACGCAAGTGATTGTAGTTGCAGCAGCGGTATATCCTCACAAACCGAGAAGGCAATTTCATCATTGCTTTGAGATATAATAGAATTCTCGGAGTTTCTGGAAATGCATAGAGCCAAGGAATATCTGGTCTATACATAGGATCCATTTCCGAGAATTCTATACATGCTTTTTGGAATTCGTCCCGACCCTCAGCGGAGACTTCAGCCGGACGGTGAACAAGAGTGTTTCAGTGAGTACTGAAACTGTTGCCTGCAGTGTAGCATGGTGACTACACCGCTTCTGCCTCCATCGACTCTTGGTCACCTGTTTCCGCGATGACCTCAAGTCGAACACGTTCCCTCATGATGGTCAGGATTGTGTCGCTGCGAGTAATAAAGAGGTACTGATCTTTGAATCGCTGCACAGTCACGATGAATCTCTGGTGTAACAAGTGGAGGTAAGATGTTGTCCTTACCCCCGGTAGGATGGGATGATAACGAGATTAATATCATCAGTCCACTTCATCCGCTGCCTACGGGAACCTGCTGAAATGGTCACCACAAATCGTGGCGAAACATCCACAGCAGACGAGTTATGCTCTTGGTCATCGTGTCGCCTAGTCGTTGTGCTACTCCGCAATTAGCGGTTTCAACGCCGTGCTATCCCCCGACCCAGTCACCAAGTCAAACGACTCCCGTACCGGACCTGATTACGGTCCTCATTTTTGGTAGTGCATAGGTATAAACTAACTGTCAGGTGTGGTGATAGCTTCCTTAATGATTAAGCTGCAAGACTACAAATTTCCTGCACTCTCCTCACCTATCCCCTGGGACGCTATATTAGTGTACAGCCATTCAGACTGAAGGTATCCGTCCCACCTCACAACCCTTTCACAACCAGGCTTCGGACCGGCTACGGCGGAGTTACTAACATTTTTATTTGATCATTTTACTGCTATCCGAATTATCACATTCGCGGCAGATGCGGGATTTTATCTAATACTAACACTAAGTGTCAAGTATTGAGGCTCGGATGATCCTACCTACTTAAAGAATAAAGGGACTTTGGTGGTGGTGGCTGGTGATAATTTAATGGGAGAATCTGTTGAGAAACCCCCGCAGCATCGAACACGTATGCAGGATGATGTACTTCTGCGTGGTTTGAAACAGACTGTGTAAGGTCCGAGGTCCCCGGGAAGCCGTGAGGGATTTGGGTACAATACCTGTAGCTGACAATATTAGAACACCGTATATATGTGGTAGTATCGAAGTACCAGAGCGAAATCAGCAAAATATTGATAATGCTTAATGAAACTGTTATTAGACTTGAGGATCAAGAACTTAAGAGTAAAGTTGCTGGCATTGAGAAGACACTAAATGAGATTGATTTAAAAAGTATTCCTGCAATGTAACATTCAAAGCCTTAGGGCTATTAAATCAAACATAGAATCTTATGCTAATAGCAACAGCTTTGATATTCTTGCGCGTTTAGGGAGGAAAGCTACGGTGGTATCATTTTGGCTTTCCGTAAATCCATTCGCTTCCGCCAACATTTCTGTCTGCGGTCCTCAATTTCTCATTTATCTTCCCCAATAATGGAATACCCACGTTCTACAACCCAATCAATCGTTGTCAAACCAATTGGGCTCGGTTTTTGACATTGCTCTTGCTAATTCTGCCAATTAATTTTGGCAGTGGAATCCCATTATGTACAAAATATCTAATAGTCACCATATTCCCATTTCTAAATTCAAGATTGATTCGATTAGATTATATCAGCAGCTTACCGCGTCAAGAGGATATTCCTACTCTAACGAACTTTTCAAAAGAGAAATTGCCGACGCAACTAGACTTTGCACTAATCGCACTGGCCGGCCCAAGATGTGGTGGCCCCATAGCTTAAGTTTTACATTAAACGGAAACAAATCGCGTGTAGGCGTTTTAGGACTAGGTCCAACACTACAAATTTTCTTTTTTTTTTGTGGAGGCCAAACGACTGTGCAGGATGATGGTTGCGAACGCTAAGCGGAAGCGTTAACGTGAAATTTGCTCTAATTTATCTAAGACAAAAGATGTTATATCTCTCTGGAAAACCATGAAGGGATTTCTCGGCTATCTTAGTGATAGGCCCCCAACTTGGGCTCCGATGAGGAACGTGGAATACCTCAAGTATTTAGCTGGACAGAACAGGCCCCTCCCCCTTCCTCAGATATCCCTCAGTGTCTCCACCCTTCCCTTCAGAAGAGCTTACTGCGGTTTTGTTCAAGCGCAAGCGTGCCTCCACCCCTGGTACTGACAACATCACTTATCAATATATACGCTGGTTGGCGCCTGAAGCCCTCTCGGCTTTGCTACAGGGGCTTAACCTCATCTGGTGCAATTTGATCCCACCTGAGGATTGGTCCATTATTCGATACTTAAAGCTATTAAAAATCCTGAGCTTTTGACGAGTTAGCGCCCTATCGCCCCCATTGATGTTTTTGCCAAACTATTAAATTCGATGATCAAGGTTCGTATCAATAATTTCATTGATCCTGCGGTCAAATGTTACACCTACTCCACAGGCAAATCTATGTCTACTTGAATTAATGTCGTTCTATTGCACATCTCGATAGCTAAAGGGAGCGGTCAGTAGGTTCTGGCTGTGATGCTGTATGTGAAGAATGCCTATGAGAAGGTGAATCTTGCGAGTCTGTGTGACATAATGTCACGTTTCCGTTTTCTTGCGGAAATTGTTTTATCGGTGTCACGGATAATGTCCAATCGACGCCTTCAATTAGGGCTGGATAGCGTTCAAGTTGGCATCGGCATCCCCCAAGGATGCGTTTTAAGTCCAATGTTGTTCAACCTCTATAAGTTGGCTGATGGCCTTAAATCTAGAGATTTTTTGGTCCTGACCTCGAATGCTGCCTTCAGGCGTGATGGTTCAGCTCGTGCGGTGGTTGGTCTTTCAGGCTATCAAGGTCGCTCTCAGCATGGGTGAGAAGAAGGTTGCTGTCATTACAGACTCTCTTCAGTCCTGTAAATTGCTTAAACTTCCTTCTCGCAGTGCATAGTAGACCAAATACATGTCCTGGTTTCTGGTCCCTGTTTCAAGTGATTGAAAATTCTCATTAGTCGAGTCCTATCCTGCTGATGTCCTGAAGCCAGTTCAGAAACACTCATACAAGCAGTGGGAGGAGGCAGTTTTGGCAACCTTTTGTATTTTTTAAGGAGACTAGAGTAAGGTTATGATACTTTTTTTTCTTTGTCTCGCGACGCGGCATTTCCCGCCACCACCGTCGTTGCTCCTTGGAATTGATATATTCGTGCCCCTTCTCTGTAGTGAATGGAGTCGCGGGTAACTTCCTCTTGCACATTTTGTAGTATACAGTTACTTGCAGCTTCTTTGCGTTCATGCGTCAAGTTTTATCGGCCTTCCATCGACTATACACTTAAATCTAAAATAAATCTTGGTTATTCATTGAACTAGATAACGACCAAAACTACTAATTTGCATTATCGTTTGAATTATTATTATCAACTTAACTTTTCTTTTTCTTCAGCCTTTGTCCCGTTCACAAGCGGGGTCGGCTCGTCGTGATCGGCTTCGCCATTTGGCTCTATCGAATGCCTGATCTGGGTGCAATCTCGAGGCTTCCAAATCCCCATCCAGCGTATCAAGCCACCGTTGCTTAGGTCTGCCTTTTGGTCGTTTACCATCGACTTCGATGTTCAGACCAATCTTTGCAAGTGAATTCTCGTTTGCACGAATTGCGTGACCATACCATCGAAGACGCCTCTCTCGCGACTTTTCCACGATCGGTGCAACCCCATAACGATCGCGGATATCCTCATTTCGGATGTAATCTAAACGTGTGACGCCACTAGTCCAACGTAGCATCTTCGTCTCCATTACCGCGAGACGCCGATTGTCTTTTATGGTCGGCCAACACTCAGAACCATAGAGAGCGACTGGACGGACGACATTGCAATAAATTTTAGATTTGAGACGTTCGTAGATACGTCGATCACAAAGGACACCAGTTGTGGAACGCCATTTCATCCAGGTTGCGTTAATGCGTGAAGCAATTTCATAACGCAGTTCTCCATTGGCTGATAGCGTTGACCCGAGGTATTTAAATCGCTCAGTTCTGGGCAGATCACTGCCACTGACAGTGATTGTGCCTGTTTCATGGGGATCGGTCATCAAAAATTCAGTTTTGTTTAAATTCAATCTGAGACCGTGTTGCATGAGGCGATCATTCCATTTTTGAACAAGTTGTTCGAGATCATTTTTGCTATCAGATGCTAGGAAAACATCATCTGCATAAAGCAGTGTGTAGGGCGCTGGACGTTGGATATCCCGTGTGACGGTGTCCATAACAAGGACAAAGAGGAGTGGTGAGAGGGCACTTCCTTGATGAACTCCAACAGAGACACGAAGCGGTTTTGATACACCCGCCATACTTCGAACTTTACTTTTCGGATTGTGGTAGAGCAATTGAACCCAGCGCACGAGTTCTTCTGGCACCAAGTGTTGTCGTAAAGCATACCAGATGAGTTCGTGTGGTACACGGTCAAATGCTTTCTCTAGATCCAGAAAGGCAATGTAAAGAGGGCGATGCTTCTCACGGTGTTTCTCCATGAGTAACCGCGCAGCGTCAGTAGTTCCGCAGTTCTTGACAAATCCGGCTTGATTCACGGTTATTTCAACGATTTCGCGAATACGGTTGTCAAGAATGCGTTCAAAAATCTTCATGGTATGGGAAAGTAACCGGATCGGACGGTAATTTGAACATTCTGCTGGGCTACCTTTCTTTTTCCATATTGGAACAGTGGTACTTTCTTGCCAGTCAGATGGTGTTCTTCCTTCCTGAATAACCCTGTTAAAGAATTCACTGAGGCACAGTGTTGGGTCCCAGCTCTTCGCTTTCCAGAGCTCAGATGCGATGTCGTCAGGTCCTGTTGCTTTCCCCGATTTCATTTGTTTTATTGCCTCCTCGACTTCAGTTGCGCTGACTGGTGGAACTGCTCCAAATGTCGGCAATGATTGTGGAAGTGGAGGATGAGCAAATTCTTCAGTTGAAATCTGCTCGAAGTATTCTCGCCACTATCCGTTGCGGCTCGACGATTGGTAAGCAAAGTACCGTTCTTGTCATTAACACAACAGAAGTGTTCGATATCCTGTGTGCGTTCATCACGGCTTTTAGCAAGTCGATAAAGATCTCTCTCGCCATCCCGAGTGTCCAGTTTATCGTAAAGATTTTTGAAATGGTTCGCTCGGGTGACAGCGACCGCTTTCTTTGCTTCCCGGTTGGCATTCTTATAAATTTGCCAATTAGCAGGCGTTTTATCGTCGAGAAATTTGTGATAGAGGCGTTTCTTTTCACGGACCTTCATTTCAACATCATCATTCCAAAGCCAAGTATCTCGGTTGATGTACCGCTTACCCGGCTTGGTGACCCCGAGGGTTGCAGAGGCCGCTTTGTGGATCGTGTCTTTCATTTGGTTCCACGATTCTTCCACATCCGCAATGGTTGGCAATTGTATGAGTGAGACCGTTTCTTCACTCTTCTCACCAAATCGCCACCATTTAATGCGCGGCGGGCCAGTGCGTTCCTCACGCCGTTTTATCGGTGGCATTATTATCAACTTAACGAATGCAATAATCTCAAAATATTAACTACTAATATTGACAAGCTTGCAACACGTGTCCAGTCTGTTTGGGCAGGCTCTGCACTCATGTTTTTGCAAGTATATCGGCTAATCAATAAAGAATCTAATTTAATAAATTTGTGTTTGGCCTTTTTCTAGCCATAAACGATAGTGTGTTAAGCTAAGTGCCTGCCATCAGTCCTGTTTGTGTACTTCGTGGGTAGTGTGAGGTCCTGTTTGGACTGATAGCCTGCCGGGTCCCAGGGGACAAACAAAACCAAATAACAACACAGCAGCGACAATATTATGAAAAATAAAACCACCCTATCGAGACGCAAAATTTCTTTGATTTCCCGAGCCAGTGGCTCAAAGTTCGCCTTCAATGTTGCTATTATGGGGGATACCAACATCAATAATATACGCCGAGCGATCCGTCTTATCAACCATTAATTCCCGATAATCACTCTGTGATTTAAGGACTTGTTCCTCCTTTTGTAACCCGCAAATCTCAAGTTAATTAAGGGTTCCCTCGAATATGATGATCTGAAGATGCTAAGGCAGGAAGGGAACCGCAAAGGCGCAAAGGCGTCGTGGTTATTTCTTCTCGATCGCGGCACTCTGGTCCAGAATTTTACGGCTCCACGGTACGGTGGAGCCTTTATTTTTTTGTCTCAATTCCTGTTAAGCTTGCGTGTTGATCTTGTGCCTTCGCCTAATCAGAGATAGGTTTTTTTTCCAAGGCTTTGAATTTATTTATTTCAACTTACAAAACGCAACTAATATATTGAATTTTAGTTTTTAATTTTTGCAGGTGGACCTCCCATCCTTAATGATCTGGCGAACGCAACGATCATCGATACGGGTCGGAAACTATAGGAGAGAAGTGGACGAGTACATGTGCGTCACCTTCTTTATCCAGTCTCTTCTCTCAGACGCAAGATAGTCTAGAATTTGGCGGATGTTCTCTGAAAGCTACCAAATAGCATCAGATACGTTCATTTAAATACCGCAGTACTCAACCGTCCCACATATTCATCAAATCGGCTTTTACGCATGTTACTAACTGAATTGAAACTTGGTGAAAGGAACCCCTCGCACCTCCCAAGAGAGATGCTTGCGCTCAGGGGATTTTGTATCAGTTTTGGCGCTCTGCGAGTGAAATCGCTAAACCTAAGTGTAATCTTGCGGTGTTTCCAGCGATTAAATTATTTGAAATAATTAGGACTATTCGCTAGTGACGTTTATTAAGCTTGCAAATACCTGCCTTGGGCAGACTTGTTAGCACTGATGAAGGGAGCAGGTGGTTTCCGAAATATTTGCAAGCTTAATAAATATTACTAGCGAATAGAAAAAGTAAGTTTTAATTATTTTAAATAGTTGATAAACCTGCTACCACCTAACGTGAACAGAGTTCTAAGAGTACTTATGGCCTTCAGCCTCGGGGAGCAGTCACTACTTGCAGGCGAGCTCGCTTCCTCGGATCCTTTCGTCTCCACCGTACGTGCTGGCCGCAACCAGAATCAACTCCTTCATCTATGAGACAATTTTTTTCCACCCAGTCTCTCGCCAAAGTACGGAACAACCCTATCAAACGCGTTCTGGACAGTAATGAAGTAGAATACCTCGGCTACATAGTCTATTCAAAGGCTGTCAGACCCCTTCATGAAAGTTCCAGACCAGCGAGGATTTTCCGACAACTGCGGAGTTCCGTCGGTTTCTAGGCATGGTTGATTTCTTCCATCGTTGCATTCCGAAAGGTGCTATCATACTAAACCCATTAACCAAGCCTCTCAAAGGACTACCTGACTGAACGCCCAAAGCAGAAGTTTCATTCTAAAACAGCAAAACAGCACTTGCAACCTCGTTCCTGTCGCCTGGGCCTAAGTATAGAATTTCCTCTTGATACCTAGCATCCTCTTGGTTTTTTCTTGAAGACACTTTTGAAGAACTAGAGTCGTTACATCGTTGCTCCCCGCCGTTGGCGCTATTAAACACTTTCATAGCTTTCTGAAAGGGAACACTATTTCAATTTTTAAATGACCATCGATCACGAAATTACGACGCCCAGCAATTCCTGAACAAGGCATCGCCCTGACAAGCGCGTCAAATGGACTACATCCTGCAGCACCAGGTAGCCTCCAAGTTCTTGAAGCGAACGGACAACGAGCTTACAGACTCACTTTCGCGCACTTGTGCCGTCGCCATGCCCTCTACGTTCAATGCGGAATACGTTGCTGAAGCTCAAGCGAATGACCAGCAATTCCATCATCTAGTCGGAACCCCCAAGATGGTTTTCCAAAAATCGGGCATCGCAGCCCATCCTATTCTGTGCGACACTTCGACCGGAAACGTCTAGCGTTATCTTTCATTTGATGCATTTCCCAATCTGGCGCAACCCAGCGTGAGAGATTCATCTGGTTTCACAGAAGAATATCTGGTCGGCCATGCGAAAAGATGTCGATCAATACGCTTAATAATATCAGCCGTACCAATACATCAAGGAACACAGTCACAACTGTAACACCTCGGGTTCCTTTGATACGCCATACAACCGATTCGATCATATTTACATCGATATTATAAAGTTATCGTAGGTCCAAGTGATGCAATATTGCTTAACTGCCATCGACCAACTGTCCAGGTGGTGCTCAGTTCTTCTAAACCAACTAGCTGTCACCGTCGTCAACGCCCTATACTCACAGTAGATCTATGATTTCTGTTGGTCACTTACGTCGGACCAATTTGCGCAGTTCGAATACCAATTTCTCACTGAGCTAGTAAACTCCTCGCCCTAACTAAATCTGCACCAGCATCCAAGTATGCCGCGACTCAAGAAACATTTTTTTGGGGGATCTGCAAACTTATTCCCATGTTTTTAAAATGGCCAACCCAATACAAAAACCAAAGAAACGGCCTTATGCAGGCCCCCAAAGATTCAATCGCCGAATCAACGACCGCACGTTTGTTGGAGACTTTAAAATCTAGCCTCAAAGCTTTTCTATCAATTTTGATCCGTTGCAAATAGAAACGGGTCTGTTCCCTTACTCCCATCATATAAACAAATACTCCCATTTTTAAGATAGGTACAACCCCCGACATTGGCTTTGTTCAACAAAAAAAAAGCCGACGGTGTTTTCACGGGGCAAGGATTGAATTTTTCCAGCATGACCACGGTACATTTGACTGCTACTGGAGCAATTGACTTAGGCAAAAAATTGGTTTGGACTTGCCATGTAAGTCGACTATTTCCAGCAGTTAGCGCTACACACTTTGTAGCTAAACAACTGACTACTGGCTGCATTCAACTTGCCCCAGATAATCATTCTAAATGGCAACCATCCACTACTGCCCAATATCTCAACCATCCATATAGTTGTCCATAATGGCAGCAATAGCACAGCAATGATGAAAAATACCTCTTTTTATAAGTACTTTTAACCTTTTCTTGAAATTGTAGAAATTTTGGGTTTTCCAACCTAACTTCCACTTTTCCAATGATACACATGTAGAGAGTCTACAACAGTCACCTGAAGCTATTATATGTATGTACCACGTAATAGTATGGACCAGATGGACTTATTAACACGTTCACTCCAATTATTCCATTGGAAGCATAAGAATGAAACAGGAAGTAGATGTAGCAATAGCAAAAGAAAGGGATCGCAAAATTTTACTTGCTTTTGCAAGGTGAGTAAAAAGAGAGAAGACCAAACCAAGAAATGATACTCTATTGCCAAGGAAGAAAACAGTCAAACCTTTCCCATGCTCTCCCTTTCAATAGTTAATTAGGCAGATCAATTTTAGGAATTTGCATAATACCATTCTTCAAACGTGCAGCCTAATTCTTGCTCGTTACAAGGCTTTGTTGCCTCACAGACCTGAATAAAACTAGAACTAGGCTAGTAATTTTCGTTATATGAATATTTCAATACCAATTTAGCAGGCTAAACTCGTCATAACATAAAACCAGTAATATGAAAAGCTGCCGAAAAAGGTATTCTTCCTAAAAAGCATCATTTTCATCCTGAGTAACCGATCCCAGTTTTTCAACCCTTCTCAATTTAAAATTAATACAGAAAATACAGGAGAGTGTATCTTGTTTATTCAATACATAATTTCACTGGCCAAATTACGATACCAGTAGATTCTAATTGAAGGAGGAAAATGTTTGAGGCTATGGAAAATTTATAAATTCCCGCCCCCTCCCCTTTCCTGCTTCCGCTTCCATGCACAATGACCCGAGTCCAATATTAAGGAAGCCGGGAGCGCACTTAATCATGGCTGTTGAATAATTTAGAAGTTTTCCACCGAAAAAAACGAATACCAATTTCTTTCTACGAGTACTTACCCTATATACACAGTAAAGGGTAAGACAAAGTTTGATTACAATGTTTTTTTCCTGGAATTAGATTTGCACTGGAGAAAGCAATTAGTAGAAAATGGATGTGTTAATTAAGATGATTGAATTTATTTTGTATACGTGAATATGTTGCTGGTGATGATTTTTGGAATGGGGCAAGAAATCAAACGAAACTTTTAATTGTTACCGAAACAAAGTGAAATGTTCAAAGTACTTTCCGTGTGGAAACCAGCACTTGCAGCTAACGATACAACTATTATTACTATTTAACGCTAGTTGGCCCTTGAACTACATGTCGAGGATGGCTCCGAGAAGAATACTGGAGCAACAAACCATTATGGTTGTGTTCTCATCTCTGGTGCCTGGACCAAAATGGCTATGGATATAAAACCACCATCGAAGACGGTCGTCAATATCCCTCGACCGCAGTGCTTCCGTGATGGACAACTTGGCCACCGTGGCATCTAATGATACAAGTGTTTTAAATTGAGAGAAAGAAGTGTTCAAGCGTATTACCATCTTACCGGGAACACCAGTAATAGAACCCAAGGACGCCGAGTTAACAGCAGGTCGTTAGATTAACGGTTCGATAACAACACCCGAGGGAGGCAATAGCAGGAGATACTCCAGGACCAAGAAAAGGACCTATTTAGGAGGAGCTCGTCAACTCTGATATATCCGCCAATGACAAAGACTAGAAAAGAAAGAGTACAGGAAAAGTCTATATAATTAAGGGTGAGGAAACGTATAAAAGGAGTAATCTTGTCGTGGCTAATAGACAACAGGGCCCTGATTCGCGGGAATTACTTTTCACCCAGTTATGGGCAAGAATAGTTGAGCAGTCTGAGTTCATGAAGGATAAGCATAACGTGCGCTAAGCCATAAAGAATGTGGTAAAGACTATAAGAGGCCTCTACAGCAATCCACCGGAGAACGAAAGAAATTGCAAAAGCAATCCTATAACTGCTATCCCAACAGTACCACAGGCCACTCCAGTGACGCCATAACCATACTGCTGTCGAATTACGACCGAATAAAAGTACGGGATCCTCTCCTTCCCTAAGGAATTAACAGTCCCCTAAGAAAAGAAGGAATACAAGCAGTCCCGAAAACCGGAACTAAAAGTTCGGAAGGAGGAAACCACATAGCCGTTGGCTAGTGTAGGGAAACCCAAACGGAACTAAAACACTGAATGGTTCAAAGTTACCAATAAAAAGGCAAAAAAGAAAGCAAGAGTGCGAATTGGCAGTACTCAAACGGCGGCAACACGATTACCGGGTGGAGGCGGCGCAGAATTTGTTGGCAACATGAAAAGTTCGAATTGGATGGGTTGGCTGACGTTTGACAGAACAGATCTCACTTAAGATGTGTTTTAAATGTTTCATGTTTGGACACCACCTAAAGGCATACACGAGCAGCCTTGATCGATGCAATAAATGCAGAACTGAAGTTGTAAATGCCCCGAATTCAGGAGGCGTTGACTACAGTGAGAAAATGAGATTTGTTCAATTAAATCTGTAATGGTCACTCAGGATTTACTTGAGCAGGACACCTATAAATTGGAGATGGAAATTGTCATTATTTAACGAACCTTATAGGAACCGTCACTGTGACGTATGGACTACAGATTTGACTGGTGAAGCGGCGATGTGAGGCCGACCGGATCCCCATACAATGTACTATGAATCAAACAAACAGTGACTTTGTGTGGCCAAAAATAGCTGGTGTATATACTTGCAGTTGCTAGGCCTCACCAAACCAGACACCGTCTGAATTCGGTAAATGTTACACAATCTTGCTCTCGAAGCAAGAGGGCGAAGTCCAATGGTGATTGTCGGCAACTACAATAGTTAGCACGTGAGCGGGGAAGTATAGAAAAAAATAAGGAAGCGCAGTCTATTAGACGCTTTTGCGCAGTTGGATATAGTTCTCCCCAATGAGGACTTTCAAAAGGGAAGGAAGGTCTGCCTTAATCGTGGACCTGAACCTTTGTCAGCCATGCACTTGCGCGTGGTATGTCCTGGTGCGTCAGCGAACACTGCACACACAGCGATCACCAAGCAATCATCTTTGAGCTATTGGGTGGAGCCTCAGTGCAGAGAACCATTTGGCTGGTCTGCAAAAGCTTTGGATGATCAGACCTTCATTGTGGTGTGGCTAGACAAACGTAGTAAAGCAGAGGCCTCTGCGGAAAGAACTCTCCATCTGGCACAGTGCATCGTCAAAGTATGTGACGCCTCCATGCCTAGGAAATGCTGGAGATTTACGGCAGAATAAGGCCCTTAAGATTACCATTGAATTATTCTAAGCATGCATGTAGGACGGGATATTTCTAGTGGAATGGAAGCGGCAAAAACTTATACTGCTGCCCAAGTCTGCTACATGCAGGTAAACCATCCTCATACAGACCCATATTTCTTCTGGATACTGTAAGGAAAATGTTAGGGCGGGAAGTTTATTATAAATTACTCTCGGCGACTGACAGCCAAGGAGGCCTTTCAGATCGGCAGCACAGGTTCTATAAAACCAGATCTACCATTAGTGTTTCCTGTTGACTCCTTAGTAGAGTATGGGGCATCCACACAGTCTTACTGTACTTTAGTTTCACTATCATCACACTTAACGCCGTGAAAGTAATAAGTAATAAGCTAACCCTGAGCAGCAAGATTGAGAGGTTGACACTCTATCGCATCAACCATCGCGCCTTTAGATCTATCATTGATGCCATCAGATTGGTTACTACTTGGCCGAAAATGCAATTCAAGGAAAGGGTAATACCAGAAAATATTGCATAGTAGTGACTGGACGTGAAAAATTCAATTGGAATCTAATACGGAAATCCCTGGCAAAGATTGGTATTCCCGCCTATCTTGCTGCTGCCTTCAATAGTAATTTAGCTGAAAGGAGGCTCTGATATGACACCGATGACGGACTCCAGGATTACGTTGTTTCCACAAGTGTCCCGCAGGACTCCATATTTGGCCCACTGCGGTGGAATATCTTGTAAAATGCTATACTTAATATTCCGCTTCAGGATGAAGGCACGGATTATGCCGACGATATAGCACTGGCTGTGGTCGCAAAGCATACCGAAGATGCTGAGTTATACACAAGCGAAGCAATCAGTGTTGTTAGAGAGCTCCTTTCTAAGATTCCCAGAGAAAAAAACGGCAGCGGTTCTCATCAGCATGCATCGCAAAATAAATAATGCCGCATTCAAATTGGAAATCATATCATCAATTCGAAGTCGATTAACAAATACTTAGAAGTGATGATAGACGGCAAGCTGAGTTATAGGCAACACGCGCAGTATGTTTGCGACAAAGCCTCCACTGCAAATATAGCGCTGGTAAAGATGATGACAAATGGTATGCTTATAGCCAGGATGGTGAGTTCAATCATGTCCTATGCAACCACTGTTTGGAGAGAGACGTTACCAATGCACTTAACGTTAATAAACTGTGTGGAGTCAACATGCGAATAGTCCTAAATATGTGCTCCGCCTTCAGATTTGTCTCAGAAGATACAGAGTTCATTATCTCGAGAATCGACCTAAGCGAAGTAAGATCGTGGGACGCTGAAGAGCACTCCTCTCCCTTTTGCGCACAAATGACAATGTGCTCTCGCACTCTGGAAAGCCAAGTCGTGCTGCTTCTAACTTTGGATTTCGGTCCAAGTTAAGGAGCATTACAATTGTACACCGCTATGCACCAACGGACACTTTCGATATAGTGGAGAATGATGGAGCAATTAAACGCAGTTCGGCGGAAGCTTCCTAAAGGTGACATTGTAATCGTGGTTGGTGATCTGAATGCCAAGGTAGGATCTAAGAACATCTTGCTCAGATATGAGATGAGGAAACACAGCCTTGGCGACCGCAACGGTAATGGTGAGAGGTTCATAGATTTCTGTAACTTCCACTGCCTCGTCATTAGTGGCACATTGTTCGAGCACAGAGCCTGCCATAAGGTAAGTTGAGTTTCAACTGACCGACGCCATATGAGCAACCAGATCGATCAGTTCGTGATCAGCGGTAGATTTAGGAATTGTCTTCAGGCTATGCGTAACAGAAGAGGAATTGACATCGGTATCGATAAAGATCACCATCCAGGGTTGGGGAGGTGCAACCCTCTAAGTTCAACATCGACCGCTGGCACGACCCAGCTGTCGCTCGACAATGTCAATATCTTCCAGATCGAACGGCAGGCTGTACTGACCGCAAGTGATAGCGGGTGTGACGCGCTCGAACTTCGATACCCAATACCAGGCAAAATCCCGACAAATTCAGCATAGTCTACGTCGTTGCAAGAGCAAATTTGCTGTTGGGCTGGTAAGCCAAAAGGAAGCTACCACAGATCTGAATGATTTCAGAACTGTATACCGCAACACAAAAGAGCTTGCATGTGATTGCAAATCTTTCGATGGTTCTTTGAAGGACATCAACGGTCGACTTCTCATCCACGATGATGAACAACTGAAGAGGTGGAAAGAACATTTCCCCATCGCTTTTAACAGTATTACATCCAGTGAGGTTGCACATATTGTGAATGAAATGGCTAGTCACCGTAACATGCGGTTACGGACTGTTCCTTCAACTCAAACGAAGTAAAGCCGCTTGGCTTGACGGTCTCCCCTCAGAATGATTTATCGTTACACCTGCAGTTAGTGTTAATCTGCTACCGCGAGACATTTCCCAGAAGCTAAAAGAAGGGAATGATCGTCAAGATTCCAAAGAAGGGAACCCGTTTTGACTGTGACAATTGGAGGGCTATCTGTGTGCTCCCTACCGTCGCTAAGATAATAGCTGAAATAATCCTGGAATGCATCAAAGAACATTTCGAAAGCTCGATCGGCAGGGAGCAGGCTAGTTTCCGCTCGGAATCCCTCTGCATTGATCACATCATCACCCTACGGATCATTTTGAAACAGTGCGCGGAGTTTATATCTTCGCTGCACCTACTCTTCATCGATTTCGAAAAAGCTTTCAATTACATGAACAGCGAGTGTATATGGAATTATCTACATAGAAGGGGCATTCTGGTGATATTAATAGCTATTATCAAAGCGACACACGATGGCACAATATATTACGTGGGGCACTCAGGCCAAATCTCAGAGGATTTTGAGGTCAGATTGGAGTCCGGAAGGGTTGCACACTGTCACTGATCTTATTTCTTCTTGTTTTCGGTGACATCTTCGTTACTACCTTATCGGGAAGACGTGGAGGATATCAATGGATGATTACATATTTCCTCAAAGACATCGACTAGACTGATGACATCTGTTTGTTCTCGCACCGGGTCATGGACCCTAACCAAATGACTCTGCATTTGGAAAGATAGGCAAGTAAAGCTCGACTGAAGATAAACACCAACAAGCTAAGGTTCTCAGTCTCATGGGTCATCGCACTCTCGCGCTCTCGAAGGCGTCAAACAATTTGTATATCTAGGAAGCATGGTTTCTGCAGGGGATGGCATCGAACTGGATGTTGCCCCACACATTAACGGCACTAGATCCGCTTTCGCTGCACTGTCTAAAATCTAGAAATGCAGTTATCGCAACACCTCGAACAAGTTGAGTCTATTCTGTGTTACTATATGGGAGTAGCACATCGCAAATGAACTCTAGTGTTTCTCAAAAGCTCCACGCCTTCTTCAACATCCGTCTGTGCCATTTCAACGGAGTACGCTGGTCTGTCACTCATACGCACTGTGATTTAAAGACGGAAGTGGCAGTGGATAGGTCACACATTAAGGAAGGGCGATAATTACATTGTGAGCCACGCGATGCAATGGAATCCAGTCTCCAGAGATGCCGACGAGTAGTCTAGTATATTTCAGACCATTGGCTTCAATGGGGCTTTGATATTTTCTGACGTTTTAGAATACAATAAAACCACACGAAGAAGACATATTTGGCGTTACAACTTTATTAATATTAGTAGTAGAATTCATATCAAACTGCAATAGTGTAAAATGGGAGGAAATCATCTTGGTCATTACGAAAATTTTTCATTCGGGGAGTCTACCGTGATTCGACTGTGATGGCACGGTGGAATCTATCAGACAATCGCAAAAGAGATAGAATGGTTCACAAAATGGACGTTGGACATATCGCGTCATTCGACGATGGATTGAATGAAGTAATGGTGAATTAGCTATCAAGTTCTCTTGCGGGCATGGAGGTTGTCAAGCTTACCTACATCGATTTGGTGCTGCACACCGAACAAGATTGGAGGCGGTCGCAACCAGGCGTTAAACACAAGAAAATATTGTTAAGTTCTATTATTGCTGGAACCAACGAAGGCTTGGAAGAAAATTTTAAGGAAGCTAAAAACTATTCATCAAGAGCTTAGGCATTAAAAATTATGAAGACAACAACAAAGGGAGCGAACCAAAATGAGCCGCAGTTAGCAACTGATCCAGCCTTGCGACTCAATAGTTTGAGCAATCCTGTGGGGAGAATGAAAGGAGAGGGGGGTGCTTTCAGTGACTAAGATCCTCACCTAAGTGCATGGCAGGAGCCAGCGGTAGGGTTTGAACCTTTCCATCTTCCGACGATGAAAAGAAAAAGACAGACCGGCGGCAAAACAATTTTAACAAGAATTTGTTTTAAATAAAGCCTTAAAAGCCATGGGTAATCCCCATCGTTCGTTGTAAAATGCTCTTATGAATTCTTCCTTTTTACTTCTTCAATCCTTTTAAAGTGGTCTATTTGAAACCTTTGCCTAATTTTTGTACTCAACAACTTAATTCCATATGAATGTTTACCTTTTGCTTCTTCTTTAGCTATTGTTCTGTTCTGTAGGGGGGTCAGCAGTGTAACTTTAACCAATAGAAATTAATCAGTAGGATTTTGCTGGAATCTATCCCTCCGAAATCTTGTATCAACCACCACGAAAACACCCTTTCCTTTCCTGAATTTAAGTCAAAGTCGATTGTAAGATGGAATTCTTTCAGTTCAAAATCAAATATAAATTGCAAGAACATTATCAAGATACTGTCAAAATGTGTGCGGACAAGTCCTGCAAATGATGTCTTAAAAGAAAGAGCACGCTATCAAGTTAGCCACAATAAATCAGTTTCTTCGCTCACAATTTCGAAATAGCCTAAAATTTCTGCTGATGTCAGTCACAATCTATCCTTTGCTACCTAAACTGAATTTCTCCGGAACAACTGAAATCTATAGATAAAAACGTCTCCATTTCGTCCTTCTTGGGACAAAAAACTATCTCATATGTACGCCTGCAATGTGTTGATTGACATTTCAATCTATCTCTTAGGATTGATATGTCCAAACCAAATGACTGTTTTGGTTTCACCAATTGCTAACTTAACGGTGAAATCCTGATATTCAATCATTTCTTGATTGATGTTCAAAAAGGGATGATTCAGTGGGTGAAATAGTAGGCAAAACTTGGAAAATGTCAAACTGTCGGAATGGGAGTGTACATTGATAGGATGTATTGTTGTTGTATTGTTGATGGTTAATTTGATCGTTATTGCTTAATTTGTCAAATACCTACATTCACATATACATCTACATATATTTATAGCAAAAATTGTTTGATTTATCCTCAATGATGAGTGAATATTACCTCATCCTTGATAGCTATCTTGCTGGAAAGAAGGCTTTTCGCTCCTTGAAGACAATGAATGTCATCAAGGATCGTAGGCTATGTTAGTGTTGATGTTCCTTTCCCGCAGAATGCCGTACTTGGTTTTTACGTGGTAATCAGCCGAAAGGAAAAAGACAGCAACTCGCCTAAAGGAAGAAATTGAAAACCTGCCTACGGTCGATCTGTCTGTTACACGTCGAAAGACACGGCATAAGTAGACTTCAAACCCTAAAGAGAGGTGTACACCAACTACATAGTACCTGCCAGAATCCTGTACCAGGGAAAGCAGTGAAATAGAAAAATGGTGCAGTGGATGCAACTAATTCAACACCCATATTCACGGAGACCGGACAGAATGTAAGGAAAAGGTTCCAGCTACGATGAAATTTACACTAGATAGTCCAGACCCATCGGCCAGCATCAACGTTCATAAAAACCCTAAATCAAACCACTAGTTCTGGTTCACACTTTAAAATATTCCGTAACAAAGGGTGGGTAGCAACTGTGTTTTAGGGAGGGATCATCCAGCAGAATCATATCATAATCAACGGGAGGCTGGTCTTCGACTGTTGGCCAACAAACGATTCCCCTAGGTGTCCTAGTGTCGTACCCAACATCATCTCGACGTCTATTGCCTAACAGTCCTTTTTCAAAATTGGGACTTAACCCAAAAAAGTGGTAGAAAATCCGACCCGTTTGAAGCAAGACAAAAAGCTTATCTAAAAGAAACCAAATGATTGCCATGCGCACCTGTCCAGTGTTTGTCAGTTTCAAAATGTTACTCCAGAATGCAAGTTTAGATTTTTCTTGAGGGTTAGGAGCAAAAAATCATAGAAGCGTCGTAGTCATGCAAATGTGCGAGGGATGGAGTGCAAAGCGTCACCGTGATCTAATACATGACTAGCATAAATCCCGTGAAACGCCTTCTACGTTTCAACATTAAAAGCTCTATTATCGGTGACCGCTAAGTGTTTTGCCATCAAAACAGCAGACGAAGGAGGGTAAAAGCAAGTTTTCGCGCCTTAAAAGGAAAAAAGCTATTTAGATAGAGGATTGAGCGAAGGGCTGACAACGCTTTCTCGGAGAATATCAACGTATCCAGAAACCCAGGATACAGCCTCGGATTGGACGGATCAAACGGCAACGTAAAATTTGTTACTCTTTTAAGTCTTGGGATGTCAGATCCCTTTTTCCAGCGGGTGCACTGCGGAAACTTCTGCAGGAAGTAACAACGTAACAACTCGAGAGCGAAGTAAATGATTCCGGACCTTATAGAATACTCACCAGCGGCAAAGAGCGAGGAACCAGAGAATTCGCTGATGCCTTTGCTATAAACGACACATTTAAACAGCTGGTAACTGATTTCAAACCGATTAATGAACGAATCTGCTTAAACCGCTTCAAGATAAAGTTGTTCAATGTTTAGTAATTGACTGCCATGCACCAACGGAGGAAAACAATAATGTCATTGAAGACGAATTTTAAGGTCCGGTACAGATAACCAGCAGGAGTCGTCTGACTTGGTGACTACGTCGGGCTCCCGTAATGGACAATATGGCGTCGAAACGGCTAATCGTGGGGTGGTTTGACGTCTAGGCACCACGATGAGCAGGAGCATACCTCCGCTTGCTGTTACTGTTTCGCCACGGCGGGGGCGGGTACAACATCTTACCGGCCCTTGTTGTTCCAGATATTCGTGGAGCGTTTCCCGCAATTCGCGCAAGTGACTGTACAGGGAGTCGCGGACTAGTACCTCTTTATTTCCCGCAGCGACAGAGTCCCAGCCATCGTGTTCCACTTGAAGTCATCGCGTAAACTGGTGACCACCATGACGCACTGCAGGCAGCAGTTTCAGTACTCGTGGAGGCACTCTTCTGCACCGTCCAGCTGAAGTCTCCGCTGAGGTTCAAAATTCTCAGAAATCGATCCTTTGCGTAGACCAGGTATTCCCAGGCTCTATGCATCTCTAGCAACTCCCAGAACTCTACCTCAAATCAATGATGAGATTGAACCTCGACTGTATACGGGTGGAATTTGGATTAGACAAGTGTCGAACCCACGCTATCCCCAAAGGTCATCAAAGGTCATATTCGCTATCCCTTCACTGGCTTATGCATTCGGAATATTGCGAAAAATTGCGAAAAACGCGATGCATACCGACTACTATGTTCAAATTCCGTTTGTATCATCCAAACTCTGGCGTGGCGCGGATAAGCCTGCCTTGTGACATGGGAGATAGGGGCGTGCTTGACATGACGGCGCAAAGTCGACTAGCTACGCACTTATTTTTACAGCAAAGAGCGAGTCCTTTGCATGAAGCTGTTTACAAGGCACACTGCGGGATGACTCCACTTAAAGTGAAGGATCGATCTTTCAAATCTCTGAGTGGGGTGAAGTCAGACCTAGAGCGGATCGAAGGTAATGCGATTTGTTGTGTGCTGGGGAGCTCTTTGCTGAGACTGAAGAATTTATGTGTTCTATTCATAACAGCATTATAGAAAGCTCATAATGAAAGAGCGGGTGGAGATTCGCCGTTAGAGACGCTAAACCATCTCATTTCTGGCTACATTGTAATGACACCAGTACAATATACGAATAAGCACAATGTTATATGTTAGGTGATTCAACAAAATCTTACAAGCATGAGTTGATCACGGGAACATGTCCGGTTCACCGAAGCTTGTTTGGCTAGTGAAAAGCACAATAATTGACAAGGATAGTCCGGTAAAAATTCAAAATGAATTGCCACAAAGCTCTCCTATGGTGTCAGGACTTAAGCAAGGGGATGGTCCCGGACCAACCCTCGTTAACTAGGTGATCGAATACATCGTCAGGAGGATAGCCTCAGTTGATGCCAGAGGTAAGGTACTGGTAAAATCCGCGCAACTGGTAGCGTACGCAGACGACGTGGATGTTCTTGCCCGATCGATGCATTTTGCGAAGGAAGTGTTTGAACAGTTCGAGTCAGTGGCGAGTGAAATGGGGCTCAGAATCAATAAATCCAAAAAAAATAATAATAATAATCGTTGGCACAGCAATCCATATTGAATCAGGGCCTTGAAGTGTGTTAGAGCACTTCATTCAAGACCGTAACGGTACACTACAGGATTACAGTACCCTGTAGGAGGCAATGTGGTCAGCATTGCGCTCGCCCCAAATTATTATCCTGATTTGACTCAGGTACTCATTCACAGCTGAGTCGACTGATATCCGACATCAAATGACGATGCAAATCCCACTCCCCCCAATGAGATTTGAACCGCGACCTTCCATACGTCAGCCTTGTACTTTAACCACTCCGGACACCCAAAACAAAATTCATGTCCCAAACTCGAAAGGCAGCTGCTAGTATACAGAACATTGCAATAGGGCAGCATCATTTCAAGTAAGTGGAACAATTCGTCTACTTAGGAACCCTACTCTCGAAGGACGAAGACAAAAACATGAAATCCAAAGACGAACTATTACTGCTCATAAAGAATTTTATTGGAATCGAGAAAAGTATACAGATGCAATAGACTACGTATCTACAAGATATTAATTCATCCCGTGCTACTGTATGCATGCGAGACGTGGATCTTGATACAAGTGTCAGAAAAACAGATCGATATCTTCCAGACAAAAGTGCTCCGAAAGAGCCGTAAGGCAAGGAGACGCCTGGCGAACCAAATACAATCATGAATTGTATGAATTATTTGACGAGCTACCAGCATTGGCACTAGTCAAAACCCGGAAATTGCAACGGGCTGGTCACGTCACACGAAAACATGAGGGAAATATTCCGAAACGAGTGCTGAAAGGCAAAGCCGTCCGAAAGAGAAGCCAATGAAACGTTGAGAGGACTCAGATAATGCAGATTGCAGATCAGTTCTAAGATTTTCTAATTGGAGGGCCAGGTCTTTAGATCGAGATAATTTAAGGCGATGCATCGGGGAGGCCTTCATACAGGTCGAGCAGGCGGCAATTGACGCGAGATCTTGGGCTACACATTAATGAAGACAAGACGAAACGTCTCCCCATAGGGTCAAAGCTTTTACTATACAAGATAATGATCTTGCCAATCGTCATGTATTCCTCGGAGACTTGAGTTCGTAGCCAGAAAAGTTACGAACTCTTGACCGTGTTCGAGAAAAGAATCCTTCGAAGAATTTTTGGCCCCTTACATGGGGATGGATGATTCCGTAGCCTACAAAACGACGAAATTTATGAGCAAAACCATGATCGCTCGGTTATTGATGAAATTCGTTTCAATAGGTTGTGGCGAGCGTGTCACTTAATCCGTATGGATGAGGATGATCCAACCCGGAAAGTCTATAAGAGAAATATTTATGGTAGAAAAAGAAAACGAGACAGACCCTGCCTGAGACGGATCGATGGCCGAAGCCAGGACGCTAGACAGCTTTTAAGGACATCAAATTGGTAGACTTCGGCGCAAAACCGGAATGTCTAGAGTTCCATATTAAAACCGGCCTGTTGGAAGCAAAATGAAATAACTTTAGGGAATTCTATCAAAGGATTGAAAAAACACAGAAGCGTTCAGGCTATATAAGGCTACAGCCAAATATGAGGCAATATATTCTCTCTGTCTGAAGAAGGAAGATGGGACATTTCGCAGACAGAATACAGATGCTTCTCAGAACTACCCCATTGCGGATGAAAACATTCTGGTCAGCCTAGAACTAACATTCTAATGCGTAATCCCCAACATCCATATCAACTCGCTTACTGGGCAGGCGTCCAATCGAAACTGCCTTGTATCGTTTGACGGATATATTGTATTACGAATGCCATAGAAATAAAAGTAATAATGCCATTCACTAGGAAGTGCAAGCTTGATCACCTGATAGCCATTAGAGTATATGCCTAGAAGGTTAAACGAGAACTGTAGGTCCAACATTTGGGAGTTACACTAGATTACTCAGGAAGACACACATTAAAACTATTGTAATGAACTTAAGTGGGTAGGATGATCAAAGCGATCATCCTAAGTGGCCGACAATGACCTAGAGGGAAGAACTATCCCAGAAACCTAAAAAAATTGGCGAAGTTGACCGTGAAGGTCCGCCCGTAAAGATTGAAGCTCCACCAAAGTGCTCGGTTGACACGTTCTTGCATGCCTCTGTGCTAGCCAGGCTCGGGAATGTGGGGGGTCCTTTGAGCGCTTTGATCCCTCACGCTTCATTACTACAAAATTAACGTGTCTATTCCGATGCGTGGGTCCGCACCGGATTCCAAAATAGACATTACAAGAGAATTCGCGATGGCCTAAAGAATAACGACCAGAACGCGAGCTAAAATTGAAAAATAAAAAAACCGGCTCGACCGCGCGCGTGGAGTCGTAAGTCTCCGGACCCGAGTGCCGCGATCAAGGAGGGGAAGATCCACGACAGATTACAATCCCGATTATTGCCTCTTCCGCCTCAGAGCTTGAATGAGGCGCGGCCCCTGAGGTTCCCACCCTTCCTTGACATCCTCAGGCCAGTTTGTCTTTTTGAGGATGTCCCTTTACAGATTCTGCGGGATCAAGAAGGAAAAGAGAGGGAGGAAATCCCCAAATTACTCAAGACTTAGTTAGAATTCATAATGTAATTATTCAAAAAATTCCTATATATAAAAAAAATAATCAAAAATCAGAAAAAAAATAAAACAAAAATTAAATCAAATTAAAAATCAACAAAAAAAAAAAGAAAATTAGAAAAAAACTTTAGACTTACTCTTGCTATTAAACACTCCGAGCTCGGCGTGGTAACTGCTTCTGTGGTGGGAAGAAATTAAGCACATTAGGAACTCTTAAACAAAATGACAATTGTTTATATATTTCTCTCTTTTTTTCTATAATAAAAACGAAAACCTCTTTGGGTTCGGTGACTTCACTGCTATACGCAGGGATTTTCCCGATCGGGCTGCGAAGACACACTACCGAAACCGGCTGAATGATTTGTCGCGGGCAAGACTCCCCGAAAATCTCACATCAATTGCAGCCGCCTCCTCGCCCTTCTTCCGCTACTTTCCGCTGCAACGATTTATTTCCACAGCTTCCCATCGTCAATACCCTTCAAACCACAAGACGGCTAGTTTTCGAGGCAATCCCGGAGGTTTACTTTATCTGAAACGGAGACGACAAAGGGTACGCGCTGTTCAAATTGCAGCCGCCTCTTCGCCTTTCTTCCGCTGTTTTATGTTATAACAATTTATTTCAACGAATGTTATAATTTTCTACCGTCAATATTAATTTAAACCACAGCAGGGCTAGTTTTCGAGGTAGTCCTGGAGGTTTGTTTTGTCTGGAACAGACACGACAAAGGGTTCGCCCTGTTCACGTCCTTCCAAAATCCCCTTTTAATTTTTTCACTGATTTACTTCCTCGTCACGAATTCGATTCTTTTTTCAATAGTTATTTAATTGAAATCTTGAAATATATCTATTTTGAGGAAAAGTAAATCACCCACAACCGTTCAATTCACTCTTCTAACTCTCCCGGCCTCAGACCTCTCCTCCACCCAGCACCGCTTCGCCTCCTGCTACATTGCCTTGGACTCTGTCAGTTCATATTATGGCAACATGCGCATGTGCCGGCGGATGCGGCGAATCATTCGCCTCTGTCAAGATTAATTCGCCCGAATGCATTCAATAATGTGCAATCTTCGGCAAACATTAGGGTAATTGCACATTATGAAATGCATTATTTAAGCAAATTAGTTAAGAAAGAGCCGAATGAGATTCCGCCCCCGTCGCGAAGCCGCGGTCACTACAGTATATGTAAGAAAGCTGGAAAGGCTTTGGTAACTTACAAGTTCATACCAGGAAAACAAAGGGATGCACCATGAAAACACACATACGGCAATATTTAGGCCGATGATTATACCTATATTGGAGGGTACTCTGGGCAGACAGAACTGAATTTAGCACAACAGCCAGGAAGTTACATAAACTTCAAAGACTGACTTGCGTGAGTATCAGTGGGGACATACCCAATGGTATCTCTGGACCTCCTTCTTGGATTGACCCCTCTCCATCCAAACAAGGGGGGAGATGTTCATACTGTCCAGGTGAATCCACAAGGCGGGCAGCTGCTTAAATTTGAAGGAAGGTTGCTATTTTTTCTAGCCGGTATCCCAGATGTCTGATATCAAGGAAGAACATGACCAGATGTCAATTCAATTCAATTTCAGGTCATATTTGTACTATATAAATATATATACCACTTCAATATCTCCCGATATCTGGCGCCAAGTTAATCCTTTTGGATTGCAGTGCATTCCATTATTTTCCACTTGCATTTCAAAATGATTATTAGTCAATCAGTTATGCAGTGCACGAAAGAAACGAACAGATAAATTGCAAACTTGCAACCAAGGAATGACGTCGCCCATAATAATTATATATCTCAATCTCATTCCTGAACTGTATGAAATTAATTAATTGAACTTATGATTTTCATTTTACTTCCCGCGGAGGCGCCATCAAACCCACTTTCATCGGAAATTGGAAAGCCTTTGAGCCTTACTCAAATTTCACCGTCCAACAATATGCAAATATATCCCTGGTAGCATTTTAATTATGGTTACATTCCAGGAATCATTATCGGCAATTTCTGCTTATTAAAACATATCAGCACGTTGTGGTGACTTCATTTCATTTATCACTTAAACGCAATCTATTTAACGCAATATTATAAAACCATTGACAGATTTTCGTTCCATTTGTCCTCCTAAAGAAATTACGGAAGAGGAGTTGTATTTTTGGTGGGGGGAGCTATAGAGTGGAAATAATTCACCATAAATATCCATGTATATTTAATTTAAAACCATTGTCGAGGTTTTATAAACCGGAGCGATGGTTGTTGGGAATGCATCGATGCACAAAGGGATGTGACGCTTTCAATTACTTAAAAGTGATTTAATACCGGATCCAAATGGAACTGCAGCGTTCACAGCCCGTAATTAACTTATAATGTCCTGAATAAAAATGATAATGGCGAAACTAAAGGGTATTATATGATAGCATAACCGTTAATTTATTCGCTCACTCAAATTCATGCTCCTTTTACCCCGTCTACTCAAAATTCCACGTAGCCGTCACTCCACTAAAATGAATCCTAATTTCATTTGAATTCAACCATACATAAAACATCCTTTTCCAATTCCAAGCCGAGAATTCGCTTATAATTGGTTCAAAATAATTTGTTTCACCTGAATCGTCATAAAAGCATTTTTCTTGGCATTTATGTCAGTACTAGTCCTGGAGCTGCTTTTCCAAAGATTTACTCTGATATTCCCCTGGCTACCCGTCATTTATTGCTATATTTGTCCGAAAATGATTTTGTTTTTTGGCTACAACAATGAAAGCATAGTGGATGGTTTCGGCATGGTTTTCTTGTTATTCGCTATTCCGGCCACTACTAGGGCAGCATAAAATTCAGGACGATGAAGAGCAGAAGAAAGAAAGTTGAGAGGTTTTCTGAGTATGATTGATGGTCCGCTTCCGTAGAAAGCTAATGGGCATCGTAATGGACGTTAATAGCACAGGAATATATTTGTAGTCCCAGGAGGACAACTCATTCCCTTTCTGGCGGGAGTAATTGAGTGGAACTGTAACCTTTGCGAAAGATTTTTGATGTCCTGGATGACTTTTTTCTAGCATTTGAACAAATAAATGATATATACTATATTCTGGGATGCTCCTGATTTCAACGTGACAGGTGAGTGGGCCGACAAATTCCTAAATGGATTCAGTTTTGGAAAGGGTAATTGGGAATTCGTGTTTTAGTAGAAACACCATCGCTGATGCCCCATCAATACACAATATTATCCAATAGTAGTCTAACTTCTAACTTCCTCTACAAGCCTTTCTGATATATGTAGTTATCTACGTTGAAATTATGAGCAAAGTGTAGAAACTGAACAACCAAACCACTTTCCTGGAAAAATAACTCGCAAAAAGCTAATTTATATCATGTGATCGATCGACTTCAACTCTATTAAATATTACGAAAAGAAAACAGTGCTACTCACGGAGAGTTTTTTTATAGATGGTGGCGGATATCTTAAAAAGGTACGGTTGCGCTAGTTTGCTGCATATCCCTGTTAGACAACCATCAAGTATTACTTCGTGAAGGGTCTAGTCCATACCAGCACAATTAAATCCCGCGTCCATCATGCTTTCCAGGATCGGTCCACTTCCTGTTTATTGTTGCGTTGCGCTCTAATTTTCTTTCAACTTCAGCTTCTCCCCCACAAGATTATGGGCTCCGATAACTTTGTTAAAGGCTTCACTCAATCTCCTTCATCTGCAAATCTCGGGCAATTGGACATAACAAGTTGAGGTTGCTCGGATGTAGCGGTGCATTTGGGAATGTCGGAAGACCCGTCAAATCCACACAATGCAAACTCAGCCTACAACCCCGTATCACGCAAGGAACTACGTTAAGTGACAATCCCTTGCTCCGTGTTTCCACTAGACCCATCCCTCCATACCCGGGAGAATTGCATGGGTTCAATGTCCTTTTCCGAAACTATCCACCCGTAGCTACTATTTCGCTTATGATACGGGGTGTAACGTCTCCGAGATGTCCGAGTAAATAGTTCTGACCCCCTAGTTGGCAGTGTGCCTGCGTCCTAGGTAGCAGCCTTGAGAAAGCCTTTCGGTGAAGAGCGAACCGCGAATGACCGGTACACGTCGGGACACTCCGGGAGTCCCCGGAGCCATCGACAGCTCTATGTCGACGTCGATGGGGTGATGTGAGCCTAGCTCTGCCAAGGTGGCAGTTGTGACGTGTATCAGGAGCCTGCCCCTTCGCGACCCTGGTCGGGTAGTGTGCATTGAACCGGTGTAAGTAGACCGCGCTGTCCCGAGCGAGCGCTAATTCACGATGCGCTGGTGAGTTTTCCATGGAGAATAAACCAAAACTAACAAAAAAAAATCGACGAAATATCAAGGAAAGAGGAAGAGATGAGTGCAGCACGCGTCGTTCACCGCAGCGATCAGCGAAAGAGGCAGCGAGGGTTGATATACCCAATGTTACACCAAATAGGAAGAAAACCTTTCCAAGTGCCGCGACTGACTGTGCAAGGAAGGCAGGTTCAATGCCCAATAGTGTCCCTGTTCCGGAAAAAAGCGCAGTCAGAATCGCTAGGCCTGAGCACGTGGATTCGGACACGAACCAAGTGGAAGTGCAGCCAACCGTCCTAGCTAGAGCCAAAGAAGAAAAAGCACATTAGGAAATGGGCAGTTCCTCCAGAAGAACGTCAGCAAAGGCGTCAGAAATGCACTGATGGAACTGGAGGAACTACTGGACAGTATCTCCTTCTACAGGCAATCGTGGAAGGCAACGGAAGAGGCATGGAAGGCATATACAGCCGCACTTCCCGCTGAGAATGCTGTTAGCGCCAAACGGATCGCAAATAACCCACTGCAAAGCGAACTGGGGAAAAAACGGAAAGAGGAAGACGTGCGTGAAGGATATGGAAATATTTCCTGGGGCCCAAAAAAAAGAAGGATAAAGGGAAAAAACCGGTTATGCCGCCAGAGACCCGTCTGTCAAAAGAAATGGAGGCTACAAACGAAAAGCCAATTACAGAGAGCACGAGGAAACGAAGAAGGACTAGACCGTCGGCTTTGCTCATTAAAGAAAATTCGCTATAGGATGAAACCCGAAGGTAACGGAGCAGGGGTGTCTTCCATATGGAAAACGACCGGTGGTAGAGTCCTCGTCGTAATAAGCCTGAAGGCGACTAGAAAAAGTACGTTCTGCGAAGCGGTCAAGGGGTTGCCCGGAAAGAAATCTCCTGTTTCTAGTCTAGAGTCTATATGCTCTCTAGAAATCCGAGATCTTGGCTGAATCATACAAAATTTCGAAGTGGAGAAGGCCATAAAGTCTGAATGTCCAGAGGTAAGCCTAGCCAGGTATCACCTCTGTAAATGCTCGAGGTCAGAAACTGTGCTGGAAGCCCCGGGCAATGTGCGAAGAAACTCCAAAGCAGCCGGAAAATCAATATTGAATGGGTAGTATTCAGGGTACCAATGCGGTCAATCCCCATCAAGTGCTACAGGTACCTGGATTATGGGCATACGTCAGCAATTTGCATGCGACCCGACAGAGAACAGTCTACCGCAGATGCGTTCAAGCAGGTCAGCGAAGACTTACAATGAAAGCAAAAGTTCCGTCCGATACGTGGCGCATCTAGTGAAAGCATCCCACACGTTGCGGTTTCAAGACGGTGTCCAATCTTTAAGGCGGAACTAGAAAGGGCAAGTGCACGACTAGCATCATGCACGAGGGAATGGGTTTGTCTGGATTCGGTGTAAAGGGATAACATTTTTTACCTTTTGCCTAACGCCGATTGAGACGCTGCTGGACTTCGCACCGGCTTGATGCTCTAAACGACACTGTTTCGGACACGGAGGGGCGAATCCTGGTAGGGGATGAATTCAATGTTAAGGCCCTTGAATCTGGCGTGCCACAGCCAGTCCCCAAAGGGAAACTGATCCTGGAAATGGCGCGAGAACCGGACTTGGAGTTTTAAACACTTGATCCACGCCAACGTTTTGACACTTTTCGGTCGGAATCTCTAGCACCATCGATGGACGGATGGCGAGTCTTAGAAGATTTCTCGGCAAGTGACCAGCAGCAAATCGTGTTCCAAGTGGTTGAAGCTACTTGTCGGTATGCACCAACCTGCCGTTCCCCCTGCATTTGAAATGTCGCGAGCATGAACAACGGGAAGTTCGTCGAAGCTCTTGGAACAGGCAGAGTCGCGATGAAGGGAGCTTCGGCGGGTGTTAGTGTAACAGCGGACACTCTAGCAAACCCAGTGAGGAATCTGATAACGACAGCGTGTAAAGTTTCCATTGCCCTGACGAGGCCCCAGTCGTGACAAGCCTTCCATGTACTGATGAACTGCAAAAATTGCCAACCTACACAGGGAGTGTCATAAGCTACGCCATTTGACACAACGTTTACACGTCCACGAAGAGGCATGTGCTATACGAACAGAGTATAGATCCGCAAAACGGATACTCCCCAGTGCGATAAATATAAGCAAAGCTCGCAGTACGTACGAATTGATGTCAATAGCGTGGAAAGTGTTGAGCATTTCCTCCTTTTCACAATAAGAAAATTCGAAGAAGCGGTTCTCACTATGACAAACAAGAAGGCGCCAGGTCCTGATGGTATCCCGGCGGAAGTTTACAAACTGGCGTCCCGCCAACGGCTAGACCTGCTGCCCGGAACATCCAACGCTTGCCTGAAATACGGCATTTTTCCTTGCTGGAAGGTAGCGAGACTAACGCTGATCACCAAGGGAAAACACAACCCAAAACGGCATACCGACCGCTGTTCCGTGTCAATCACGGCCGAGAAAGTGCTCGAAAAGCTCATTAGGAATAAACTTGCTAAAACAATCTGTGCCGTCGGGTGCTTATCCCCGAAGTAGTTCCGGTTCAAAGCAGGGAGATCCACGGTGGATGCTGTTATGGAGGTCGTGGAGCTAAAACAATCTGTTCTGTCGGGTGCTTATCCCCGAAGTAGTTCCGATTGAAAGCAGGGAGATCCACGGTGGATGCTGTTATGGAGGTCGTGGATGCAATTCATCGAGCCGGGGCATGATGTCAGAAATGCCTTCAATTAATTTCACATGCAAAGCTATCTTTTTTGGATTTTGTGGGATTATCTGAAAGACCCTGCTCTGCTCGGCCAGAGAAGGATGAATATCTCGTCCGGAGTGGCAATGAGATCCATCCTAGGACCTCTGGAACGCTTCTTACGATAGTATGCCAAGACTCGACATGGAAAAAGAGGCGCGGTACTTGTTGGCGGACGCAATTTTCAAAGGACGCAGAGCAGACTTGCTATATTGATACGACGGGTAAACGGATGAATGACTATTTATGGTTTTAGACTTACGCTGGAAAAAAAAACGATTAGAAAGAGAATCGATCGACAAGTTGACTATAGAGTCAAAACCAGCTGCAGTAATCTGCAAGCATATCAAAGTAGCAGCAGACAGGGCTGCAGCTGGAGTCTCGGTTTTGAGTCGGTTAATGGCGAATGTTGGGGTCCCTATATCTACTGGGAGATGTCTCTTATGAGTCCGTTCTTCTCTATGGCGCGGAGGTATGGGCTGATGCCCTTGATAAGGCGGTGCATCGCAAGCTCCCTGCTCAAGTGCAGAGACGGGAAACTTTGCGGGTGAGGTCTGTTTATCCCGATGTCTCAAAATCGGCCGCGATTGTGATCGCGGGAGGTGTCCACCGTTGCCCTCCCTGCTAAGGAGCGTAAAACTACCTACAGCCGCAAGGGCAAAAACTTAAAGAGAGGTGATTGCCCGTGAAGAACGTCAACACACCCTTACCGAGTAACAACTCTTTTGGCGAAATGAGCCAAGTGGCAAATGTGCTGCGCGGCTCATCGACAATTTAGATAAGTGGCCCAACTGAACGCGTGGTGAGATTGATTACTTGTTTACCCAGGTGCTCAAAGGTGACGGTGAGGAAGACGGGGCGGCAACCCTGTCGGCCAAACCAAAACCAAGTTGCCGAGGAGAACCTCCATAGCACCGGGAGACGCTGTAATCACTTTGGTTTGCCGGCCGTCATGCAGTAGGCGAATGTTCCAAAGGCCTAATCAGGGCGATCAGACCCGAGTCTGCACGGGGACTCATCTGAAGTGGCAAATTGATCACGAAACCTTACCAGGGGTATACTGCTACCTTGGGAACCGGGAAAGCCCTTGGACTCACACACTTCGGGTGAACTCTTGTTGTATGTGAGTACAGCTCGGTTATTTGCAGTTGGCCCCCTAGTGGGAGTTTCATGGGGGTTGTTGGTTATGCTCAAGCGAGAAGAGACCTTCGGGCCTCAGCGTGATGTTGCGTTTCAACACGGGTTCCGTACTCCTTAGTTCGGTAGAGATTTAGGTAGGTCTTGCATCCACCAGTGTGAATGCTAAGCCATGCACTTGGTATAGACTGGCACCGTTGTTGCTTGTCTCAGGGGGCTCTGATTGTAGTCACAAAATCATTCCATGTCCTAACAAGACCGTGGGATTAAGTCGTCCAGACAGCTGCTCATGTTAAACCCTTAAGGACTCACTCAAGGACTCACAGGGGAGCTTTCTCCAGACAGCATTGCCAAAGAAATGCTGAGGGGTGCTGGCAGATGGAGTCGTCTTGCGCAATATGTTCGGGCTCATTCTATTCCGGAGAAAATTGAGCTCGAAAGCCGGAGGGACCAGATAGCAAGGGGTTTCCTGAACTAACAACTCCCTGGGAGGGCTACCCCGAAGTAATGTGTCAAACGGTTCCAGCCTAGTTCTCTGATGACAGGGTTTTGTTTAGTCGGTAGTCCGATGGCGAACTGTTTCGGGAGTCCAACTCTCTGTGCGTAAACGCATTCACCCCCAAGAGAGAACAAATTATCCCAGAATAACCGACGAGTGAGTCATTAATGGCATAAAAAGATAGGAAAAGGAAGACAGAAATCTACGAAACAGTACTTCAACTGATGATTTCCTCGAAAAAAAAAGGAATGGGGGCAATAAAGTTAAGAAGCCCATCAACAATGCTGCCCTCGTTGCTTTTTCTTCGCTCATCAGTATCACGAAAACTTGAATAAATGAAGTTATTGCCTCATAATGAAACTGCAATATGTGTACGCTTTACCTGGTTACAAAGTTCCTGCTCATCCACCTGAAATAAGATTTTTTCCGTAGTAGGGACGATGGCAAAGTAGATGGAAAGGTAGATTACGTTCCCATCAAAACCAATTTTACAAAGTTTCTTGAACATCACTCTACGGAAAAACTAGCATGCATACCATCGATGGGAAAATATTGGAAATATTAAGTTTAGAGTTTCCTTGAAAAAAAGTTTCGTAAAAAGTAATTGTTGCAGGAAGAAAACACAAACTAGTAAACATCAGATTCCGGATAAAACACTATTAATTCCATGCCTTACCCTTGCAGCTAAATCCACCACGCTTAGCTCGATCCCAAGGATACACATTGAAGCCATCATGTCGTTGTCATCCTTGAAGCTGTTATCGTTGTCATCATCGTTGTCGTGGCAAGGGCGACCGAAAAAAAAAATCAATTTTAAATTTTTATCGTGCCATCATATTGAAATTTAACATATTCCTTGCCGTTGGGAAAACCCCGAATAGCATTTTCCCCGTCATCTTGGTGGTGCGCCGCGTAGTCTTTTCCTTTGTAGATATGCACATACACAGCCAAAGTGGCGGGCTATGAAAGACATCTATCATTTGAAGAAATTGAAAATCTGGTGGGTGGCGGCTGGCTGACTGGTAATGTACCAGAGAAATTGAACCAAGTAAATCCGAATAAAATTCCGGATGGGAAAGATAAGCGCCCGGGAAAATGTTTCAATCTATTGAATTATTCAGTCATGTCAATAAGGAACCTCGGAGCTCATGGTTTTATCGAAAGAAGAAAAAACTCATTGATTTTAGAGGATAGCGATTTCAAGATTGTGATTGCGGAGAACATGCATAAGCAGCTGGGGTAATCATCCCTCCCGATTCCTAATGCAGCCATTTGGAAAATGATGACGGCCTTTTAAGAGCGAACCTTCAAAGAGAAGTGCAAGGAGCCGGTCTTATTGACTTCTTTTGTACTTCCTGAGTGCCTTCAGCTGTTTTGCTGAATTTTATTTAGAAACAGTATCACATCTGAGAAACAATAATAATCAAACAAGCTCACGAGCTCAGAAGCAATCACTTGACTCCTTTCGGACAATTGCACATTTGATATCATAAAGGAAGTTTATTTTGAAGGTTATTCTCTATTCTCTGTATGAAATCAAACACAAAGCATTGCTGGGAAATTCCTATGGCAGGACGTAGTACGTCTTCTGATTTCGGAGAATCCGCTTGTGGTTTTAATCTTCCAGTTGGTCATAAATGCACAGTTACAAAGATGTACACTAGATTCTGCAACATGGTAACTGTGAGATGTAACATAATGGCTGGTTCTTGCTGTGTTCAAACTTTGGTTGCTTGAAAGGATAACGAAGGACTGCTTATTTCTATCACACATACACACAACCTGACAGTAACCCACAGACGATTTTCCTGTTGAATTCATTGCAGACGGCAAGTTCCAACCACATTCTGTTTGCTTTCGTAATTAGTTTGAGGTTTGCAAGCAAGTGAGAATAAGGAAAACGATAATACTTTCGGTTGCAAGTCGTGTAATAAAGACTGATTTGTAGTCGTCATTGTTGCTGTTACGAAGGATAGCTGAGCGATTGTAAGTAACCATATCAAAGTTCATTGTATTCGCATTTGAAGGAAAAGGATCATGTAATTACCATGAGTTAAAGTTAGGGGTGAAATATTTAGCTGCTGCGTAGAGAGAAAGTTTGCAGAGTTAAGAATCCAGATTCTAAAAATGTTCACAGATATATTTTGGATAAGAATAACTAAATCTATCCTTTTTCGACACTGACACTTCAAAACGTGTTTGTTGTCTGAAAATATCATACCAGTCAAGCAATTGAATTTTCGTCCCCATTAAAACTTAATCGAAATGTTGTACCCATCCTTACAGTGATGATATCATTTTTTTTGTGTTTTGATTTGATTTCATTTTTCTTCTATATATTATATTTTTGGTGTTTCGATTTCATTTTCCCTTTATATTTTTATTTCATTGCATTTCACATGAATATAACATGAATTTGAGCTAAACTTCTTTGTTTTGAGGACTTCCTCCTTGAACCCCGCAAACCCTTAATAGGGAGATCCTCTAAATAATGGCCTGAGGATGTCAAGGATGGGAGAGAACTTCAGGGGCCGCGCCTCATTAACTGTCTGAGGCAGTATAAACAATGATCGGGACTGTGATCCGTCGTGGATCTTCCCTCTTGATCGCGGCGCGCGGGTTCGGAGACTTACGACTCTACACGCGCAATGGAACTGTTTTCTTTTTCCAGGTTTACCTCGCTTTCTGGTTTTTTTTCGTTAGGCCGTCGCAAATGCCTTTGTTTGTTATCTATTTTCAGATCCGGTGCGGACCCACGCATCGGTATGGACATATTAATTTTGTACTAATGACACGTGTGGGATCAAAGCGCTCAAAGGACCCGCTCCCTATTTCCGAGCCTGACTGGCGCAGAGGTGTGCAAGGACGTGTCAACCGAGCACTTTGATGAAGCTTCAATCTTTCCGGGCGGTCATTCACGGTCAATTCCGCCAACTTTTTCTGGGGGGCTGTGCGAAGGTCGAGGAGGACGAAAAGCAAGGACTGCGACCACGACGGATCGTCGCGAGCCATTAAGGCCGCCTTTAACGTCCGGTGCCAACGTCCCAACAGACCATTGGACTATGGATGGTATGCAGTAATCCTAAGCCGTTTAAAGCCAAGGAGCTTTCCTAACTCCACGAAAAAAATAGATTCGAATTGCAGGAATCCACACTCGAGAGAGGGCCTCGGCACATGATTGCATCGTAATATCAGACAAATTTATTGCTTCAAGCCACCTCGTAAATCTGTCAACGATTATGAGATAATTCTTGAATCCATGCGAGTCTCGCAAAGGGTGATGATGTCGAGATGGATGGGATGGAAGCTCTTGATTGACCTAAAGGATACACTTACTTCCTTTCGAACGTGATTGTTGATCTTGCACTTCTGTCACGAGATGCACTGTCTGGTTCAAGAGTTTACGTCCTTGTTCATGGACGGCCAGAAGTATTTAACAGTGACTAACCAGTTCGTCGTCCTGATGCGCAAGATCATGCGTGGAATGCGTGGAATACTTCCCTTTGAAAATATTCCGGAAATAATGGCCTGGGTCCCTTATCTGAGGTCTCGTAGAGTAAAGAAGAGTTTGAGCCGAAAATAGGAAACTTCTTGAAATTGTATTTGGAGTTTGCCTTCAGGGGCGGAAGTTCTGCTTCGTCTTTTTGTGCTTCGACGATTACCGCATAACCGACCGCGGTGGAGACTGTGACCTCTAGACAAAGCCTCAGCAACAACATTGTCTTTTCCACACACGCATTGGATATCAGAAGTAAACTAGCTGATATAACTCAAGTCCCGAAGTTGTCGAGGGGACGCTTTGTTGATGTTTTATCTAAGCGCGAAAGTAAGGGCTTGTGGTCCGTAAACACGGTCAACGGCTTGTCCTCAAGGTAGAAACGCTGTAGTTTTGTTGAGTCCTGTTGAGCTGCTTTGAAAAAAATCTCAACGGTTGCCAAATTTGATTTACCCGTTATTGAAGAGTGGCGCCTACCACTGTATCTAAGGTATCGACGAACACAGCTAGGGGTACATCTGGCTGAGGCAATGCCAGTAGTGTTGCATCAGCAAGCTGCTTTTTGACTGTCGCAAACACATGAATTGTCTCAGCAAACCACACAAACTCGCAGGAGTCTTTAGTTTTCGGCCCAACAAGCAGGCATTCGGGATCGCTTGGTGATGAGCGGCCTTGGGCAAAAAACGATTATAGAAATGTAACATGCCCAAGAACCTTCGTACATTGTGGTGGCTGTCAGATTGCATTGGTTTCAGTGACCGAAGAGAGGAGTGCTGGTCTGGATCGGGTGCAGAACTTCAGGTACACCAGTATACAGGCGGTTGCCACATAGCATAAATCAGGTCATTAGACGGCCGGAGTAATTTCCACCCTTCCTCACTGCGGGAATTACCTACATTATCCTTAAAAAGGATACGGTTCAGGACCCCCCAGACACAAGACCGATTACTTGCTTACCAACCCTCTACAAATTCATAACGTCCGTTATCAGTAGAAGAGCCAATGCGCACCTCGAGACCAACAACATTCTGCCCGAGGAGCAGAAGGGCTGCCGAGTCGGATCAGGAGGAGGGGGGGGGGGGGGGGGGGGTTATTATCGACTCGGTAGTTGTAGGACAAGCAACTAGAGGCCTAAGAAACTTATTTAGTTGCCATATCGACTATGCCAAGGCTTTCGATAGCGTACCACATACCTAGGTAATCGATGTCCTACATATATATCGCATTGATCCAAATCTAATAAAGTTTTTGGCGATAGTCATGGAAGGATGGCATACCAGCTTATCAGTGCGTTCATCTGAGAGTGCCAATACATCAGAGCCCATCCATATGCGGAGGGACATCTTCCAAGCAGCACTGAACCCCCTTTGATGGTTACTGAATGATGCTAGAGGACATGGTTTTGCAATCAAATATGGCCCACATGCTAAGTGGGAGCTCACACACTTGATGTACTTAGATGGCATCAAGCTATGCTGGTACTGATGATTTCCTTAGAATTCTATTGCGAATAGTAAATACGTTTAGCCGCGATATTCGGATGGAAATTGGATTAGACAAGTGTTGAATCCAAGGCATCTGCAAAGGTCATCAGGAGCCGCATGCCGGACATAGAATTGGTGACCTTCACATCCAAGCTATGACTTACGCTCGAATTGGTAATCCGAAGGATGCCCTGCTGTACGAATTCCTGCGACGTGTAAAGCTGATGCTTAAATCGCATCTCTCCGGGAAGGATAAGATAAGCACACTAAACATATTCGCTATCCCTTTACTGGCATATGCAATCGGAATATTGCAGTGGACGAGGACTGATCTGGAAAACGTCCAGCAGCGGATATGTACTACTATGTCCAAATTCCAAATGCGTCACCGAAACTCTGCCATTTTCGTTAGCAGTTTGGTTACGTCGGCCAAGGGTTAGGTTCTTGCAAACAGCAAGACAACAACCTTCCTTCAAAGTTCCTTTTTTCTTAGCATACTCCCTCCAAAATGTTTCTGTTTCGGCAAGAATTTCTGATATTGACTATTGGCGCACGCTCAAAGGAAAATCGAGTTAACATCGCTTTAGATAAGGATCCGCCTATATTCGATGAAATTTTCACCAATAATTTTTTAACTATGGATGCTTTTATGCTAAAGTTTCAAGATGTAATTTATCATATGCCCTTCCTCAGAAACGGGTGCACCTATTGGCACGAAATTCGGTAGAAAGTTTGGAACTGTGAACCCCCACGCAAACAAGATCCCCCTAAGCTTAATTAGAATGGTTCAATTTTTTTCACCGAATATAACCATGTCTCCAAACGGGTATTGTTTTAGCTTTGCTAACCAAGAGGACGAGTGCGGGGAACCGAAAGTAATCGATTACTTCAAGGATTCGTTCTCAGAAACTAACCAACCAAAAAATTTGAAAAAGTCATGCTAGTCCTGGCACATGGAATCAAGGGCTCTTCGTTATGATGTCTGCTCAAATAAATTGAATGATAGTATATTATTATGTTTCAAAAATGTACTGTGACCCCCCTCAAGTTCATCTTAGATGCGTCAAAATTTGCAGTTACATAGGCTTTAATAAAGCATCATATTGTAAAGTTTGGTGAAGATCATAGTGTTATTAACTAAATTATAGTAAGTCAAATTTGCATCTTGCCCGCCAAATTAATACTTTCTAAGAGATAAAATGTCAGTACCACCTCGAATTAAGTATCGGGTATATTCAAAGTGTACCCAAATATTCTTACATACAAAATCAACAAAAGCTTTCATATTTGAAGCAATGGGCTTCCGATTTCCATCGTGTTTAAATGTCAACACCACTTAGAATTTGACGGAGCTCTGATAAATTTCTTTCAATCTCCTTATTCTAAACCGATATGAATATCTGATCCTGCTTGGTCTGACTATAGAATACTAATATAACATAAGCTGGAAGCAACAACGCGAAAAATAACAATGCAAGTAACCGGGTGTCAAGCAAAACCTATCCATTTCCATTGTTTGTGTTTCCCGATCCCATGTAACTAACCGTAAGCAGCTATGCAATGCCACATGCTCGCGACCATGTCCTGGCAACCGTATGGGCACATACTAATGCACTCCATCCCATATACGGTACTAACACCAGACCTTATGCGATGAATTTTTCTCGCGCATTTACCGTAAATGGTGAACATGCGCACTGATTTTCCCCATCATAAAATTTCAAACAATGCGCTAAGAGTTGAATCTGCGGTCAGTCTTCCTGAATCGAACGGTAACATTTGAGTATTCATCCAGCGTAGGTCACTCAAACAACCAATGCACATAGTCAGTAAATCACCTCTTTAGTCGACAGCCCATACATGCGGGGAATATTTAGATGTTGGAAAAGAGTTTGCTCAATAGTTCAGAAGGGAAATACCATAACTCAATCTTCACGGAAATGTTCAAGATGGTGGCAAACGAGACACTAGCTTCCCTCCCTCTGCAATAAGGTGCTCCATTAAACTTCAAATTCGTGTCTAAATCGATCAAAAAAGTCTTGAATATTCGACCAGTTCTCTGAGTACTACACAAAGGATCTCTAGGATTCTAATCATTAAGAAGTCTCGTAGCATATGTAAATCATAGATTTTTGGATTCTAGGCTGATTAGAAATAGAGATATAGAATTCCGACTCCACAAACTTGGGGAAGTTGAATCATTTTGAAAACCCTTGCGTTAATACCCGCAATTGCAACACACATCTCAGTTTTATATATACCACTCACCAGAATTTATAAGGTCCACAGCCATCCTTACAAAACCCAAGAGAAGATCCTTTGTTTTGTTGTCGAATTGATTCTCCGAAGCTTAATGATATGCTTGCCTATATATGAAGTGCCAACGGAATATTGTACGCATTAGCAGTGAGTGGTCTAATCAGCTCCGTATGTACATTGAATATAATCATAAACACCATCAGGTGTTTACCGCCGCCATGTAAGGGAATTAGGGACAAAGGTGATATGAATTACAACCAAACAGAAACATAATTATGCACGTGTGTTTGCTCTGAGGTAACATCAGTCACCCGGGAATTACTTATGAATAATATGTGTCGGACCAAACTGATGGAAATGAGTGACTATGACATATGTATCTGTCCATTTACTTTTCAAGTATCTAATTCATTAGTGAAACTTCCGCAATAAAAAATTCGAATTGATTATCCTTTTGTCCTAAATGGACTTTCTAGCAATGATTCTGACACTTTTTTTGATTGATGACATTTGAAAGGGTAATAAACGCATGAAATTGTATAACAACAAGTAATATAAATACAACGCCGGAAAAGAGACGTAATCGGGACATGTTGAAGTAATATCTTAATGTACAAAATCTTTCCTGGTCCACCAACTATTGTTTGAGCTTTTGATAATTCAATTATTTCCTTCCTTGCTCCAAATACCAAAAAGCACACACATTTACTAAGCCCGGAATAATATAATACCTTAACTTTGTCTCCATTACCGCGAAGCGCCGTTCATTGTTTTCGTAGTCAGGCAGCACTCAAAGCTCTCGATGATGTGCACTGTAGTAGATTTTCACTTTGAGACAGTTGTTGATTCGTGAATCATAAAGAGCACAAGTTGTGCAACGCCACCTCAAGCTACGCTGATGCGTGAAGCAGTTTCATAGGGCACTAACTGATATCATTGATCCGAAATACTTAAATCGCAAGTCGCTACTACTAACGAATATAGTGCCTGATTCGTTGAGTACGGTATTCAAAAACTAAGTCTTATTCAGATTCAGGCGCTGTCCGTGCTGCATAAGACGATCATTCCATTTTCAACAAGTTACTGAAGGTCAGTTTTTATTGTAAGGTGGAAAACTGGAGAGTGTCTAGGGATCCTTCTCAGATCACAGTTGAACACTTTCTAATGTAAATCCCACTTAAAAGGATTGGAGGAAATTTGGAGTCGAAGATCTGACTCCAGAAAAAGCATTCGAAGTACCTTCATCTTGAACAGAGCTGTGAACAGGGCACTCTCTGGTGCTCTGGTTGACAGTGATGGTTGAAATTCTATTTAGATGAACAGGAACGTGCTGAAGGCGATGACGTATGCAACGACTTGGTGATATTAATGCCAGTTATGTTTCACTCCGGGTATGAAAAAAAACATGATGGGCGCTTGGAGAAGGAGTGCCTGTGGGCTGCAAGATGCGAACCCGCCGTAAATCCAACCAAAACGGAGCTGGTATGTACATAAATGGCTATATACCACTAAGTCAAGGATTTCCGAATTTTATTATACTTTCCATGGTTGAACGGATAAAGATTAGCCCTTTCCCTCTTATGTAGAGCATCTGAGTGTGATTCCGGATACTAAGTTAAATTGGAGACAAAAAATAGAACTTTGAATTAAGAAGGACATGACCTTCTACTCCGGCAAAGGAACCTTTGTAAGGTACTGGAGTCTGCATCTGGATCGTCCTCTGGATCTACACAGCCATAATTCGTCTTATCTTAATATACAGTGCGTTGAGCAAAAAATACTACAGGACCAAACATAACAGGATTCAATAATGAACGTGAACCTCCACATTAAACACGTTGTAGCGTACAGTGCTATCAGCCAAAGTGAGACGGGATGTTGGACAACGAAGCCCTATAGACGGCGCGAATATTTGGGAACCTACGTATCTACTTTGAATATACCCGGTATTGAATTCAGCGTGGTGCTGAGACTTCATTTGCTAGGGAGTAGAAATTTCATGCGAAGAAGGCAACTTTGACTTTTGCTTCAGGGGTTCGCAATAAATTCTCAAAATATACTATTATTAATCTTATTTGAGCAAATAGTGTAACGGAGAGTACTGCGGAGTCTAGATACTATGCGCGTGGACTACTAAAGTTTTTTTTTCAGATTTTTCAACAGGGTTGTTTCTGAAATAATTGACCCGGAACCCCGCACTTATGCTGTGTGCAACCAATTTTAAATCTAATACCTATTGTAGAAAGTACTAATCGAGACCTTTAATTTGATACCCCACATGGCCATATTCCGTGAAAAAAATTATTGCAGCTATCTTTTACACTTACCCCTAAGTTCAACGTCCAGCAATATAATTCATCCCATGCATGCGGGTTCACAGTTCCAATCTTAGTACCGAATTTCGCGACACTCGATATAACAATTTTGATTTTTAATTTTTTTGATTAGAAAGTTAATGGTGTGACAAATAAGCACAGCGTCAGTCCGGGTAATTTGCCAGGATTTGGTTTGAAAAGCCTTTGGAATGGCCTTCGTTCTTGTAGATCTTAAAGCACTGACGGAGAATATTCCATTCACTCAGATGGAGCTGAAACCAAAAATGAGGCAAGATCTGATAAGTTATTAATGTTCTGGAGCGTTAAGGCGCTATATTTTAGGAAGGAATTTGCTGGTACCGTTGACACGGTTAAGTGAAATATAGAATACGAGGGAAACATGAGAATTCATAGTCACCCCTACTAAGGAGACTTCATTCACAGTGGGAATGGACGTGGCAATATCTCTCCTTGTTTTCGGCGCCATCCTCCTATTGTCACGGAACACAATTTCTCAATACTTCTGGGGATTAAGAGATAATTTCCAATGGCTAAAGGATAGGTAAAGGCCGTCCAAGTAGGAATTAAGACGAGCTTCGCCTGAAAGGACTAAACCTTGAAACTACCTACTAGACATCGATAAGGGGATGAAAAGTGTTGTTGGATGTTGACTTGGTATTGGTGCCCACGTAGAAAGCTAAGAATTAGCTTGCAGGGGTGCGGATGGAAGCTGGCGATTTCAGAAGGCTTAGAAACCAATCCATATCGTCATACGGAGTCAAATGCTTTTCTTAGATCTAGGATACAAGCTATGGTAAGAGTTTTCTGGATAATACCGTGAAGAGTATCCGGTTTAGGGACATGAAGCCCCTGTTTCAACGAGTGGTTAGGTCATTTGAGCAACTGGATGTTGGGAAGTGCGCAATTTGAGCCACCGTGCTTGTTCATCATTGATGATGATACTTGGCTGAGGAAGAAAAGATAGATTAAAAGGTTAGCCGGTTGATTGAAAAATTGGGTAGAGAGATTTCGTATGAATTGGGTACGATAGAAAGATGGGTTTTCGAAAACCTGTTTGTGAATGTGCATTATATAATGGTAGGTTTATAGGAAATGTACTTCTAGAATGTTAATCTTTCGGGCAAGGAGGTGATTTTAGGTATGATTTGTTAGGTTGTCTTTCCCAGCTGAAAGCATTTTCTTTTATTTCCCTGAACGTGCCAGGGTATACCTCGATGTTGGAGAGGCATTTGCAGAGCTAGTCAGTATATAACTCTACATACTACTATAACTATAAATTCATTGACAAGCCAAGGTTTCGAAATTCTGCAATGTAGTGAAAGGACTATCGATAGTATCTATTTCTAAGCAGTCTCAACTGGAGAGTCCTTTCGTCTTTGATATCATTCAGGATATTATTGGGGAGAAAAATGAAGTTACGATAATTGAGGAGACAGGCTGAAATCAATTCGGTGCATACTTGCCTCAGTGCCATCAGACAAGTCGATAGCGTAGTTGGACACCACGCTGTTGAATGGGAGCAGGAGTGGAAAAAGTCTGGACTTAAGGATCCAATTAACAAGTTTCCAATTTGCTTTTAGGAAATCTCGAACTGGGCGTGGGGCAGGAAGGATGGCTATTTCAGCATTTTTAATGTCAAGGAGAACAGCGTCATGATCACTGATTCCGGAGGCAGTTTTCGGGAAAGGATAGATATTAGGAGATGGAGTTACAAGTAATTGTATTGATGATGATGAAATGGTTCAGATACTAGTGATAAGAAAGACAGGAAGGGCTGAGCTAAAGGGAGATAGCTTTATGCTTGGATGAGTGGCCATTGTTGAAAGTCAGGATACCAACTATCGAGTCGAACATCTGCAGGAATTAATGCGATTTTTTTGGCCAATTCGAAGAGATTCGGATTAGATATGTTGATAGCGTTTGCTGATTTGAACTGGACAGATCGTGTAGCGCCGTTTTCCACAATGTCCGCGAATGATAGAAACGGACGTGAAAAGGCGAGGCTGTTAATAGGATGGCGTTCATGTAACTTGAATAGGAAAATAGGCTATTTCTCCTCGCCGCGACGCTAACGAAACTTCCACAATTTACCCAATTGCTCAGGTATTTTGCAGCATTCGCCCAAACTAAGAAACCTAGTCACACTTAACGCCGCAGTAGATTAAGTAGTAATTGACTCCTGTATGACACACGTGCTGCGTTCAAAACGAACCAGGGTATTTTCAATGGCTTTAATATTTTTAATAAGTTCTTTGGCTCAACGCTGATAATGCTAGACGCTTCCTGCGCCTTCAGTTCATCACTGAAATCTTGAGCCGAAAGAGGAATCAACACCTTGGAGGACTAAAAATAAGGCTGGTTGTTTATTCGAAGAAAAGAATGCAAGGAAGAACTCACTACTGCTCTTCACTAGGATTTTCTTGCCAGAAAAGTAATCTTCGGGGGTTTTCGTACTGAACGAGTGGAAATTACCTGACTTCTTAGTTAGGTAGCTGTCTGTCTGTTTGAAATCAACATGTGGTGGAATTCGTCCTTCTTATTTTTATCCATTGGCAGTTGTGTTGACGAAGATTGTGTCCGCCCCTGCTTAGTGGCTTTAGACTGGTTTGTGGTTTGTTTTTACTGGGGCCTCTGTACAAGGTGATTACTCCATCATTTTCGGCTGTTGTTGCTATGTTGTTGATATCTGTTGAAGGTTGGAATCCTTAAACATCTATTTAATCGTCGCTCCAAAAGAAATACTTATAGGCTCCGGATTTGGCCCCTCTACTTGAGAGCGCTTCTTCGGGTTTCTTCATCAGAGCTAAATATTTCTCAACCGCTATAGGTTCAGTTTTTTATAGTTTTTTCGGAGTCGCATGACGACTGGGACTCATTGTCCGTTACAACGGCTGACCGCGTGCTTCGGGTGGAAAGATATCTTGGCGCTTTAGCCAGTCATTACCTACCTTATGTTTTTTCACGGTTCACTATTTACTTGTTTGGTTTTGATTTAATCTCTCAATCTCAATCTGTTGGGTAGCAACACTTTGGTAAATAAAGGTCACTTTACGGTCACTACACTTCCCACTTTGCCAGATTCTGCTACTTCTGTCACTTTTACTGCTTAATATTATACTTTGGTCGTTTATCGCAATTTCGCGTGGCAGAATCCACTTCCCAAGCAGCGTCTGACGATTTTCCTCTGCCGTGGTAAGAAACCGTAAAGCCGTCATCGCCCAATACTTTTAAAGTTTGGGTGCTTAGTCCTAAACGAGGGGTCCGTAGACCAAAAAAAGAGGGAGTGAATTGCTCCCCATTTGGTCCGGTCCAACATCAAGTTGATGCCGACTTAGAACTTCTCAAAGAGACATGAATTGTTAGCCTCTTCAACCAGGGCATAGTGGAAGAACGTGACTGCAAGGTCTTCTCCGATGGATAAAAGACAGTCCGGGATTACACGATTACGAAGCGGTAGTTTTCTCAGATACGAATAGTATAGCCGAGTCGTACAGTCTTGTAGGATCCATTAACGTATTGAAGCGAAGTACTAACGAGACCTGGAACCCTTCGCAGCATGATCCGATCTCCAAGCGTAACATGGCCACTCTGATTGACAGCCTGCTTTTTGTTCAATAGTGACATCCTTAGGCTCATAGGGCAGTACAAGAACTCGCTAAACATTCTAGGAGACACTCCCAAAGTCGCCCCCAGTGGGCCAATGGAATTGCCAGGCACTGTCAAGTTCGACTTACTTTCCCAATAAAACTGAGGACATGGCAGCCACTTACTAAACTGGAACCAATCTGATTGCTACCCGGTCCTTAATAGATGAGCTAAAGCAACCTCCTTCTGCGAAGTGTCCACAACGGCTAAGCCTTTATTTGGAACCGAGGCTATCACTGCCGATAGATGGGTCTTGTATGATGACACCAATGCATCCAGTTACGATACCAAACAGTGCGAACAACTAAGGAGGAAACTCCTGTCAGCTGTAAGCACTGCATTCTCGCAAAGCATTAACCTGTATATACCGGAATACGTTCCGGCTAAACTTTGCTGACGAAACCACGAACAAGTGGCTCAGCTAGTACTGGTCCTCCCTCAACAATGTATGGAAGAGTGGGCAACTAACCTCAAAAGGGTCTCTGAGCAGCCGATAGACCAGGAGCTTTCCTTACTATCGGCGTTGTCGTACCGGATATTAACAAGATACTAATCTGATCCATACCACTGGAAGTGATCGACCCGCTCCTGCATGGTGGTTTCAAAAGACCTTCAAGCTAAAACGTCCACACGGAGATAATGAGATTCTATGATGTTCTGCATATTTCCCCTATAACGCGGAAGAAGTTCACAGTAGAACATTATTCAGAGTTATCCAATAAAAGCATAGGGGTAATAGCAGGATGTGATGTCAACGCGCACCACAAACTAGGGAAGTTGTGGAGACTATTAGAGTAGCTGGTAGGAACTGCTGTTGGATTTTTCATATGCTGGAGTAGAAAAAAATCCGCATACTTGTCGGTCAGAAGTCTATTGAGGCCGGATGGCTTAGGAGCTGCCCATAGGGAGAAGTTCTCTCCCCCGCCTGTTATGGCTCTTGGTGATTGAAACCTTGCTATGTCTTCTAGTTGACAAAAAGGTCTTCGCGGATGCATTTGCGGACGATCTAGCCCTTAATAATCACCGGCAAGTTTGCGGACGCAGTACGTGGTAGTATTGCGAAAGCTCACCACCTGTGCCAATTCGAGGAGGATTTGGTCCGGCTATAACAGGACCTGATCACAAGAGCTTTTGGGCCAAACGCGCACATATAGGGTATATTTTAGGGGTTCTTGTCGTCAGACTCGACATACACTAGAATTCGTAATTAAAAAGTTAGGGAGTAGAGAGTGAAACCCACAGGCACAACCTTTGCGATTGCCCTCCTGTAGCTACAGCTAGGGTAAGGACATGAGGTGAACAATTCATTGAGCCCCTCAAAGGGATCTGTAGTTGTGTAGTGGAGCTGGCTCTGGAAATCCAATCGGCTGGACACTACTTCCCTGGCTCGTCCTACAGTAATCATGGTCTTAGGAGTCCGTAGCATCAACACGGCACACCACAGCGCTAAATGAGCTGAGCGGCCACTGACACCTTCCCAATATAATACAAGGGTCATAGAGAGAAAATCTATGCAGTTCTCTTGTTATCCCTTTATTTCATTTAAATTTCTATACAGCGGCCCCGAAAAAATCAAGGATCAGAGGGAATCAGTCTCTATCTCTCCTCTCTGATCAGACTAGAGCTTACCCCTTCTGTAATGCTCATACCACATGTAAAATGCCTCTTCATTTATGAATGGGGTAAACAATGTCCTTGGCTTTACACATTTAAAAACGAACTTTCAACCTAGTTTGATGCCATAATATAGTACGCTATCGTCTGCACCTTCCAAAGGTTTCACCTTTCTTGTGTTATACTCCTCCTGAACCTTACGGTTTTCAATTCCGTGACAAATTATACTCAACCAAACCCCAATAACCCACATCCCTTCCCCAATATTTTGAAATTGATTTTGATTGCACTCCCAAAGGCAATTCATCGAAGCCTATTGGATGCTTATCGGTATCAATGTCACAGTTTATGTTCACATTACTTCCACTGTCAGATTTTGATTTATGTCATTTCAATGCTTTTCTAAATCAACCATGAACAACTTTCCATTGCAACGAACATGCAATGGAAAAGCATTTCCATGTCAAATGCATACAAGAGGAAAATGCTAGGCGACCATAAAATGTAATCCATTCGACAGCGAGCAAGTAAGGGATGAAATGATGCCAGCCGAGCCATTAAAGCTCTTTAGAAAATTCCGATGGATTTATTATATATGTCACGTTCCATTCTTATGGCTCATTTATTATTGAAAGATTAACTCGACTGGTGAACAGGAGATATCAGGGTGGCAGCTTCAGTGCACTCTCTGTACCTCGGTTATTTCCTGAAAATTAATTTCATTCCATCAAACATTGATAATGTGCAGTCATTGACTGAAATTTGGTGGCATTAATTATTCGGAGTTTGAAATATATTCGCCCCAATGGCTCCAAAATGCATTGCCTTTGAACAACATTTTTTACGCAAAACGGAAATAAAACAATATCGTCAGCATGGTGCCGGCCATCAATATGCAAAATCTGGATATTCACAATTTTATGAAATGAATTGTTTTGAAAATTTCCAGCAGTAATTCATGATTATATGAAATTTATAATTTATCAACGATTTAACAGTTTCAATGGCTACTGGCCATCATTGAATACTTAAATTCGAAATCGACATCAATAGCATTTGATGGTGATTTGAATAGATCGCATTTTATAGTTAGTGTATCTACAAAGGTATTAATCAAATACCCTGAAAGGGATCAGAACCGCAGGGTTCAATTTGTAGTTATCAATAACCACCTCCACATGAAATTACTCTTTGCCATGAAATATAGAAATCGCCATTCAAAGGGCTCGGAAATGGAGCGTAATTTATTATTAGTTTGTATATATTTATCAATCATGCACACAAATATCGCGATATAAAAATCAGCAGGGAATAAGATAAAAGTAATCTCATTTTCGTTATTATCTTTCTACGGAATTGATATGCCCCCATATTTTCCCGGAAAACCGAACATCCGGGTTTAAACGCACTTAATTATTCATTAAAATTAAAATTCATATGTAATCATGCCAGCATTCTGAAAGTAGTAAATATTGCACATCTCATATGCCATTTAAAAAAGGTTTTTTTTTCTTCCCTCCATCTCAATGTAATTTAAAATTTCAATTTACTAAAGAGCAGGAATTCTGCCGTATTTTCCTGATAACTACAACAAAGATTCAGAGATCCTCGATGATTTCCCGCAGTTCTGTGATGTTTTTCTGTCATATTTTACTTGTGTAGAAGGCATTCGTTGCAATTAATGGAATTTTTAATTACTTAGTGTTCATGGCGCTGACGTGGCCGCTTTGTATTTTTTTACTCCCTTGTGAATAATTAAAGTTTTATCGTCATCGTGGACTATTCAATAAAAGTTTTTTCTTCAAGCAGAAAAATGGAAGTTTCTCTGAGTGAGACGTAGCGGACAAAAACTTTTCAAATGCTACGCAGAGAAAGTTTGGCGCAGAAAAAAAAGACTATTTACTTTCTCATTTCACTTTTATATTACATGCCTCAATTACCTTCGACACTTTCCGATAAATAGTGGAAAACCTCGACAAATTTAGTCCAACAGTAACTAATTGGTGAATTAAATTTTCCTTTTTATAAAAAATTAATAAAATGTAAATAGATTATTATGCAAAATATTATAGATACATTATGTGGCTGGACAACCTAGAAAACGTTTCAGGAAATTGAAATCATACACCCCACAACATTGTGATTATGGAAATAACCCTAAACTCTCGAATCCTTTTTCCTTAGACTGAAAGGTTAAGTAAAAGATATCGGCGTTTGTGATCTAAAAACCTGCAAATTACGAAGTTCCATATGGACACTGGGTCAACCACAAATAAAGGTAAGTGCTTGCTTATAGCTCTCCCTCGACCATTCGCTAACTTGCCGTGGCGAAAGAGCTCTGTCAAGAAGATCCTCTTGGAAGCTAAAGAAGAAACCTTAAGATTAAGGTATGATCGCAAACGATAGACTCAGTATACCTGGCCGCATCTAATTTTAACATGCCTTCTCTCGGCAAAAAGGAGGCCTGCCGGGATCAACCTATCTCCACAGTAAAAAATAGAAATAAAGAATTTAAAGATTTTAAATTTCAAATATAAATAAAGATTTTAAAGAAGTCTAGTGCATTCTCCAGGATTTAACTTCAATCGTGAGAAGTTCATTGATGAAAAACCTAAAGGTGGGTTCAGGTATTTCAATTATTCCTTAACAGATGAAGCAAGCCGCTTCTGTCAATCCTGCTGAAGTCAGGCTCCAATTAGCATCACTTAATTAGGCCATATTTGCTGGCCAAAATAATGCCCCCGAGAGAAAAGTTCCTTCAGGAAAACTGTCTTCAAGACAACTGCCTTCAGGAAACCTTCGGATAAACCACCTACGACGACGAGGTAGACCCTGCCTGAAATGGAACAATGGCGTAGGCCACAACGCCAGGCAGCTTTTAGGGTTATCGAATTGATGGAGCTCCGCGCAAAACCGGGATGTCTGGAGTTCCTTATTAAGGCTGGTCTAGACCGGATACCGGTTGTGGCGCCGATGATAATGATATGTAGCTAAGGGTAAACCGGAGTTCGGTCAACTGCAAGCGAGTTTTCATTTGCAAGGCAATCGAAGCTTTTAGATGACACTTCGTGACGACAGAAGTCTTTCAGAACAAGATAGTGAACAAAGCGAACAACAGCGGAAGAGCCTTTCCCTGCTCCAACGACTATGTCAACAGCTGCCATCAATTGTTGTTGCCGGTATAATTGCAGTTTTAAATTTCCAACATACTTATCTATTGACCCTTTTCCTGCATGGTGGTTTCAAAAGACCTCCAGGTTATCTTAACTTAACCACAAAAATTCAATAGGAAGTTAAGGCGATTCTTTGGTTCTCTGCTTAAGACGGGGTACTCCGTGTAGAATATGCCAATAATACAGTCATAAGGACAATAGCAGATTATGATGTTAACTCCTACTATATCTGTTATAGAAGTTCTAATATTAAGACAGGGAAATCGAAGTTATTAAGACACCTACTAGGGAGCAAACTGCAGATCCTCGATTTGGGCTATAAACCCTATTTCTTCAATGAGACTATTCGAGAAGTCATCGCTGTTTACTGGCATGGGTGCTCTTCCTGGAGAGTGGGAAGTATTCAACGATTTCATGCTCTTAACTACAGGCCTACAGTCACCTCTCTTTAGAATCCACGGAAAACAGGCTAGTATGCCAAAGGAGGGTTAAACATCATGGTGAGACTCGGAATGCGCAAAACAGAAGAAAACGAAAACAGCGCTCCTCAACCGAGCCCTAAAGTCTTATGACGGCACATAGGCGGGAAGAACCACCGACTGCTTTGTCGGCAGTGGGAGCAACCTGCACAACGGCAGCAACTAAGCAACGACCAGCACAAATTATCATTTTACTTATTCTCATTTTATGATACTGTATAATGTGTAAAAGTTAAGCAAATCAAAAATAAAAGTACAATCGCCCCAAGAGCGCTGATGCTGGGCGAATGTACCCCAGCCAGCTGCTTCGAGAAATAAGGCTGCTGAGTGAGGATAAGGTCGGCTTAGAGCTTTTGAAAACGCTCTGGTTGCAGCGGGTCCCGGAGAGCACCCACGCTATCTTGCTCTGCACGGGCTCGAGGTCGTTGGAATTGCTGTCCGTTACGGCCGACAAGCCCGCGAAGTGCGTAAGTGTCTAGAGACACACGTCGGAAAGTAAAACATCGCCTCACACCCTCTCTCCGGGTTGGAATTTTTTCTTTTCAAAATAACTGCAGATGTCGATTAAATTGTATATTCTTACCAAAACATGTTTTATGAAGGAAGTAGTTTTCGAGTTATTTATGTTCAAACATGCTGTTGTCTCATACTCATCTTCAACGGCGCAACAACCGGTATCCGATCTAGGCCTGCCTTAATAAGGAACTCCAGACATCCCGGTTTTGCGCCGAGATCCACCAATTCGATATCCCTAAAAGCTGTCTGGCGTCCTGACCTACGCCATGGCTCCATCCTAGGCACGGTCTGCCTCGTCTTCTTTTTCTACCATAGATATTGCCCTTAAAGACTTTCCGGGTGGGATCATTCTCATCCATACGGATTAAGTGACCCGCCCACCGTAACCTATTGAGCCGGATTTTATCCACAACCGGACGGTCATGCTATCGCTCATAGATTTCGTCATTATGTAGGCTACGAAATCGTCCATCCTCATGTAGAGGGCCAAAAATTCTTCGGAGGCTTCTTCTCTCGAACGCGGCCAAGAGTTCGCAATTTTTCTTGATATGAACCCAAGTTCCCGAGGAATACATGAGGACTGGCAAGATCATTGTCTTGTACAATAAGACCTTTGCCCCTGGTGAGACATTTCGAGCGGAACAGTCTTTATAAGCTGAAATAGGCTCTGTTGGCTCACAACAACCGTACGCGGATTTCATCATCGTAGCTGTTATCGGTTGTGATTTTCGACCCTAGATAGGAGAAATTGTCAACGGTCTCAAAGTTGTATTCTCCTATCCTTATTCTTCCCGTTTGACCAATGCAATTGTCTCATACTGCAGTGCGTTTAATTTTTGGGACATTATTCTGGATACATGAGGTTGCGAGCTGTCATGAAGCAATATCACTCCATTTCTGTTGAGCAATATAGGCCGTTGAATACGCAATTTTCGATGCATTTCACCTAGTTGGGGACAGTATTTCTCCGCATTCATCGTTGTAAAAAAGAATATCCAGCTGCAGGGCACCAAACATTCACCATTACCTTCTTTAAATGAAGGCTTAGTTTTGGCACGTGTTTTGGAGCCTCACCGATATCTAGCCATTGTGCTGATCTGTATCGATTGTCGTAAAATATCCACTTTTCATCACATGTCACTATTTTGTCCAGAAAGGGACCCCTTCTCGTTCGGAAGAGCTGAGAACTGCAAATTTCCATTCGAGCCGCCATGTTTCGCTCTGTAAATCCGTGCGAACCTTCTTATCAAGTTTTTTCACCTTTCCGCAAGTACCGGGAAACGGTCGAATAGTGCACACCCAATTTCTCCGCAATGTGTGTTACAGATATATGTATGTCAAATTCCACCACCAAGCGCAGATCGTCGTTGTCGTCCGATAGTGCTGGATGTCCTCGCTAAATGGTTTGTTCGTTTACCGTATCAGCATCAAATGCCCTGCAATTGTTTCCGGTTGCCTCCGCTGCATTGTGATCAAGTTTAAACTCATAAAGCAAAAGTAGACACATCAAAATCGCAACTAACTTCATTTCATTGTGAAATCCGACATTTAACTTGCAGAAACCTAATAATATTATCACGAGGAAATCTAAGAGAACTTATACTAGGGATCGAATTACAGATTGCCAACTCGACTTATGCAGCCTTCACGTGGTGACGTCGGTAAACTCTGTACTCACTTTGGCTTGCTAGCCGTGATGCAGCAGGTGTATGCACCAAGGCTCAATAAGGGCCACCAGACCCGAGTTTGCACGGGGATTCATCTGAAGTGGCTTCGGTCCCGAAACCTTACCAGGGGTATAGTGGTACAATGGGGAACGCGATAGCCATCTGAATGTTCATGTCCCAGGAGGATTCCTGCTTCATATACTTTCAGCTCAGTTGTAGCATTTGGCCCCTTAGTGGAAGTTTCATGTGGGTTATGATTACGTGCTAACAGACAAAGAAACCTTCAGGCTTCAACGTGGAGCTGCGTTACTCACGTTAAACCACGAAGGACGTAACTGTCAGTGCCACTGAAGTCGAGGAAGCAATAAAAAAAATGAAATCGGGGAAAGCAACAGGAGTTGACAACAAAGCATCTAAGCTCTGGAAAGCGAAGAGTTGCGACCCAACACTGTAGCCCAGTGAGTTCTTCAATCAGGTTATTGAGGAGAGTAGGACACCATCTGACTGATAAGAAATCAGCACAGTTCCAGTGTAGAATAGGAAAGGTAGTCCAGCGGAATGCTCAAATTGCCATCAGATTTTTAAGCGCATTCTTGGCAACTGTGTTCGCGACATCGTTTTAGTAACCACGAATCAAGTCGGGTTTGTCAAGAACATTGCAGCAATACACGCTGCTTAGTTCCCCATTAAGAAACACCGCTGGGAACATTGCCCTCTTTGCATTGCATTTCGGGATCTAGAAAAATCGTTTGACTGTGTGCCTCACGAACTCATCTGGTATGCTCTGCGGCAATACCTAGTACCAGAAGACTTCTTGCGCTGGGTTCAATTGCTCTACTACGATCCGAAAAGTAAAGTTGGAAGTGTGATGGTTATATCAAAACCGCTTCGTGTGTCTCTCGGTGCTCGGCGCCATCTCACCACTCCTTTTTGTTCTTGTTTGGATAGTGTCACACGGGGCATCAAACGTCCAGCGCCCTATACACTGCTTTATGCAGATGATGTTTTCTTAGCGTCTTATAGCAAAATGTCCAAAAATGGAATGATCCTCTCATACAAAACGGTCTCAAATTGGACCTGAATCAAATTGAATTTATGACGACAGATCCCCAAGAAATAAGCATTATCACCGTCAGAGGCAGTGAGTTGCCCAAAAATGGGCGATTTAAATATCTCAGATCAGTCTTATCACCCAATGGAGAACTGCGTTAGGAAATTGATTCACGCATTAGCCCAACCTGTATCCACCATTGGCGTTCTTTATGATTGACGTATCGACGATAGCCTCAAATTTAACATTTACCGCAATGACGTCCGCCTTGTTGCTCTCTTTGGCTATGAGTGTTGGCCGACTATATAAGACAATGATTGACGTCTTGCGGTAATGGAGAAGAAGATGTTGCATTAGACTATCGGGGTGACACTCGTTGATCACATGCGAAATGAAGATATCCGCGATCGGTATGGGGTTGCACCAATCGTGGACAAATTGCAAGCGAGGCATCTTCGATGTTATGGTCATGAATTTCGTGCTAACGAGAATTCTATTGCCAAGATTGGACTGAACATCGATGTCGACGGTAAGCGACCAAAAGGCCGGCCGAAACAACGGTGGCTTGATACGCTGAATGGTAATTTGAAGGCTTCGCGTGTACCAGGCCTTTGATGATGAAACCGATCACGACGAGCCGACCCCACTTGTAAACGAAGCAAAGGCTAAAGACTAAGAAAAAAATGAAAACTTTATCCTCCTCCAAATCCCATATGAACCAGGCTTAAGACAAATTATTTTTATTAATGGCGTATAAGGTATTGAAGAACCAAGGGTCCTCCCCCAAGTGACCAGCAAAGCGTCAAGCGAGAACCAGTCGACGTTTTTTTGGAAAAATCATAGATGTGGAATCTTCGAAAAACTATCAGTAGAAACCGCTGGTAATAACGATTTGTGGACGAAAAATCCCCACCTAGGTATTAAACCATACCAGAATATTTTCTAACCCACAACCCCGTGGAACTGTCGTTAGATATTATTTTCCGGGCCCAGCTTTTGGCTAGTATTGAATATTTAATTAAAATGCCACTACTTCCTGTCATCCATCCAAAAGATGCAGCTTTAGTAGATTAGGATTTCACGCGCCAAAAATCTGGGAAAGAATAGTGCACGCTCTAGATCTTCCTCTTAACCTGGCCGAGTTGGATATGCTGGTGAACCCTCGGGGTCAAACCTCGGTAGCCAGCGTTGTAATTGAATTAACTTTTAACTAAAATCATTTGTGAGTTATCCCAATGGATCTCAGATTTTACAATTATTACCTTTTCCTCGTTCTTGACAATGTTCGATCGATCGATCGATCACTCTTCAACCAAGACGTCTACGGGTGATAAATAGGTTATAACTATTCGATATCACCAGAAAGTTGCGCATTACCCTCTGGGAATATATTCTGCATAACCAAGACAGGTTTCTTCAGATTTCTTTACTTTTTAATGCCGCAGCCCATTCAAGGGGGCTTTGAACAACTTCAAGCTAATGACTCGAGAGAGTAATATTCCGCTGACATGTCTGTATATACACATGGTTGCCATTCACCCCTCGGTGGGGTATAACGCGTCAACCACATCTTGACGCCCAATCTTTCGCAGTTACCGACCTTCCGTTCTGCGCCAAGTGCCCCCGGAGCGGCACGCTCGTCGGTCATCTTGGGAGAGTAGATTCCACTGCATGTCATAGCCTGCAATGCAATTGTCGCCCTTCCTTAATGTGTGACCTATCCACCGCCACGTCCGTCTTCAAAAACAAAGCGTACCAGGCCTGTGTGCCACCCTAATTCTTCGTTTGAAATAGTGTCAGACCAGCGTAGCCCGATGATATGGCACAATTAGGTATTGACGAAAGCTTAGAGCTTTTGGGTAACAGTGGATTTCACTTTTCATGTACTACTCCCATATAGCAACACAGAACGAACATTAGCACAAAACAGTCTCAACTTTAACTTGGTGTTGAGATAACTATATTTCCACATTTTAGACAGGGCATTTGTTAATATGTCGGACAACATCCAGTTTCCTAGATATACAAATTGATCGACACCTTCAATGCTCTCGCCATTAATGCATATAAATTCAGAACCTTGGTTTTGCTCATGTTTATCTTCAATGCAACTCTACTTGTCTCTCTTTCCAAATCAAAAGCCATTTAACCAAGATCCGTGACCCTGTGAGAGAACGAACAGATGTCATCAGCTTAGTCGAGGTGTGTGAGGAAAAATGTCATCATCCATTGAATTCTTCCGCGTCCTCCTTTCAAGGTAACACGGAGAGCGTCAACGATAACAAGACGAAATAATACCGGTGACAGGAAGCCAACTTTGCTTTGGACCTCAAATTCCTCAGAGCAGCACGAGACATTTTGTGCCACACTGAGAATAGCTATTATTTCCTCCAGAATATCCCTCCGTACGAGTGAAAGCATCAGATCTGTAAACCATCAAGCCCAGCATCAGCATATTACAAGAGGAGGAACCTCTTCAGTTATTCATGATCGTGGATGAGAAGTCGACCGTTGGCGCCCTTCATAGGATCATCGAAAGATTTTCGACCACACGCAAGCTTTTCCGTGAAGGGGTTTACAGATCTGAAATCATTACGATCTGCGCCAGCTTTCGCTTTCCTGATCAGCGCAATAGCACATTCTCTGTTGTAACGTTACGTTAAACTCCTCGAGATTTCGCTCGGTATCGGAGTTCGAGCATATAACGCCACCATTACTCACAGCAGCCAGTTGAGTCTTCAACCCCTATCCGTTGATCAATCCACTTTCACAATTCCGTAGTCAGCCAGAATTTATGACACCCCTTTGGAACGTGGCCAACAGCCTGTGCAGCAATCGAGAAAAGACCATTTTTGATAGCGGCGCAAAGCTCATCGGTATTCTCAGGCGGGTTACTGAGTATATCTACCGTCCGATCAGCAAAATAGCTCCCCCTCTGTTGAGCGACTGCTGAGTCGTTCAAATGGTAGATATTGAACTTTCGGGGTTGCAGCTCCCCAACCCTGCGAGAAGTGACAGATGCAACACGAAAGTAAATGTAAGTGACCATCAGATGGTGAAGTTCGTCAAAAAACCCCAAGCCAAGTCAAGAGAGCTTGCCTACGGGTAGACGTCAGAAGTCACCCGACACCGGATTCGCGTCTACTACCACTTGTCTTTCCAGAGTACAAAGCACATTGCCATTAGTGCGGCAAGATAGAGAGGAGTACTCTCCCCCGCTCAAGTTGGACCTTTGCTTCCGTTGTCAAGGAGAGTGCTCACATTCCAGAAACCAATCCTAGTGCGTGCCAAGATCGTAGCCGTGAGATCAGTCCCTGTCCCAGGCGTTGTTGGCGTTTCAGTAGCAGTTTCAAAATTTGCAGTTTGCTAGACCACAAATTTTTGTTCATTTTATTCGCCTTTTATGACAAGCAGGAAAAACTTTGAGCATATTCTTCAGCCCCAACTCACGGGGTACTGACGTATCTGCGTCGACTAATTTTTAGTAGCATTTGCGAGTTGATTTTGAGTCTTTTTAAATACTCCCCTTCTGTGTTTCGTGCATTGTGAGGGAGCAGCCTTCTTAAATCCAAACCGCACATCATATTCTTTGATGTCATGTGAACACCAGCTTTCACGGTCCCGGTGCTATCTCGCTACTTGCTTTCCTGCATACTCGACGGGTACTTCGATAAATTTGCTTTAATTACGTGCGAACCGAAAGGCTCAGAATGGCAATTTTTGAAATAGGATCAGGGACGTGGAGCTAATTAATCCTTAATGGTAGATATCTACTTGCTGAGCTGGCAACAATTACAAGTATAGAAAATAAACTGGAAGACTGACAGAGGCAGGTATTTACTCAATACTCTCAAGGATTTTAAAATATATTCTCGGTAATAGCAACTTGGAGTTAACATAATTCCTCATTAAAATCACAAAAATCCTGAAATATTTTCTTTGAAAACAAAAGAATTAACTCAAATGAAATTAAACATATTTCAAAAGGACAAGGTAATTAGATTTACCCGTCATGTGTAGATACAATATAAACTCGACATTATCCTGTGTCCTTGCTTCCATCTCTCTACGACCCTCATCAGCCTTTGAAAATGTCTGTCAGGAAGCAGTTAGACTCTGCAACTTTATCCTGTCACAGTCAAAGCTAGAAGAGCGCTAGTCGCCGAACACTATCTTCCTTTCTGATACTTTTTTATCTTATTTCGGCTCTTCCTTTTTTGAGTTGGGAATTTGCCCAACTCAGGTGCAACAAAGCAGCAGACATATGATATAGAGATAATAATAAAAAGGAATCTTGTCGACTGTATGGCGAGGATACTGCTTAACAGAGGCCGGAAGAAAGTGTGATGAAAGATTTTCGTTGAGAGTTTAAAGAGGATCCTCTGTGAGGTAAATTGAAATAGATGATTTTAATGTGAATTTACTGAATATCCAGAAAAATTCGCTGAAACTTTTCGGAGAAAAATTCAAGCTGGCATTTTATTTTCATGGGAAATCTACAAGTTTATTACGTGAAAGTTATGAAAATTGTCGGTTTGAATAAACCGAAAAGCGAAAAGTTACCGAAAAATCTTTTCGAGGCCGAGTAAATATTTCGCCAAGTCAATATAAATAAATTACGAAAATTAATTTGAATTGATTTCGCAAGGACGGCCGCCAATAGGACGGAAAGGAAACTGCGCTGTTGAGAAAGTTCAAAATAATCAAGTTTCCAGTAATAGACCAGCTCTCCCATCCTATTCGAGTAATTTTCTTCGTTCGTCCTTGCTGCAGTGCTACATACGTTACCGGACTCTGTAACGCATTATGCAAAAGAACTCCACTAACACAAACGACACCCGAAAACAAAAATCATGTACCAACTTTAAACTAAGTGTCCGTTTAATTAAAAGAAATGCTTTCCCCAGAAATTGGACATTTATTACAGTAAAAGACATCATTTATTTCCATTATGGAGTTTTCAACAGATGGAATTGTAAAGCAGTGATAATGTTTGCCCAACGTCTTCCTCCTTTCCTCATAAGTACTCGTTTGTGATAAGGTCGGTTGCCGGACTACTTCAGGAAATGTATTTTCCAAAAATAGAACTTTCTAACGATTATTTGTGATTGTAATTTTTAAATTTTAGATACCGCTCCCTAAATTAGTTGAATTTTATCGTTTAATTTACCAAATGTAGCAGTAAATTTGTTTTAATGAAAATTAATAGCATTACCTCATGAAGAAGGACTCACTCAAGTAATTTGTGGTTAGGTGAGTACATGGACACATGGATTTATTCTTGGATGAAAACTTTATTCCCCTGAAGAGCGTAATATGTCATGATTTTTAGTAAGGATTTAGTGCTCTCCCTCGGATACCTTCTTGTCATGGTGGGGGAGCCTGTCTTCTGTGCATACTGTCCAAAAACACATGAAGATGGAAACAATGGATTGTAACTCTTCAAGTGGTAAGAAGTCGCACACTACGAATCCACCTGCGACTTTAAGAAATCAGGTCGTGGCCAAGGCACGGATTCAGGAGGCCTCGCCAGATTCATTTTCTCTCACAGAGAAATCTGTGGAATACCGGCTTTCCACTTCAGTGGAAAACCTACACCCGGTGTCTACGGCGCGGTCAGCGAGCAAAGGATAGAACAGCAATTCCCTTCAAAAGGAAACTTCAGCCGCAAAGGAGAAGGGACTACCGGCTTCCCTGTTAGAGGCTTCTCCTCCGCCTCTACCAAGAAAAGTGAAACTGGTGATGTGGACGCAACGGGTCTAGTTCTAATATGTGGAAAGAGATCTATACAACCCGGAAACCGTGAACATGGGAGGGCTCCCAGCCGACGACAACGAAAGGCACTGCAAAAGAAGGTAAAGTTTCTTGGGAATGAGGACATGGTCACCAAGTGTGGCGATGTCCAGAGAAATCGGACGCAAGAAAGCGGAACTTTCGCCGGAAGGTGAGGACAAGCTGGTGACACTGATGAAATCCACACTGAACGCAGCAGACTTTTCCGTTACCGGCGATTTTTATATTAGACTGCACTTATGTATACAAACAAAAGAGTTAGTCAAATTAACCTGCAGCACGTCAAAGCCTCTACCTATCTACTAGTTGAAGACCAATCGGTTGATTTTAATAAAATCTGTGGTAAATCAGTTAAGGGGACTAGGGGGACCGGGGGCCTCCGTTCTGATGTCAAAATTGTTAGAGGCAAAAATGCTGACGCGATTCGGTTCCCAGGACCTTACAATACCAGGCTAATGGTAAGAGGAGAAACGTCGTAATTGCCTCTACTTACTTATCCTATGATTCTTTGTGTCCTCCGCCGGCCCAAGAACTAAGGGATCTAGTAGTGTATGCAGAATCAAGTGCCCCATAGCTTTTAATAGGTTGTGATGCGAACGGTCAGCATATTTGTTCAGGAAGAAGCAAATGCAATCCTAGAGGAGAGAAGCTGTTTTGTTTTATCACTTCAGCTGGTCTAATAACCGCGGACGTAGCGTGTGCCCCTACGTTCGTAGGACCAAAAAGAAGTGAAGTAATTGACCTAACAATTTGCACTTCAAAGTTGTTAAAGTTGATCAGAGACTAGTGAGTGCTAGATGAAGTCTCACCCTCAGATCACCGGTACTTAGAATTTAGTCTGACTGTTGCAGGCGAACGGTCTGTAATACAAAGACGGCATCCTAGGAAAACGGATTGGACAAAGTTCAATGAAATTCTTGGCAACAAAGTTAAGCTTCCTAGGAGACTAAGACGCGATAGAAGATCAATTGGAAACTCTGAATTGCACATTTTTAGAGTGCTTTGAAGAGGCTTGTCCTATTTCCCGAGGCCAACGTGGTGAAACGGTTCCATGGTTCCATGGGACTCAGGAAATCAACCAGACGACTTCTAAATCGTACTTGCAAAAGCAATGAAGAAGAAGACTTGTTAAACTTCCGGAACTTACAGCGTGAATGCAAGAGGCTCGTTAAACATTCGAAATCAACTAGTCCAGAAATGTAAGGGCCACAAGGATAACACCCGATGATAAAAATAACTTACAAAACTACAAAATTGGACTAAGAACTCCATGCAAAAACGGAACTCTTCTGGCGTCACCAACCAAAGGTGCTAAGGAAAAACTTATCATACTAGTAGATAGTAATCACAACATGGAAATCATCGTTGTTGTTTTATTTTCTTAAGCCAAATTGATGGAAGATGGGATATCGAATTGGTGGACCTCGGCGCAAAACCGGGATGTCTGGAGTTCGTTATTAAGGCAGGGCTAGACCGGATACCGGTTCTCGCGCCGTTGATGATGACGATGAAGATACACTTGAGTGACGCTGCGCGACGCGACATTCAGCCGAGCGACGCGACGCGGCTTAGTTCCTGGCAGAGAATATTTTGCAGCGTCGCGTGTCATTACCATATAATAAATTCAGTTGACTGCTACGGTTTTTCAGTTTTGGTTTATATCCCCGTGTTAAAATGTCAAAACATGCAGTTTTTGCAGTTGGCTGCGGCACTAGAGCAATATCGGCATGCCGTGTTTCAGCAGTTGTACTGAATGTAATGTCGCGTTGCGTAACATAAGTGATTCTGAGTACCAATGGTGGGGACTTTTTCGTATGGATGAAGATGATCCAGCCCGAAAAGTCTATAAGGGCAATATCTTGGTAGAAAAAGGAAACGGGGCAGATCCTGCCTGAGATGGAACGATGGCGTAGGCCAGGACGCCAGGCAGCTTTTAGGAATATCGAATTGGTGCACCTCGGCACAAAACTGGGATGTCTGGAGTTCCTTATTAAGGCAGGCGTAGACCGGATGCCGGTTGTTGCGCCATCGATGATAATGATGAATGTTACTATTGACCGATGCGATTTCGAAGAAGAAAACTGGTGGATTTGGGACGGCATGATCGTGATGGGCAGATTGTGAGATCGGGAAAGATTTCATACGCTATAGTGGGAGGTTCGTCTAGTCATTGAGAAAAATCGTGAGTTAACTTCAATGGTATCTGAGAAACTTACTAACTAACTAACGATAAAGTAAAAGTCTATCATTATTTGTTGATGAAATATATTAAACTTCAGTAGTGCACCATGATTTTCGGTTAAAATAAGAAAATGGTTCAATAGAAAAGTGCTGATATTCCATGTTTGCAAAAATATACAGACAAAACCAAACCTCCCGCAGTGCCTGATGGATAACCCTAACGACGGTCGTAGTGAGTGTCAGACGCCCCCGTGTGGGAAAGCCACGTGAACGATGGTAGGACTCAGTGTACTAGTCCAATAAAAAGCTGCTGAAATTTTCCAACTGGAGGACGTGATCAAAGATTCGAGATGGTTGGAGGAAGGCTATCCTGGAGGCCAAGGACCTATTTGGCTTGTCGAGTCATTGAAGCAGAAGAAATGTATGTATACTTTCTTTTCATGTTCACTGTTCAGTCTAAATGAATTAACTGCTACTGCTTTACGCGATGTTAATTGCAGTAGCTACCCTAGTAGCTATTGCATCTGTTTCACTATAGCAACTGCTTCGCTCCACGCTTTAGCCGATTGTACCATGTTGCTTACTAGATATTCCATCCTTTAACTGAATCGTCGCTCACACTCGAGGTTTCTGCATGAACTTTCAAATCTTAGACAGATGAAGAAACCGTGTTCAACATCTTCGGTTGCACCTTCACAAATAGGACAATCAGGCGATTTAACCAAACCCAAACCTGTACCCGCCAGGTCCACTTATGAACTAAGTCAAATCATTTTTCGTCTCACCATAGTCCCCACACATACGTTTCGACTTAGCCTATATATCCACCAACCATTCTTCGCCTGGTTCCATGTTGTTTGCCATGCAACCAATAACCTCATTCATTTGAATGACAGTCTCGTCCAGGGCAGAGGCAACTCATCACCTCTGCCCTGGGAGCAGCGTAACCGAAAGTAACGACAGGGATGAGGCAGCGTCTGATGAGTTGTCTCTGCCCTGGACGAAACCGTCAGTCAACTTTTTCGTTCTTTTGGTGTTTAACCCAAAAAAAAGGAGTCCGTGGACTACAAAAGAGAAAGTAAGTTGCTTCCCAAGTGTTTCAGTCCGTCAGCAAGTGGGTGCGGACTCAGGACTCCCAGCATCCTCAACAAAAAAAAACTCATTCATTTGTTTGCTTAGGCTGGCTTCCTGCTTCCCATAGAATGTATATGCCGGTTTGAGAACATCCAGTAGAAATTTCGGTTGACGATGGTCTTGTTGGATTTGCGTTGGATGAACCTTAAGTGATACATCACCGACGTCAGATAGCTATCTAATCGTGATGGAGATGGTCGATGGCTGGTTTCAGTTTTTCCGTCGAAATGTTGACTTCTCGATCATTGCGATCAACTCTGTACACTGTGGCTGAGATCCGTTTGATGACGCGGTGAGGTCCAATAAATGCTTGTGACAACAGCATCTTAACAGAATCCACTCTCACGAATACGTATGGACACGGGCTGAGCTCCTTGTGGACAAATGGTGTCCTGTTGTTAAGATGGACTGTACGTTTTGATCAAATCTCCCTCAGATGAATTCGCAGTTGGTTGAAGAACACTAGCGGAACACTGTCGTTATCGTCATCCAGGAACCACTAGCCCGGCACCCTTAGGTAGGTACCGAATAACATATCGGCGGAGGAAGCGTTTAAGTCCTCCGTTACGCTGGTGCGAAGGCCGAGTAAAACCATAGGCAAAACATTGACCCAGCGCGGGTCTTCGTCTCAACACATAATTGCAGCCTCAAGAGAACGATGCCATCGCTCAATTGCCTGGTCCGTGGTTTGAGTATTGTCGGGGCTTCCGGCCAATGTGAAAACCTATCTAATATGGTTAAACAGTATCGCTAACCCTGAGAGGGTGGAAGCGGTCCCACAATGTATAGATTGACTTGCTAGAATCTCCTGTCGGGAACATTGAAAGGCTAATACACGTTCTTGGTATGTCTTCCCGATTTGGATTTCTGACAGCTTACGCGTGTACGACTCTAAGACGCACATTTTTTCGCATGCCAAGCACAGGAATTTTTTTCGCTGCGCCCGAAATGTCACACGATTTCCTACATGGGAGCGATTATAGAAAGTATCAAATACTCTCTTCCTCAGAGTTTTTAGGGCAAACAGCCGGATTATCGACGCGAGTTATCCCAGGTAAGAGTTTTTCTACTTCCAATGCTGACAGCTTGCAGCGTAAGAGATGAACGACTGCTGTTTACAATGAGCTGCTGTCGACGTGGTCTGTAGTAGTTAACATCCGTTGAAAATAGGTGATTGGTAACCAGCGATTACCTTGCAACTGTTCTAAAATTGAGACAATTGCGACGTCCGAGGCATCAGTCGAGAGAGTGAATCGCTAATTCGGTTGGTAATGAACGAGAAGGGTGGCGTTCGCTAAACTCTTTCTACACGTGTCGAACGCCTATTTGATTTTCTGGGTCTACTGAATGGGTGATTTATCTCTACGGGGCTTGTATATTAGCAGCATTTGGAACGAATCTTCGATAGTAATCCAGGACTCCAAGAAATCGACTAATCATCGGTTGGTCTCTAAATGTTTTTGATGGCCTCGATGCGGTGGGAGAATGCCATGTTCGTTGCTTTGATGTCCTAGAAACTTGAGTACGGAGGAGGTCGATTTTTAAAAAAAATGCGTCTGCCGGCCAGTCGAGAGAAGATGCGGTAACGATCAGGGGCTGTGACGGAATTTAACCGACGATAATCGCCACACGGTCTTCACGTTCCATCCTTTTTAGGTACCAGATGTAGGGGACTCGCGCAAGAGCCGTCGGATGGACGGCAGGATCCTTTTTGCAGTAAATTGCCAAACTCCTGTTTGGCTGTTTTTAGCTCCACCGATGTTAATCGTCGCGGTCGTTCTGTAACAAGAGGACGGGTGTTCACGATGTTACGTCTAACGTTGTAGGTATTGCCTGCTTTCCCTTGGCTGAGTTTCGGTATTTCGTTTCCAAAAACTTCAATCCTTACTCACACTATTAGGTCCCCGCTTACCCAATTTTTTTGAAACCTCTTCCACACGAATGATAAATGCCTTTTGACTAAGTTATCTGACATGGTTGATAGCTCCAATGAATCAGTTTCCTTGTACTTGCTTGCGAAAATTCCACTGCACAAACAACTCTTTGGGGCATTTGATGAATTTTTTTCGCTTTGAAAAAAAACCCTTCAATTCTGTTAGGATAGCGTGTTAAATATGCACCATTCGAAAATTAGGTTACATAGGGTATTTTTGATTCAAACTACATAAGTGAAAATTCTGGGTAACTACACGCTACATTTATTTGATTTGACATGCGAATTTTTCGGTACAGTTCCATGCATCCTTTTACATTTATCCTTTGCGAAAATATTTAAAATCATCCTCCATCGAAAAAATACGAGCATACATACCCTTTTCCCTGGCATATAAAATCCATGATGAACACATTTAGCAAAAGAGCCTTTTCAGTGGCAAATAGATTCAGGTTCTTATGAGTTTTCCTTTAGTTCCTGATTTTCCCCAAACTATAAGTGTATTTTTAGATCCACTCGGAATTTCCTGCAAACAAAAAATATGTAAATGCGAGCACCACTGATAGATAGTCCGGCAATCTTTGCTCGCCTAACTCACAGGACTTCCATTACATACACAGATCCATATATATATGTTTGCCTATCTGTCAGGATCTTTTAAATTTTTATTTTACGCTAAATATTTTTCGCCTCCAGCTATCCAAGTCGTAAGCGCTGACCTTTTTTCGCAAAAGATATATTTTATACAATATTTTATTATTCATGGCGTGTTCCGTATTTTCAGGATTGCTTTTCAACGGAAAATAAGACGTGTATATTTCCGGCAGGAGTAGATATGCAAGGAGCAAGTTGGTTTGTCCGTAAATCCCTTTTCGGTTTATGATTAGGAAAAACAGTTTTGTCAGTATAATGAATTGTATAATGCGGTATGGGTATGGGGAAGTAAACATAGTGAAATATCTCGGGCGGATAGAATGAGGAATCAGAGCGTGTAATGCAAATTTTATTTGCGAAAATCAATATTTTCTTGCTCTTTAGAATTTGGGTAGAGGGTCAGCATCTTGATACACATCCGAGATTGCGGTGGCGTTTGTTTTTGTTCTACTGCTGTAAGTGTGCTTTTTGGAAATAGTCAAGTTGAAGCATCATCTTATTGTTGAAACCCATAGATGATGCCGTCGGCGTCAAGCAAAAAGCGCTCCTCCTTTTCAACACTTAATAAGGGCCCTCATATGGTGGTTGCAAGGACCTCCGGAAAGCATCGACGCGAGAAATAAGTCGAGGCAGACCCTGCCCGAGATGGAGCGATAGTGTAAGTCAGAACGCGAGACAGCTTTTAGGGATACCGAAGTGGTGAACTTCAGCGCAAAACCAGAGTGTCTCGAGGGGGGCCTAGACCGGATACCGGTTGTTGCAGCGTTGATAATTATAATCCACGCGAACCAAGAATTGTGCGCAGATGTCCAGGTCCTTGGGGGTGGTAGCCTTCGTCGCAGAATAACGAGATGGGGGGGGAGGGTGATTTTAATTTGACCACGATATCCCGGAATAAGCGCAAAACTCAGTGGTGGAAATGGCAGTCCTGGTATCGAACACAGGGTCGCTGGGAAGTCTCAAATTCTTTCCGTATACTAATTCAATGAAGCTGGCGGTAAACTCCTCACGATGGGTTGTACGTAGGCCAAGCAAAACGGAACGCAGGACTCGCGACCACGTATGTAACGTATGTAATTGTACGGTAGTACGCAGTCGTCCGATGGCGTTTGAAGCCTAGAAGTTTACCTAACTCCGATAACACGGGAGACTCGAACTGCATTCCCTGGTCAGTAATTGACTTCGGCTGGAATTCCAAATCATGGCATCCACTCACGACAAAGGGCCTCGGCGCAAAACTGTGCGGAAATCTCAACCAAAGGTATTGCTTCCGGCCAACCCGTGAACCTATCGATGATATTGTGAGAGAATACCTGAAACCATACGAATCTCGCAAGGGGCCAATGATGTCGGTGTGGATCGTGTGAAAACGCTTCCGGCCAGCCCGTGAACCTGTCGATGATTGGGAGGCAATACTTAAAACCATACGAATCTCGCAAGGGGCCAATGATGTTGGTGTGGATCATGTGAAAACGCTTTGTAGACCGAGGGAATGAAACTACTTCTCTCTGTACGTGCTTGGTAACTTTACACTTCTGGCATGCTCTGGCCCAGGAGTTAACATCCTTATGCATTGAGGGCCATAAATACTTGTGATCAGCCGATTCGTTTTCCGAATACCTGGGCGCGCAAGATTGTGTAATGCATGGAATACTTCATTGCGAAAAGCGGCCGGAATATATGTTCCCTTTTCAAAAGTCTCGGAGAATATTTCGGAGGATGAGTCAAAGAGAGGAAACTCCCAAGGTTCCTATTTGGAGTTGTCGCTGAGGCTCTGACGCACTGCGTCGTCCTTCTGTGCCTCAGCGATTGTTAAAAAATCTACCGTGGCAGGAATTTTCATCTCTGAAATGCGTGGCAAAGCGTCTGCAACTACATTGTCTTTCCTGGACACGTGTTGGATATCCCTAAACTGACTTATAAATATTTTTTTTGAGAATTGTGGGGTCCTAAGTCCGCATCAACTTAATGCTGAACCGGACCAAATGGGAAGCAACTTACTCCCTCTTTTTTGGTCCACGAACCCCCGTTTAGGGCTTAGCACCCAAACTTTACAAAAATGTCAGGCGATGACGGCTTTACGGTTTCTTGCCAGGGCAGAGGTAAAATCATTAGACGCTGCCTCACCTCTGCCCTGGGAGCAGCAGCAGCAACTATTTGATGGTCTGCAAATATCCTGCTTTAAAGGTGTGTCGAATTCTTTCTTAGCAACATCAAACTTCTGGGATGGTAATGGTAGTAAGTAAGTAGTAAGTAGTGCGGATGTGTTGCTGTGCATCATGCTTAGCTGGCTGCGAGAGACTTCTTTCGGTAGTTATGTTGCTGTATTTTTGAAGAAGCGCGTGAATGGCTACTTCTTGATTGAAAGACTGACTGCGCGAAGTTATGGGATCTATAAGAGACCTATTCTGCAGATTCACTAGAAATCCATAGTGACCTAGAAAGTATGCGCCTAATATGGGACTATTGATATCTGCTACAACTAAACGCCATGAGAACATTCGTCAAAGTCCAGACTTGCGTCCAGCTGCCTGTAGCCGTATGTGTGTATGGTTGTGAAATTTGCCGCCGCTAGTTCAAGTTGTCGCGAAATCAGTTTATGATTCCACAATACCGAGAAAACTGCGCTTGTGTCGACCAGGTAATGGCGATTGCTCAAAGGATCATGTATTGTTAAGCAGCGTGGAGTTCATTTTTTTTAAAGTCAAGAACGTGCATGGGCTAGTACACTTCTTTGCTTTGTCAGCAAAGATGCGGTGATACCAGCAAATTGCAGGACTCGTTGAGGTCCCCGACGCACGACTACTCCATCGCCCTTTTCGGCCGGACCGTGAACGAGTTCGGGACCTAGCTCCCGAACAGAAAGCTCCCAGTGATGCCACCGTCCGCTGAAGAGCGGAAATTTGGCCCGTGGCCTCCCACGACACTTCACTGACCACAGAGCGCGCATGCACCTCAAGCCCGTGGCACGTGCCACGCCACAGATCAAAACAAAATAGTTGCGAATGGGGAACGACGACGAACTTCCACCTGGCTTCTGTCTGCTTGTTGAGACTCAAAATGCGGCTGCACGATCTGCCCGGTCAGCTCTCGTCTTTCAAACCAATTTCCACTACTTCGCTCGGTTGTGGAAAACTTTGCTCAAGTACAATAATTCCACGTTAATCTGCTTCTTATCTCGAGGTCACCAATTTGGCTAACCAACAATTTATTATTTTTTTTTTAAATAACTTATTTAACAGACATAAGTATTATTTAACTTTTCTAAATTAAGTTAAACATTGTATTTTTCTTTTAAGCAAAGCAAATGCAGTGATGAGATCTATTTTTCTTGACCCCTAGGGCTATCGGCCCGAATTGCTATGTTACGCTTGGGGCTCGGATCATGCCCTGGCCATCGACAGGCTTCCAGTATCGCATGCACTTTCGCTTGGCATACACTGCCGAAACCTGGGAGACCATACGACTAGGATACACTGCGTGTATTTGAGAAAACCCCCACACCGACTCCATAGATCATCTTTGATCCGTAGGTTAAGAATACTGTGTCATAGCCTCGCAACACACCGCCGGTATTCCACTGCCTCGGTTGGAAAGTCCACAGCAAAGTTTCTTGTGAAGTTCAGTATGGGTGTGGCATAGTTTGTGAGAATGTCCAGATTTCCCGATGTAATTCGTCTAGGACGTTACTATGGCCGTAGATCTTCGCTGTCCAACACTCGGACTCTCGTAGTCTGACAGCACTATACGCTACAACGTATTTAGTGTGGAGGTCTATGGAGAGGAGATATATTGTACATTGAGAGCAACTGCCGGGCAGTACTACAGAGCCCCGGTAGCACCTGCACACAAAGTTTTTTGAATCTTATTAAACTTCTTTCTAATATACTTTTTGCCCAAAACCTGCGGCCATACAATAGAGAACTGCGTTAGAATGGGACTCACCACAGTTATGTACATCCAAAGAACCGACCTCCGCGGGACAGCCCATTCCTTTGCAATGGTTCTCTTGTAGGCGCGGAAGGCTATATAGGCTTTTTCAGTTCTATGATCAATCTCCAGTTTAGCTTTGGATCCAAAACTACACCCAGATACTTTACATTGGGAGGAAAGAACCAATCTTTGTTAATTCAGCAGTGGTAGATGAAATTGAGGTACCCTTGCCTTAGTGATAAATAGCATCGTTTCCGTTTTAGTTGGGTTTATGCCGAGTCTGCATCTTGCAGCCCACGGGCACATCTGTCGCAACACTCCTTCCATAACGTCACTCATAACGGAGGAAAACATCCCTGACACTAATATCTTGTCGTCAGCACCGCCGCCCCCACCTCCTCCACTGTTCAATATTCTCAAAATTTCGTCCATCACTATTAACCAGAGCCTCGGAGAAATAGCACTAACCTGGGCGCTGCCTCTTTTCACAGCTCTAGTCAAGTGGTTGCCTCCCAGATCTGACCAGATTATCCTGGTTCTTAGTATTGGTATTATCCAATGCGTAAGATACCCCTCCAATCCAATACTGATCAAGGCTTCCTTAATGGCGTTGGTAGTAACATTTTCGAATGCTCCCTCTATATCCAAGTGACCGCTCAACCGTGTCAATTGTCTCATGGTTCTTCCGGTTCCTGTGAATTTGCCTTTGAGGTAAGCATGCTGGGACTTAGAGAATGGCATTCTCTCCATAATCATCTTTAAATGGATATCCAGAACGCGCTCTTGGATTTCAATACGAAAGAGATGAGGCTAATTCGTTGAAAGTCCATCGCGGATTCATGGTTCGTATCCCAAAGAGATGCAGCTCCAGTAAATCTCGGCAAACCACGGCACCATACTTTGTTGCTGCTCCTGTAGCATGATTTTTTTTTTTTGGGGGTAGGGTAGGTGAATGCATTTACGCACACAGTGTTGGACTCCCGATTCGGTACGTCGTCCGACTACCAACTAAACACCTCCCCATCGTCAGAGAGCTAGCCTGGAACCGTTTGTCACATTACTTCGGGCTAGTCCCCGAACTCTCCCGCCTTGCATGATTGGCATTATGCCATCTGAACGTAGAGATTTATATGCGTAGAAACTGTTTATAGCCCAGCCAATCTTATCCTCGGTAATTACCGATTTGGTAGTCTGGCACGGCTGGGGTGGCTGCAAACCCTCCAAGCAAAACTCGGACACACAGTCCTCCTCGCTAGCGGGAAAGTGCATCTGAACTAGCGACTTCAAGTGTTCACCAGAAGATTCCGTTCAGGAGCCTTCTGACTTTTTAAGAAAGGAAGGAACAGAATCTTATTGAGCTTTGCGGATTCGTTGGTTCTTCCAATGTTCTGATAATAGTCCAGCCAAGACCGCCTCTTGGCAGTCTTGATAGCCGGCTTGTACTCCTTCAGGTAGTCGTTGTATGGCTGCCAAGATCTCCATGTTCAGCTCCCTGAGGCTGGACAGGTCTTCAATCCACCACGATGCCAGTGTCTTCTTGATGTATTTAGCATGGCACAAAATATTAAAGGTGGTATCGAATGCCTTTTCCTGAGCCCCGACCTTTGACTCCAGTTCGTCTGCCATGCCAATCTTGCCAATTTGCGCGCCGGAGAGTTTGTTCTTAATAACCAAACTTCCTCTAGTCGATCCTCCTCGTGTCTTGGTTAGTAGGGGATATCAAGACCTCCTTCCAACCGTCACAGTTCTCCGAGCTGGAAAAATAGAAGGTTGGTGTACTGCCCCTGTTACACCCTGATAGATTTGTATTAATAATAAAATCAAAGAACGACTGACCTCTTTCGTTGATTTCCAATCTGCCCCAAAGCGTATACCTTGCATTGGCGTTGCAACCTGTCAACAGGTTGGCCTTTCTTTGTTGTTATGGTGGTCACCAAATGTTGGAATTTTTCTGGCGGAGCTGTTCGGTCATGAGCCATATAAGCCGTGGAAATATACACGCCCGCTGCCCCCGCCTGCTCCACTTTGACCACGACTAGGTAGCTGGAATTTAGGTCCGGACACAGAAAAGCGTGCAAACTCTTCCTCTTGAGAATACATCCTCTACGTCTGTCCTGATGAGCGTTTCCTGTTCTGTGGAATAAATTATAATACTTGCTTTACAGCCCTTTGATGATTCGGTCGCCCCCGATCCAAGGCTCCTGTATTAGGGCGATGTCGATATTTTTCTCCAGGAGGAAAATAAGCAGATTAGCCGAGGCGCACTTCGAGTGCTGAAGATTTATCTGCGTTACCTTCAGCATGATCTGTTTGTGTTGGGGGACCAGTGCCCGTCGGATCGTCGATCCTCATCTCCTCCAACAGCTCGTTAGCGGAACACTTTCACCTTTGCGTTCCTGACTCCGAACTGCACTTTGTAGTCTACTTTTCCAGTGCCTCCAAGCATTCTCCGTTTTACGGAACAAGAAAGGTTGGCTGTTTGTCTGGGGTTCTTCCCCCTTGATAACTACATAGTCGTCCATGAGAATCCTGGGGTTCTGAAGACAGAGGGATTTGTCGAGTTTGTTCTTACCCATGCGAATCTTCGGCAACTAAATGCAAACGACCGATCTTCTGGAAATCTCATCATGAGAGATGACTTTGAGCTTTACGCCCTCCCAGGCGGTTCTAAGTGACGAACGAAGAGAAAGTCCCTAGAGAATTGGTTCTCGCAAGGTAGAACGTGGAATCCACGGACCACCTGAGAAGAATCAAAGTAGGGGATGGATCCCATGCATTCGCCTTTAGCGTCCAGGAGATACTCAATGACCATCTCCGACAGCCTGGTTCCAACGCTGGTCTACACCTCGAACGGTAGTTTGCCGCTAGCGGAATTAACATCCACCAGCGCCACACGTAGATATATGTAAGTGGCTCCTAGCCACGTCGCTAAAGGATTTCGCAGTTCGTAGCTCGTCGGACAACGAGATATCCGCAGCAAAGAATGCAAAAAGGATTCCGGAAAGGGGTTAAGCCTTATATGATTGTAACTGGATTCAAGTAAGCGGAGATCAGTTGGCACTGAATTTTTGCTTGCGACCCTAGAAAATTAAAGATTAATTCGAAGAGATACGGATATCAGAGAAGGATGGTGTTTAGCTTATAAACGAACGCTTTGTGACCATACGAGCTCAATAGCTCGTCTCTCAAAAAGCTCGTGTTCACTATGGTAAACGTCGGTCGGAATAATTTCATACGTTTTACTAGGCCAACATATGAATGACTTGAAACCACTAGAGAGGCTGAAGGGCCTAATATATAGCCTGGGTACGTGGATCAATAGTTCTCCCCATTTTCTAAATTTACCCTAATTTAACCAGCAGTTGCTTGGTTCGGAAGAAGGCCTTCCATATCAATGTGTCTATCATCGATAGATACTTCTATGTATAATACTATATCTGACGGGTTTCGTTAATTGCCTTACAAGAAAAATTCAAATACTAACGTGAGTAGTAGAAAACTATGTTTGAATAGGTACTGCTTACATACTGTACACCTGCAGGATCCCTTAGATCCCCTAACTTCTACTTATTACGGCGATTTATTTACCAACCTCTAGACACACTTAATCTTTTGTTCATTGCACTGCCTTGATTCCCACCAGACACTACGTAACTTATGTGCTAACCCAATCGTATTCTATAACTCCTTTCTTACTAGCGTTGAACTCAAATAAATTTCAGACGCACAGACATGTAGTCCAATATCCTTGGAGGCGTAATCAAACGGGGGCGTATAGAGTCCTGACGATGTAATCAAGTGGTGGACATGCAAAGTCCTCTCTATAAAGAATCTATTCAAACTATTTTCACGAAAGACCACTTCGGCCCCAAACCCTTTCTGCATGAGAAGCTCCCGTCAAACCAAAAGTCGATTCAATCTTCGAACTTCGCCAACCTTCCAACTTTACAACTATCTATTTGTCCAATTCCCCCCCTAAGACCCATTATTAAAACTCCGCCGTGGAGAAAATTCATTACATTTACGTGACGCTCATTTAATTATATCTATTCGAGTGAAATTGATTTATTACTTGTTTTCCATCCTCGATGATGACGACCATGACGGGAGTGGGAGGAGCACCGGGTTGACTGGATGAGGGCGTCTAGGTCCTTGCTTCGTTTTTATTTTTATGGTGTTCGAAGACCATTAATCTGAAAAAATCTGTCCTTATTTCAACATTATCACGTAAGTTCAACGAAAAGGACAAAAATACGAAAATAAAGAGGATGAAAAATAAGAAGAAAAGTTTCAATTAAAGATATAAATGTGTCTTGTCTTAGATTTGTACTTTTAAGACTCCATGAAGACCTATAAAGGCGATTTATGGTGGTACTTATAATCTTTTCGATGCGAAAGGAAAACTGATGGAGATTTTCACCAATATGTGTCCTGGAGCATGAATCAATAAAGAAAGCGTGTGGGGGTAAATGGACAAAAAAATCTAATAATCTAAGATTAATTTAGATTTACCGCTGGATCGAATGAAGCGCTGCAAGTTCAATACATCCACGTGCATGATGTTTATTTTATTACGTCCTAATGGTGAAAGAGGTGCTCATTCTTTTTCGGAATTACTTTTGTTGCAGAAAAATTAATGGCGCCTTCATAAGGGCCATTTTTGTCTCGAATTCTCGTTAGCGTGAATTACGTGACCATACCATCGAAGACGCCTGATTGTCTTAAAAGTCGACTAAAAGGGATTGAAATCTGTGGGCTAGCAACCTGTAAACTATACTCTTACCAAAGCGTCACCAACGCCTCGAAAACCTTTCGCTAGTGGGATGTGCGTACGCTTCTCGACAAGCATGTCGAGGGTCCTCACAATGCTCGCCTTCTCCAAATCGAATGAGAATTCGAATGATATCAACTGGATATTGTGGATATAAACGAAGTAAAGTGGTAAGACTCGGGGGAATACCCCCCCCCCCCCTCGTTTGGAAATTCCTATTGACAGCTACCCCAAGAGGCACTCTCTTGTTTGGGGAGCCGTTTTCTGACAGGCGAGATGTCGGTTAAGGTTAAAGAGCATTGTACAGTGCTACGCATCAACGCGGACTTCCAGTATAGTGTAATAGGATGCTTTCGATGAGTAATTACACACAGTTCAGGAGAGGTTTCCTGAAGGTGATCTTGCGATATTGATGGGTAATCTGGATACAACACCATGCTAGGACATGTGATGGGGAAGCGCGGTCTTGGCAACGATAATGGCAGGAGGTTAGTGAAATTTGTGCAGCTTTTACCGCCTCATCATTGGTGGCACCTTGTTTGAGCAAAGAGCCCACCAGAAAGTCAATTGGGTTTTAACTGACCGGCACTGTACCAGTAGTTAGACTGACAACTTTGTTAGCAGCAGTATTTTCAAAAGTTGGTCATATTCGACAAAAAGAGGTTTTTCTAAAAAAATGACATTTGTTGAATGTAAATTTCAACAATATGAGAACCTTGGCGAGTCGTTTACTGCTCCATGGCAAAAATTTCATTAGTCTGACTATTCGAACGCACTACGTCATTACTCGAACTGACATCCCTGTCAAAGGTGACAGTGTTGCCAGGGAGTCGAAGGAGGGCGTAATAGTTAAAACTTCAAAGAAAGACACCCGTGTTAAGTGGAACAATTGGAGGGGTATATGCGTGCTCCCTGCTGTTGCAAACATAATATCTAAAACATCCTGGAACGCATCAAAGAACACCTCGAAAAGTTGATCGACAGAGGGCAGGCTCGTTTCTGCTCTTGATCCTCCTGCATCCGCATCGACACCTCTCTTCATCAATTTCGGGAATGCATTCGATAGTGTGGACGTGGCACTGAACTGGATGTGTGTGCTTCTATGTGGGTATAGAACATAGAAAGTGGCCACCACTGTTACTCAAAAACTCCAAGCCTTCGTGAATACTTATCTGCGGTGTCTCATCGGAGTACGATAGCCTGATATTATTACAAATAAAAAACTGAACTTGTTATCAGGGCAGAGGCAAATCGTGAAACGCTGCCTCACCTGCCCTGGGAGCAGCGTGACCGAAGCGGCTCGCAGATGTTAAGTGCTCTTTTATATAATTTCCAGAACACAACAGGACTATGAATTATATTGAGCGTAAATCCGCCCCTAATATGGACCAAAGCTTGGCCAGAGCTCAAAATATTTTTTAACAATTGCGGTGTCCTAAGTCCGCATCCACTTGATGCTGAACCGGGCAAAATTACCGTCCATTTGAGCCGCTTCGGTAACGCTGCTCCCAGGGCAGAGGTGAGGCACCGTCTGACGATTTACCTCTGCCCTGATAAGAAACCGTAAAGCCGTCATCGCTTAATTTTTTAAAGTTTGGGTGCTAAGCCCTAGACCAGGGGTCCGTGGATCAAAAAAAGAGGGAGTAAATTGCTCCCCATTTGATCCAGTGCGGCATCAAGTGGATGCGAAATTGGCCGACGAACGGACGTCCCCAAGAGCACTTAGCTCAGAACAGTAGAGGAGGAGTGCGGGTGTTTCAGGAAGTCCTGGGGAAAGTTGAAGATCGTTTCAGCAAAAAGCCGACTATAAAGTGTGGTTCGGAGTCAGAAATCCAAAGGGAAAAGTGTTCCGCTCTGCAAAACCGGACAATGATCTAGACCCAATCGAGGAGATGACGATCGACGATCCGACGGGGACTGAAGAACCCCCACGCAAGCAGATTATGCTGAGTGTAACTCAGATAAATCTGCAGCACTCGGAGTGCGCCTCGGCAAATCTGCTTTTCTTCTTCTCAGAGGAAGACATCGACATTGCACTAATACAGTAGCCCTGGGTCAAAGGCGACCGAACCATCAAAGGGCTCCAAAGTAAATATTTTAATTTATTCCACAGCACAGGGGACGCTGATCAGGATAGACCTAGAGCATGTATTCTTGCGAGGATGAGTCTGCACGCTTTCCTGTGTCCGGACCTGAGTTCCAGGGACCTAGTCGTGGTCAAGCTGGAGCAGACGGGGGCAGAGAACGTGTATATTTCCACGGCTTACATGGCTCATGACCGATCAGCTCCGTCAGAAGAACTACAACATTTGACCAACACCATAGCAACAAAGAAAGCCAACTTGCTAATAGGCTGCGACGCTAATGCAAGGCATACACTTTGGGGCAGCTCCGAAATCAACGAAAGAGGTAAGTCATTCTTTGATTTTATTATTACTTCAAACATATCGGTGTCTAACAGGCCCAGTACACCAACCTTCCATTTCCCCTACTCGGAGAACTGTGACGGTTGGGAGGAGGTCCTTGATATCACCCTAATAACCGACAATGGGATTCTTAGGGTGGAGAACTCGAGAGTGTCTGACCAGAGATTCTTCTCTGATCACAGTTGGATACTTTTCAGTCTAGATCTCGCCGCACAGATCTCCAAGCCCTTTAGAGACCCCAGGAGGATCGACTGGAGAAAGTTTGGCCAAGTAATTTAGAACTAACTCTCCGGTGCGCAAATTGGTAAGATTGGTACGACAGACGAACTGGAGTCAAAGGCCTGGGCTCTGGGAAAAGCATTCGATACCGCATTTAAAGTCTCGTGCCCTACTAAATACAGCAAAAAGACCCTGCCACCGTGTTGGAATGAAGATCTCTCTAGCCTCACGAAGCTGATCAGAGAAATCTTCAACATCTGCTACAGGCAAAAATACTGGGAGCCATACAAGAACTGCCTGAAGAAATACAAGTCGACCATCAGGACCGCCAAGAGGCGGTCATGGTTAGACTATTGTCAGAACATCGAAAGCGCAAGTGAACCCGCGAGGCTCAGTAAGATTCTGTCCAAGGAACATAAGAGCCCATCCTTTCTTAAAAAGTCGGAAGACTCCTGGACGGAATCTTCTAGCCAAACCCTGGAGCTGCTAGTTCAAACGCACTTTCTCTCCAGCGTGGAGGACTATGAGTCAGAACCTTGCTTGGAGGGTTTGCGGCAACCCCAGCTGTGCGAGACTATCAAATCGGTAATTACCGAGGACAGGATCGGCTGGACTATAAACAGCTTCTCCGCATACAAATCTCCAGGCCCAGATGGCATAATGCCAGTCATGCTACAGAAGCAGCAGGAAAGGGTTGTGCCATGGCTTGTTGAGATTTACCGGAGCTGCATCTCTTTAAAATACATACCGCAGTCCTGGAGGCGTGCACGAGTGGTTTTCATACCGAAAGCGGGCAGGCGCAGTCATGAGACTGCGAAGGACTTTCGACCAATCAGTCTGACCTCTTTCGTGCTGAAGACCCTAGAACGGATCCTGGACATTCACTTAAGGACGATTATGGAGAGAACGCCTTTCTCTAAGTCCCAGCATGCTTACCTCAAAGGAAAAAGCCACTGAAACCGCCCTCCACCAGGTAATTGGCACAGTTGAGCGGTCGCTGCAGTACAAGCAGTATACCCTTGCTGCCTTCTTGGATATAGAGGCAGCTTTTAACAACGTCAGTACCAACGTCATCAAGGAAGCCTTGACCGGTATTGGATTGGAGGGGTATCTCGCGCATTGGACTATATCCATGCTAAGTACCAGGATAATCCAGTCGGATCTGGGAGGCAACCACTTGAACAGAGCTGTGAACAAAAGCATGCCCCAGGGTGGCGCCATCTCACCGGTGCTCTGGTTAATAGTAATGGACAAAATTTTACGTACAATGGACAGCAGTGGGGTGAATGTGCCGACGACTTGGTGATATTAGTATCAGGGATGTTTCTGTTCATTATGAGCGGCATCATAAAAGGAACGTTGCGAAAGGTGTTCCTGTGGGCCACAAGATGCGGACTCAGCATAAACCCAACCAAAACGTAACTGATGCTATTCACCATCAAGACAAGGATACCTGAATTCCATCTACCACGGCTGAATGAACAAAGATTGGTTCTTTCCTCTAATGTAAAGTATCTGGGTGTAATCCTGGATTAAAAAGGCCTGTATAGCCTTCTATGCCTGCAAGAGAACCTTTGCAAACGAATGGGATCTCCGAAAATGGTTCTCTGGATGTACACCGCTGTAGTGCGTCCGATCCTGACGTACGGCTCTATTGTATGGTGGCGGGCTTTGAAGAAAAAATACAATAGGACGAAGCTTAATAGGATTCAAATAACTGCGTGTACAGGTGCTACTGGGGCTCTGCAGTGCTGCCCGGCAGATGTTCTCAATGTACTCCTGCATCTCCTCAGCCTAGACTTCCACATTAAATACGTTGCAGCGTGCAGTGCTGTCAGACTACGTGAGTCCGGACGCTGGGCAGCAAAGTCTTACGGCCACAACAACATCCTAGAAGAAATACCTCGGGAAATCTGGGTATCCCCCACGGACTATGCTACACGCAGGCTGAACTTCACGAGAAACTTTACTGGGGACTTTCCAACCAGGGCAAAATGGAAGACCGGCGACGTGTTCCAAGACTATGACGCAGTATTCTCTACGGACAGATCAAAGATGGCCTGTGGAGTCGGCGCGGGTGTTTTCTAGAATACACACAGTGTATCCAAATCGTATGGTCTCCCAGTGTATTCCAGGCGGAAGTACTGGCGATATTGGAAGTCTGCGATGGTTGGAGCAAGATTTGTGCCCCAAGCGTAACATGGCCATTCTGATCGACAGCCCAGCAGCCATTAAGGCCTTGTACTCAGCGACGAAATCTTCCAGGCTGGTGGGGCAGTGTAGAGACGCGCTGAACCGTCTGGACGGCACGCTCAAGGACACTCTCCTCTGGGTTCCCAGGCATAGGAACATAGAGGAAAATGAGCGGACTGACGAATTGGCCAGGCAAGGCTCTGCTCTTGGCAGTCCTTCGGCGAATACAGTCGGTGTTCCCCTAGCGGCTGTCGGGGACCGAGTCAACTCGCACTACCTAGCAGCTGTGGAGTCAAGGAGAATTCAGCCCGCTTATAACATAGCCCGGCCATGAGAGCTCCTGTGTCAGCCGCGTGCGAATGCATTCAAGATTACGGCGGTCTGCGCGGGGTACTGGCCCATAGGAGACCATGCCGCTAGGCTCGGCATGCGCTACAATTCGCATTGCCGAAGCTGCGGAGAAGGAAAGGAAACCCTCACGCATTTTCTCCGCGATTGCCCAGCTCTGGCTAGAGTCAGGGTACGGACACTGGGTAAATCATTCTTTGGGGACCTCAGAGAGATTTCTACTTGCAGGGTCGTAGAGCTGCTTTCCTTCGTGAATGTTACGGGCTTGCTCTGAAGATCCGAGCCTGCTGGGCTCTGCCTCCCTGTTCCCATAATAACAGTCACTGTCTTAGGAGTTTGTGGCATCAAAACGGCGCACCAAACCGCTAATTGGGCTCCTCGGGCCACAGATACCTATCTATGTACATACCCTTCCTATTGACCTACCACCAGCGCCCCTTTAGTTTTTAAGAAGGTAGGATCGTCCGAACCTAAATGCTTGGCACTTAGTACTAGTATTAGGTAAAATCCGACATCTGCCGAGATTGTGACAACTCGTATAGAATAATAATAATTAATATTACCAAATTTTCACCGGTGTTGCACATCACCCCTGATACAGTCATTTTATATCCAAAAATTCAATTTTTGGAGATTTTCCCCGAACAACGAAAAAGTGTTGCGCATCATCCCACTTCACCCTAATCTGTTCCAAAGGGAGTTCCCCGTCAAATATGAATAGAAAATAACTGATCTAACTAGGAACGAAATGGGAATTCCCCTTAATCGTTGGTACTTAAAATACAGAATTACCAGAAGCAAATGACCAAGAGATTGGATTCTCAACTTTGACTGATACAGACAAGCAGGGACAGAAACCATGGATATAAAACCCACAGCCTTTAAAATCTGAAAATAACTGAATACTCGAAACTGTTCCTGCATCAAAAGGCATTTGCCGTCATTATTATTTCTGAAAAAGTCATGAACTTTGCTTGTCAACTACCAAGCAAAACTATTTGAATCTAGTACAAATTCGAATTTCCCCAATTCGTGACATCAACCTGACGTCATCGCCCCCACCGCGGGAGAATTTCCCAACATTTCGAAATGTCACTTTAGGTAGTCGATGCAGACTGTCATCTCCGCCATTTTACCCATGTTGCCGAAGGAGTTAATTGTTTATCAAGTGTATCTCGCGTTTATTTTGAGGTGAAAATGGGTTACTAGTACCGTCACAGTGCAAAAATACGCACCGCGTGTGCTCACACAGTTCAACAATGAAAATTTACACAATGTCGTAAGTTCCATTCAGTTATTTACGAAAAATCGGGATCAAATCGAAATCCGTCCTGTGCTAAGTGAGCTCGGTCAAGTGTGCCATATTTGCAAGCTCATCGCGCGGGTGACGAATGGGTCATTGCGTCCAGAACTCTAGCCGCCCAGCATTTCTAGGTGGTGACTAGCAGTGCCGTTCGGATCAGATGACCGCAAGAACAAAGTGCGGAGGATATCCACGGGCGCCTTTGGTCGCCAGTTGGGTCATATCTGTATTTTCACTCTGAGCTATTTTTGGCTGACGTAATGCGTGGCATCGTTTCGTAAGCCTGCGGCCGAATTTTTCGCGGCGGTTCGCACTAGTGCCGCCCTCGCGCATACGTTCTGACGAGTTGTTTACATCCAAAAACATTTGCGAGCCTTTGTTTGGATGTTTATTATCACCTCCATGACCGTAGGAAAGGTTCGCCCTGTGTTATCAGTTGGCAACGTTCGCACGTTTTTTTCCCCGCGCGTTATCATCCACGGCTCTCGTGCTTGGCTGTGTCGGATTGCAAGCCAACACTCGCTTCGTTTGTAATTACACACCGCGCACGGGGGCCGGGGAAAGTTGCACACGCGTAACGCCAAAATTAGAAGTTGCTGCAATCAATGGAGAAAGAAACAAAACCGGTCCCAACTCAAGGGAGTCCATTTCGAACCGAGTAAAAGGAGCGCAGAATGCATTGAACGGCAATTTTGCAACAAGTATGATCGCCTGGTGTTGGTGCGGGGAGGGAGTCGCATCAAAACCAGCCGCGCTCACACTTTTTTCATGGAATCGCTTTGCAAGCGTTCGTGATTGGAATTTTTCGCGCTTCCGCACAATCGAATTGTTTGTCCTCATTAAAATGCTTTTTGCAATTGTTTTCGAATACGATTGCAAGCTGCCAGCGTAATCTTTGTTTTGGACCACACAATTAGAAATTTGCTCGGGAAAATCATCGCAATCCAGCCCAATATTTATATCTCCATTTTCAGCCCCTAAAATGCGCCTGAGCACGCTTTTCCTGATGTGTGGCGTCATTACCTCGGATGTTTATAATTTGTAGGAGCGATTACGGTTTTTTATTGTCTGTTTGAATGCGCGGTCTGATACCAGCCAATCCAATAATTTGCGGATGATGTCACTTCGCTGGAAATTCTGGCTAAAAGTGATGTTTGTGGGTTCGTTACTGCTGAAATTGGGAAGTCTAAAGTACAGATTTCCACGATTGAGTCAATACAGCGAAGTGGTGTGGGCACGACAGATAACATTTTATAAAGTCGTTCATCCACTTGATTTGATAATGCGAAACCTTCCCCACGTCGTGGTAGTCCGCGAGTATCGACATTTGAGTTTTATGGAAATCAGGGTTTCACTGCTCTACGCATAAAATAAAATTGGAGAGAAACCAAGAAATTCTCTAAAACGATGAAAAGGAGAAAACAATATTTTACAAGGGCAGCCCTCCTGGATTTTCCCAAAGAGAAGATGGAATCAAGGTCAAGGTGCAGTCGCAAATCGTTACAATGGGCAAAAACTTGAAATTCACTCACATCCCCGGCTGTATCACGGAAAACATGCAATGCTGACCACATTGCCTCCTACAGTCTACTTGAATGAAGTGCTCTAACACACTTCAAGGCCCTGATCCAATATGGATTGTTGTGCCAACGATTATTATTATTATCACGGAAAACGGCTGCGATAGATGCTTTTGAATAAATCTACATGTGCAATCGATATGAGGCTGCATCCGTCATGGACAAATTGCGAGAGAGGCGTCTTCGATGGTATCGTCATGCAATTCGTGGTAAGAACCCTCCTGCTAAGATTGCCGTGCAATTAAACTTGAAACAACGATGCTTTGCTACGCTAGATGAAAACTATTCGTTCCCATCCGGACCAATCCCTCGGCCGAGGAAGGTCGCGAATCCGACCTAGACCAACCCATCGCCTCTACCGAACCGGGTAAAGGCTGAAGGAAACAATCTACTAATTTCTAAGACAAAAACTGAGTTCAATTTCTTGGGTAGAATTTTTTATGTAAAATAAACTTAAGGTTGGTGGCAGGACGGGTTTTTGGTTTGGGTTTTTATTTGTATAAAGTTACGTAAAAATATCCTAAGTTTCATGATTCCTTTTAAACAATACGAGCAAATGTATTTCGGTTGATACGAATTTTCGGACTACCACACGAGCTTCACTTCACAACGGACTTCAGTTGGATATAATTCGCACTCATGTGTTTCCGATTATACATAAATGAGCGATTATCATCTTTGGCCACTTTCAGTTACGCTGCTCCCAGGGCAGAGGTAGGGAGTGTCTGATGAGTTGCCTATGTTGTGGACGAAACCGTCAGTCACTTTTTTGAAATTTTTGGGTATTTAGCTTAAAAAAGTCGGGTCGGGTCTTCTTCCCAATTGGTCAAATCCTAAAAAAAATAAGAAATCGATCCATCCGGTTACGATAGTAAGCAGTGCGAACAGCTTAGAGGGAAAGGTGAGATGAATTTTCACAAATTGGTACACAGAATCTCAACGAAGTCGCGTTGAGCGCAGAGCACGCGTTCATAATTGTCAACGTCTCCTCCAGGCGCGGTCATTGCCCGATGCGCTCAGGGATGTAAAGCGGGTCTCAAGTATTGTTCTCCGAACTCCGCCCTCAGCTGAAACGTAGGACTTTCAGTGAGAAAACCCGTGAAATGATTGCAGAGGGAGAAGTAGCCTCAGCTCACTCTCCCTTCAAGCTACGTTTGCCGCCTGGAAGAAAGGCTTTAGCCTGTCTAAGGAGACTTTCTTAGGCTTGCCCCCAACGTCCAGTCTGAACGAATATTCTCTATGCTTGGAAGACGCTATAGGGGTCCTCGTATGGTAACTGCACCGGCTTCCGCGTAGCATCAAGCTTTCGAGCTCCCTGGGGGTACTGATCACTGGCTGGGCGTGACGAAATTGCAGGCCAGCTTTAATTAACCGATCGCCTCCCGTAGCAGATGAGACAATTCAATACTGTTTCCCTCGCCGAGGACCAGGTCCAGAAAGTCGTAAACTCTCCCAGTGCTTCAGATCAGCAGAGCCGGCAGCTTACTCTTCGCGAGAGGCTGTAAGTCAAGGCATGCGACGTGGCCGGTAATCGCGTGCCATAATGGTGGCTTACTGCGTCCGATTCAAGCGCTTCGGTGTCCAACTGGACTGCGGAGGATATGCACTGGTCCATTGTCGGATGAAACCTAGTTGTTACGGACGGACAGACATACTTGCTAGGGACTAGTCGGCTCGTTGTCCGAAAGCCGGGATGCGCAAAATCGTGCACCGAGTGAATCACTTACAAAAAGTGACCGGAATTTATACCTTAGGTTCGTTTTACGAGATCTCGTAGCGGAACTGAGGATAGGGAACTCCTTCAACTTGTATTTCGAGTCTGGCTCTGAATAACTGTGTCACCCTTCTGGACCGCAGAAATTATCGAAAAATCAACTATGACTGGCATGTTGATCTCTGATATCCGGGACAAAATGTCAGCGACTAAGTTGTCTTTACCGGATATTTGTTAATTGTCCGAAGTAAACTGGCTAATGAAAGTTAAGCGTGAAAGTTGGCAAAGGGACGCTTTCTTGAGTTTTTACTGTAGTGTGCGAAACTGATGCTCCATGAACGAAATAAATGTTCTGCTCTTAAGGGAAGAACGGAAGTATTTCTTGTTCAGATACGCGGCTAATAGCTTATGATCGCAGGCGCTGTAGTTCCGTTAAGCGAGAGTCAATTGCTTTGAGAAGAAATTCAACTGGTGACTGCTTTGGTTCAAATTCTGGTGAAAAGCAGCCCCCACTGCGATATGTGAAGTGTTGGTGAATACGGCTACAGGTGCAAACTGTTGAGCGAATGTCAAAAGTGTAGCGTTTACTAGCTGCTACTTGGTGGTTTCAAATATCTGGATGGTTGCCGGAGATCACGATTCCTTTGTTTTATGACCTGGCGTTAAGCAGGGCCTGGTGGTGAGTGACTTTGGGCAGGAAACGATCGTAGTAGTTTACCATGAACTTTCTGAGGTCTTTTACCGTCTTAGGCAGTAGAAAGCTCGTGATTGCTTGTATCTTGTCTGGGTCGGGATGTACGCTGTCAAGAATGATGGATCGGCCTAGAAGTTTTACCCGCAGCTGGAGGAATTTGAATTCTTCAATGATAAAAACTAGGCCATGTTGAAAAATGCACTCGAGATGTACCAAATATTCGAACTCAGTGAACAAGGCGACCAGAACATCATCCAAGTAGACAAAAAAGAACTCCAATCCGTTGTAGACAGTAAATGAATCTTTGGAAGGTTCGTGCCGCCTTACACATGTCAATAGGTCATCTGTATGAACTCGACAAGTTGGGAAGCTGTACAAATTACTGTCTTAGGAATATTTTCGGGAGCTAGAGTTATTTGGTGGTTTGCTTTACCAAGAGTCGAGAAAACGCAAAAGCTTGCTAAACAATGCGTAAAGTGGGCCACCGGCCTGGGACTGTCTGATCATTCAGGCGTCCGCAATATCCACGCCAAAGGTGGTCTACATATACCCTGCTACGCTAAAATGATGCGTCACGAGAAGGTCCTACACAAGCCAAGACTCAAGTCCACTTGTCTGTAGTCATTAGTGTTTATGGCCGTGAAGTTTGTTGCCGCCAGTTGTAGTTATTGTGGGAATAATTTGTTGGGTCTGGTGATGGAGGGGACCGGGCCCTCTGTACCTGTAGCCACTAAAAAATTGTGTTTCGGGTAGACATCGTCGCATCCCACTGCAAATTTAGCTTTTTTGTGGCGACAATTCTGCATGGGCTGTTGCATTTAGTTCGCTGGAGTTCGAGGTGGATCATCGCGCGGGACTTCCCGCCCGCCCATTTCGTGAGGTGGATGTCGAACGAATTCTAATTCGCCCTCTCAAACATAGAATTCATGACTTCTGTCAGAGTAGTCATATTGGCTCTGAAAGCAGCCATTTGTCACCGCATTTCCGTCATCCCACAAGAGCATTAGGCTGAGAACTTTCCTTACTATTGGCGTCCCTGAACCGGATATTAAAAAGGTTTGGCGACAAACGACCTCTACTACGGACTGTCACGTTGCAAGTGTCAGCTCCTAAGGCCATTGAAGGGAACGTGCAGCTCATGGCAAGCGTAGATGAGGCGCTGTATTTCGCAAGTAAATTTGTAGTATTCTAAAGCGATCACTTTACTAATTAGTCGTCAGATCAATAGCTGCAATTCCTTCATGTACCTCATGTAAAACCCATAAGTTGTTAGTGAGGAAATCGGGGGTTCTGCTGACCTGTATGTCAGGAAGGGGCTCGACCCTGCTGCTATATGGTGGTTTCAAAAGATTTCTAAGTTCTTCTGGTTAACGACTTATGTGATGGCGACACTACGATCATCAAGTTCATCATAAGAAGCCAACAGGGAAATAAGGAGATTCTCTAGTGCTCTGCTTGTTTACCCTGTGATGAAGTGGCCAGTGGAACATTCGTTAGAGCTATCCAATATACAAAGAGTAAAGGCATGATGGTAATGCGATGTTAACGCCCATCATATCTGTTGAAGTTCCAAAATGTAATTCATTTCTTTATTTCTTCTCTCCTCATTGAGCGGTGTTATGACAATCCTGTGAATAATAAAATTGTATGTCGCCATATTATGGTGGTTTGAGGGGTATGTGATAGTTCGTTGTGTTTGGGTCGAATTCAAAATCCCCTCTTTCCCGGATTATTTTTAAGTCTTGGAACGGTATCTCCCCTTCCTTTTCGATCTCAATGGTGAAATCGATGTTCTTGTATGCGCGGTTGAGTTTCTCGAGGATTGTTCCTGCTTCTTCCCTTTTGATAATTGCTAATGCATCATCCACGTATCTGATCCATAATTTTGGGAGTGCCCCAACTTCCTCGAGTTCATCTTCCAGGTTCTCCATAAATATAATACATCGAATAGCAGCGCTGAGAGGGGATTGTCCATTGCTGCCCCAGTGGTTGTTTTATAAAATATATTCCTGAATGTGAAATAGGATTCACACATGCACGTGAAGGCCAGTTTTTTATACGATTTAGCCTTCTTCCTCCATTCGGATGCATTTTCGTGTGTCGTGATCCATTCTTCGAACAAGTGTAGAATTTTCTTCATCGGTGATACTAATATTTCATCACTCCCCCCGGCCTCGTTGAGTCTGGCAATGACTTCCCTGCTGTTTCCCACTGCTCGTTTTGCTATTTTTAGGCCTAACCTTTTCAATTCTTCCAAGACTAATTTCGCAATATTTTAGGTCGATGAATTCGTTGCTGCGGTTACCTCTCTGACCTCGTTGCCTTCTTTATGTATATTGGGGAGGAATTCGATTCAATTCGACTGCTTTCTTATAATGGGTTTGCATTCAGCCAGCGTCTTTTCCACTATTTTAACGAAGTATGGCAGAGCGTCCTTCCTGATGATGTGAAATTTACCTTCTAATTTTTGGCGTATTAAGTCGTCATATGCTCCTTGTCCATGATGACCACTGCGTTTCTTTGGTCTGCTGGTAAGTTCTCTTTTAATTCTTTAGCAGTTTTGTGATGGTTGGACGACGCTCTTTTTTGTGGCCATTCCTTAGGTGGGGGTCAGTAGTCACTTAATTTCCTCCCGGTGCCGGCTTTTTCTTCTTGTGATGTATATTTGATTCCTGCTTCGATGTCAATTACAATGTCTTCTTTGGGCAAAGTGGGGTCTGTTATGGCGAAGTTCAAGCCTTTATTGAGAAGTGAAAGCTGTTTCTGGGTAAAGTGTTCATTGGATCTGTTGATCACATAGATGGGTATGAATTGTTCCTTCGGTTTCTCTATTGGACCCTGGCTCGCTTGTGTTGTGGTGAACGCCTTTAATTTCTTTTCCAGTATCCTCCTCTTTCTGGTCTTTTCGCAGGTGTAGGCCCTATTGATTTTCTCCCATATGTCGATCATGTCGCCCCTTCTTCCATGGATGTTTTTGCTGATTTTTCGTTCTAGCCTCGTGTAAAGTGACTTAATGCTTTGTGTTATGGCCATCCTTTCCATCTTTTTTCTTTGGAGTTTGGCGTTGGGTAGGGTTGATCAGATATGGATTGCATGGCTTTTAGGCGTAACGTTCTGTTTTATTCACCGTTTGAGGAACCTAATTTTCTGGCTGATGCTTGCTATTGCTTTTTTGGATTTCAGAAGACTATTAAACACCTTGTCTGACTTGGTTGTACTGTTCATGGTTTGAATTAGGTTGTTTGTTAGCCGAAGTCTTAAAATGAAAGATTGTCTTGGAAAATATTTTGCCATTTGTGTTGTTAAAGTCATGCCCGTTTGAGCGGTACAGTCCAAAACGATATCCGAGTTCCCAGACAATATTTTTTGGAGTGATGTTAGCTTCTCGCCCAGTTCCTAATCGGGAACGCGATATAAGTTTATTTTTCAGTTTTATGTACTAAAGGGTTATTCCTTCTATCCTCTTCGTGCTAAATTATTGGAACAGCACCTGTAACTACCGATGACGCTTGAAAATTTCCATAAACGTTTGACTCCATCTCTTCATTTGTGTATTTTGACCTGATATGTTTCGAAAGAAAACATCTCCTTTTTCTCTTGTTAGTTTTCACTAGGACATCGTTTTAGCTTTGTAAGCTCTCTCCGCGTTGTTTTTAAATCGTCCTCCACTTTGAAAGTTCTGCAATATGGGCATTTGCTTTGCTTATGACCTGTTTGTTCGATGTGTTTTGTTTCGAACCATTTATTCACCTATGGTAATAGAAAAGACCACCGGGAGCCTAAATTGATGAGTACAATCGATGTTACAACAATTTGAATGTTAGTTTCACAATGGAAACTGCAAATCTGCCTGTGCGATAGTTTTTATGGATGAGATTCTTTTTGCCGAATGCATACTTTTTTATCTATTTGCTCAATCGGTGCAAAAACTTGGAAAAATACCGCCTATATTGGAATTTGTAGAGATCAATGACAGAAGAGTGATTCGACACACAAAAACCGGTGGACATTAATCTTCCGGGGAATTCCAGCGAAACTCGAAGCTACATATGTCATTACTACGATTGCCCTTTGGCCTGTGGAGGGTGCAGCATTGTACTCATATTTCGTCTACGGTTATACATCGATATAACACTCGTCAGAGTTGCGGCAGGAAAACACCAAACAAATCTCCCATTTGAACATTTATTTGCACAAAAAAAAATTCCACGAAATTAGGATGATGTCTTTCTGAATGCCTGTGGTCTAATTTAATTATCAGGTTGTCCACAAAGTTTTCGCACAAATATTAATGTGACAATTAAAAAGCAATTAGCAGACAAACCAAAACAGCAGGTACAACATGTGATATCCCAATGGAAAGGTCAGAGTCCTAACTATAAAATGCATGGTAAATTATCCTTGAAGGATCAGTGTTGTGAAGGATATTCAAGGATAAACATGGAATTCGACAAAGTACATTTTCGTCATTGCATTTTGTACGAGTTTCAAATGGGGACGAAGGTGCCGAAGGCGATTGAAAATTTGTCGAAGGTATTCGGTGAAGGAAAGGTAAAGCGCAGGACAGTTTACGATTGGTTCGAAAAATTCTACAGCGGAGACCTGACACTTGAAGATGAACCTCGCTCAGGAAGACCCTATACGATTGACGACGATATCCTGCGCAACAAACTGGAAGCGAATCCTTTTCTTTCGACACGTGTGCTTGCAGAGGATCTCGGTGTATCAAAATCAGGAGTAGCAGTAGCCATTACGCGTCTTGGATATGTTTTGAAGAGCACAAAGTGGGTACCGCACGAACTGACTGAGCGAAATCTGGCCGATAGAGTGAGAATTTGCTCCGCTAACCTTTTACGGAACGAAAACGACCCTTTTTTGAATCGATTGGTAACTGGCGATGAGAAATGGATTGTGTACGAAAACGTAGCGAAGAAACGAGCCTACACTCATCGAGATCAACCGGGTCCATCGGTAGCAAAGCCGTCTATTCATCAGCAGAAGCGAATGCTCAGTATATGGTGGGACGTTCGTGGCCCCATACACTACGAGCTTTTGGGACCAAACGAGACCATTACCGCCGATAAGTACTGCGAGCAGCTCGACAGATTAAACACCCAGCTACGTCCGAAACGACCAGCATTGGTCAACAGGCGAAATATTGTCTTTCATCATGATAACGCCCGGCCGCATACATCTTTAACTACTCAGCGAAAATTGAGTGAGCTTGGCTGGGAAGTTTTGAGTCATCCTGCGTATAGTCCCGACCTTGCTCCTTCTGATTACCATTTGTTCAGGTCCCTCCAACATTTTCTGGATGGTAAAAAAATGACTTCTGAAGCTGACCTCCAAAGTGCACTTCGCACGTACTTTGAGGGGAAGGGGGAAGAGTTTTATAGAGGGGGGATTTTGAAGTTGCCCGATAGATGGAGGGAAGTCGTATCTAATGGAGGCAATTATATATTAGATTAAATAATTAAAGGTTTTTATAAACTTATCTGCTGAATTCTGTCTTTGATTTGTGCGAAAACTTTGTGGACAACCTGATAGAAACAAAAATTGTAAATCTGGCGATGAGAGCTATTGGAAAGAATCTAGGCTCTTTTTCTTTAGGAGAGATTTTAGGGATTGTGAGGAGTCCCAAGTCCGCATCCAGTTGGTGTCGGACCGGAGCAAATGGAGAGCAACATACTCCCACTCTTTTTGGTCGACGAACTCCTCTTTTTGGGCTTCACTCAGAGTTCAAAAATTAAAAGAGGGACGAAGATGGCATATGGTTTCGTACCACCGTAAAAGCAATTAAGTTGCCTTTTTCCTGCAATGCTAGGGAAGGTAAAGGTTTCTCATTTAAGAAAATATATTCGTAGTTGGTGTTTTACAATGTAGAAAGTCCATATGCATATATCCGACTCTAACTTTATAAGAAATCCATGCAGTAGAGATTCGTGCAGTTCATATTTGTTAGCATCGACTAACTATCCTTTGCAGGACTAGGACTTTTGAGAGCACGTAAATTCTTTCCAAAATTGTTCTGTTTTACAGCATTTTGCATGTCTTGACTTCAGTTCAATGACTGTGATCGGTAATTACTTATAAGTGACGGCGTTGACTGAGTTCATTGTTTTCTTAGTTCCTTGACCGGCATTATATGACATTTGTCTATAAAGCGGGAACATGAGTTTCAAGAAAAAATAAACTAGTTGAGTTGAATCAAACCGAGATACAAATTGAAAATTAATTATTTTCATTCTCTACAATCTTCAGTTCATCTAAGCGGTGGGAATCATTTTCTTATGTTAATCCACCTCGGGCATTCTCGAATATTTAAAAGATGAGAATCTTAGGCATGAATAGACACCATAATCGCTATGAATTATTCACTCTTTTTCGAATTTTGCATTGAATTTAATACAAGGATGCTTGCCACGAACATGAATGGGGAGAACTTATTTGAAATGGAGTCCTTTTGTCTACAATTCAAATGTCAATTATGCTGTATTTCCAGAGTCTTTGATTCTTTATTTCTGATCTATTTGTACTATAAACAGAAAATATAGCTTCCATCTACTAATTTTCTTTTTTTTTATTTCAGCGCCATCATGGCACCCCAAACACCAAGCTATTTGTCGTCAGACGACCAACTACTTAAAAAATCTAAAAAAATATATCAACCATTTTATCGGATAACATCTAAAGGAGATTCCAGTAGTATAATATTTAACACACAATATGGAATCACTACAACTTCCGATGGATCTATATTGGGACGGCAAAATGGAGCCGGAATCGCCGTCCAGCGAACTCTTCTCGCTCTCCACCACTGAAGAGTCATGGTGTTTTGAAGATGACTTTGCAAAAAGTAAATACTACACAAGATACAGAAAGCAATGATCTGAAATGAATTGAAAAATGTTTTTTTTTTTTTTTGAATTTTTCAGATATTTTATTCTCTAATGTTGATGTCGATGAAAAAGTACCACTTGATAAAGTTAACTCCGAAGATATTCTATTTGAATTCGAATACGATGTGAAAAATGGTAAGTTGGGGGTATTTTTTTATAAGATTTTGTTTTTACTGGTAACTTGTAAGTAGTATCATTCAATGATTTTCACGGAATATAGAAAAAAGTAGATTGTTGAAAGAACATGCAAGCGTTATTGTATACGATTATAGAAAAACAATGGGATGTATTCAACAAACAACAATTATGAGACAGATACAGCAAACTGTTCTCTATCTTGGTAGAATCCGATAATAGATATGTATTGTCCTTATTTCAAATAATATGAAAGTCACTATATCTTATCAATATTTTGATTTGAATGTAGATTTTTAGATCTCCAGTTACCACTTGCTATTATCAAAAAATATCAAAGAATAATGCATTCAAAAGTTTAAACGAAGCTAAGATAACTTGACGAAGTTCAAATTCAGCGAAATCGTATCGTACTTTGCTAAGAGCGGCGCTCTTCGGTGAAGTATAGTAGTATGGAAGGTTAACCAGATCCTTTGCAAACATCAATTTATAGAAATGAATTTAAGCATTGCAAGAGATAAAGATTATCCAGGTATGATGCAAGTATAATTTGAAGGCATCAGCGCAGAGCGGTGCCAGCTAAGTCTCAAAATGTAATATGTTATGCGAATTTTTGTAGTAGATAGAGGAATCCATCCAAGGAAGGATTTCTGGCTGATGCCATCTACTACCCTATTTCACATATTTGGTCGTTTTCGACATCGACAAATCGATGCATAATATTATTCAGTTCATGATTTATTGCACAATTAACTTAATCGAACTGCGAAATTGGTAGGGATTCGTAGGGATCAACATTTTTTTCCAACTAAGTTTCCGAAGGGGAAACTCTTTCCGAATGCAAAATATTCTCTTATATACTACTAAAATTCTCTTAAGACACAATACCCTTATGCCAAGGTTTTTCATAATCCTCGAGACAGTTTTTCACACCGATTTCTCAAAATGATCTGCAAAAGTTTCTTTAATTACGTTTGCGTCTCTTCAATTGCGTCAAAATGACTTCCCCGGAACGGTTGAGTTTTGCGAGTAGCTACCATGGGTAAAGTTTTCAACAATAGCTAATATCTTGTAATAGCTTATAAAATTGAGAAATGGCCAAAACACCATCCGGTTTGATTTAAGTTAGCCATGTGAGCAGCTTTCTCAAGAATTTAAAGGAAGTCGCAATTTACTATGATGATCCGTATGCAAATAATGAAGGTCTCCAAGAGTCTCGTCGGCACGTTCTTGTACCTCCCTGCTAGCCAGGCTCGGGAATATGGAGTTTTTTTGGACACTTCAATTCGGCACGTCATTATCAAAGTTTTCATGTGACCTTCAAGTCGACTACTCGTGTGTAGCCGGAAAACTCGAGGCTCCAGTGGGAGATCCACGACGAATTACATCCTCAATCCATGTCTCTCCCGCTTCAGATTCTCAGGAAACGCAGCCTAGGGGATTCTCATCTGTTCTTGACATCTTCAGGCCTTAAAAGTGAAGAATACCTGCCCTGTTTTGAGTGATTTCTGCAGGAGTTAAGAAGGAGGGGGAAGAGAGAATCCGCAAATTAAAGAATCTCTCATAATAATAAATTCTTCATTCTGATCTCGACCGCGATCCAAAAAAATACTAAATAATTACTTAAAACCTAGTAATAATAAAAGATCCTAAAATAAGAAGAATTTTCGAGTTCATTCGTATTCGTGGGAACGTTTTTCAGGGGGATTCTTCAAGTCCTCTTTGGTTTTTGTATGGCACCGAATCCCGTTCCATGGTTATTGACTGAAGCTAGATAGCATGGTTTTACAATAAAATACGACCTAAGTGCTGAGCGCGAGTTAACATTCTTGGCATACTTAGATGGCACCAAGTTGTATGCTTTTTTCACTTCGTACCTCTTCAATTCAGTCATAAACCTAAATTTGTGAAATTTTACCCTCGTAAAGTGCTAGAAGAAAGGGTAGATCAGAGCTATACGTTGCATTCAACAATTCCCAGTAACATTTGACAGAATATACACTCACGCGAGACTAAACTTCTTGTGTGGATTTACCTGGAATCTGATGATTCTTATCAATTGCACTATCGTAACTTTCGCATTCTATCTCTTCATTTTCCTGAATATTGTAAACATTACAAAACTCCCCGGTCGTTCATTGTTCCACACATACCAGTACTTTTACACTGGGATAATTGTTACGTGAAACTAACAAACTTTTGAAATCGAAGTGATCATACGAGAGTGCGTTAGCTGATGATTTCGGAGGAAAAGGTGCGGAACGACTTGCACAAACAATTAGAGATGCGAAAGCCCTGCGGAAGATGGATATTGGGCTTACCTAATACCGATCAAAAGCAAATACGCAAAAGAATGCTAAATAAAGTAATGTCTGGACCGAATTAATAGCGATTCTACCGATTTTGTGCGGTAATTTGTCACTGAGGATGAAGCAGGGGTCTTCCACTATAGGCCAGAAAAGAAACAATAATTGAAGGAGTGGGTGGACACCGGTGGTTCAGCCAAAAAGAAGTTGATCGCATCTGCTGAAAAGGTCATGTTCAGTGTATTTTAGGAAATGAATCGGATCGGCTTGTAGCGTTGGAATGTTTCAATGCAGGGAGAAGATTGTTTTTTGATTAGGGATAACCCTATTTTATCTGTTTGCAGGTACCGATATTTCGGGAGCCAGTTGTTCATTTCTTCAGGCTTCTGGCTCTCGAAATATCGACTGTTGTCCCTAATCAAAAAACAATCTTTTCGTCTCATCGAAATTATAGGCGAATATTACTTCAGCCTCCTCGCCCAGCTGAATGCTTGACTTGAATTGTCTTTGATCAGGGCAATACATCTGTTTAGAAATGTGCGTTGCATTCTTGGTCAACACCACTATTCCCCTGATTTCAACTTGCACCCAAGCTTGAAGAAATTTATTTTTGAGAAGCGAAGAAGATCATGACAGATCTTTTTCCGGTTGGTCTTGTACATTTAACTCTAAATTTTCTGTCACGATGTTAAACACTTTGGTTTGAGGGACGCTCAAGTCATCAGCAATCATTCTGATACCCATCCTACCATCACTGCTCAGTAAATTTTCCACTCGCCACACATTTTAGTCGGGGTTACTGGTCGACATCTGGAGCGGTTGTCATCTTCCACACTTCCTCTGCCCTCTAGCTTGCCTACTCAAAAACACCAGATCTAGCAATGGTAGTAACACGGTAGGTCTCCTTAATTATGTCGTGGGGTTTTCTACTCATTTTACTGAACTTTACATAATTTCCATGACGAGGTGTTTCGACAGGGGTTCATAGTACCAGCGTCCTGCTCTCGTCAAGGACCAAAAGCCGAGAGCCGATTTTCTAATGTTCCCAATATCCTCTTCCATCGATACTGCGCTCGCAGATCGCCTCTCGTTCGCCCGGGAAACAAAACCAGTCCTACCCTGTATTACTTTAACAAAAACCCAAAACATCCGATAACTTCTGCCCCGTTGCTCAAACAAAGCTGAATGCAACGAGCGGAGATTTGGTCCTTTGATAAGTTCCCGTGAATGTCATGTTTCCTGTAATCATCGGTGAACTGATGCTTGTGTGTATCTCACTGGAAAGATCGCTAACGGGTGTGGAAAGTAGCCTCAGTGAAAACAGTCTACCGAGGCTGAGAATCTTGCCTTCTACCTTAAATGCGTGATTGTGTAAGGTCGTCCCTATGGATTCTCCATTGGTTTTCTGGCCTTCACGTGCGAAAATTGAACATGCAGTATATTCTGGAACAGCGTTATTCGATTTAGGCTTGTGTCAAACTTAACCGAATTGCAACGGCGACTCATACTAGGATTTAAATTACTTATAAAGGACACATTATGTCACGTACATGGGTTTTTGAGTGGTACAAGCAGTTTAAAGATGGCTGCGAAGCGTTTCAAGATGAAGACCGCAGTGGGCAACCCGCAAGAATCTAATGTAGGGACGATGTGTAGTTTGTGATGTTTTGAACTCTCATCGATGGCTCGCTGAACAACTAATGGATGATAAATTGAATTTAAATAAACTTCAGTTAAACGCATCGACAACAGAGTTGACCATGAGGGAATTGTGCGCGAAATTGGCGCTCAAAGTTTTCAAATGCGCGAAGATTTAAAAAAAAAAAGAATCAATTTTTTTAAACAGAATGATTACTGGTGACGAGGGGTGATGTTACGAGTACGATTAAGTAACAAAGCATCAGAGTTCCGAGTGGCACATCGATCAGTACCCAAACATATTTATTGCCTATTTCGATGCGAAAGGAGTGCTCCACAAGGAGTTTCTACCTGCCGGAGACACTGTTACTGAACATTTCTACACGGGAGTGTTTCACTGTTTGAAAGGTCGGGTCCGCAAAGTCGTTCGAATGTCATCGCAGATTGTATCCTCCTTCACGACGACGCTGCGATACACAGGATTTTTGTGGCCCGCAAGATTGCGACGTTGCCGCGCCCTTCCTACAGCTCTAACTTGACTTCCCCTGACTTCTTCTTGTTATTCTCGATTAAATAAGGCATAAATGGGCACTGTCACGGGCAGCGTCGCGCAGATTCAAGCCGTCTTAGAGAGCATTTCGGTTGCCGAGTTCCAGGGGCCTAAGAAGCTTGAAATACCCACTGGCAACAGTGTATTGACACATAAGGGTATTGTTTCGAAGAATATTAAGTTGAGTTAACAAAACAATGGACAAGTTTCTTGCTCTGAAATCAGTTCTGATTCTTTCGGAATGTATTCTGTAAAAGATTGTCACTATTGTGCCTCTGGCACGTCACGCAAGTCCACCGGACGAACTGACACTCGATCATCTTGTCCACTCGGATGCGGAACACTGCGTATCATGCCGAAATCCTTCTTTCGTAGGTATGTAAGTCCAGGTCGTGTCAGTTGAAATACCACAGAAAGCAATGGAGACTATATTGTTTAATGGGAAAAACCGGAGGTCCAGAGCTGTGTTCTGCAGCTGAAAACTTCTTTGCAACTGCTCAACATCTTGTTAATCATCGGCCTTTTCTTTTGTCAGAGGTCATACCTGAGATGTACATACGCATAAGGCGTATGGTTGGTTCGACATTCTTCTTGATGAAAGACAAAATGGTCAACTTTTAATCCGTGCAGCAGAGTTTCAGTGAACTGTTGTCCTGGTCTCCGATATTGCCCGGGTTTTACCTCCCATTCAGATGTTATAAAAACAACTTGGGTAATTAAACGTTTACGTCATCGGTTCCGTATCCTTTTTGATATATTCGTTGATGAGCTTGAGTTATTACGATGATAAATAAATTTTCAATAGAAATTGATCAGGCCCAAGAATTTCCTGGGTTCGCAACCGTTGTTCGTCTAGAGATATTTCTGCATGACTCGAATTTGATGCAACATTTGAGCCATTTCGTTTCAGATACTCTAAATACCAACCTGAATTGATCTTGATGCTCAGATCAGCAAGGCGTGACCGCCGCTCTTCGTATATCGATGCGAAATAAAATATTAATGTACGTATAGCAGAAGTCTAATCCTCGGAAACTTCGTTCAGTTACATTCGAAAGATTTTCGAATTATTTCTCAGGCTTCAGTTGTTATTTTCATGTTAGATCTGAAGGAATGAGCGAAATCATCAATGTGCGCTGTCGAGTGCTTGTTAGGAACTCTCGCCATTTATAGTCTTGTGTATCAATGGAAATGAGATAGCCTATCTGCCATTTGAAGGTCTACAGATTCCTTGCGCGATCATGACGACGACTTTTTTCCTAGTTTTTTTGATAATATGTTCGTTGTGTACTTAGTGAACCTTTGGCCCTACTCAGTTACTTAGCTTCTTGCCGCCGTTGCCAGGAAGGATGCTAAGATGAACCAATGGCTCGGCTCCGATAAAAGGATGAACAAGTTTTGGCAGTTCTGAATAAAATACAATCCAAAGGAAATCGAAGGCGAAGATTTAAACACACCACATAAGTAGTATTCCATTATATTTAATATCAAAGCTGAAGGACACCACGCCATTATTTAATTATTATTACAATTATTTAAAAACATAGATGCAATTTTAAATGTTGTAGTAGGTCAACAACTCATATTCGAAATATGCAACCGTGATGAACTTCTTGTATCCGGTTCTGGATGGATCTATTGAAAAAAAATCATTTTGATCGAGTTTTATCCAGATTTGATTACTGCAAAGCTCAAAACCTGCTCATAGTCCGCATCATAACAGATGTATTAGGATTTGATTAAATCAATAAATATATTTGCATAAAGATTTCACAAAACGCAGTTCTACTTCTCGAAAACAAAATGGCACACAATTTTTTAATGCAGTCCTATTCTAACTAGATAAACATATTTCCAGTCTAATATTTCCACGAATTCGACCCCATTATCAAAAGTACGTCAGTATTCTCCCCAAAACTGGTGATATGAAATGTTTAATGATAAAACTTGATGAAAAACATATTAGCAACTGACCTACTTCTTCACATCAGATAAACATGTAATAAATATCTTTTATTTATTGGCAAAATATGCTTATTAGTCGATACCTTGAAAATCAGTTCTTGATCCATTCAAAAAAGTTCTAATGCATACAAAAGTGAAACAAAAACGACATTCAGTCACCACCCAGCGTCTCTAATAGTGCAACAGAGGTTTGCATAGAAAACGGCTTCTGTACACATGCCGCCTAACATGTTTACTTGTGATACCGAGACTACTATTAAAACCGGATTACCTTGCTATCACTTCCAATAAACAGTAAAAAATAATGGAATTGCGTGTGAGTTGAGCAGATTTTCATTGTAGCGCGTGAGGCTGTCTTCATGCCAGCTTGGGCTGTCAGTCGTTTTTGCTGCTACCAAATTAATTTACGTATCTATAAAGGGTTCGTTTACGCAGCCATAACTCCCCGTTTGACTTTGATATGTTTACTTGCCTTGACTTCGATATGAGTTTGTAAATTGAAACTAATTCGAAAATTGATTTTGATTGAACATTTTTTTTGTAATTCAAATGATTTGCTTGTTTGGTTTGTGACAACAAAGAGATGGCAACTGTACTCCGCGAGTCTTTAGGGCAACTTGATCATTGGAATTTGAGAACTCTTACCAAGTGTACTGCGGTTCATTTCTTTCATACCCAATCACTCCTGGCATTCAAACTCGCCATCCCAAGTCTATTGAAATTCAAATTGCGTCACTAATTCCTGCTTGAACCCCACCATCATTCCCTTGTCCCTGATAACAAACATATTTGCCGAGAGTGACGAAAAACTCATACATGCTACCAAGCGCCACAACAAGGAAAAAAAGACCCAAATTAGAAAACTTAATGGACTCTCAATAAACATCTTGATTGTGTGATGATTGTCATGTTTTCGCGCGTCTCAATTTCAAATGGGTACACTCAAAAGCTATTGGAAATTCAATATCAATCGAATACGATTTCTCGCTTAATTTACGGCCGTTGGTTACACGAGTTATTTTCGCTCCATTGGATGCAATTATGCAGTTGATAGAATACATTTTGTGTGATTTTATACTTCTTTTTGTAAATTTAAATGATTAGCAACAGCAATGAGTTGAGAACAGAAGCTTGTGACTATTAAGAGCTGTAAGTAACAGACACAATGAACTTTTAAATAAACCTTTCAGACGTAAAGGTTCCTTACTATCTGCTGACCTTCTATAATCGAATGGGGATACACTGATGGATGCTGTTTGATCTCATAAATGTAGGAGAATGCATTTTGTCATTAAATTATATTTTATTGATTCTTTGGGATTAACTGCTACTTCGAAAGGCAAGAAACAAACTCAAAAATCTACATTTATACATATAAGTTATCGATGGGGTTACAGAGAAAAAAGGTCCAAGTGGGTCATCGGAAACTGAAAATAAGTTAAGGGTTGTGATTTCAGAATTCACACAAAGCGTCAGCTGAGCAACAATTTACCCGTTATCTACTCCAAATTATCTTGGGATAATTCCATGCAAGAAATGTCCGACAACACAACACAGTTCTTAGTAATTTTTCGAGTGATTGGGAGCCAGTATTCCAAGTGAAAAGGAAATACTTTGAAGATCAATTGATAAATCCTGGAAAGAAATACTGAAGAAGGCAACGACTGATTCCCGAATTATGGTATTTGTCCAAATAAAGCAGATTATAGGTCATAAGGAAAGACCTGTCCAGCTTTATCAACAGCTGCGACAATTTTTCCCTGAAAGGATTGAGAATTTCTTGAGAATTCGAGCAAAAAAAATAATTTTCGAAGGCGCCACCGAATAATTTCCGCGTTATAATCCTACCAGGAACATCCTCGTGATGTAAATATTGCAAGGTGGAAGAAGACAGGGTTTTAGAGAATTGTAGCCATCCACAAACATCAGAGGAAGAAGTTTGAAGACAAAGTATAGAAAGTTCCAAGGTGGTAAAATGTTAAACAGATTACAATAACCATAAAGAGAAAAGGTTAACACTTCTTATTTGTTTAGCTATTCCGTGAACCCGTTTTTTCCAGAGCAACATATTAAGTGGAAACTGAAAAATATGCTATTCAAAATACTCTCTATCGCTTTCTACATCTTTCGTCTCTTGTCTTTAGATACAATCCATGAATCGATACATTTTCGACACTCTTTGTGAGAAGTGAATTTCTGCTTAGACAAGCCATGAGCCATTGATCTAAACAAATTGCAATCCGAAAGAGATGAGTGGACTTAATCCATAATTTTTTGCCCTTGAAATTGTTGTGTGGAATCCATTTTTCATCACCAATGACAATCTGATGCTAAAATTCTTTCTTAGGCTGGAGAAGCAGTTCCCAGTTCAAGCAACCTACCTCGAGGTCATGCAGTTTCAATTGATATGGGAACCGGTGACTTCCAGATCATTCCCATAATGTTGAAGCGTTGTTTGTCTTCAATAAATCAGCCCCCAGTGATGTCACTCGGCTGACTGTCAGTTTTGATTCTATTCATGTTGTTGTTTTTGATATATGAGAAAGGGCAGTACTCACTTCAAAGAGAGCTTTCTTCACCTTCAAATTTCAATCAATCAAAACCTTTTATGGACTTATGGAAGTTTGTTTGGTGGCTTTCAAAATCAGGAAACCATACCCCTTCCATACTTTACAGCCATTGCCTTGATTGGTCGAGATTTTTCCAACGCTTTACCGGGTCGAATTCAAGCCACCACAATTTGGACACAGAGCTTCAAATTCTAATCACTGTGTACTGTTTGAAAATTTATATTTAGGAAATGGGCAAATCTGGAGCGTCTTATGCGCCTCCATATTTACTCAACTGGTGAAGAAGAGGTGCTTTATTAGGTTGGTGAAGATGTTATCAGCGTTTCTTTTTCAATGAATTCTATTGGAAAATAAAACCAATAAATTCATTAATAGTTTATTCGCCGCTACTGGTGACCACCTGCTCCCATCTTTCAAGCAATTGCGCCAAAAATTGCCCGGTTTGGTATGGACGAAGTTAGGTCGGTTTTTGAAGTCCTTTTTGTTGTCAAAAATAACGCTTCGCAATTGTTTCAACAAGAAGCCCAAAAAATGGAAATCCATTGGCACAAGACTTAGAGAGTATGGTAAATGTTGAAAAACTTCGCATTCGAGCTCTTCAAGTGCGCCTTTTACGAATTGCACAAGATGGGGCCTAGCGTTGTTCTGAAGCATTATTATTTGACCTTGTTAGTCGTGTCTTTTCAGCTAAATTGCTTCATTTACGCGGTCAGTTGGCCATATAAAGCTCTCTGTTGATCGTAGTGTTTTTTTTTTTCAAACAGCCAAATGCACTATACCGGTCCAATTCCACCACACGCCGATCATAATCTTCTTTGAATGGAGGTCCTGTTTGACTTTCGGTTTCGTAGTTTCTCCTTGAGCCACCTATTCTTTCCTTTGCCTCATCGATGTATATACACCACTTCTCATTTCCCGCCACGATTCGATACAAGAAGGTTGTTTGTGTTCACGTGCTATTTTTCCTTTCTTTGTTCACTTCGTTAAAATTATGGGGCACCCACGTACCCAATTTTTCGACAAATTTGTCAGAAAACCTTTGTTGAGTACTGTCACATGGCCGCAATTCATTTTTTGTCCTTCGGGACTTGCTGGGCAATCGTCTTCCTTCAAAAGTGGTTTGAAACCACCTTCGAATTCTGAAGATCGTCCAACGTGGGCTGCCCCGTCGAGATCAAACCAGCCACGTTTGAATTTACGTGCTGTTGACCCGAATATGTCAGCTACAGAGATGCTTCGCAAATATCCCGAGCAGCTTCAGCAGCTGTTTGACCTCTATGAAAGGTCATGTCGAACATGATGATTTTTCTTTCCTCCATCCCTGGATACATCTCAGTCTAAAAAAAGCTTATCACAAAAAAAAAAATAATTACCGTAGTTTTGAGGAGAAGGAAAGATCCTTAAAATTTCGGTAGTAACCAAATAAACTGTCTTCAAATAAAAGAAGACACAAAACACTGCGAACATTTGACCAACCCAATAGAAATTCGTTTTAAATTGCGATAGACAACTAGGACAATCATCCCCTCCTCAGAAGACCTTTTATAAAAGGCTGACGACGTTGTTAGATTTTGTTTATGTAAGTACAAAGTGGAATGAAGCCATAGAGTCCTGTTTGTTGATAGGTGAATATATTTATAGAATTTCTAGGGCTTAATGCGGGTTTTAGGTGTTTTGTAGATATTATAGTATCCTGTCTTACGATGCGGATTTTAAATGTGAGAAAGACAAGTTGGAATGCGGTTGCTTGAGAGGTTTTCTTATGGCGTCCGTTCTTCAAAGGACATGGCTGCTGTTGCGTCAATTTTGTAGCAGAAAAAAATCGTGTTTTACATGATGCAAAGTTGTAGGTATTAGGATCGGCTGTCATGTCATCTACGTAGCATTCGGCTCAGATTCGTAACGACGTCTCATAAAACATATCAGCCATAGAGTATTTGAGGTTGTCTTTGAAACATATTCAGAGTTTCAACGGAACAGTCAGAAGAGCTTCGTGGCATGTAGCACATGCGTGTTGCCTTAAGTGAGCGGTCCCAGCAGTTAATTAGTTCATTTGAGGCTGAGTGATGTTGTTTGGCTCTTATTCGTTTTGCACCGATAATGTCGGTTAAGGTGTTGAAGGGAGCGGTGATGATCTGCTTGTTGAACTAAAAGCACCATCCACGTACTGACATCATTAGTTCATCTCTGGACGTGGAAGGCTTTGAGACGAGAATTTGAGACATTTTTGTGTGGGTGTGCATTTATAGAACATGTTCACCAGCGGCAAAGATACCTATAAAATTCTCGCTCACAGCCTAAACAAACATATCTGGCCGGTTGGCCGAATCATTTTTCATTCGATCACCGGCCGCGTGAACATGCAAAACTGACAGACCAACTGCATCCCATTCAGAAATTGGTGATCCCCAGAGAACTTCGTATCTCCATGATGGTTTTCGTTCGTCCCAATACGCGTTCGTCTAGATTTATTGACAGCCCTTGTGATTAGAGTCGTTCAAGCACACTATGGACGTGTTATTTACGCTACCCGCTTAACACCTGATCATGATATCAACGATATAGCAAGAGACGAAAGTCCCAAAAAATTGAGCAGTGTGCCTGCTCAGAGGGAACGGCATGACCAGGAATTCGAAGGAGATCAAACGGCGTGATTACAACGGTGTTGACAATGTTGTCCTTTGCCATCCATGCATGATTCAGATTTGTTTTTCTGCGTATGCAGTGGGCTTACCAAAGAATTGCTGGTCGGTTTCGGTCGACATATTCCTTGTTCGGTGTTGGTGGCCTTTAATTTGTTCCCTGAGTCTTCGCGTTTACTTGATTACTACCTGGCCACAATTGGCCATTGGTCAATGGTGTCGCTCTATTTTGCAAAGGTACTTTTCGAGGACTTCCTTACGTCCTCTATCCAAATTTCACCTACTGCTGGTAAGCTTTGTGATATTATCTGGGGGACGTTTGTTTCTAAGCCCTAAAAGGAGTTGAAAGTGCGAGATCAAATCCCCACCAGTGATTGGGGTGCTGATGTTGGCGATTATGAACATCCATTTGAAGCTTTTCCACAGTCCGAGATTCATTTCGGTTTGTTTTATGCCGATTGTTGAAAATTCGGTCTTGTTGGCGCGAACAGTTTAAGTTTATTGACCTTAGTTTTTTATTAACCGAACTAAATGGAACAGTTGATACAACTGACCTGGATGTGCTGATGTCTGTGAAGTTGCGCTAAGCAGGTAACTTACAAATATCCAGAAAAACTTTATTTATAAACTGACATAAACCGTTGGCTCAATAGGTTACGGTGAGCGGGTTACCTAATTCGTATAGATGAAGATGATCCAGCCCGGAAAGTCTATAAGGGCAATTTCTATGATAGAAAAAGAAGACGAGGCAGACCCTGCCTAAGACGAAGCGATGGCGTAGGTCAGGATGCCAGGCAGCTTTTAGGGATATTGAATATGTGGATCTCGGCGCAAAACCGGGGAGTCTGGAGTTCCTTCTTAAGGCAGGCCTAGACCCGATACCGGCTGTTGCGCCGGTGATGATGAAGAAATGAAGAATAACCCATACGAATCGAGACCCACATCAAATATCATAGTGTCAAAATCACCTACACCCTAACCACAAACCCACCCTACTGCCAGAAACTACTTGAGTCCACCCTGCCTAAGACGGAGCGATGGCGTGGGTCAGGACGCCAGGCAGCTAGGCAGCTCTTAGGGATATCGAATTGTCTGCAGTTCTTTACTAAGCCAGGCCTAGACCGAGTATGTTGTTGCGCCGTTGATGATGATGATTTTTTGGTTACTGCTGGCAAGTTTCTGGAATTTTAAATATTTATAAAGAAATAAGCTAATGGTATACAAAATCTACGCCCTAAGATAAATATCAATCTAATATCTGAAACATAACTGCTAAACGTCCTCGAAGTTCATTCTAAACACAAAACACAAATTCTGCAGCGGTGTGAACCATAAATATATAATGCCACTGGAAATCATCGTTGAGCCTGGAGATGATTGTTTCGTTATAGTTTTTAATTTGAATTCATTCGTGCCTTTCGAGATTTCTACCTAAGTGTAAAGATTTCTTCAGCAGCGTGAACAATGTATCAAATGGTTCTCCAAATACGGTATATGTATGTACTCAAATTAAAAGCAATGGAAAATCACCCCAGTTGTTTCGATTTAATGCTGGAAAGTTCAGCGTAAATCTTATTATAATTAAAGAAGTTCTTGTTAGATCAAAATGCGACGTGCTTGAACCTTTTTGTATAAAGAACACATCGGAAAACATTTTATGCCAAGCTTTCGCCTTCCGTTTTGTTTCCATCAAGATTGACTATTTTTAAATTATTTCATAGACTCTACGTGACATCCCGCACAACGCTTTCCGTTTTCAGATACGAAAAGTGCCGCAAACACTTAACAATATGTGCCAGTCATTCATTTACCACTTGTTAGTTTATCAAAACGATAGAGCCAGCTTCGAAATTGCAACTATATTAAATATATCCCATTCAAAACGAGCATAGGAACTGCCTAAATTCAACACTACCTGATGTTGGCTACCTGTGAACAAAAAAGGAAAAACACACATAAATTAGTTCAGAGTTTAATGCCTAGTGACAAAATCTATTTAATTAATTCAATGTTCCGAATTCCACTGTTGAAATCTGGTTAAATCCAGTTCGAATGTCTGCGAAAATGTTAAAACCTGTCGCATTAGTTAAATGTGAAGTTTTTATTAGTACCCGTGCCGAAATTCCTGTTTTCAAATTCAAACAATACGAATATTGCCCCCGAGGTACTACCAGAAATGAGAAGATTTACAGCTTGTTGAACAGGGGGGGGGGGGGTTTTTGTAGTTGGTTTGCGGAAAACTTTTCTATTTCTGTCGGAACGATGAGGTTTATAAAAAAAGGTGTTGATATCACAGATGACTTCTAAAGGTCTTAAGTACGGTTCCCATATATCATGCAACGGCTTTAAACCCTTCTGCTGACTAACTTTTCTTTTGTTCTGAAATGTTAATTATACAAAACAATACATCAATGAATACGGAAATCTGTGCACTACCCTTGAAAATGCAATGCAATTATTTTTTTCTGCATAAAAGCCGACATTTTCCCCACGCGCTACTAGAAATCCGAGTCTCTAATTCCACGTTTACAATGCAATTATGTCTGCATATTTTGACTCCTCAACACCTTTCCAAACATACCGTTCTTGTCAATATTTTTTCATTCTCCACAAGAGTCATTTATCATCACCACGATATGCGCCATGTATCGTGTTTGGATATTATTGATTACGACAAAGATATCAACACGGGTTTACGCTATTGCTGCTGATCAATATTGTTGTTATTTCAGCTCCAATCTGAGTAGAACAACTCCCCCCAAACGAGAGATACAGTATATTCAGTTCAGATTGCATCTGTTTTACGCTCTTTTGCATCTGAGCTGAGTTTGTTTTTTGCCCCGCTTTCGAGATTTTTTTTGTCTGTGATTTTAACATTTTCTCCGCAGCGATCCAATTCCACGCTCCATAGCAGGGCAACATATTAGCTCCAATAATAATAAGTAATATTATGTACATATTGATGAACTCAAAACTGGTTTTAATTAATAATCAGTAGTCGCTCAGGGGTTGCACACTTTTCATGTGAGTATGACGCTACCGGGCATGAACTCTGTTTTTTTCAATGACCGAGTAATGGTGACATAATCCTCAAAAATGCAATTGTGGTTTACGTCATGGATATTTTAACGGTTGCTTTGCATAAAATTTGCAATAAATTTTTCGTTTAATGCGATAAAGATTCGGATTTATTTAATGCATTGCAATAAACACATGAAAACATTCAGAGCATTTTATTTTAAAAGAAAGTCGAAGAAAAAGAGATGCAACTTTAACGACATTATATATTTGAATAATTAAGCCTATTCACTTTGAAGGTACCATCACAGGAACGCGAAATGGTTTTTCATACGTTTTTGCGTCAATCTTCCCAGTTTTATAGTCCACATTTTTATGAACGTGATATTATTTGCACTGATATAGGAAATTGGATTGTTGGAATCGATTTCTGGTGGGCTAAGTTAGCTTCTAAATTAAAAAAAATGATATTATTAACTTAATTTGAAAAAATACCATTTCGATGTGACTATTTTGGAGTTTGGATCTTACATGAAAATGACGCTCCTGCTATTCCTTGTAATTTTCTTCTTGAATTTGTTTCTCTCCCTGCCCACTTCTTCATCCAAAGTCAAAAATAAGGTTGGCAAGAGTAGTTTTTCATTTATATACAGCTAGCAATAATAGTTACGCAACACATATAAGTCTTTAGTGTGTCAGGCTATTCACTCGACTTACAGTACAGTGAAGTCGGAGAAAACTCTGACAAAAGAGACAGTAGACAAAAGTCTACTTTATCTTGGTTAACAATGGTAGCATTTGCACCAAATTTTCTTGTATTATGCCCTATATTGACTTATGATGAAATTCAAAGGAACTCTTCATTTAATTTTCAAAATAAATACTTGAGTAGAAATTTTACTCAATCGATGAAACTTTTTATTTAGTAGTCGAAATTAGTGTGCACTGAGACTTTTTTCATCTCCTGCAAAAAGACTGAACATATATTTTTGCTATAATCCGCAATATTCGTAAAGCAACAGGATCAATAACTGATGAAAAGTCGAAGTGTAATTTTACGATGTTTCCAGCGAATAAATTTTTTGAAATAATTAAGCTTTGCTTTTTCCTATTCGCTAGTGATATTTATTATTCTCGCTAATTCCGATATTTCGGGAACCACTTGTTTACTTCATCAATGCTAACACTTACGGTATTTGCAAGCATAATAAATATCATTAGCGAATAGAAAAAAGCAAGACTTAATTATTCCAAATGATGAAAAGTAAATTTTACATTTGCTTCCATATTTTTGGTGAGAGGTATGTCCTTATACGAAACTACTCACACTACAAATGTTCATCACGGCAGGAATAGTAATGAATTAAGGATGAAATTCACCTTGACAATTTGAAGTAAAGAACTTTCCTAATTTTCCGGTTAAAACCAACGAAATTTGATGAAATGGTTGGAGATGTGAACTTCTACGTATGTACTCAATCACGTCTTTTAACGTTAAAGTTTATATTTTTTTTTAAGGTTTTGTTTGTAAAACAGACTGGATTCAAATGGATACAAATAGTAATTTATTTCAAGGCTTATTTTTAATATTTTTTAACATTTTACGTTGAATTAAGTTCCTTAACAGATGGGTGCTAACTAATCCTACTAAACCACAAGGAGGTACCCTTTCCACTACTTGGTCGTTGAGGTGCTCTTAAAGACATTACTTTGAAAGCTATGCAGTGATCCTTTGTCGCCTCATTTGAAATGCAATAATATTCCTCCAAAAAATTAATATAAACCGATCAGAGTTTCGGCCAACTTGTCCAAAAATGGAATGATCGCCTCATGCAACTTGGTCTCATGTTGAATCTAAATAAAACTGAATTTTTGACGACCGATCTCCATGAAATAGGCGCAATCACTGTCAGATTTGAATATCTCGGGTCAATGCTATCAGCCAATGGAGAACTGCGTTATGAAGTTGTTTCACGCACTAACGCGTTCCACAACTGGTGTTCTTTATGATCGACGTATCAACGAACGTCTCAAATCTAATCATTACCGCAATGTCATCCGTCCTGTCGCTCTCTATGGTTGCGGGTGTTGGCCGACTATAAAAGACAATGAACGACATCTTGCGGTAATGGAAACGAAGATGTTGCATTGGACTACTGGCGTGACATGAAATGATCCGAAAGATTGCAACAGAGGTGGCTTCTATGGTATGGTCACGTAATTCGCACTATCGAGAATTCACTCGGGAAGAGTGGTCTGAACATGGAAGTTGATTGTAAGCGACCAGAAGGCCGGCCGAAACAACCGCGACTTGCTACGCTGGATGGGGACTTAAAAGTCTCGCCATTGCATCCAGATCAGGCATTTAATAGAACCAAATGGCGAAACCGATTACGACAAGTCGACCCCGCTTGTGAACGGGACAAAGGCTGAAGAGAAAAAGAAGAGTTTCGGTCTTCGGGGAATGCATATGCTGTGTTGATAAGGATATAGTTGAGAATGATCTAAAAGTAATGGAAATTTATATGTGCAAGTATAAATCACTTTACAAGTTTAATTTATTTTTCTACATATGCGCCCAACAGAATGATACATTTGTTCAAAAATCGTGAACACCAGCTTCAAAAATATGCCTCGGCGCGTGTGCAGTTGCTTTGGCAGTGGTTTTTCGACATGTTAGAAACACTGCCGTGAAATTTGATTCCTCCTCTCCACAATGAGACCCATTCGGGGTTAATATGTTCTCCACATTCTTGACTCAAGATTATCACTTGCGAAAAATATCGATCCTACCTCGTTTCGAAGGGAAAAACTTCAATTAAGATTTTTCAATGAGGTTGAAATTGGTTATGCTGGTTACCACTACACCTCTGAGACCGAAAGAAAGCCTCAATAGTTGTCACTGTTGACACAATCCGCATTACGTTGGACCATGTACATGGATACTTGTTCGTTCTACATGGCTTCAGTCTTTATCTAGTTGTTAATAAGTCGTATCCTTGCTCATTCTCCTTTCCAAAAATTTTTCCTTATAATTGAACCCACGGCACGATGTTCGAATTGGTAGAGCATCAACCGCTATCTCGTTACCTCGGATTAGAATCACAGTCCGTTATGAATTTACGTGCATGTCTTTATTGTCCCGCTGTTGTAGGCTTGTTACTTGCCCAACGTTATGTGTGATGATAATGAAGTTAAAGCGAAATCTCATTGAAAATCAAACAGAAAACAAAAAATAACAATGGAAAAACAGACTATATAGGCGGCCTGTACACCAGAAAAGAGGAGGTCTCAGAGAACTTAATGAAAGGAGGAGCGAGTTGGGCGAGATCGCAAGAGCTGCGAGTGTGAAGTCAGAATGGTTTGAGATTTTCGCGCTCCAGTCAAGTTTCAACACTATATCCCTTTCTGGATTTAACTATTACAGATTTTAGCTTGGAAAAAACGAAATTAACATGGTTTCCAGAAGACAGGAATTTTTACCTAGCAGTAAATTTTTGACAGAATTTTTTATGGATGGGTAGGAGCAGAAGGCCGGGAGTATTAGGCCAAGAGAGCATAAGAAAATTCAAGTAGCCACAGAGGATGTGAGGAAGAGAGGGGAACAGTACGGTGAGGACTTCTGAAAATCTACCGAAGACATTTTCGTACGAGAGTGGGGGCTAAGCAAGGAGAATTATACACAGCATATGATAAAGAAAGATGCGTTGGGGCAATGACTCTTACGGTGATAGAATCGTAGGTTGGAGAAGAGGGCTATAAGATGGTTCCCACACAAAAATTAAACTTAATAGTTAGGGCGCCTCTGCCGGATAAACCTGATTAGTGCAACACGACGACAGACAGAGTAACTTTCGAGTAGCACGGAATCTAAAATCCTATCATCCAATCAGGTTTCAGTGGAAAGCTAAGGCAGATAATTCGAAGTCCGACAGCTTGGTCCTTAGATCCCTTACGTTTTGATAAAAAAAAAGTCTTATGTTTATGCTGTAGACAAAGCAGGGGTAATGAAAGATAGTACTTTCCAAAAAGGTCTTATTTTTTACATCAGTACTGCGAACTGTTTTCAAACGAAACCATCGTACATAGCTGAAGGAGCAAGATTTCATACAGTAGATTCTTATATATTTATCCCTCTTGAATAGCAGATGTTTAGGGATCTCCATTCGGATTCCTTGACAAAAGATTGTGGATGAAAATCTAGAAGGCGATAAGTCCTGGAATGGCAGCTATTGTGAATATAATAACCCAGATGATTATAACTAGTACGTGGGATACTTTCAAAGAGAGCTATAATTTTAGCCCGCTAAAGACGAATAAAACAGCATAGCGAAACTATGAGTTAGCACAACAATGGAGAAAGTCATTCTCCAACTCAGCTTTGAAAACCGATTCAAGTGTACGCTAAGACCGGTACAAAGAGGCTCAAAGACCCTGAAGAAGAACCCAAGTTCAGCTAAATTACCATCATGCAGACATTTTTGTGAAGATATCAATTCGCTCAATGCGACCGTAAAATTAAAAATGAAAAAAAATCCTTGTTAAACCAATTGGCCACACAGTCCCTAACCCAGAGACTGGATTTTTGCGTGCAAAATATTCCCACTTGTACGAGTTAAATGGTTATGTAACTCGTTCCATAGATACAAATTACTGAGCTCAGATGGCACAAGAGGGAATTCATGTTCTGGGTCTGTATATTCGGAGTATACACTGCGAATGTTTGGTACTCGCTTATATGCCAATTACTTGCCATGGTTTGAAAGTGATATTTATTCTCTACATTCCTACCATTTTCTTGAATCTAATTCCCTTTCTATTGAACGCTTTATGAGGAATGTGTCGATTTTTTGGCGGTGAAGAATTCCGTCCTCCCTTTTATACATAGGCACTTCTAATGTTCCGCTTTTGGAAGACGCAAGGACCTTTATGAAGGCATTTGGAAACAATCTAGCCATAGTCAGTAGTGGCAAGTTTGCGAACAGAGTATGTCACCGCCTGAACGTAGTTCTGTAGTTTGTGCATAAGTAGCGGACTCGTAGTGAATTCTAGGAAGATAGGACTCGTTACGATCTCTAACTACGGGTCTCTAAGGTCTGAGTGCTCAGAGGCTCAAACAACACCCTTGACCTATCTCCAGGCGACCATGATTGCTCAGTTTAGGGCTCAACGCATTCGCACTATCTAGTTTTTCTTAAAATATCCTTTTTCTGTTAGTTTGAGCTGAGCAGTTAACTTCGGAATATACGGCCGAAACTTAACGTACATCAACGACTAAGCTCTATCAAATAGAGTTTAGCTTAAGTTGAAAAGAAAACAGTAAGGCCAAGCTTAAAAATAGTGTTTTTTTTTTTGCTCTGCATTTTCAACACAATAATTGCTCGTAGCCAATTTTACGCGATTCTATAGAAGATCTTACGAAAGGCAAACTAATGAACAAAGGAATTTTCGCGGCCTCCTGAATTTATTTTCATGAAGAGATGTATCAATCATTTTAATATTAAGAGTTAACTTGAGCCAAAGTGGAGTCATTGAGAGTAGCTGCAAATGTTCATACTTATTAGATGTTATCTCTTTATAATTAGGCTTCAATTAAATGGTGCGCCTATTGATCTCTGTATCCGCCCATCTATCTAGAGTTGCAATAAATACAAGTAGGAACTTTTGGCATTAATTACGATAAGTTTTCGTAGTTTGGACACAATCTCAGATTAATTTTTGGATTTACCAATAGATAGAAATGAAGATTAAGAATTATTTACCTATTGAAGGCCATATACAATCAACAAACAGACAAATATGTTCTCATTGTCCGGAATTGAAACTGGCAAAATTACCAGTTTGACATTTTATTTTGAATCATCTCTAATTATTTTATATCAATCAGAAAAGACGAAAATTTACTCAAAATCAATTCGAAATCAACTGTAATTTTCCATTCCATCATACAGAGCAAACCTTGAATTCAATGAAAAAGGAGGAATATAATATTTAAATTATGATTATTGTCTGAGGAGATTGTAATTTCAACAGGTTTTCCTCAAGGAAAGGCACTATTTTTAAATGTTAGCTAATAAATGAGGATACACTTGTTTCAAAACAATCTAAAAAAATATTGAAATTGATTACAAATTTAGCAAGACTTTCCAAAAAAAAACATAGTACCAAATAGTTAGCCAAGACGTTAAAAAAAATATTATCAAATAGTTAACCAAAAGACGCTTCCTGCTTCAATTAAAAACAACTGTTTATTCATATTTCAAGGAGATCTATAATCATTAAGTTTTGAAAGTAGGAAATTATAGATGTCTGTTGGGCAAATTGCAAAATCAGTTTATTCCATCAATTTTTCTATAGGAAAAGAATTGAGTAGGGGAAAGTGGTTATTTTGTGACAAGCACTGTAACTTTTAGTTTGAAAATGTGGTATTTGGGGGCATGGACAAAACCAATACCACATTTAGTAGGAGTGTCAGAGAACCGCCTATTGAGTAACCGACAGTCGTTTGAAAATGGCAGCAAATGCGAAGGCACGCCTCAATGTATTGAAAATTTGAAATGAGTTTTGTATTTTTATTAAAAAAAAGATATCAGAAAAGTATTGATGTTTGCAGCAACAATGTCTTGATCTCCAAAGTGGACAGTCGAGAAAGGAAAAAAAAATTGCAAGAGAAGCTGTGACATTAGATATTGAACCGATTTATAAATATCCCACCTTAAGTTTGCTTGATTAAGTACGGAGCCGAAATTATCATATTGATGTGACCACATTGCCACATTGGAAGCGTCTCAATGCTGGTTATTACAAGGGAAAAGGATTAAGGAGACGAAGAGTTGCTGCTTTTGAGGTTGCTAACTTTATCACTGAAATGTTTTAAATTTATTCCTTTTAGATTTATGATAATAAGACACGATAACGGTAAAGATAAAAAATGAAACAATGTAGATGTTTTCTTCGTTATGCATCTAGCAATTACTAATATTTCGGGAACAACTTCCTCAATGAAAGATCGTCTTGCAGGGGGAAAGTTGTTCCTGTTGCTAAATAGATATTACACTAGAGTAGGAAACGTTTTCATTGTTTTATTTTTAACGTTTTGAAGTTTTTGAAAAAAAAAAAAATCTGATGTACTTGAAGATTTTGATCCCGATCCTCCAGAAGCAGATACAGTACAAATGCTTAACCTCTGACGGAGGATCTATGAATGATAGATATTCCCGAAACTACACAACTTTATATCGTAATTTGTAACGAAATCTTGCTGAAAATGTTAGAAAGTTCAGGTAGAAATTATAGTGCAATCTCGCACAAAAATTGCGTGGGTCAATTTTTGCTTCTATCTCTGGAAGTTTCACCGTCAAATCGTATCTACATGCTTGCTGGAAGCATCTAAAAATGCTAGGTATATTACATTCGCGTATTTTCTGCAAAAGCAGAAAGGTTCAATCGATAATTCGGCCCAAATGTAATCGAGCTACCGTTTTTGTTGGATGTGATATCTCTGAAATTGTCTAGACGAAACATCGTCACTGCATTAGCTTTGCGATAGAATTACGCGAAAGGAAGGTTTCAATACTCTGTAAGTATCTCAATATTGATAACGCTTATTTACATTACTGTGCTGTGCGACTCACTTTATTTTCCCGAACACACATTTTAATTATCTCTCTTGAAATCAAATCGCGCTCAATGACCATACCCGCTCAAAAGTTAACCGGAGATCTCTAAGCATCCAAGAGCAGTCTGTTCTTTACCACGGATCCGACGTGTATCTTTTTTCTTGCACTATCAAATTCCTTTTTGCACTTTGCATTGATGAATACATAATCGAAATCGTTACAATAACTTTTTCGGCGTGAATTAACCATAACAAAATAGTTGGGAAGTGTTGGATATGATTTGGTGCCTGTGATTGATTTAACACTTGTTCCAAAGACTTCAAATCTTAGTTATCTGCAGAGACTGGAGTTATCAGTTTTTCACTAGTGGAGTTTACACGCACTAGGAATACAGTTGTTGTGTCGGACTTGGAAAATTTATTTTTTCGAGGGGAAGTTTTAATCGGACAATTAAATACTGAAAATCGTGATATAGTGACAATTCGATAATATTTATGAAATTTTTTGGAAATTTTAAATTTTGCTTAGCTCAACCGTGAGCATGATACCACGTTTTGCATATCGTTACACATGGAACCGCGAAATTGTGATCAATTCACAGAAACTTGTTAAAAGACGACGCTAGTTTCTTTAATTAAATATCAATTTCACCTTTTCGATCACCGAAGCCTTTCTCTGTAACAAGTCAAATATCCTTTAAACAACGAGCAAAATAAAGCACAAAAAAAGAAACTCTCAAAATACGAACATTTTACACAGGAATTCATTCTTAGTTTAGTAAAATGCCAAATGCTGGGGTTTTTTAAGTGTTTTTAAACGAATTATAAAAAGTAAACGAATAAATATTTTCAAATAGCGTCGTCTTAGTTTAGATAATATAATTTAAGATAAAAGTAATAATAGCTCGTTAAACGAAATATTAAAAAAAGTCTAAATTTTTTTTTAACAAGAAAATCTGTGATCGTCGTTTGCGCTGTGCCTTCCCCTTCAATCTAATTGTTTAAATTTTTGCAATAATACTCTTCGTACAAATAACGTAAGATCACTATCGGTTCACATTATATTGCTTACCAAAGTAAGCTTGAAATTGCTTTAATACAAAAAATAACGACCTGTATCGCGAAATATTTTTTAAATTGCATTCGATACACGTCACTAGGATAAAGGTCAACGAAACTTTTCTTCAATGAGCACTTACATGATGGCAACGTATGGTTAGTATCTATTTCAATTATCTCTTAAACTACATTACCTTTAGAGGTATAGAAAACGTAGTTTTAGTATTCAGAGTCATTTTTAATTCAATAGCTTATGTGGGCAACATTTTATTGCGACGGAAATATTAGACAGAATAATTACTAGATTTATCATTGATCATGGGAAAAATGTAGCTAGAACGATGATGCTTCCAGACTAGATAAACAAAAGCGTATATTATTTCATTAGAGAAAATTGTAATTCCTTCTTGTTAGCGGCAAAAAGCATGTAATTCGCAATTCTTGTTCAAATATTAAATGATTTTCTTTTTAAATATATAATATTCCCCTTAAAAATGATATAATTACTTTCATAATATCAAAAAAAACAGAAAGTAGAATTGTTATATTGAGTCCTTCTCTTGGGAAATATGTCGTAATATCATAAAGTTACTGCATTGAAATTTTTTTCTTGCCGGCATACCATTGCCAGTGTTCATTATTGAAAATTCACTTTCAACTTTGAATTCTTTACAAAAAAGGTCAATTTACTCTTAAATAACTCGAAACTTCACTTTGACATTTTGAAAATTAATCAAAACGCAAAAAACCATCATTTGCATAGCAACGGCATTTGGAAAAAGAGGGGGATATGTTAATCCAGTGCAGAGAATTGGATAAGAATATTTACCAAAATCAGACCTTCTTCCTTAGCGGTTTTAAACGCATTGACCATGAATTTTTGCCGGTTAATTTTGGAGCTGAGGCATTTCAAAATTAAAAAGACAAAAACAAAAATTACTTTGGATGTAACTTGAAATTGAATATCTCTGGCAAAAAAAAAATTAGGAGTTTTACTTTCATTTTCTACTGTTGCAAAACAAATATCACTCAATATAAGCAAAATATTGCATCATCTTTTTACTATTTTTATATTAAATATAACACCACATTGGAAAGATTGAAAGCATCGAAAACTTATCAAAAATCCGCAAATTAGTTGCTTTGGAAACAAGTACTGAAAAGGAGTCTTTAAAATAATCATAATGATAATGTTTTTTTTTTAAACGAATTATTAGCAGTTATAGACTATTTTTCATACATTTAATTTTATGAACCAAACTAAGCTGGATCGAAATTGCCACATGGCAGCCCATGGTATTGTCGACGATAAACTATTTTCGACAGGTGGATTTTTCCATTGGATTTGATTATGAATTCAAAACGGGTAACTCTCACGGATTTGTATTCGATCGTGTTTAGTTTGTTTGGAAATTATATAAAGCGGAAACCTGGCTGGTTTTAACCGGTGATTGGTAGGTTTCGGACACGGGAGAACAGTGTATCCAAATTTGGCCATAAACTATTTTAGATTTAATCGATCAAAATGATGAAAGTCTTTTTTCCAAATGTACATTTTATAAAGTAGTTTGTATCACTTTTTTATATTATTCCGATCAAGAAAACTATTTTTAGAAAATGTTATATAATAGATTGTTCACTGCTTTGGGACTATTTTGAGTTATGGCCAATAACATGTTGCATTGGCGCATATACAGTCTAGATACATTTCAAAAATTTGATAATTGGTAACTCAATATGAGAATTTTTTTAGCTAAACATTTTTATTGAGTATTCTGGAAATCAATTGTTCTTTCTACGATGGATGTGACTTGCTCAGGACTTGCTGAGGACAAAAACTAAACACGGATAGTTTATAATCCAAATCCAAAAATGTATTTGGCGTACAACTTTAGTCCGTTTTTTGCTTGAAAAATTCATTTATTTAAAAGAAAACATGATTTAATATATTATTCGAAGTATTTCCCGTCATTAGCCGCTACTTTCTCCCATCTTTCTGGTTATTTATGGATTCCGTCGCAGAAGAAGCTTTCATGCTTTCCAGTCAAAAATGAATCGAGCAAATTTTTGACCTGCTGTTCTAAAGGAAAGCGTGTTCCAGTCAAAGCGTTTGGCATAGATCGAAACAAATGGTAGTCAGAAGGGGTGAGATTTGAGCCTGGGAAGCAATAACCTCCCATCCACTGCTTTCCAAATAGTTTTTAGCCCGGACAATAGGATGAGGCCGGAAAATATTATGGACTCGTGTTTCGTCGCATATTCTGGAAAATTTTCGGCTGTAGCTTTCTATAAACGGATCCTAGAAATTCATACCATATCCCTTCTTTCGATCCCACCAAATACAGAGCATTATTAGATATTTGTTTTCGGCGTTGATGTTCTCGATTATCCACTCTTTACATGCGACCTTTAACGTTTTGGCTTCTCGTATTGCCTCCATTTTACGTCGCCGATTTTAATCCGGTGCAAAACGTCTTTCTGTTGCATCGTCCGAGCAACTTTTCGGACTTTAGATATCTCCCGGTTTCAGCTCGTATGAGACCCAATTTCCTTACTTTTGGATGTAAGTCCTTCAAGTCATTTCGAAATAGCTTATTGAGTAACTATCAAATTTTTTGAAAACTCTTTTGCGTTTGACATTCGCTTGAGCTGCACTTTTGGAAACGGACCCGGTTAAATTGTACACCCAATAATACATATTGTTGAAAATTAGTTTAAGCAACTTCGAAGTTACTGACTATGAGAACAAAAGGTTCCAGAAATACTGTATATGGGGTAATAGAATAAAAGTCATGAATCATGTATTCCGGGAACCAACTGTCCTTTCATTATACAGCACGGTAATCATGTTTTTTTGTAGCTTATATTATTGAAAAATGATGAACTTAGGGAGGATTTCTAATTTCCCAAAAATATAGTTAAAGCTATTATAAACTTTATTTGAGCAGATGTCCTTATAAAGGACATTTTAAGGCCTAAGTATCGTACAGATTTTTAGGTTTTTCGGTTATATAGTTGCTCAGAATGGGTCGGTAAAATAAGTAAAAATTTTCCAGACTTCGAATTCCCTCTCTACCATCCTCCTCTTCACAACTAAGTCTCGTTTCGGAAAGTACTATCGGAACTTTTCATTAGATATCCTACATGGCTATATCCGAGAAGAAAAAAAATGACATCTTGGCCTTTTTCATGTGTGGGGAAACCCTTTCCCTCTTCCTCACCTTTAAACCCGGCAATTACCACAAGAGAACGTTTTTCATCGATTGATGCCTAAGATTCAAACGTTGCGAAATTGACATATTTTTGAGGCGGAAGATAACTGGTGACGATACTAACTGCAGAAAAAGATAGTGGTCCAATTACATTGAAATGGTCCAAACGATTGACAATTCTGAAATAACAACAAAGAAGGTTTTGTTGGTTTGCAAGGGAATCATCTGTTATGAACTGTTTTCGTTTGAACAATGAATGATTCAATTCGGACGTCTATTGTCAAAAACTGACCAGATTGAAGTAGGCGATCTACAAGAAGTGGCATCAATTGGACAATAAGAAGGGGCTTGGAAAGGATGTCCTTCCTCACCCGCCGCATAGTCTACATCTGCCAAAAAACGATTATCACCTCTTCAAGCATTTAGAACACTTTCTGTGTGATACAAAACTGGTCACAAGAGGGTCTTATCAGAATGAACTGGTCATTTTTACCAACAGGAACAAGGGCTCCTTCTGTCGTATCATTATGAAATTGCCTTTAAAATGGACGATAGTCATTGAGTAAAATGGTGGCGTATATTTGATCTAAAACGTATAACTCAAGTCTAAATAAAGCAAAAAAACTACAGATCTTTTTACTTCATCCAATATTTTAGTAGATTAGAGCTGTTGTGCTAAGCACAATAAAAAACTTTCCGTTCAATTTTGATAAATCAACGGATGTTTTCTAAGCTGCTGATCGAATCGCACTAATTTCTCCAAATAGTGTTGTTTTCAGTCACAGAAGCAAAAAAAAATATGAAAGGAGGACTAGAATCTATCTCATATGTATGGAAAAGTGATCCACTAGAACTGTTTGTCAAAAGTCGCTGAACAGTCGATATGAATCCTTTTATACTTTATCCGAAATATTTGGTAGTGTGGTTAAAAATACTGCTAGTCTTCCAATTCTCTCTTTTCCATTTATCTGTTAAAGGCAAAACAAAGCGACACCCGTAAACTCGACGCTTCACCACCAAGTTTCCAGTATGGTGCTTCATTGTATGTCCTATATAATTGCGATTTGATGGTTTCCGGATTGAATACAGGCGATTTGCAATGATTTTACGTATTATAGTAATATACTATTATTAACTTTACTTGAGCAGATGTCAGAATGGGAGAGTATTTTTAGGCATAAATGTCGCATTGAAACATCATGATTCCTTAGCAGATTTCTCGGCTTGGTAGTTTCTGAGGATGGGTCTTTGAAATCAGAAACTACTTTCTAATCCTCGCAACTCCCTTTTCAATTTATGTTAAAATTTATACTTTCTTCATAAAGTACTAATCTCGCCCTCTCGTTTGGTACCCCATATGACTATATTTAGTGAGAAGGAAAAGAAATAAAAAAATATTGATTATTCTATTCCTTGCTGACACTCGAAAGACGTTTTGACATGATTCTAGTTGAATATATACCCCCAAAACCTTCTATGGGTATGTGCCGCAAGCTAGCGAGCGATTCTTTAGTCTTCGTGATTTTTTCATAAAAAAAAGAACCACTTTCAGGAAATTTCCAGGTCTACCACTCTCATAATATTCATATCACGATGTCCCGAATTATTCAAGGATTGAAATAAAAAAAAATATAGACTTGCAATTTCGTACAGGAATGAGGGAACTGATCAGACTTCTCACGTTTTTGTTAAAAAACCGCCTAGCCAAATTCAGGCTTAAGCTGGTCGAAAACGATCTAAGGGAGTCTCAGAGCAGAGGTGAGACAGCCTCTGCCTTGGACGAAACTGCAAATCGTTATATTGAAACCAAAAACAGTCGGAGAAAGGTTCTTCCCAACTGGTCCGGTTGTCTATCAAGTTAATGACAAACTAAGTACTTCCTTAATTCCTAAACAAAATTTCAAAAATTTGTTTTTTCTTTCACATTTTTCCACTCAGGTCTTTCTGTAAAATCGAATTTATGAAGTTATTGAGTTGAGTTATTGAGTTATTGAGTGTTGGACCACTAAAGACAATCGATATAATAATATTATCTGCGTGCATAAACCTCGAAGCTTACAGTCCAAAAGGACGGCGATATTCAATGTTTTTATTAGCGTAAAGTCTCAGTTGCCATAAAGCATTAAAGAGGGTATTGATCGCCGAAGGAATTTCCTTTCTTACTACACTTATTACTCATCGCAACATATGATGTAAGATTTTAAATCTACAGCAAAACAGATAAATTTATTACTTCATTTAAATCTACAGTAAAACAGATAAATTTATCTCGGTATGCAAGGCAGGGGGCGGAGTTACAGTGAGTGCATGAGCCCATTTCATGCACATACTCGTATATGTAAGTAGAATAATTGAAAGATCGGTCAGTCAACCTATTGTGTGAGATAAGAGCGCATCCTCATTTAAGTGAATGGCAGAATCGATATAGAATGCAATATATGAAAAGGCACGAGAATACACTCGATTGTTTGTCATTGTCATTTTATACGATATTTAGGCAATTCACGAGTGAGATTCGATTTTTCCATGCTGCTCAAATTTTTACCCTCGTATGGATTCGCAATGGGCCTGTGATACTAATTATATCCTAGTACTTTGAAAAAATGGGCCCACCCCGATACCGAACGAGACAAACACAAAAATGGAAAAAGTACTTTGGATAACTTCTGGTTGCTTTCAAACGAATGGTACTGCCAAAACTGTGGGAATAGTTTAAGAGTAAACGTATCTATAAGGAAATACGAGAAGCCATATACGTGCCAAAACGTGTATTTGAAGGGAATTCGACTTCACTACTCCATTCAAAAGAATCTGCAACTAAAGTGCATCGAATCCTTGTTGAGTTTTATGGTGGTCATACTCCGTTGGAAACAATGTAAAAAAATTAGTTTAGGTGCTTCAAGAATAATAATTTTGAGAAACGGAAATAGCGCAATAAAAAAGTTGAATATGATGAATTGGAGGCATTACTTCACGAGGAATCAAATCAGACACTAGCTGACTCGGAATACTATTAGGAGTTGATAAAAAAACATTTGAAAGGTTGTGATGGTTGTGACAGGAACCTATTCAAAGGTGCTAACAATAGGGATTTGAAACTACAATGGTAAAATTGACCACAATTTTTTTCATATTTTTCTTACTTGAAGCGTTTTTAATATTGTCTCTTGGATCTAAGGAATATTGCTTCATGGTGTCAACTTGATCCCAGGCATTGCGATGCTTACTTAACCCAATGGACGTTCTTAGTGCCAACTTTCCAAGGCAGTCTTTAAAATTGGCCATTTGCATGCAAAGTTTGTTAAATTATCAGTCCTTTTGTATCCAATTGCCTATTGGTGCTTCACTAATATCATCCACTGATTTAGCTTTGCTATAAAACGCTATCCGAGTCAGGATCTTGTACTATTGAATATATTCATGAAGAACGATTTTATGGCATGGCATCCATTTTTATGATTTTTAATTTATTATTCTAGATATGCCAAAAGGGGGATCCCTGTTGTAATTAAAATTTCCATGGAAGAAAGAAATAATAAGAGGGGAGCGCAAAATTGTCACCCCGAATCAAATTTTTCTGCATAATTTTCACCCCGTGCTTAAATAGGAGTTCAGACCTCAATGTTAATGAGCACAAAATTAAGTACCACATTATTGGCGCAATTTTGTTTCAAAACACAGCTAGCAAGATGTATTAAAATCGTTGAATTTTGTGTTAGAAAACTACAATTTATGGATATTGTTTGGTTTGTTTTACTATTTGAAATAATAAATAGGATGTTGTCAAAAGCTTACAATCAGCATGCTCTTCAGTAAATCATCGTATCACAAATGGTTTTATAATTATTGGTTGAGAATGGCACCCAACAACTCATGCTGCAACAACTTGGAGATAGATGTGACTCGATACAGCATCTTCAGGTGATAAATAATGGATTTTTTTAGAGAATCCCAAAAGTAAACAATCGTAGATAGATTCATGACAATACTGCTCTGTTTTTGATGGTATCAAAATAGTGTTTTGTAAATGTGGTAAAACAGTCAATGCTGAGCACTACCGGCAACAAATTATGGATTGGAGCCATGTATTTCTTCAGAAAGTGCTGGAATATCAGAAATGAGAATACACTGTGATTTTCTGCACAGATATGCACCATCGCACAGCTGAAACTGGTCAAGAAAATCTAAATCTGGATGTGCTTGTTTTCGAAATATTTTGCCTTGGGGCTTATTCACCAGTTCCGTCTGATTATCGCTTGTTTGAATTGATATAGCAAGCATCTTTTAAGCGAAGTTTCGATGCTACCTAAGAATGTTCAAGATTGGCTCTATGATAGATGGTAAAAAGGTTAAGCGTTTAAGTGTGGAGTATTGGACATTTGTAATTTTTCGTATTGTTATTCTTTAAGTTTATTTTCAATGAGATTATGTAATACACTCAGCGGAGTGAAAGTGATATACCTAAAGCGGCAGAAAAAGCACAAAGAAGTACAAAAGTATACATCATAAAATGAGAGTCGAAGCCGAAGGCAATGAAATCAATAGGCTGACGTTCAATCAATTCAATCATCACATTATTGTGTATGTTACACTTGCAAGAAACTATATTTTATCCTTAGGGTCTTCTGAAATCGCTGATAACTGAAAACATTGTCGTTAGTTGGCCGGGAATGCTTGTGGATGTCTAGAGCGAATATTCGGGTTTGTTGTTTGCTTAAGATCCATCAAATTCTCCGGAGATGGGTAGTTATTTATGACGGATTACTTGGGAAGCTGGTTACCAACCTTAGGACTGTTCACACACCTGCCTAGTAAATATTTCTGGCAGAAGTGCGATTCTTCTCAGTTCATAAAGCCTTAATCCTTGCTGACGAAAAACTATTCTAAATCCTTTTTGACGTCTCCATTCAAAGTGCAGGTTTGATGCAAGTCTAATGTTTGACAGTACAATTCAAAACTGATTGCGGCAATGTGCAATGGAAAAGTAATACCGAAAAGCAATTTCTTTGAAGTCCCGCCAAATAGAGAGTATTATCCTTTCTTAATCTGCTTCATTTTTTTGATAATCCCTTACGTTTAATATTGTTGTAACCCTTTTCTCGCCCACAGTGGTGGTACGCTTCAAATACGGATGGATTTTCGAGCCATTTTAGTAGAGCATCATGTCAGGATCAAAAAGTTTAAGGAATAGTTAGACACTTCTTGTCAATAACGCCCTCAAATCCTGATAAGGCAAAAAAACCGCCGAGAATTACAAAATTACAGATAGGAGATGGTCTAAGATTGGCAAAAGCATCTTATCAGTCAGTACCTCACCTCAGCTCTGGTAACAACGTGAACGAAAGTGGTTCCCATTCTTATATAGATCCATGAACACAATATGAGTGCTCCCCAATCGGTCCGGTCCATCATCAAGTGGATCTTAAAACAAAAAATTAAGCACGATTGATCATTGACATTGATCTGTGACCCTTTTGAGAAACAAAGGGTCACGCGTTAGTTTGCATAAATCCTACAATTCCGAGGAGTATTTGACCATGATCAAGACAGTACCAGCCAGAAAAATAAAGTTGTGGCATATACCCTTGAGATGTTGATCTGCGAAGTGCGCTAGAACCCTTTTACATAGGTTAAAGTCCTTGATCTCATCAAAGAACTCTCATACCGTAAACGGTCAGTATTTCATCAGTCTGCCATAAGACAATCCATCAATAATCATCATCAGCCATAATTTTGTCATTCTAATTGGTTCCAAACTGATGAAATAATGATCGTCTTGGGTAGGTCTGTCTCAATAAAGGGTTGGTCTCGATGTAAAGGTAATCCATCCATCCAACTCTTTATCATTTTACCTTCTTTACAAACTACTTTGGACTAGATCTCTCTCAGAATTCCACCTAAGACAAATATTCCAGAAAAGTTCCTAGAGTTCATCATAAAGGCTTGTGATAGCCATGTCACATGAGACCTCAAATTATTAAGGTCTCAAAAAAGGATATGAAATCGAAAGTGTATTTAATAAAGACTGCACTTTGCCATCAATATCTTTTCTGTGTGTATGATCAATAAGTCTGATTGAAACAACATAAATCTCGATCACACAGTAATTGAGGTTAAAAATAACTTTTCTTTCAATGCGATCCTTCCACTTTTCCCTCATTAAAGGTCATTCTTCTATAAAACAATAAGAGACGATTAAGTGGCGTCCGAAATTGATCAACAACAAAATTATTTGCCTCAGGAAATAGTAAGTCAATAAAATCGTGTGCCTAAGCTGATTGTTGAAGTGATCATGCTTTTGTCATCATTGTGCGAATGGTCTCCATCAATCTACATTAAACAAACCATCTCTGTGAATGGTAAATAATTTGATATGCAGTGTTGTTGGTTTGAAATATGATGCTGTAAAGCGTGAATGTTAACTTTCAATTTTCTTTGGAAAGTCAGACGCGTGCGATTCAGTCGTATCGAAATAGAACATTTGGAGCTGATTGAAGTGTCTCCAATTTCAAACTTGAACAAAATTCTCAAGAAATCATAATATTGTTGAAACGCAACTTATGTTATCACCAGTTATTAAGTGTTTCAGAGCTTCTTAATGGTTTTTCCCTATGACTTGATTCAGGCGCATTCTATTCCAGGAGACGAAATTCTCAAAGGAATATGCTATAAGGAAATGCGATTTCCAAACGAAGAGTCATTTTTGAGGTTTCTCGAACGTACACCACTTGAGTTCACTATGCAATGGTTTGCTGTCTAAACTAACAATTACGTTATACCACCAACTAGGTGGATACTGGAAGTAGCATTGGATACAACTTAATTGTATACTTTATTATTTCACTATTTTTTTCTTAAACCTTGAGTAGAAATTGTAACTTTTTTACTAATAGTAACCGGGGTTACACCAAACTTTTCAGTTTCGTTGTTTATACTATGCTTCGTACACGTTTTCGTGACAGGTGTCTTCTGTTCTAAATAACCTGCGCTTGACAGACTGCCAGATATCGAACCAACTTTAATGGGGTTTCATTTTCGACAAAGCACGACGCGAAAAAAGGGATAATAAATAAGACAAGAAAACTGAATATGCGTATCTTTAATTAGTTAGGTGCTAAAGGTAGAGAGTCCGGTGGTGGATCTATTTCAGTAACGTAATTATTCCAGTTAAGAGCTTGAAAGTGTAGCTCTATATTCAGTCTTGATTTTTAACTACGCCGAAAATAACAAAGATGGTTCATACGCAATCAAATTATCGAAAATACAAACAATAATGATTTGTTTTGGAGCCAACAATTATTAATTCGAAACAAGGTCGAAAAGTTAAATAATACATTTTCAGCAGACCTTATGACTGTTTTGCATTTTCGAAATTCAAATCGCCAAAAAAAGATTCTCTGATCGAAATGCATACATCCACACCCAACGCCCAACTGCATCCATTGACGTCACTATCGTTAGTTTGCGAATTGATAGACGGCTAGTCCAGACAATCGATATCCTTCAAAATGCAGTTGCAAAACAAATTGAAATTTTCATCAAGGACAGTTCAAAGACTCTCCATTAAAAATTGATCTTTGTCCCCAAAAGTTGTCGCTAAAAAATACACCACACACAAAATGTAATAATTATCACAATCAGAACCAGCTTTATTGGCGCAATTTCATAAAATACTTTTCTTTCTTTTATCAGTAAAACCGTTCACCTCTTGGTATATAACCAAAGTGGAAGGCAAAATAATCTGCATATTCAGTTCGAGATCAGGCAAAAATTTGAAAATTTGCGCAAAACTTTACCAAAAAAAAATTCAATACGGAAATTTTTGGGGAAAATATCCAAAACGTTATGGAAAGATTTCGTGTTTTTTTTTAATACTGCAAATGGACTTTGATCACCTAAAGAGGCAGTTTATATTCCGACTTTTTTTGCCTCTCTCGTTATCTTTTATTTTCTGTGTGTACCATATTGAATGCTGTCAAATAATTGGGCCAAGATATTCACAGATACAAGAGAGTTGATGTGGAACCAAAGTCAGACCAACTTCAGCTGATCACGTGGAATAAGCATGATATTAGCGGATGTATCTTATTTTATTCAATATTAATGCCAATCCCCCAATGGAGTCCACTTCACGTAATGGTGGATAAAATATTGGAATAGTAAAAGATACAAGCGCAAAAAACACCATACAAAATTTAAATAACCAACCAACTTGGATAATAAAATGGTTTAAGGTGTACCGAAACAAAATCATATGTAATTAATTTCAGTGAAAACTACTTGCATGATACGTATCTGTATCTGAATTTTAATGAAAAATTATCTTATGAATGCAATAAAGAAGTTTGAATAGCAAAAGAATAAATTAAATGTCGAGGACAGTGGGTAATGCAACTACATGTTTTCAAAGTGGATCAAAGCTCGTTGACCAAATGATTCTGAAAAACCAGCTTTCTAATCAACTGCGATCGAAGGTTGGATTATGAAAAGCTGTGATTAAATTATGCAAATTATATAGATATCGTGACGTAAATATAAATATAATGAAAATGCTTACGAAAAAAGGGCGTTTATGGATTTTTACATCTTTAAAACTTACGCATGTCTATTTATGGCAATTTTATGGGCCGGAATTCTTGATACATTCGCCCTCAATAGATTTTTTTTTTTTGCTTTTTTATATTCATTTCAAAGATGGACAGATTCACAGACGTATGTACGAAGATTGTAGATTTTATTGTCTAATCGTATCACTAAACAGATGTCTGATCTCAGAGCAAAATAGCCACAGTGCCCATTGAATTTGTTTCGTATTGAACTTGTCAATGGTTTGAAAATTTGCTTTGAACCATTTTGCAATAATAACCGACGTCAAAATTTTAATGGTTAATGAACAACATTGCATTGTGAATAATGAGTTTGACTGCAAGGGTTATTAACTCTAACATTTTGGAGTTTAAGGGGGTCATCCCCTGTGAAGGCCGTTTTTTTTTTTTTGGCTTTTTTTAGAAATTTTTAGTGAACTGGATAAAGATACAAATATTTTTCACCATAGATTTATTAATATCTTGAGAGTGTATAGTAATTTTTCCAGCCCGATTGCATAGTTGTTATTGAAAGAGCAATTTATACATCCATCTCCAAAAAGAAAGGTGTTTTTTTCTGCTGCCAGGCTAGAGGGCGATGCGATCATCTTAAAGAAAAAAGTAAACTGCATTTTAATGTACAGACTTAACTACAGTCCGCAAACCAGGATTATTAACAAATATTAAAAGCTAAATTTTTGGTGCCGTGTTAAACTTTTTTATGAATTTTGGTGTTTTTTCACGGCTTCTTCAGTGAATGAATCGCAATTATCCTAGTTTGCGGACCGTAGAAATATGTTCTGAATAAGTCGTGAAAATTTCAAAGAATTTCCCTGGATAGATTTTGGGCTATGATGACAGCCGATTTTTAACATGCAGTTTCGAGAAAAACGCATTTAAAAAGTAGAATGCGATTTCTAGCCATAAAACCTTAACTGGCCATTAATCTGCTATACCTAATCCATAAACCTTAGGTTTCTTCAAGAAACACATGTACAGCCTTGGCTTCCATTCTTGTCCTTTTAGCGAAGTCATTCCTACATCATTCGGACCGATAAATATGAGCTTTATTACGGCGATGGACATAAATCTGGCATGTGACTTGTCACATGTTTAACACTATAATTTCCGAATGACTCCGAATATCAAAAAATAACTTTGCCCATATATTCTACACTATATCTAGATACATTTGATGCAAAAAAAAATTCGATTTCGCGGATCCGACACACGGGATGACCCCCTTAAGTTTGTCAGCGAATTTTTTTTTATGACATCAGTCGACCCATAATGTACTTCCCGGAGTGAATTTATGAGTTTTGAAAACAAAATAATGTCGCAGATAGTTACATCTAGCAAATACGATGGCCGAGCAATGATTTTGTTTCGTGTTTGATCAAAACTTCAGAAATTATGTGATCACAAATCTAGCCGTTTACAATCAATTGCATCAAAAACGCTTCAACGCCTCAAAGTCAAGTAATCTTCCTAATTGATCGTTTGAATTTCTGGAACAAACTCATGGTGAACCATACCACGGTAATCGAAGGAAAAGGAGGGGCATCATCTTGATTTTTGATCGACTTTGACGTGGGTTTTTTTTTTTTCGACTAATTTTTGGCCCGTTTCGTCATCATATTGATAAATCCACCTCTCGTCTCTCGTAAAAATGTAGGGTTAACTACTCCGGCTTTCGTGCCCTCTTTTCATCGTTTTTTTTTTTTGTGTAAGAAATTCAGGTCCGTTAGCAAGAGTCTGACGGCGACGCACTTAATATCGAAAAAAAATCAACTACATTGTGTCAAGTCGAGCGATAAGAGATATTTTGTGCTTCTGCTGGTAACACAATTTCCTTCACTTTTTCGATGTTGTCGTCGTTAAAAGTGGTGAAATGGCAATTCACATGAGACAAGTTTGCAATATTACGACCCTCACTAAATGCTTTATGGCAGTCAAATATTTGCGTCCTCAATAGAGTAGGCACCCCAGAACACTTCCGCAACACTGCATGATCTGATAGGCGTAATTCCACTCGAAATTCAAAATTTCATGCAAACTCGTTGTTTATTTTTTCGACAGTAAGAATCATCAGACAAGCTTTCCATGACATAAATAAAAGACGGTCAAACCCACACTAATGGACATATCAAACTTCACACCATTGTCCATTAGTGTGGGTTTGACCGTGCCCAACTTAGGAAAAAAAAATACCAATTCGGTTTACGCGTGGTTTGAATTAACCAGCCCACGTCAAATTTGATCAGATGGTGAACATGGAAAACGTTTTCTCATTTCAACTATTCAAGACCTTAAATTCCGAAACGGGTATCATTCAGGAAGGAAAATGTTATTACAGAGGACAAAGCCAAACAATTGTATTTGTTCTGAGCATTCCATCGTGGTAGACTACATATCTGCTCGATTCAGGAAAATGACATTCAATAACTAAACAACTTTATTTTTTATAGGAGAGAAGGGTTATGTAAGGCACAGAAGCTTCACAATTTACATTTTTGTTTGAAATTTTTAAAAGTATTTTTTTTAAATTTTTTTATGGTCTACAATAATGACCTCTTTAATGAGACCACCAATTACTATCAACATATTGAGACGAAAAATAATCTTTTTTATTCTTCACCCCTTATTGCCGATTATCACTGTAGAACCGAAACTGATACATGAGCTAATTGTAATCTGTAGTAATTGATATCAACCGAACATGCACCCCATGCGAAAAAAATTGTTTACTTTCACTTTCTGCACAAATAAAAATTTCTAAAAAAAAACAATGACAAGAGATGTCGTAATTAAACTTTAGGTTCACATACACTCTCCGGAGTTTCGACACAGATAGGCAATAAACACTGCTACGAGGCTGAAAGGTCTTTGAACTGGCAACCAGAGCCTAGAAGAAAACAAGAGAAATAGTTGATTTAAAAATTTAAAATTAAGGGGAGGTGAATAAATCTATGATATAGCTCTATGTATTGTGAAGCAAATTAGGAAGGTTGGATATCTCTCATAAACAAATCATCGAACGCATCGACATCACATATTTATTCTTCTTCTTATAATATTAAATTTCAATAGGGTGTTTAAATGGATTTTATCTGAATATTATATATTTGGAATTAGTATTAGCGAGATGTTAATCGAAATTACTGATTGAAATGTTAGTCTTGATTAATGATTAGTCTTAATCTGTAAATAATTGACGATTAATATAATCAGGCAGGGAGTCCTCAGTTCACATCCACTTCGGAAAAATTGTATCTCATTTTTGTTGGTTGACGATCCCTCATTTTGGGCAATATTTCCAATTTTTAAACAAGAGATTGACGACGACATAGGCAATTCACCATACTTAGACTAATCGGTAATCATGATTAATGAATAACTATTCGTATAATATGTTGAAGCTTTAATGTTAGAAGTGTTCATAACGGGACCGTAGCAACATGCTAGGAGGCAATGTCGGTAGTACTTTCTTCAATTGAGACTGTAACCAGGAATTTTCGATGCGACAACTTAGGGTTTGTAGTCACTCTATTCGGATATGAAACATTCCATTCTCCTTTAGTCAACGGTTATGATTAATGACGAATAGTTAATCAATCAGTGAGGTAAATTAAGAGCAATTAAAAAGTTAATCGCCCAGTTGGGATCTGTGATGCAAGAGTTCAATAGATATCACTCTGAACATACTGAGCGTTCAGTGTTATGTCCTCTCCTGCTAAACCCAATGTATCCAAGGAAACTATTTCAAGAATAGAATTTAAAATTGCTTCTACTTTTATTTGTATTTTTGTTTGTAGTAAATCTGCAACCTACGCCTAATTTTTGCGTCTTAAATAACGACCTTGTGATTTTTTTTGTCTCAAATAAACACCTAATCAAATATTTTTTGGCCTTTCCAACACAGATTAATAAAAACTATTTCAAGAACAAAAAGGGCAATAAAAACCATTCACATCAAATTAGTGATAGTTGTTTTCCTCTCCGTACATACCTTAAGTGCCCTTCATTGTCAATCACCTTGTTTACACCTTTTCTACGCTCATATTTGCCTTCAAAAGTTACCATTTGTGCGCACAGACTGTAGTTGTTCTGTATTTAGATTTGATTTATATTCAAATTACGCGAAACTGGAAACTGGGCGTGGAACTGGTTTCTTTATTATAAAGCTAAGCAACACCTTTATTTTCAATCGAGATATTAACAAATTTTTCATTATAATCAATAGATTGACAATATGTTTATGACTGCAGTTTTCTTTGATTTTTTTTATGGAAGTTAATGGACCGTGTAGTAAATAGTACTAAGAGTTATGGAGCATATCAATCTGGAATGCCTTCCTATTCTTTATGAGTATTAATTTGAGTGATCTACAGGGACACTTCTGTCGTTTTACCTCATAGCTAACAATAGATAAAGTAACTTAATGTAAAGGCTGGTCTACGCTCTACTACTGCTTGAATTATTCAGGTTTAATATATTTTGTTGTTCCACTGTTTATCATTGTGAAATACTATACATGTTCTTGGTTTTAATTTATTCTAATAATGAACCCATTTGTATTATAAATTTCTTCAACTGATATTTGTAATTAGTTTTCTGAGACCTTGTACAGTCTGATATTTATTGATAATCCAAAAGCTATTAATTTCTGTATTTTTCCAAAGGAAGGAAGACGGGTTTCAAGGACTTGGAACAGGGAAATAATTTAAAATATTGATAGGCGTTAATTTTTTTTATTATTATTAAAACTGTCCAACATTTCTTTTCGAATCAATTGACGTCAAAAAAAGCTGTTCTTTCCAACAAATTGCAGTTGCAAATAAACATATACAAAAGTTTTTAAAATGTAAATCATGTTACTAGGTTAAATATAAACCTCAATTACGATTAGATTATTGTTATCAACTCTCATGAGCACAGCTCAAGGACTTTCAGAGATTTAAATTTGCAAAATGTTCCATGGTTGAACTGCTCAGCGTTATTGAATCGAAAAACCAAACTTGTTTCTTTCAAAATCGATGTAGACTACAAAACAATAAACTATTTATACTTCCAAAACTGAATAAATCAACCAATTTCAATCCGTTAACAGGAAATAAAGAAATCAAATGTTAGTTGCCGAAGTGCATGTTTATACAAAAGATCAGCGCTCCTATTCGAATTATCTACAAGAAAGAAACAATAAGGGAACACATTTTTGCTCCAAAGTACAAAATAGTATGCTGATAACAACTCCCTGCATACAGTCGTTGACCTCCCTCAGATAACGAGCCCGAACATTTTGCAAATTTTCCACACACAATCTACTGTACAGAAGCTAGTTTCATTTAGATAGAACAGCAGCAGGTGTATAGAGTATCTCACCACAAATTAACAGACTGCGAAATCTCAGGGATGCATTTTCCTCATATGTTCTCCATAATTATAATAGAACTCGCCAACCAATGAGGCACAAAGGTCCATAAGATATTTATATTTACAATTAATAGATTGTTTTGCTCGTTGATTTTGATATTTTTTGTCTCTTCGCTTTATTGTGGAAATTTAATAAAAAAATATTCACATGATGATAATTTTAGTTACAATATGAGTGTCTTATGGTCAGAACAGCTATTACTGCTGAGATCGGGGGGCAGATGCTCTCAAATTCTCTACAAGTGGAAAAAAATCCAAGTGTGTCAATTATCGAATAATTTATTGAGAAAATAGGTCGATTGATTGCTTATTTGGGGTTAAGCCCATATAGTTCTGTTTGAAATAAAATGATTCAGTGCAAATATAATTATTACTAATAAATTATCCTAAGGGTTAAGCTATATTGCTTAGATATGGTTGCGACAAATGAGGGCCTCATTATGTGAATTATCAACTTACACTGTAGTTGATTTTCAAAAGATTTTATTTAGATTAAATTTTATTTATTTAGGTCAGCGGTTGAGATAGAGAATTGTCAGTACGTGCGTGTAGAACAATTTAGTATATTTATATAGATTTATATAAAATTATAGGAAGCAAATTATGTCTTTTATGGATTTTATCAAATCCAAGTGAAAAACTAACTTTAATAGATTTTTCTTTTTCTAGTTCAATTGTTTGGGTTTAATTTAGTAGCGAATAACCGCAACAATCAATGAATCACAACCATTTTTCGAAAACTATTCAAAGTTGAAATTTGGTGGTTGTTTATTTGGCCAATGCTTAAACAAAGACAAATTCGAAGTGATTTTTTCTTTATTTGCTGAAAAAAAATTTATTTGAAGTCGCAAATACTGTATTTCGGGAACTAGCTATCCGCTTCATCGGTGAAAAGGGATTACTGATGAAGAAGGCATCCATTAGTGTATGAAAAGGACAGTTGGTTCTCGAAGTATAGTATTTGAGGACAGAATACACTGATAAAAATTTTTTTCTTTTGTTTAACCAGTGACTAACAAATAACCTCCAAACTTCAACTTTGAATTTCCAAGTGTGAAGTAAGAGCACTGATAAAGAGGGCAATTGGTCTCCGAAATACAATATTTGTGACTTCAAATAAAAAATCTTTAAGTCTTCAATTTTTTATTCAAAATGGGAATTTGGAATACCCTGATTAAATTACCTCGAATTCGTCGTTGATTTTTTTTCTCTCAAAAAACTAAATACAAAATTGCACTCTTCTCCATAAGTCAATTCTACGTTATCTTTGTAAGCAACCATATAATTTTTAACGTCGCTAAATCTACAAAATTCCCTTGACCAAGATTAATTGATTGAAATACGAAAAATATTCTCAAAAAAATGAAACACTAAGCACAAATCTCTTAAATTAGGCTCATCTGTCAGCTCCAAGTGCTGATTAAATCTTGAAACATATTTACAATTATCAGCAAATGGCAATAAATTGTCAAGACCTCTCGACGTTTCTTGCTATCTCCTACTCACATATCTGCATGTAGAAAAATTTAAACAAAAAATGGAGAATTAGAAATATTTTTTTTGCGGGGGTTTTTGCCGTGACACTTAGCATGTTTGTGTTAACGCAGTTTTATCGGGATTGAGAATTAGTTTTTTTGATGCTCTGATGATTTTTTTTTATAGGAGAGAGGAAGGATGGGGGTTTGTGAATAGTATCAGGTAGAACGTTTATAGCGTTCAATCGTTATTCCAAAGATAATTAAGAACGTTGGTGGGAAGCAATGTTTGGTTTAGAGGGTGTTGTTTCGAAATTTTGATGAACTTAAGTTGATACTTTTAAACAAAAATTTAGAATATATCTGGATATATGGATGGCGCGTCTTTTGAGGCCTAGATTTCATATACACGTTTTTTTGACAGCGCGGAAACGAAACCAGTTATGTTTTATAGTGCATACTTTGAGTACCGAACTGCTCTATTTTCTAACCGATATTCGATATCGGCTTGAAAACATCCCTTATTGTGGGAGTGCTGAGAAATTTTTACTTGACTCCCATTAATATTTGGTTGGGTAGCCTCTATTCTTAATAACAGCCAAACAGCGCCTCGGTAAGCTAACACCCCTTAAAAGGAATATCTTTGAAATCTTCTCAACATTGACAAAGAGTTCAGAAGGTTGTTTAGGCTTTTCAAATTTCGCTTTACATTAGCCCACAAGTTCTTAATCGATTTGAATTTGGTGCTTTGCGCTGGTCAGCTTTAAAACATTATTTGTTTTTCCGTCAAACCCTTCTCTAGTCACGAGGACGGTTTTTAGTGTCATTAAAATATACTTAATCGCTAAATAAGCCCTTTTTGAAAAGAATTTTCTAGCCAATCTTTCAAAGGAAACAAAGAATTAGGATCTTCCTTTTTTTGCTCACAATTTTCTTTATTTAAAAAGTATCTTATTTGGAGAATAACTTGTTCTGATTATCGAAGAAAAAAAAACTGATTCCCGAAATATCGCATTTGTACAAATAATTATTCCCTTCTCCAGAAGGGAGTAAATACCAAGGAACATCGAATTTTCTTTATTCACACAAATATGGTATTTCGGAAATCAGTTGTTTATCCTTCCCCAAAATTCGATATTTGTTTAAATGCAGAAAAAAAAATTGTTCTTTTTCCTCAGTGTTGATTTCCTCCTAGAGAACATTGAAGAAGGAAACAATTGATTCCCGAAGTATGGTATTTGTTAAAATAATAATAAAATAATGGCTCTAATTTTGCCAAAAAGGAAAGTCCGTTTTTTTTCGCTCCTCTTTAATCGTCATGCAGATACATATGGTTACATCATTCTGGGATATTATAGACCCCCTTTGATTGCTTATAGGGTCATGCTGCGCCAAGAAAATATCTCCTAAACCATGACGTTTCCTCCCCCGTACTTGACTGTTTTAATTGTTTCCCTGGGATTCCATTCGTTGTTTAGTGGGAGTGTAACGTAGGGTCCAAAGAGACAGTGATTTCTGCAAGTATTGTCTTGCAAATTTGAATGGCCTTTTCAAATTTTGTTTGGAATTGTGCGGTTTATGGCGTGGAGTACTGCCAATCAACCCACCCACCTTCTTGCAGATGGTTTCTGGTAGTTCTCGCAGTAATATTATTATTTAGTTGCGGAAATACTGCTAATTGAATGTACTTGCTTAGATATAGATTGGCTTTACTCTACTAACAAAGGTGTAGTTTTTATCATTCTTTTCTATCAAGATCTCAATCTTGAGATACATGTTCGTAAATCATCTCCTTAGAGCACTTTGCTCAACACAGAATTCTTTCTCACAAGGAACCTTCTTATTTCGGGCATACATCTGTGATTTTTGCCGATTTTACCTCTTAAAGAGCAAAGTAATATGGATTGCTGATAATAATACTTATTTAATTATAATAATCTACCGAAAAATTTCCTTGATTATATTCATAAATTAGTAGCACCACAAATTGTTTAATTATTGGGTCACTTAAAAAATATCCGCGGTTTTTTTTTCAATTTTTGAATAACATTTTTCTTTATTGAAAATCAAATTTAATTAAATGTATATTGACATTATTATCTATAACCTTTAGCCATTTTTCGGATCATTTCACAATTCCATCCGTATCGAACTTCGGTGGGTTATAGGTGAAAACTTTTTCATCTGGTTTTTGGCAGCTCTTTTTTCAACCAATTTTCTCCATCAAGAGAGTTCTGCAGAAATCTAAACAAATAGGAATCTGACTGTTCAATGTCCAGACTATATGGTGGATGGATCAAAACTTCCCAAACAAGCTCCCTCAATGGTTAGCGCTCCGGCAAAGATGAATGGGGAAGGCAGTACCTTTACTGTTCGTCAATTTGGCCTTTTCTTAATTCACGTAATGCATCCAGTTGTGAGCAGTAGAATTTTGAATTAAACATTAAACTATATAGTAACACCTCGTGATTGACGACCCCATTCCAATTCCATCATCTTTCTAGCCGTCAATCCAGGCTTTAAGATCGTTTGTGCTGGTTCGCCACACTTACCCCATGTTCCTTTATGAACTATAGGATCCTTTTCGGCATTTTTACGAAGAGTCTGTCCTCGTAGTCAACTACAACCAACCCAAATGGTCACTTCTGCCATCTGCAGGATATATGTCCATTAGAAATGGCACCCAAAGTAGAGCCAAAAAATTGATTCGAGCAAATTATAACACTGATCCTGCGCAACATTTTCGTCTTCATAACCGGCAAGCGGCATTTGTTGCATTTCGCGGTTGGCTAATATATGGAACAATATAAGGCGACCAGGGCGAATGATACAGTGGTACATTTTGGACTCTTTATTAATGCGTCGATCACTTAGGGCCACTTGATTCAGGTTGCATGGCTGCGAGGAGTTCCCAGTACCGGGGTTCTTTCACGAGGACTGGAATAGGGAAACTTTTATAAAATTGGATCAATTACACAACTTCGAGGGGTCTCGCATTATATTCACCAGGGGTGGTTTTTTTTTTCTCCCTGCGGATACAATCCACCACTGTCTGATAACACCAATTTGATTCAATTAAAGCATCCATTACTGTGCCAGTTCCTGTCATTTACAGTATGCCGGTTTCGTTGGGATCAATTGTTAGAATTTCAGATGTCTTTAGATCGAGCTGGATACCGTGATGCACGAGGCAATCATTTTAAATTTACATTAGGTTGGGTGCCCCAGCCTTCGTGACAAAAACAAAGATGGAGAGGAGATGCGCCTCGTTGATAGACATGTGTGGAGTAAGACAACAGTTCTCATGTACATACCAGACCTCGAGCTTTGCTCTTTGGACCCCAGTAGACCAACTTAAAAGACATTTCGCTGGCATTAAATGTTGTCGCAAGGCTTACCAGATGAGGTTGAGTGACACGCGGTCAAATGCCTACTCTAGGCTAAGAAAAATTATCTAGAGAGGGTGTCATCAACTGCGAAATAGGTTATAGGTTTTTCTAGATTTTATGGTGGGGGAATAGAATAGAAAATAATTTTTCTAAATATTCATCCGTTTTACATTTTTAGTTATAATATTCTATGTAGTTACTATTGATGAAGGCGTCTCTAGATAGTGGAATAGTTTTGAGGCAGTCTGTAAGAATAAATATAATCGCTTGAATTATTCATAAGGCAGTTTGTTGCGACCACGTAGCAGATCTGTTATACGCTTGCATCCAATTCGATTATTCTAACCTTAATTGACTGATTAAATTATTATTTTTAAGATGCAGGTGTATAAGTTTTCCATTTTTTCCCATTGAATGTGCCAAACCAGTTTATTGATATCTTTCAAAATGTTACTTGAGTCACCATCCAAGTTTTCATTTTGAACTCTCTCGATTGCTGCGTGTAACTCTCGTTTCGATTTTTATATAAAACGAAACCTTATTGAAATAGATTTATAATTCGTCATATTTAATTTATTCGAAAAGGGAGGAGCACGAGATTTAAAGGGAAAGGGCGGGAGTATTTAGTAGTTCGCATAATTTATTTTGACTTTCAGGTAGAAAGGCATATATTTCCCATATATACGGGGGTGGTGAATATACACATTTCCCTCTCTGAGTGGAGCCACCGGGAGTAACAAATGTTCCTTATCAAACAAATCTTATATTTAACATTGTCTAAAAAGGAGGGGAAATGATAGATCGAAAAATGCCAACTTGAAGTGCAATAAATTTCGTTTTTATTAGGTGAACTGCCGATCATTTCAATTGGAATGTTACAATTGCTTTAGCCCGACAACCAACCTCTTTCAAAGAAAAGTCAAATTAAAAAAAAAAAATTATCACCTAATCTAATGCATAGTATCCCTTGTTGCATATTGACAACGGTCTGGCAGCAAAAATCCCCCTTTCTGGAAAAGTCAGGTGACTGATGGGAAGAAATCTGTAAATCCGGTTTTTAGAGCAGCCTTAAAAATTCCATCTCCTTCAAATGATTTTCTAAGGAGTGGAACAAGCAAAAATTTTGAAGGAGCAAGGTCGTGGGAGTAGAGGAATTAACTGCTTCCAGCCTAATTCCGAAATTTTTGTCTAGCGTTGCCTGGTGAAATATAACATTATTTCTATTCATTTCGGATGGACGTTTTTCTTCAACGCTGCTTCAAAACCCTTTAGCTAGACACAAGATATTATAATTCCGCTGTTAGGGTTTTGGTTTCGTCGTAATAGTTCTCTGTGTATAATCCCTCGAATATCCACCAACAAACAATAAGACCTTACGTGGGTGAAATCCTGCTGTTGGTGTGGATGGCGGTGTTTCCTTTTGTGTAAAAATAGCTCTACGGCATATAACACATTTCTCATGTTTTGAGGTATGCAATAAAGCTGTTCAGGCAGCCTTCCTTGTTCTACGAGATACGAGGACCATTTAAAACGTTTCCGCCCTTATAAAGAAAAACACATGGTTCAAGTCAAATCAAAATTTATTTCTCGACGACGAGAACGAAATGAAGCTCGATACATTTAGTGAAACGCTTTTTCCAACCCTTCAATTTATCAGAAAAGAATTTTTAAGATAAACATGAAAAATATAGGTCTACTGCATTTAATCCATGATTTTTGCCACCGAATTTTTTTTTCAAGTTTGGGATAAAAAGAAGTCGCTGGGAGCTAGATTTGGGTGTGTCGACTGGAGCGTTGTCATGGTGGTCAAGTGTTGTCGTTTCTTCTTGATTTCGGTCTTCAATTGTTTAACCTTTTTCAAGATAATCAACCATAATCACTCCGTGGCTGCCCCAAAAAACTGCCGTCATTATTTTTCTTGCAGAAAGAACGATCTTCGCGTACTTCGGAGCTGGTTTCCCCCCTTAATCCACTGCATTGACTGTTGTTTGGTCTTAGGAATATGGTAATGGATCCGGGTTTCGTCAACAATAATTAAGCGTCGCCAAACTCAGCCGATTTTTTTTGGTACAGTTGAAGATACTCAAGTGACGTGTTCATTCTTATGCATTTTTGGTTGATTTTCAACAATTGCGACACCCCGTGCAGATATTTTTCTCATATCCAAATCTTATGTATCCGTTCAGTCGATATCTCACAAGCCTTAGCAATTTCCTTAACAGTTAGTTGAGGATTTTCCATCGCGGTTGTGTACACTAAACTAAGGACTTCTTCCGTTGTAACGACTTTTGGTCGTCCAGAACGTTCATCATCAAAAATGCTACTACGATCGCGTTTGTACTCAGCCACCCAAAGTTTTACGGTTATAATAAGAGAATTCACCGTACACGGAATCTTACTTGTTTTTTATTTCATGAGTTTTTTCTCTTTCAAATAAAGAACCATGTGATATTCAATTTATCCATTGTTATAAACAAATATCACCTTTAGAAGAGTAACATGTGTTTAGCACTGATCGGAATCACTTGAAATTATTATGTCATGCATATAAAGTCCATCTATTGGACAGCGAGAGAACTTGAATGCTCCATGATTATTTGCTGATAAGGCTTGGAATTTTTCAAACAACCCTCGTGATTTGTGCGACATATGTGAAATCTCACAACATAACCCAGGGATCAGATTCTTCTTCCTATTTTGTTACGATCCTCTTGATATTTCAATAACCTTTAATTTATCCTATGTAATTATTTTATAAATCATATAAAATATGTGTCCTATTGTTAAAATCAATTATTCAAAAAGTTTTCTGAATTTTCCCAGAAACTTTAAAATACAAAAGTATCCAGTAAAATCGATATTGTCTCCTTCCAATCCTCATCGGCTGCAGCCCACTTATGCCAGCGCTTGATTCAATTCTCGGAACATTTTTACACTCAACTTTGAGTGTGTCCATTAGACCAAGTTTCTACTTTTTGTGAGTTTTTTGACTCTGATGAACGGAAAGAAAATCTAGAGAGCCGACTCAAGTGAGCGGAGTCGGAATTCGTTGGGTGTTTGGTAAAACATTCGCGAATAATAATGGCATTCTGCCAAAGTGCGTTATCGTGGTGCAAAATCCATAAGCTACTTGCCCACAAATCCTTTTGTCTTTCACGAATTGCTTTACAAAAATGTAACTGTTTGACCTTCTGGCAAAAATTCATAATGCTTAACACCTTCGTAATCGACGGAAACTCAGAGTATTGCTTATCTTCTTCGACTTAAAACTTCGTAATTTTTCGGTCTTCGATCATTCGTAGTACGCTATCCACTTGCTTGATGTCTGGATTGTATGTAGTACTGAATTCTCATCTTCAGTATCTCGTTTGATGAGTTTTGATTGGGATTCAGACAGACATTTTTTGACACAAAATTTAATATTAACTCGTTGTAGCAAATTCAATTCGAATTTCGACTATAAAATCGGAAATTTTGGTGCAAATATCAACATTTTATTGTAGTTCAAAAACAGTTTCAATTTAAACAAGACAAATTCCAAATTTTAACTTTCATTTTTTAATAAATGGGAGAGATGAGGAGAATGTATCGAAAATTATGCCAAAAATCGTTCACGAGTTAGGCGCTCGGCACCTGATTTCAGCAGCTGATCAAGATAGCTCTACTGTTACCTATACAGTGCGCGGAGATGCTTATTTTTTGAATAACCAATGGTCTTCCTTATTTGCTCATGAGAAGTCAACAGGATCCATTGAAGAACTAGAATTGTCGCACTCAAGGCAGATGTCCTTCGGGATCTGCGAAATGCCACGTATTCATCTACTGCGCAATAGAAAACTATCAGTTCATTAGTTAATCTTTCATTCCTGTTATAATTTAAGAGCATTTGCAAGTCATCCTCGTGCTCATGTTAATTTAAATATAGTTCAATCGGGCTGTTGTCACTCTAATATTCTAGAACAGTTCGGCACAGGTTTCATATATTTCTATCAGATGACAGTGCATCTTTCTTATCGGAAAAAGTCAGTTTTTTCTTTTAAAATTCGAAAAATATCGGTAAAGTTGGCAAAAGTAATAATTGTTTAGATGCCCTAAATGCCACAAACGTTAAAAGTTTTGCAACGTCATCTTTAAAACTTTAGCAAAAACAAATCAAAAGATATAAACTAGAAAAACACGCCATTTATACAAATGACTTGCAGTCGTGTCTCCTTACCAAGATCACGACGATGATTCGTATAAATTTTAATCGTAAAACCTTGTTAACCTCTTGATATAACTCATAGAACCTATCCTGTTATCAAAAATAACTGAAAGTTCAAAAAGTGAAAATAATATAAATGTAAGTCGTGTAAACTCTTATTTAACTTGGTTATTTTCCTCATTGTTTTACAGAGCAATGGCTGGATGTGAAGCCGAATGCACAGCCAATGGAGACCTCTTCATACATCACCGAACCGCATCGTTTTTCCGAAGTACAAGTAGTTAAATTACAAAATTCTGAGCTGGCCACAGAATTGGAGAAATTGTGTGATGTTAGTGAATTAACACAATTAACACCGCCACAAACTCCACCACAAACACAAAGCTACATAAATGAGGTAAGTTGTCATTCCTAATTTCTATAAGATTTTCGAAGGAAGTGAATTTTTGAAATGTTAAAACAAAATTCAGATAACTTTTTAATTTTGTTGTTTGCCTTCTGAAAGTCTACACTAAGAATAAACTAATCTGTCAAAATTGCGTAAAATTAGTAAACGTTCTCTTCTCTAATTACAACTTCAGTAATAATTTTTTCACGTTCCTTTTCAGATCTTGGATTTCATAACACAACAAAGCAACTCCAATGTAACCGACAATGCAGTTATCGAGGAAATCATACAGGCAACTTCCCCAGCCAGCTCATATGTAGATTATTCATCCGACACAACAAATTCGCCGGCTTCCTGCCCCGACGACCAAGACATCTACGTCGCCCAAGGCTCGGAAATCGTCGATGAAATTCTTCGTACCAAGGCGCAAGATTTACCCGATTGCAATGATGATAACTCAATGTATTCCAACTACTCCTCATCGGGTATGTCCCAGTCCACAAATGACAGCGAGTGGACTCCATCACCATCGCCAGGATCACCCTCCAAAAGCAGCGGCACTAAGTCATCCTCAACACCATCTGTAATTAATGGCGGCGTTACGAAAAAACGGGTCCGCCCGTACAGTCGTAACGTCGAAGATAAAAAATCTAGAAAAAAAGAGCAAAACAAAAATGCCGCAACACGCTACCGTCAGAAGAAGAAACAAGAAATGGAGGAAGTCCTCGAAGAAGAACGCCAATTGACTATGCAGAACGAGGACCTTGTTCGTACTGCAACCGAAATTGAGCGGGAAGTCAAATACTTGAAGAAATTGATTAAAGAGTTTTTCAAGGCGAAATATTGTTAAGATTGTAAATTTGAGAAATTTTATCTGTCCCTATCCTCCTACTCCATCTACCTCTCCCCAACTATCCCTCCTAGCACGCAAACAAATTCGAACCACCTCTAGATTGAGCTTCTATTTTATTATTTTTCTATAAATGTATCTTTAGTTTTACCGAGCCTACAAGTAGGTGTTTTTTTAAAACCTATTACTTATTAAAAAGGTTTTATTGCAAAGTTGTTTTCATAAATACTATGTATATTAATTATTATCTTTGTCAAATTATCGCGGTTCCATCATCAAAAAAATCTAAAGGACATAAACTTCTACATTCTGGACTGCTTCGTACACTCGACACACTTTGTACACTCAGGTATTGACGATTCGTTCATCATCACAAATGCGTTAACATTTATGACGAATTCATTTTAGAATTCCGAAGCTTTTTCAGTTACATATTTGTTTCGGCGAACGAATCGAGATCAAGCACAAGGTCCACATTTTAGGAAAAAAATAAAAATATAAACCCTTTTTCGATCAACACCCTGGACCACACACAAAAACAGCACTCAAAACAAACACCTTGTGTTACTTGAGAAGCAGTCCAATTATATATTTTTAATATTTTATATATACATACATAAGATATAACATGATCATCGAGATCTTTTGTGTTTTAAAACATCAAGTACAGTGAAATAAATAGTTAAAGGGTTTATGAAAAAGACGTTTTTTATTGCTTATTTTTTAGAGTCACACGATCCGGTACTGGCATGACCTGGTGACATCAAGCTACATTTCATATTATGAAGATAAAAAAAATTGTAAAAATTTTGAGTGACGTCAGACGCTCTTCACAGCTTGGGGTTAAGACAGAATTGCAAAGAAGATTTCCTAAGCTCTGCAATGGTGTGGGACCGCGTATGATAAATGGAAATTAAAGAATGTTTCAACATAAACCTGGAATATTAGCCACGGTAAATGATAACTATGTTTTAAATCTCTTCCCTCTGCAAATACAATGGTAAAAAGAAATCAGGAAACGGCAGGGGAAAGGTACTTGAGATTGAAAATGACGAGAAAAGTTCCTTTTGGAGCTTGAAAAAAGAGGAAGGAAAGTACGGCACGACTAATAAAGTTGGAGTGGGAGAAAACTTTAGGCAGACGAAAAGAATGTTAACGTGAATACCTAATGTACCATAAGATGAGCCGGGTGATAACGAAAATATAAGAAACTATATAAGAAAAGGGACTGCAGAGGCACATTATCTAAAAGGATGTGGAAGCGGAAGAGGTCACGCTTGAAATTTCAAACCGGCGCGGAGGGAGAAAAGAAAACAATACGCAATCAGACGTGACTGCTGTCTCCAAAACTTCAAGGGGTTACCCAAGCAGATTGAAACTGGAAGGGGGGGGGGGGGGAGGCAAGTAAGGATATTGCAAAACCACAAGAGAGCGGTATTAAACTATCAGGCGCAAGGCATGAAGCGGCAGAAACATCCAATTTACCGTCCATTCGTCCTGGAGTGCACCAAACGAATCTGCCAGTAACAGTTCGCAGCAAGAACTGTCCTCGATTTTTACCACACTGTCGCATAATATGAATATTATCAGCACCATGATCCAGGAACTAATAAGATTATTTTAAATAAAAAATAAATTAAGTCGTAATTGCCCATTGGAATGTGAACAGCTTCAGTCAACAAAGATGAAGTTATATTCTTTTTTAAAATGAATGCATCAAACACATCTCACTCGCTGTTACCTGAAATGCAATTCAACTCTCTCCCTCCTTCACTGCATGGCGTAGCCAGCACAGCAATGCAATTGTCACATCTCCTTGATATCCACTAAATCTTCAGCCTTCCTACCAGATTGCGTGTAGGTGATAGGCGTTTGTGTAGATGATACAAAACAGACAGGTGTTGACGAAGGGGTAGAGCCTTCGAATAACAATGGGGGTCACTTTCTATGTACTACTCCCATATTGCAACACAGAAGCACCACTAGCACAGAGCAGTCTCAACTTAATTTTGGTGTCGAGATAGCTGCATTTCTAAATTTTAAACAAGGCAGCAAAGGCGGAACTAGCGCTGTTAATGCGTCTTCCAACATCCAGTTCGGTGCCACCAGACGCAGAAATCACGATTTCTAGATATACAAATTGATTGACGCTTTCGATGCTCTGTTCATTAATGCATATATGACAAGTACGATTACCCGTCAGACTGAGAACGTTCCAAATCCATTTAGTCAAAGTCCATGTCCCGGTGAGAGTTCATTAAACTTCCCAACGTCCTTCTGACATGACAACATGATGAACGTCACCGGTGAAATAATATAGGAGACAAGATGCAACTCTGGTGGACTCAGCTTTGGACCTCAAAATCCTCCGAGATTTTACCACGGTGCAACACGTGTCATTTCACGCCAGCATATGTTGGTTTGATAACAACTATTAGTTTCGCCTGAATGACCCTCCTCCAGATAAACTCCCTCTTCAAACTATCGAAAGCTGTCTCCGTGCACTATTCCAAAATTATCCGGTGGGTGTTGTGGTCAATACAGGAGGTTCCGCGCGGCGGTTGTGAATCGCATCCGATCTGCGCCGTTCCTCCAGAAAAACGTCAGCAAAGGGGTGAAAAACGGGCAACTGGAACTGGAGGAGTTCCTGAACAGGATTTCATGTTATGGGCGGACATGGAGAGTAAGAGCCGCGGAAAACAGCTACAACCGCGCCTCCCGACGTAAACACTACGAGTACCAAACGGATCGCAGACAGCCCATTGCAGAGCGAACTGGAGAAAAAAGGAAAGGAGTAAGGGACATCTGAAGGAAGCTTCACTCAGTTTTTCTCCAGGGTTCAAAAGAAGAAGGCGAAGAGGAACAAGAGACAACAACACATCGCGCTACCAGAAAAATCTCTGCCTAAAATTAAGGCATACACGAAGGACGGAGCACCAAAAGAAAAGATGGGGAGACGAAGGAGGACTAGACCGCCAGCTCTACTTATTGAGCCGACTGAAGGCAAGACTTTTACGGAAGCCCTCAGTGAAATTCGTTACAAGATCAAACTCAAAGATAACGGAGCAAAAGTGTCTTCCATTCGTAAAACGAAGGGTGGTGGAGCCCTAATCGAACTAGGCCCGAGGACAATAAATAAAGTTACTTTCTGTGAAGCAGTCGAGGGGCTTCTGGGGGAAAAAGTTTTAGTTTCCAGCCTGGAACCCACGTGTTCTCTGGAAATCCGAAACCGTGACTGCCTCACAGAAAAAAAGGAGGTAGAAGAAGGCATCAAACGCGAATGTCGGGAGGTAACCGATCCCCGAATTTGTATCACCTCTGCGAACTCCCGAGGCTAAAAACTGGCTGTAGTGGAAACGAAGAAGCTTCTAAACAGCGGGAAAATAAGAATCGGTTGGATAATGTGTAGAATACGAATCCGGGCCACCCCAACCAAATGCAACCATAAAGCGAACACCTGCAATGGAAAGGAAAGCTGTGTCCTATGCAGGGACCGTGGGGCGCCTGATGAGAACGTTGCGCACACTGCGGGTTCATCAGTGAGCACTATCAAAACAAGGACCCAGTTTCAAGGCACCCTGACATATCAGGTATCGTTGCCATCTGGGTTCGGGACAGCACCCTGGTTACGATTTTTACTCAAGGCTGAGGGGACGGCTTTGTCTGAATTCGGTGTTCAGGGATAATGTTTTTTAGTGTCTATTTTAAGCCTAATGAGACGATGCCGGACTTTCGACCAAGGTTTGATGCTATCTTAGGCACAGATGGACGGATCCTGGTCGGGGGTGACTTCAGTGCTAGGGCGCTTGAATGGGACATGCCCCACACAGACTCCAGAGGGAATTATTCCAGATGTAACTTTCGCGTCGGAATCACTGGTGTCGCTGGTGGACGAGTTCTGGAAGACTTCTCGACAAGCGGTGCTCTTTCTGTGCATGGAACGTCGCGAAAGTGAATACCGGGAGGTTTATCCAAACTCTTGGAACAGGGGGGGGGGGGCGCTGGAGGGTGCTCCTGGGGGCAGTGGTGCTGCAGCCGACACTATCGTAAATTCAGTTATGAACCTGATAACGACGGCCTGCGGAGCTTCGACGCCCAGGAGGGCATAGAGACGTGGCAAACCTTCTATGTATTGGTGGACAGTAGAAATCGCAGAGCAGAAAGAGTGTTACAGGCTCGGCCGCTTAACACAACGTCTAAACAACCGGGAGGAGGCATGTACCATACTGGCGGAATACAAATCAGCCAAAAGAAGACTCCGCAGTGCAATAAACAAGAGCAAAGCTCTCTGCTGGCAGGATCTGGTCGAAAAACTGAATGAGGAGCCCTGGAGACTGGGTTACAAACTGGTAACCCGAAAAATCGGGGCTCTGCGGAAACCCTGTTCACTTAAGGCCGTACGGATGGACTGCATTGTAAAGGCACTATTCCCTGCGCACCCCGTATGGGATGATGACATCAGCGCGGAGAGCGCAGACTTCCACTTTTCTCTATAAAAGAGCTGGAACAGGCAGTCCTCTCTATGAAAAGCAAGAAGGCGCCAGCGGAGGCATACAAACTGGTATTCCAACACTGGCCAGACCTACTGCATTCCACGCTTGCCTGAAAGAGGGCACTTTCCCTGCTCGTTGGAAGGTGGTGAGGCTACACATACATTTTATACTGATCCACAAAGAGAAAGGGGACCCCGAGTTGCCGTTTTCATACCGCCCACTATATATACTTGAAACTGCTGGAAAAGTGCCCGAAAAGCTCATCAGAAATAGACTCGCTGAAGCGATACTCTGCCTGACTCTTGACTCAAAGATGAGCTTTTTTGAACAATTCCAAGCAGAAACGAACAAGGTTACAGCTGGAGTTTCGACGTCAAGTAGGCTAATAGCAAACATTGGGGGTCCTACGTCTAGCAGGCGACGTCTCCTGATGAGTTCAACGCAGTCTGTCCTGCTCTACGGCGCTGAGGTATGGGCTGACGCTCTTGGCAAGGAAGTACTCGTATATCGTAAACCTCTCGCGCAAGTACAGAGACGGGGAGCTTTGCGGATGGCGCCTGTGTACCTCTGAACCGGCCGTGATGGTGATCGAGGGAGTGATCAACGTCTTGCTAACGAGCATCAAGCTATATACAAGCGCAAGGGAGATGAGCCAAAGGAGGTTGTTGCTCGTCAAGAACGGCAACGCACTCGGGACGAGGGGCAGCTCTTTTGGCAAAATGAAACTATAGGCAGATGGACTGGGCGGCTCATCGGAAACTTAGGTGCGTGGCTGAATCGGAAGCATGGTGAGACTGACTATTTTCTTATCCAATTTTTAAGTAGGCATGGAGGTTTTCAGTCTTACCTGCACAAGATTGAAAAGGCGCGATCTCCGGGTTGTGTGTTTTGCAATGGAGTTGTAGACGACGCCCATCACACTTTTTTTTCTTGTGGAAGGTGGAATGGGGTTCGTCAGCAGCGCTATTTAAACACAGGGGATCTATCTCCAGACAACATTATCGAGGAGATGCTGAGGAGTGTTGACAGGTGAAGCCGTGTTGCCCATTACGCTCGAGTCCTTTTCGTTGCTAAGAAGATAGAGCACGACCGGTAGAGGAGTTCCCATTTTCATCTCCCTCTCTGACGATGGGAAGGGGTTTAGTTGGTAGTCCGACGACGTACCAAACCGGAAGCCCAACATTGTATGCGAAAATGCATTCACCTACCCTACCCCAAAAAAACAATAGGTAAATAACAATTGGTGATCCCGGACGACAAAATCAATCCCAGTCAATGTATTTATGCCATTCGTTCAGTGCAAATTAAACAAAATCTCGAAGCTATTATATAAGAAGAAACCGAAGTGCGCTTCCGTGACTCCAGCTCTCAACGCGTCCAGTTCTTTGAGCTGCGTATGGCTCGTCGAACCTCCTCTTCGTAACATCCGCAAAATTCATGTCAGTGACCCACCCAGCATAGTTAGCATGCTGTACGGGTAACCCCCAAAGTCCAACCCAATATTGTTTCGCTTATGTCACTGAAAACTGTACAGTCTGCACGCTCTGTGGGGATTCGTTGAGTGATCTGAAAAAACTCCGCTGGTTCCTCGCCTAAGTTGCAATAGCGAATTTTCTGGTCGTGTAATCCTACAGCCATAACTGCACCGTAATACGCTAGTGATTGAAGTAGCAGCAGCGACATATCAGCAAATACACGCTCCTTGAAATCGGTCCCGAGTCTCAGCGGAAACTTCAGCTGGACAGTGGAGAAGAGTACTTCGGCGCGAACTTAAACTGTTGCCTGCAGTACGGCGTGGTGTTGTTGTTGGCACCGTCTCTATCCCCATCGACCCTTGGTCACCAATTTCCGCAATGACCTCAAGTCGATCACACTCGCTAATGATGGGTGCAATTGTGACGTTGTGAGTAATAAAGCGGTACTGGTATATTACTCGCTGCATAGTCACGTGCGCGAATTATGGGAAACGCATGACGAATTTCTGGTGCAACAAGGGGCGGTAAGATGTTGTACCCGCCCCGCCGTTATTTCGTAGCAGGAGCGAATGATGGGGAGGTTCATTACCCCAGTCCACTTCATCTGCTGCCTACGCGAACCTGCTAAAGTGGTTGCTACCGATTGTGAAGAAACAGTAGCGGCAAGCGGAGCAATGCTCCTGGTCATCGTAGCGCCTAGACGTCGAACCGCCCCACGATTAGTGGTTTCGACGCAGTACTGTTCATTACGGGAGCCCGACCTAGTCACCAAGTCAAACGAATCCCGCCGGTTATCCGCACCGGACCTCAAGTTTCTCCTTCTTCTCATTAGATGGATTTGCATTCCATACCTAACTGCCAGGTTTGGTGAGTATTCTGCAAGAATGCAAAGTTCCTGCACTTTCCTCACCTACACCCTGAGACGCTGCTGTGGTTTACAGCCATTCAGACTGAAGCTATTCATCCCTCCTCCTTTCACAATCCGGGTTAGGACTGGCTATTATAATTACTAACCTTCTTGGCTTTACCATTTTCAAGCAAATTTCTTAATTATGGCAGGAGGCACATACATTTTATACTGATGTCCCTAAAGCCTTCGGTTCACTTAAGTTCTCCTGGTCAATGATGATGTGACTCTTTCTTCAATATTGTTCTTTAATTTGGTCCCCTTTCTGATTTCGCACTGTCAATCTCCCTTTTCCAAGCCCTGTAATAGCCTGATGGATAGTTCTCTTCGGTGCGCAAAGATTTTCGTAGCTCTCTTTGCAGAGCTCGATGGCTAGCTTCCCTCACCGATTTCGATAGAATGTCAGTCCTACAACATCCTCCGATTTCCCTCTCCCAGTTTTAAGCGAAAGTAAAGTATCTACTTTCTTCTCCATCTGAGGACAACACGTAATTAAAAATTCCTATTTTCTGTGAATTATTTCTTTATATAAATAAATATAGTGGAAAATGTAGTTACAATATGCGCGTTATAAACGCGGCTTAACACATGCACGTTTTATTAAATAAGCTTAAACTTTTTGCTCTGTGCCTCACCCCTCGATAAATCTAAATATTAAATGAACCAGCATTCTCTTAATATTATGGTAAAATCTATTTCATGTCCCGTCATCAATTTTGACATTTCTTTTCCTTAGTTCCTCTAAAATGTAGTGGTGAATACCCGTGCTGTGCTTGGCTATCAGATGTTTCAGGGAAGTCAACTGCGGCAAGCAGAGCCCTCGAAACCTGTCGTTACCATTCAGCGTCAGGGTCTTCACTTTCTTGCAAGACAGCAACAAGTCAGCATCGTCATCATCAATATCACAACAGGAAATATCCAAAAACTCGACATTGCTAGTGACCGCCATCAGCAGCTTCTTGTACTTCACCTCCATCTTCATGAAGTTAACAGTGAGCCGCTTCAAGTTCGTGCAGAACTTCGAGACGGGCAGCAGAATAGGAAGGACCATGTTCTCCGGCATCAGATATCCAATCCATATCGTCACTGAGGTCAGGTACGCCCCAATGCACTGGAGGAGGCGATCCATCTTGTCCAGCTGTGCCGTCCGCATGCCAATGATGAGATGGCGTTGCGTCGAGAAGAATCGATCAGTGATGAAAGCGAAGCGGGTGCAGGTTGAATGCAGTTCCACCATGTCGTGGATGCTAAGGTACGAGCAAATCTGGTAAAGGCAGTCATCGTTCAAGTCTGTAATGTTCATCTTTTGGCAATTGTGCTGGGTGTGGGGCGTTTATGCCTTGGTTTCATGTTGCCCGTTCATCAGTAATTGCACCTGGAAAGGGAGATGTTTAAGGATTAGTGATCCTCTGGGAAAACAATTGGAATATTTAAGTTGTCGTGCAGTTGGATATCATAAAATGTCGCGATTCTTAGTTGTTACCGATCCCATTTATGTAGTTGCCCCATTTTTCCAAGAATTCCGAGTTAATCAATTTCAATTAAACATGCAAGCCTGCTCTCCTCGCTCACAGACATTATCAATTAGCAAACATAGAAAGCAAAAGGACGAGGGAAGTTGAGTTGATATATGTAAGCCCAGTTCAACAAGGAATTCTCATCAATGATGGATCATTGGAGAGAAAGGGTTACAGCGAAGTGGACTTAGCAGTGACAGCATCAAAGGTGTTATCTTTATGACTAGACTTGCTGACTTTTTATTGTTTTTATTTGTAATGCGGCATAAGAGCATTGAGTGTTATGTACACGTCAACTAGTGCATAATACACTTATGAAGCTTGTGGCAATGAAGCAAAAATATGCAGAGAATCCCTTCTTGGTTACTTTAAAAGTGTCCATTTACCAATAGCAATCCTTTAAATTGAATACTTTACGCCACTCCTCCCTATTAATCCCCTTTCAGTGGAACTTAATGGGCAAAAACACATTTGTGTCACTATTATTTATATTTTGATTGTCATCAGCTGATTGAGGAACGTCTTCAGTACTGCTGTCAGAGTGAAATCGTACTAGATTTTTGAAGTATCTCATCTCTATGAAGGAGTCTGCACACGTTTCAATTTGAGTAGAGAATATACTCCCCGTGTTAGAAAATGACTATATGTCTTTTACGCCGAAATAGGTGAAACACCTGCCAAATTACCATATCCGTTAAAAAAAAACAATTCGGAATGCTTATTTGTTAATTATAATTGCTTTAAAATTCAATTCTCATAAGGGAGCAAAGAAAACGCGGTGTCGTCATCAAGCGATCAATTTGAATTTTCTCTACGTGAAGGCATCCGGTTTAGTGTTTGTTACTTACCACTTTTCAAGTAATCAATCAGTTTTTAACAGCAAAGTTGGAAATTGATGCGTGAATGGACAATTATTCCAGTTACTTTACGTTTTGGCAGTAATGGTAACAAGTTATATAACAAATTCTGACATTTTTACCTGTATGGCGGTAAAAAGTACGTTTCTGAAAGATTCACGGGCCGCAAAAAATGGATTTGCACTGAACAGGTCGAATATTCTCTTGTGATTCGGTTTGAATTTGACTAATAGTGACACAAAATTCAAACGTAATCGTATATTATCAATTAAAACACGAAACACGTACAGATAACTAGTCTATAGTTAAACTGGAATCTTTTTTTTTTTTAATAATTTTACATAAAATGAACTAAAGAAAACAAAGGAACTGATCATATAAAACTGATAAGATTGGAGTTAAAGTTTAAAAAATGCTAACTCCCATTGGAACGATCCTCACAATTTAAACCTGACTCCAAAGAAATTGTATTCCATCGGACGATGGCGACTTCTTCGGAAACTCTCCTTTCGGAATAGCCAAACAAGCTTTTTGCGGGGTTATTTGTGCAGCAAGGCACGAAGCAATATTTCATCGTCCTCCTTGGCGCTTCACGCGGGAAATTAATTTTGTCGGTGTTATATTTTTATAACTAACTAACTGCCAGTTGCCGCGCTACTGAAGTCTGTTGGCTCGAGTGAGTTCAGTCTGTTTGAATTTTGTTGAAATTTAAAATGCTTTAAGGGTCTTGTTAGATTTTACCATAGAAGTGAAACAAGGGGAGTCTATTGTATGTTATATTTTTGGAAATCAATTTAGATGCTTGAGAGTTAAATTAATTGAAAAAAAATCAATATTAAAATATTGATAACATTTTCAAATTAGATAAATATTAATGAATCGATTGAAATAATAAAACTTGTTGTTTCTTTTTCGTTGGTGTGGGTATTTATTCTTGCAAATACCGATATTTCGGGAACCACTTGTTCCCTTCATCAGTGCAAACAAGTTTTACGTGTTTAAGTGTTTCCGGTGATTAATTGCAGTTAGCACTGATGAAGGGAACAAGTGGTTCCCGAAATATCGGTATTTGCAAGTACAAAATAGGTCAGATGTGCGGATAGAAGCTCTCCTTTTTCGCGTCCAAGGGTAGCAAATGTGACTTCATTGGATATTTAGGTTCATTCAACCCTTTAAATTCTCCCAAATATCACACACATGTCGTCATTTGTTATTCAATGACTGTGATATGAAATATCGGTATTTGCAAGAATAAATACCCACACCAACGAAAAAAAAAAGAAACAACAAGTTTTATTATTTCAATTAATTAATCGTTGGAAACACCGCATAATTTCACTCTGATTAATGAATCAATTTTTACAGCTTCCTTATAAATGGGAATTCATGTACAATGGTTTTACTTTAATATAATTGTATCTTACAACCTGCTGGAGTCTATCTTAATATTTCCTATTAAGAAAGCATACATAACTTAGTTTAGAAGATCACATGCAACTCAGTTTTACTTTCAGTGATGTTTTTGTAACGGACTGCGGATTATTCAGTTAGCAGTATCGCACGAAATGGTAGTTGGAAGGGCCTGGTTTGCGCGAAAAGCGGTCCACAAACATATGTGGGCCTCTCCAGATGGGGCCACTTTAAACCAAATTGACGACGTGCTGATTGAACGCCGCCACTTCTCTACGTTCATGAATTTCAGAACAATGGGGGGCCGATATAGACTCAAATCACTATCTCGTTGGCATAGTGCTTGGAACTCGAATTACAACACCAACTATAATCGCCTCTGACAATCAGGTGAGAGTAAATACTGAAGCCATTCACAACATAGCCTTCCGTAACACCTATAAGAGGGAAATCGATGAAGCAATAACTGCAACTTACAGATGCCCTGGAGATGAAGCATCAACGAATGATCTTCCCAATCACCTGAAGAGCGTTATCATTGATACGGCATACCGACTAATATTGCATTCTTAAAGAACGTGAGAACGCGCAGAGACCTATCAACAACTGTATCGAGTGGAGAAGCGACTTCACAGACGGAAAAAGGAAACCTGGGAGAACCAACAAGTCTGTGAACTCGAAAAGTACAGGGAGCCACCGCACCAGGCGCGGAGGTTTTACCAACAAGTCAGCAGGATGAAGCCTTAAACACCTCGATGTTTATCCTGCCGAGACAAAAAGGAAAATCTGATTTCCGACAGAATGGACATATTGGAGCGATGGGTTGAGTATGTTGAAGAACTGCTCAACAACCAGAACATCAGCGAGTTGGAGGTCCCGCCAACTGAAGACGACGGACAAATACTGCCACCACCAAGTATAGAAGAAACAGTCCGTGCAATTCATCGGTTTGAAAATCATAAGTCGCCAGGAGCCCATGGAATTACAGCCGAATTGGTTAAATATGGAGGCGACCAACTACACCAAGTGGTTCATCAACTGATGCTTAAGGTGTGGACTGCGAATCAATGCCTGACGACTGGCAACGAGGCATTATCTGGCTTATACATAAAAAGGGGGATATCACATTACAGTGCAGCAATTATAGAGGTGTCATGTTGCTGAGTACCATCTATAAGATATTCTCCTCTATTTACCTAGGCCGGATAGTCCCATACGCCCAGAACATCATTGGCTCATACCAAAGAGGCTCTACTCCAGGTAAATCAGCAACAGATTAGATTTTCTCTCTGTGGCAATCAATGGAAAAACTGTTGGAATATGAATATCAGTTGCATCATCTTTTCATCGACTTTAAGCCCGCCTATGATAGCATAGCCAGGGTAAAACTGTACACGGCGATGAGAGAATTCGGTATCCCGGGGAAATTGATAAGACTGACTAGACTGACCCTGACCAATGTGTCGAAGTCAGATAAAAGCACCAAGATCACTCTCGAGACCATTCGACATCAACAACGGTCTAAGACAAGGGGATGCCCTATCATGCGTGCTCTTTAACCTGGCTTTGGAGAAAGTGATTCGCGATGCAGATGCAAATGCGAGAGGCTCTTTAAGTTCACCCAACTACTGGCCTACGCTGACGATATCGACATCATGGGAAGAACGATCCGAGATGTACAGTGATTCGTGTACGAGATATACAGTGATTTCTTCATCCAAATCAAGCAGGCGCGCGAGATCTTGGGCTGCACATTAATAAAGGTAAGACGAAGTACATGGTGGCAACGTCAACGCCAAAATCAAAACCAAAAGAACGAACAACATCGAATCGCACTGGTCAAACAAAAACAATCAAGATAGGGGGCTATAACTTTGAGACTGTTGAAAATTTCTCATATCTAGGGTCGAAAATCACAACCGATAATAGCTACAACGATGAAATCCGCGCACGGTTGTTGGCAGCCAACAGAGCCTATTTCAGCTTACAAAAACTGTTCCGGTCGAAACGTTTCACCATAGGGTCAAAGCTCTTACTGTACAAGACAATGATCTCGGTGACTTCGGTTCTTAGCAAGAAAAATTGCGAACTCTTGGCCGTATTCGAGAGAAGAATCCTCCGAAGAATTTTTGGCCCCCCACATGAGGATGGACAATTCCGTAGAAAAAGAAGGCGATTCAGACCCTTCCTGAGATGGAGCGATGACGTAGGGCAGGACGCCAGACAACTTTTAGGGATATTGAATTGGTGGACCACGACGTAAAACCAGAATATCTGGAGTTCCTTGTTAAGGCAGGTCAAGATCGAATTGTTGCGCTGTTGATGATGTTGATTCCAAATGAACCTATTTGCCTTATTTTCAGGTAATTTGTGGATGAATTTGAGTTTGAAAGGTAATCTTGGGTGTTTCCTAAATGTATTATTATAGACCCCTAGGCCCCTCTTAGTCCGCATATTGGTATATTCATGGTAGTTATGAGATTTCTGAGAACATTTGAGTACAGATCTGCAATGTCCAAATTCCTGGCAGTTCATCGTCATATATGTATTATTAGCTATTATCCGCAAAGACTTCATGCTTCGAAGCTGCCTCGTCATTTAAAAGGCAAGAGCGTCGGCCAGAAGTTAGCAAGTTTCGCCTCGACCGTCAACATAAAACACACCAACAGTGCATTTACATCCATTATTAGCAAAACATCTCGGACATTAATACCCGTTCCTGCTACCGAACAGTAGTAGCTTAGAGCGTCCATGTTTGCTCATTGGCCCCCCTCACGGCCGACAAGTTGCGGCTTTGTAGCTTTCTAGCTGTACAAAAGCAAGGCAATATCCGATCATCATCCGGTGAGGCCACTCTCCCTTGCGTCGAAGGCAGAGGGCCAATCGAGAGCAACTACTTGCTTTTGAATGCCTGCACGATACCAGGTCTAAATTTCGATAGCTGATAAACACATACCAAAAACGGTCATCAAGAGACCACAGCTCAGTCACTCCAATACACCACCAATACAAATTTCAAAATTCAATTGTTATTGAAACGTTAACAACGCCATGGATAGGAACTGGGTTCAAGGCTATGACCTTTGACAATCGAAAACGGAATATGTGTACGCGGTATCGAGTGCCCCCTGCGATAAAAGGTGGATATTTTGGGCATAAGTGAAGTCAGATGGTAGGACTTGGTAGGTCAAGGTAGGTAGGTAGGTTGGTAGGTCAAGAGTACCAGATATGTCTTCTTGACTTAGGAGCTGGTTACTGATAAACTTCTGATTGGAAGATTTTTGTTCAGGTTAAGGACAGTCGCAATTGTACCGTGCTATACTCTAACGGGGACTTCCAATAGAGTGGAGAAGGATGTTTTCTACTAGCGATTACACGCAGCCTAAGAGAGTCTTCCTAAATTTTACCTTGGCATTGTGACGGATGATCTGAGTGCCAAGGTAGGCTCTGACATGTGATGGGGAGGCATGGTCTCGGCGACTGTAACAACGACAGTAAAAGTTTTGCAGACTTTTGCAATTCAAGTACCTCGAATACGCTCATATCATTTGCTTGCTTTCACATCTGGTCATAAACCTGGGCCAAATGGTTTTGGACGAAGAGGCAACAAAACCAATGCTGCCCGTTGTTTCACTTGTCATCTCTCTTAGCACCTTAGATTACACGTTGCCCGTGCCGCGATTCAATCTGTTCCCTTCTGGTTTCCTTAAGACCGTCAAGTTCTCTTGCATGCCCAACTTCCTCCTGTTCCCGCATTCATTGATGAATTCTACGTTGTCCCATGTCATTGTTATGTCTCTCGTCAATAATGTGCTGTGCTATCATTGATTTCAGCGTTTGGCTCTTCTTAGCAATATTAGTCGCAATTATCCTAGTTTGCGAACCGTAGAAATGTTTTCTGTATAAATCGCGGAAAATTTCAAAGAATTTCGATGGAAAGATTTCGAGTTAATTATTAATCTGCTTTAGTTAGTTCATAAACTTTCAGTCTCTTTAAAAAGACAGAAGAAGTCATTCGAATGTCGTCTGGACTAGTAAATTCGCGCTCCATTATGGCGATTGACATAAACCTGACAAATGACACTTATTTTTTAACATTGTAATTTCCGGATGATTTGTAAATGGAGAGTATTAAATAGTTTTGAATTTTGGTAGTCAGTTTAAATTCTAAAGTATATTCACCAGTGGCTTTATCAGATTAAATGATAACATGGAACATGATAGAAATTTTATCTATGATACTATCAGCCTTTACGATAGATCTCATTCAGAGGTAGAAAAATCGACATATTGAGAACGGGTAACAAAAGAGTAAGCTTTAAAATTTGTTTTTATATTTGTTTACTTTCTTTTCAAAGCTAACAATGTTAGCTTTTTGCTGGTATCACTGATATAATAAAAATCCAAACGGACATGATATTATTTGGATACTGTTGAATGTAAACGGCTAAACTAAATTCGACGTTCTTGTCAGGATTCAGATGTATTCCGGTGGCTTTAACCCGATCAGATATTGACGACAAATTAGTATAAGAAAAATTCTGCGTGAAGCCAAACATCTGAAAAAAATAGGATTAGATAGAAATATTTGAATTAAAGAATCTTTTCCGAATATAGCAAAATATATTCATTATGCATTACCTTATAGTCTGGATAACTGAGCGCAATCCGATCCATATAAACGTTTTCATCTCTATCGAAAAGGGCATCGCGCTCTAACTCAATCAAGACATTGTAAAGCATATCCTTGAAGGCTCTTCCGGATTAGTTTGAAATAGAAAGTAAGTGAAACAATAATAATTGGTACTATTGATTCTTAATTTATGGAAAAAATGCTGGGACTCTTCTAAGGCTGGGTTGTGAGTCTAAGGACATATTCAAATTATAAGCAGCAAACATGGTTATTATCTACATAGGTCCTAGCGATTGAGTTCTTTTATTAATTCGGAGTATCGTAGCGAACGAGTAGTGAGCCTTCCCTTCAGATCCTGTATAACACTTATCACTTTCCAATGCTTCCCAGAGTCACCTTTAGGACGAAGAGTTTCCATTTTCGAAGACTGGTGTGTTTCTCAAATTCTACATAAATCTAGCGAAGGCATATCTGAACGAACAGAATTGATTTTCGCTCGGATTTTGCTCCTGCTAAGAAAAGATTCTAGCCTCGCATTGAATTTCTAAGGCAAGAACCGAATATTATCCGGAAATCCAACATGAAAAAGGATATACCATTGTAGTTTTGAACCAGATTAGCAACGACTTTTTGTGTTTTATAGCAGGCTAGTAGCAATACCAAGTGTGGAACGTAAGGATTCCGGGCTTATCAAATGCACTACTAAGGAACTATACAAACCATTGTAGATACTTTTAACGATGTTTAACGGCTACAGGGAGGCATATCTTTCATAAAAGGAGGAATCACAATGAAAGATCTCGTCGATTTAGTGATTCTCGGAATGTCGATAGTACAAACTTCGCGCATGGTGGCTCTATAACTAGATACAAGATGTAAGCCAATAGTACAAGCAAACGTATCTGTTCTGGAAGAAAAATTCCTCGTATTCCTTCTTTCCAGAGAATGTTACAACGAAAGTTACCATCAAAACGTTCTAATTGAAATCTTCGTATCTCAATTCCGAAAAAAGCTATACCACTCCTTTATATGGATCGATAAACTTCCTTTTGGGAGCTTAAAATCCACGAAATATTAGCTCTTTATAAAATGCGTGCGATTTCATGGTTCCTACATTTCAATTAGATTTCGTGCGTGCGATTTGTATCTTATGGTTTCTGGATGAATTGCCAGTCAAACAGAAGAACAGACAGACCTGTGGAAAGACCTAAGGAATTGATGCATTTAGGAGAAGCTCCTCAATTCTCCGATCTCCACTAATGCCATAGACAGCAAGAAATTAAGGCCAGGAAAGCACGTTAAATGTCAAGGGCGAAAAGGAGTAATCCACCCAAGGCATATAAAGAGCAGAACCCTGACATGGAGGAACTACCCTTCATGCTTGAGCTTGCCGAACTTATTAAGAATAAGCACAACGTGCACTAATCCATCAAAAATATGGTGATTACTATTAGGGCTCTCTATAGTAGGTCGCACGAGGAAGAAAGAAGATCCTAGCAGAGGCCGAAATATGCCGTTTCAACAGTGTCACAGGACAATTAACAGTAGTCTCATTGATCTGCACTAAACAAAAGAGTGTGGCAAAGGAAAAAAGAAAAAAAAATGTACACTAGCAGCTCAAAGAACGGAACTAAAGGGACAGAAGGGAGAGTACTGGGGTTCCCTAAGAATAAAGAAAATGGTGGATGGGCTAAGGTCATTAAAAAAAGGCAAAGAAGAAAGCAAAGGTGCAAATTCGCCCAGAGGCAATTGTTTTCTCCAGCAGGGGAGATACTAAAAGGGTCAAAGCTCACCCTGACTTATTAGTTCTAGGGGAAAGGTCAGCAAAATTCCAAGGACCCAGAATGCGATCTCATGTTTAAGTTTAAAGGATTCACCTTGGGTAAAACAGACGGCTTTCTTAACCAAGTTAAGAATTCATTTTGGGAGAATGTCACAGAAGGTGATCAAAAACATAAGATCTACATACAGTGCAAGGACTTCGTCGAAGCAATATCCAGAGGTGAAATTTGCACTGCATTGAAAGTATAATTTTAGTTCTAGGAACTGCGATAACAATCCATTGTGAGTTTGAGGAAAGCCTACTTCGGGAGCGCAGAAATTGTTATCGGAAAAGCTCGAATCGAATGGGTTGTCTGCCGTCATTAAAGAGGCGCTTCAAGCCCCTCATGCTCGGATACTTCGCGAGGCCATGCACCAGCAGCATTGATCGGTTCGATCAATGCAGTAGGTAGAAGGATAAAGGTCGTATTGCAGCAACATGGACTCCAAATGCCGAATTTGCGAAGGAAAGGGGGATGGAAGAATTGGCATATTGCCGGAAGTGGCAAATTCACGAAATTTAGGTTGTCTGTAATGAAAACATGAGGTTCATTCAAATAAAACCCAATCATTGCAGGGTCGTTCAGGATTTATTTGAGCAGATTACTTATGGATCTGAGATAGAGGAGAGCCATTATAAGTAAACCCTACAGAAACCGTGGTGTATGATGCATGCCACAGACTTGACTGACGGAACGGCCATATGGGCGTGCGTTTGCAGGACTATACAATGCACCATGAGTTAGACGGCTAGTGACTTCGTGTCCTGCTACGCCTCACTCACTCACTCAGCTAAGGATATTGTCTGCATTTGAAGGCATGTTAGAGAACCTTGTTCACGGCGCAAGGGCACGAAATCCAAAGGAGATTTCCGGCGTGGGCCCTCGCATGGGTAGGTAAAGAGAACAACGCAAAGAGTCGAAGGCTATTAGAGGCTTTTAGAGAAAGTTTTGGCTAACGAAGATAATATAAACATTTTTCGGAAAGGAAGGTCTCCCTCAATCGTAACTCTGACCTTCGTTAGGCCTGTACTGCTGCATGGTATGACACGTTAGCTAGAATTACACCTAGACTGATCACTAATCAATTTGCTTCGAACTATGGGGAGAGCGGTGGGGAAACACCATATTCAAAACCGAGGAGGACATCAGGCTGGTCTTTAAAAGTAATGGACGAGCAAACCTATGGCTAGCTAGACCAACTTACTAAGGCTAGCGGACCCACGGGGAAATTATCCATGTCACACGATGCCTAGGAGATACACATTCCCCAGTAAAATACCGAACTAATAATAATAATCGTTGGCGTAACAATCCAATTGGATCAGGGCATTGAAGTGTGTTAGATCACGTCATTCAAGACCACAACGGCGCACTACAGTATAGTGTTGGAGGCAATGTTGTCAGCATTGCGCTCGCCCGAGATTGTTACCCTGATTTGACTCAGGGACTCATTCACAGCTGAGTCGACTGGCATCCAACATCCAGTCACGATAGCAAATCCCTCTGCCACTAGTGGGATTTGAACCCGAACCTGACCGAACTGCTGGTGAAATAGTGAACTGACCAACCTTCGATCAACTTGCGACTCAGACGAATGAGAAGACGAAGACGGTAGGTAGGATCGATCAGGTGCAAAAGGAGTATGCTTATAATAATGTCTGCAAAATCTCAAGCTGGCCACCTAGCGGAGCAGAAGGGAATGTTTTAAGGTTCTCCGCTCTGAGAGAAGGGGGTAAACCTGTAGAAATGTGATGAGGTGGGGGTAAACCTATAGAAATATGATGAGACGATTGAGGGGTCGTTCATCTTTACAGATCGCGTGCCCTTTTCTCTTGTTAAAAATCTTCCAGGGCTTATTACTTCAGGGAGGGGGCGCTGACGCCTTTCAGAGATCGGTGTATGTGGCGGCAATTCTGGTAGCAACGACAGATAAGCTGGGGGAGATCTACAGCACAATACGCGACAATAAAGTTCCGAGCCTGAACGGTCTTTAAGCTCAGCGTGGAGTCTAGATCGGACATGTTCGCCGAGTTGTTCGAAGCGTGTATATCCAAGGGGATATCTCTTACAGCATGGATGCGGCAGGAACCTGGAAAATCTCCAGACATCTATGAATTTCAGACATTATTGGGAAATGTTGAAGCGGGTAGTCTATAATAGACTGTTTCTGTTTGTTGAGAGCCAGGGAGGTCTTATAGATCGGAGGTGTGGGCTCCGTGAAGCCAGATCAACCACTGACGCCATCGAATATACAATTCTCGGCAAAGGAAGCACCAGGAAATATTGTGTGGTAGTAACATTGAACGTGAAATGCATTCAATTTGCTAATCGTATAAGTATAAAAGTCCTTGGGGTCGATTGGTGTTTCCATCTATCTATGATGATTGAACCCCGGGAGTACATTGTCTCCGCGAGTGTTCCGCAAGATTCCGTACTGGGCTCACTGGTGTGGAACATCATGTACAATTATGTTCTTAACCTTTTGGGTCGCGAGGAGGCCAAGGTAGTAGGTTATGCCCAAAATGTAGCATTGGTTGTAGTCGCAAAGCATCTCTATTATGGGTTGGGTAGAGAGCGGCACTGTGGAGGAAAAGACGGAGGTGGTCCTCATCATCAAGCACTTCAAGAGAAGTTACGCTGCCGATTGACATAGTGGCAGACAAGACAAGGCGAACACTTGCAAGCATAATATTAAGTCTATCTCACCTCTATCGCAGGTGAAAACAGCTGAAACGGAAAAGTACATAATTAGATGACAACAACGATGAGATCGCTCAAAAGGGTCGTTGGACACATTAAGGAATGGCTGGAGCGAAAGCATGGGGAGATCACTTATAATCTCAACCAGTTTATCACCGGCCATAGAGGGTACCATGAATACTTGCATAGGTTTAAATTGGAAACCTCATTTGATTCTTCAAACTGCGGCTTCCGGAGGACAAAAATCACGTATTCTGTCAATGCCGGAGGTGCGTGTAATATATGAGGAAGTTGGAGGAAACTCTAGGTGAAATCCTATCATTGGAAAATTTTGTCTGGAGAATGGTAGCGAGGGGGACAGGGATGTGATCAACTCCATGATCGTAACGACCCAGGGTAAACTGCAACAAGCGAAAGAGGTCAGGAAGGTGCGGTTACAAATGCCACGCATATAAGAAAGCTGACCCAGCTAAAGTAACCTAACTTCGCACCGTGATGTAATACTAAATGGTGGTTCTACAGGTTAAGAGGGGGGGGGGGGGTGGTTTTAGTGGGTAAGAATCCCACCAGGTCAGTGTCTTTTGAAGATTGCTACCTCGTTAAAAAAGACCTCCCACCAGGTGCGTCCCTGGAATTACAAATAGGTTTTTTTCTTTACTTCTGTAAGGTATGCACAGTTTTCCGATGGTGCGAAGAAGGAAACAGGATCGGTAAGGTCCCCCGGCGATCGAAATCCTTCGAATGCCATAGCTTCGGCTAGCTATACTACTAATTTCCGAAGAAGGGGGCGTTGGAGGAGTAGGAATAGAACAACAAATGGAAAAAGCACGATTTACTGGAGGCTTTGGTGCAGTTATACAATAAAATACCCATCGAAAATGAGGGTTTGACTTGTTTGTAGATTTGATTTTCGCTAGTACTTCGCTAGAATCAAAAATTATTCGTACAGTGAAAACAGGCAGATTGCGCAATGGCTCTTGAACCACCCAGAAAACTATAGGATATCAGGTTTGAGGAATATACTAGGCTCCAGTGAAAGAACTATCTTTAAGATATATATTCATCCCATTTCGGGAAAAACTTACTATTGGAATAACGAATTTCTTCCTTTTGGTTTAATTTGACAAGGATAGGGGGTGGTAGGTAAGACTGATCTGGAAGGAAAAAAACAGGGATTTCAGAAAGTCCAGCAAAATAAGTGGGAATGTCTTAAATGGCTTGGCAAATCAAACCGGATTTGTCAATAGCAGCAGAACTAGTGACGCACAACATATGCTGTGCAGTTTCTCATGAAGAAACATAATGAATAACATCGACTTATCTTCATTGTATTCCTGATCCTAAATTCAAAATATACCGCAGTGGTTTTCGCCCTGCTGCCCTCTATGGTTCTTAGTGCTGCCCAACTACCAAAGACAATGAACGGTTCCTCGTGGTAGGGAAGACGAAAATGTTGTCGGAATGACGACGCTCTCGATCACTATTGGATTGCGGGAGAGACGCCTTTGAGAGTATGTAATCCACGCTTAATTTGCAGGCTAAGGTGCTCTGAACATCAAAGTAGTGGAAAAAGTACCAAAAAGTCGACCGAAGCAGCGACGGCGTGTTATGTTGATTTGAAAGTTATAGCCTCTATCAAAACCAATCTGATGACCGCTAAAAGTTACGAATTTAATTCAGACGAACCGAGCACGGCACAAAATGGGGCAAATGCTAAAGTTGCTCAGGATGTAGCTCTCGGAGACGAAGATGTTGCGTTGGACTGTAACATGACACGCTTTGATCACTGAGGATGAGAAAATCGTAGAAAAACTGCGAGAGAGGCGCCTTCGATGGTATGGTCATGTAATTCGCGCTAACGGGAATTCAGTCGCTAAGATTGGTCATCGTCGGTCAACATCGAAGTAGATAGTAAGCGACTAAAAGGCCGCCCGAAACAACGGAGGTTTGAGACACTAGCTACCGTCAATATATATAGTAGTTAGTATAGTACATATTTGGATGTGATGAAATTTTAAGGAGTCAGAAAAAAGATTATCGAAGGACTGTAAGAAGTGATTGCGGAGGACGCTTGGAAACGGAGCATGGAGGACATCGGGCTTACATAGTAGCACCTGTTGGGCGTAGATAGCGATACTATTTCCAGTTGAGTTTAGGGGGGTGAAAGTCAAGGGAAGTACAATAATAATAGTGTAATAAAAAGCCCTAATTTTTTGTCTAGAAACGTATCATTTTATATCACTGGGAAAGGGAAGTGAGAGGCAGAGTATAGGTACTATAAAATCTAACAGGTCTCGTCGCTAAGACCTATCCAACAGAAAGGTCTGAAAAATATGCTGGACACTATTTTTACGCGTAATATCGGTCACAAAATGGGAACTTCCTTTGATTTATTAAAAAAGAGAGCAGTTTCTAATTTAGGGTCACAGTTAGAGACCTTTCATCCCTAAGAGCCTCACAAATACCTGCCATTATATATATTAATCACATACCATGAATTAAATCAATTAGCTTCTTCTCTTATATACATATGTATATGTGCTAGCATTTTAAGGTCACCCTAAATCACGTCAAAATCAATATATCCCAACTTACCTATTCCATATCGTCTTTCTGTTTGATCTCCATGAATTTATTTTCTTGATAATTTTCCTCTCGATCGTCTTTTGCAGATCGTTAATTTCATATGGTTCCCTATAGAGATAATTCACATTATGAATCTCTCCATTTGGCGCAGGACATTTTTTGGTAAACAGCGGGAGCCAATTTGTTTTATTGTCGACATTAAAGTCTGTCATGGAAGCTCTGGACTCAGTTTGTATGTTGAAAAATATCTGAAATGGTTTCGATTATAATAAATTGCGGGCGAAATTAATGTTTATAAAAAAGTAATTACATTATCTTCCCGAACCACACAAAATACCCTTATAATGGGGCAGAATGTGTCGTTACTTGAGTACTTCTTCCCAGAATTGGGATCAATTAGAATATACTCGGCTGATTGTTTCAACAGAACAAAGGTCGTGTCTCCGTAAGGATATGCTATTCCTAGGACTAATGCTGCTGGAAGTTCTAAACTTAGATAGTAACAGCATAAAAGCACACCCAAGTCCTTAGGTGATGCCCAGGAAGAATCGAGGACTATCTGAAAGAGTAATTTAGTTTGGAAAGAATAGACAAGGCTGAACTAATACGGGGCCCCGACAGATATGGCTTACCTGATTACTGAACCAAACCCCGTGAAGTCCTAAGCAACTGCTCGTGGAACGGAAAACAGGAAACAAGGATACATATCGTCTCACCATTGATTCAGATTCCTCATTGATAGCAAAGGGTAATGGCAAGGGTTCCAAAAGCCTTGTCATGCAAACCCTTTTTCCATTCGCAACACTGATCAACGGATCGATGAAACGATCAGGGAAATTCTCCTTGACTTCTATGCATGCCTCCTGAATGTACGCCTGCGATATAAATGAAGGAGTAAAGGATTAATTCTTTAAAGACCAAAGCGTTACTGACCTTCAACTCTCTGAGTTCGGAACATTCTAGGTGGGACATCGTGGTTATATGCATTTCAGATAGTGGTTCTATGGTGATACGCAAGGATAAGTAAACAGCTTTTTTGATTTCTGGGATGTTTTCTACGATGATGGCATCTGTATCAGTATCTAGTGATGGCTTAGTATATCCCAGAAGAATTTTTGGCGAATCCAACTCGAATGTTCCCTCTACCTGTTAGGGGGAAAAAAGTGAAGGGTGTGAGTAAAAACGGAAGTGATAAAGTGACTATGAATTGAGATTGGAGGCGTTCGGGGACAAGGAGATGGGTTTATTCAAGAAAAATGTGACGAGCCCCATCAGAGTGCAGTCCAAAGTTAGAGCCAGGCGAAAATGTTAACGAAAACACCAGTATGCTCAAGCTGTGTCATGCAAAGGTGGCCAAAATCAAATTAAGATTTCGTCCCGGCCAGAAATTTGGATAAAGAAAGATTCCTAGACCAAAAAACTAATATGATAGAAGAGAGGAGGTTTTTGGGAGTCGGTTGTCGGTAGTACCTTAGAAGTGACAAACTTGTCTATTGTGGCATCTAATGTTGCAAAACTCATCGAAATGTGGAACTTATGTTCATACCAGATATCAGATCCATTTAACAGAAGTCCCATGTTTATGAGATCACCATCGATAAAAGCGGTACCATTAGTCAATCTAGATTTATCGCAGAACTCGGGAAGAAACATGGGAAGGAAGGAAATCGGGGCGAATAGTGATTGGTGAGCGCATAGATGAACCGTGTGGGTTTTTAACTCAAGCGGAAAGGGCAGGTACCACCTTTTTAAGATACTGGTGATGAGATTTCCGCATTTTTGAAATAAAAAACAATAAATTTCAATCAATTTAGATTTGCTGACGGTGTACTCTAGTAGAAGGCCTTATCTTCACCGGTGGGTCATGGAAGACGAATCGAGGCCAGGGGTGTTTTTGACAAATTCGAATATGGAACTTGTTCGACCTCTCATAAAAATGAGGACCATATTCCAGGCGGAGATATATTCCATTTCATTGGTAGAATGTTTACGACAAAAATGGAGGGGTCGAATCTGTTCCGACAGTCGGGCAGCATTATCAGCACTGAACAGCAACGACATATCAAGGTAGTTGGCGTGGAGCTGTCATCCGGCCGACTGAACAAAGCATTCTTGAATTGGGTGCCAGGGTACTCAAACATCGTTGGTAATGAGGAAGGTCGCCAACGATTGTGGATCCAGAACCAGCTTTTGGCATCCGGTCATCCACTGTCATGTCTACCCTGAAGGAAAAAATTGCAAGAATTCACGCAGCCAAAGCGGAGAAATTTGAATTTTTGCCGGCAGGCGAACATCTTTCTCTAGCTAATGTGAAGAACAGGAAGAGGCGGACAGAATAGTGATTGCCTTTCTTTCGCTTGGTGAGCGGATAGATGAACCGTGTGGGATTTTAAAGAAGTGGTGGAGCATCTACCAGAAACTCTGGGCTTTGATGAAAAATATTGAATTCTCCTTGATTAAAGTATTGGATGATTGAAATGAAAAGTGGCAAGTGACAAACTTAAGCGGAAAGGCAGGTACCGCCTTTCCAAGATAGGAAACGAAAGAAAGTCCTCTCACCGATGGAAATTGCTCAAGCAAAGTTTCTGAAACTCGATAACATAACAATGACACCTCCTATGTCGGCACCCAATACTAAATAAAAGGTGAGGTAATGTAATAAAGGGATATGTTCTACGCCGATACTCGTTCTGAGGTGAAGGCTGCTAGTGAAAGTGATGCCATGTAAATGCAGAAGCAGAACTTGGTGCTTGACTTAAATGGCCTCCGACATGTGGCAGGTAGCTGCAAATGTCCGATCTATAGGGGGGCATGATCTCCACACAGGACACCTTTCAGCCAAATTGAAAACTTGCTGATTGAACGCCGCTACCTCTCAGCCTTGATGAATGTCAGAACATATAGGGGGAGGGGCAATATATACTCGGATCATCATCTTTCAACAGGTCTGTGAACTCGAAAAGTGCAGGGAGCAACCGCGCCAGGCGCGCAAGTTTTACCAACAAGTCAACGAGACAAAGAATAAATGCTGCCACCAACAAGCATAGAAGAAATAGTCCGTGCAATCCACCGACCTAAAAACCCTAAATCGCCAGGAGCCGATGGAATTACAGTCGAATAGGTTAAATATGGAGACGACCAATTACACCAAGCTGTTCATCAACTAATGTTCCAGGTGTGGACAGCGATTCAATGCCTGACAACGAAGCAACGAGGCATTATCTGTCCCATACACAAAAAGGGGGATATCACGCAGTGCAGTAATTATAGAGGTATCACGTTGTTGAGTACCATCTATAAGATATTCTCAGCTATCTTGCTTGGCCGGATAGCCCCATACGCCCACAACATCATTGGCCCATTACCAAAGAGGCTTCACTCCAGGCAAATCAGCAACAGATCAGATTTTTTCTGTGCGACAAGCGATGGAAGAATTGTTGGAATATGGACATCAGTTGAACCATTTATTCATCGACTTTAAAGCCGCCTATGATAGTATAGCAAGGGTGAAACTGTACATCGTGATTTGAGAATTGGGTATCGCAACGAAATTGATAAGACTAACTAGGCTGACCCTGACCAATGGGCGAGGCCATATGAGAGCAGCAGGATCACTCTCAAGATTATTCAACATTAACAACGGTCTAAGACAAGGGGATGCCCTATCATGCGTCCTCTTCAATCTGGCCAAGAAGAAAGTGATCCGTGATGCTGAGGTCAATGCAAGGGGAACCATCCTCTTTAAATCCACCCAACTACTGGCCTATGCTGACGATATCGACATCATGGGAAGAATAACCCGAGACGTACAAACTGCCTGCATCCAGATCGAGCAGGCGGCGTGAGATCTCGGGCTAAACATCAATGAGGGCAAGACGAAGTACATGGTGGCAACGTCAGCACCAAAAACCAGAGAACGAACAACATCGAATCGCACTGGTTAAACGAAAACAATAAAGATAGGAGACTACAACTGTCAGACCGTTGAAAATTTCTCCTATTTGAGGTCGAAAATTACAACCGATAACAGCTACGACGATGAAATCCGCGGACGGTTGTTTACAGCCAACAGAGCCTGTTTCAGCTTACAAAAACTGTTCCGCCTGAAACGTCTCACCATAGGGTCAAAGCTCTTACTGTACAAGACAATGATCTTGCCACTCCTCATGTATTCCTCGGAGATTTGGGTTCTTATCAAGAAAAATTGTGAACTTTTGGCCGCGGTCGAGAGAAGAATTTCGAAAGAATTTTTGGCCCCCGATATGCGGATGGACGATTTCGTAGTCTACATAACGACGAAATATATGAGCGATACCACGACCATCTAGTCGTGGATAAAATCCGGCCCAACAGGTTATGGTGGGCGGGTCACTTAATGATGATGGATGAGGATAATCTAGCCCGGAAAGTTTATAAGGGAAATATCTATGGTAGAAAAAGAAGACGAGGCAGATCCTGCCTGGGATGAAGCGGCGTAGGTCAGCATACTACGCAGCTTTTAAGATCATCGAATTGGTGGACCTCGGCGCAAAACTGGAATAGCTGGGATGACTGCGCGAAAACCTGCCCGGTTTATTTTTCACCTACGTCAGTTTTGAAAACCGTTGCCTCTAAGACCCTGTCATTCTCATCAGCCCTCTCAGTCATGATATTCGGCGATTTATGGATGTCTTAACCTTAGGTGGTTTCACTAGGAATATAACTAAAGGTAGTTGGTGCAAGTGAGAGCGAATGCGCATCAATCTCATGTAGCTGATGAAGGCAGTCAATCGACAGTCGGCCGAGTGTCAACTGGCATTCCTCTAAACCCCGTCATTAGTGTAAAACTTGCATCTTGAGGACGATTTCTTATTGACGTCTATCAACATCAGTTGATATTCACCCAGCAAGCCAGGCTTGATACTGTCGTTGGCCGCTTCCTGTTATTTGAAGCTGAGGGGCATAGGATGTACAAATTTATTTTCACATGTGTTGGACGTCGAGAGCCATCAACCCGTTAAGCAGAGATATTTTGCTATTTCTTCTGCCATCGAAAAGCTGGACGTTATCATTGGGAGCCATCAAAGAATCGCGACACGCTGGGCTTCGTCGGCCATCCTAGAGGTAAAACTTGGTAAAGCGCCTTGATGCTCGCAGGCCAAATTGCGTAACTGCTGAAGGGGCTATTTCTCATTGTGGTCATTTTGAGTCGCTTCAGAAGGCTAGATTAAGATTAAGTTGGAGTATTTTTTTTGATGAAGTGTGTACAGACCCCGCACTGCCTTTGACTTCCCTTATTCGAAAACAATGAGGCAAATGCGGAGATTTCTAGGAATTTGCGGGTGGTATCAGCAATTTATATAAAATATGTATCGCTGACTCTCTCACTCTATCACTGGCAGATAACCTTCAAAAGAAGCGCAAATATTGCTTTCTCAATCTCAGAGGTCCATAAGGTAAGTCTCTTCTCATCACCCGCCTTGCACAGTCCTTTGCCATATATTGTGGCGCAAATGAACATGGCATTAAAGCCTGGTCCTGGTACAAAAGGCAGGGGATGAGGACCATGTGCTGATCACCTACTTGTCGAGAAAGTTAACTTAATCAACATCTGCGCAATAGTTTTCTACAATTAACATTCGAAGTTTTCTTTCGTGAAGTTCATAAAACAATCCACTACTTCATTGGCATCCTGAATCGCTTATGTCAGATAATTAGGTTCATTTCGCAGAGCCCGATCTGTTCACCAAAGATTAAAGATCTACGACAATACTTTTTGGGCCCCCGCAGTGGTTGACCAAAATCTTCATTTGACCGGATGAAAAATTTGGAAATCTGCTATAGTTGTTTCATGATCCTACATGCCAACCCGGGACAGGCAAATATAAAAATAAAGATGATTCCCTACCCGTTCCATCAGGGCACATTATACCAACTACCCTGAGTTATTAACAAGGTGACTTGTTTAAGCTGCGCATAGATGTTGACGGACCTGCACAGTTAATTGTCGCTATTTTTTTCAGATTATTAAATAACTCCGCCCCAGTGATTTTTAAAAGTTAACTCAGACCTTGATTATCTATAAACCTTCATATTTCATGATGCAACTGAAAGAGCTCCTGGAATGCATTTTCTTCTACTAATGAACATGGGTCGTAACAAGAGCAGTAACACTTCCCACTGAGAATATCGTGAGGGTGAAACAAGTCCAAAAAGTCTCCAGAGTGAATTAGAGAAAGGGAAAAAAGGAAAATGCATCTAAAGGAGACTTCATCCAAATAGTTTTCAAGGCTCGAAAAAATAAAGCGAATAAGAGCAAAACGAGACAGCAGTTAGGGGGGTTACAAGTGATGTAGCAAAATAGGAAAAGACGTGTAAACGATAGAGAACTATACTGCCGGCTGCGCTTATTACGTCGACAGTAGGGAGACCTTTATGCAAGTCCTCGATGAGATTCGCTTTAAGATCGTGCCAAGACAGTGGAGCAAAAGTGTCTGCTGGATTATTTCTGAAGACAGTCGGGGTACGTTCTGTAAAGGCTGTTAAGGAGGAAGACTCTGATTTCTAGCAAAGAGCCTATGTGCTTTTTGGAAATTCGATATCGTGACTGTGTTCCAGAAAAGACCGAATTGGAAAAAGCTATCAAGCGTGAATAGTCAGTGGTAACTAACCCCCGGGTAGGCCTTTCCTCTGCGAATTCTTGAGGACGAAAACTCAATGTGGTGAAGGTTGCAGACGAATCAGAAATGGCTGGATAGTAGTAATAGGCGACAAATGAGGGGAAAAACCCCCACCGAGTGTTGCAAGTGCTTAGACTATGGGCAAGCGTTTATAACATGCAGCATATGGAGTGCTACTCTCTCTGCGAGGATGGTGGCGAGTTTGGTGAGACCGGCGTTACTGCCGACTGTCGTAAATATTTTGATGACCCTAATAACGACAGCCTGCGGAGCTTCCATACTCCGGAGACCCCATAGCCGTGGCAAGCTTTCTATGTATTGGTAGCAAGCCTTTAAGCAAACCGTTTCACGACCACAAAGAAGAAATAAAAAGAATGATGCCTCAAAACCCGACGCTATTCCGATAGAGGTGATGTTTCACCATCAGTCATACCTACCGCTCGGGCATTTATCACTTGCCTGAAGGGGAGTATTTTTTCCTTGCCGATGGAAGGTGGCGAGTGTTGAGTTGATCAGCAAAGGCAAAGCAGACCCTGAGCTGCCGTCTACATACCAGCCACTCTGTGTTATTGACACAGCGGAGTCCCCTAAGAGGTCATTAGGAGTACCTCAATGTAGTTCGGTTTAAGGGCATGGGATCCACGGTGGCTCTAGCATGGAGGTTTTCCGGTTCATCAAACTGGGGTGTGCAGCCACCGATTGCGAGGGGTAGTGTTTCTCGTAAGGCTTAGTATAGGAAATGCCTTCAATTCCGTAAGATGGACAGGTATGCTCGGCGCACTAGAAACTCCATTCCAAGACAACTCGTGGTATGGTAGTACGACGACTACCTCTTGTTGATATTGACAAATTATCTGAGAGAGAGATCTGAGGCAAGATGAAAATCATCTTGGAGGATCTATTCTGGAACCAAAGTTCTAGAACGCTTCCTACGATAATCTGCTAAAACTCGATATGCCAGGACGGTTGCGTCTAATCGATTATGCAGATGATGTTGCTGCACTTGTTTCTGGGCACACTGTTAAACAGGTACAAAGTTGACTTGGGAATAGGCAGCTTTAGCAGCTTTGCGGTGGAGAAGAACGAAGAAAAATAGAATCCCGAACCTGCGTTAATTGTCAAAAAGCTTTTAACTTCAAATTGGCTAGTGGCAAGGTTGGGGGTGCTACCTCTAGCAGAATATGCGCTCTCATGAGTGCAAAGTAATCCGTTCTGTGCTACGACACAGTTGCATGTCCCAGCTTATCATTAGTAGTTAGTTTTATTGGGATCATTGCATTGCATCTTAATTCATATAAAAGCAATAATGAACGAAATTTTTGAGTAAAATTTGAGTATTCTATATTAAAGGGAAGAATGGACTGTGTATAGCGTACTTTGCTCACTTTCGTTTTAAAAATTTGGACATCAAAGGTTCACTGGGCTTCGGTTTTTCTACTGCTGAAAAAATTGATGAAATTATAGAAAGCGTGAGTAAGCCACCGTTCCGTTAAGAACCTCTTACTACAAAGGGCTAATGTTTTTTCTTAACCTGATATGTGAAAACATAAATAAATTTACCTGCTTTTTACTAAGTATGGTTGTAAGTGGCAACTTTATTTCTCCCAGCCAGTTAGTATGGATTCTTTGATAAACTTCCGAAGCCCTGGCCAGTTCATCGTTCAAAAGGTCCTCAATATACTCGTCATATAATCCAAATATTAAATCGTCCTTTGACTCTAAATCCTCTCGACTATGGAAATTAAATATCATTTCAACTTAATTCCGCTTTTTTGATTAATAGTATACAAAATGTTTACCTTAACTGTAACACGAGTTGTTCATTCCATGTCGGATTAGATCCTTCCGCCCCCATTGTCCTTAGAACTTTCTCCTTGCAACGCATTGATATATAAGGCCTCACATTTGACGGTTTTGTAACTAAAAATATAAGGAAGAGTTTCGGGAAAAAGGGATTCAGTTTCGTGAAGAAATATACCTTGATAAGTTAACGAAGCAGTGCTATCCCTTCTCGATAATGGCAAATTCGAAGCAAACTGACGATATGGCACACCAGTCGCCCGAACGATGTTAACAATGATATTGAAGTTTGAGCAGCTACTCGTAGGTACAGTAGGAGGGCCGGACTTAACTGGATTTAGCGGTCGACTGCTGCTAAAAATTCCCAACAAGGAAGATATAACTGAGCTGAAAGTAAGGCAATTTCAATAACGACCCCATTTAAAAATTTTAAAAATTTGCGATAGAAAAACAAAAATTACCTGAATGTCGGTGGGTCATCCCCAATCAACAAATTCTCAGCATCTTCATTCCGATTTAACCTCTCGCAGTGATTCAGTACCATTTGGTAGATATTCTTGACATACTTTTTCCCTTTATGTTTGTCAACATCTATGGGATCAAGCCAATCAATGCCCTCAATTGCACGTCCTTGTGATTCCTCCTCAAGCTCCTTGTCAAATGTTGGAATGAATCGTTTGTCTTTGAACTTGAATTCACTTTTGTATCGTGCCATTAACATTTTGAATCGTTTATTGTTGTCGAAATCAGCCTTCGAGCAAAATGTGTCCAATTCCTCAGTGAATGTGAAATACCCAGACTCATCTCCAATAGTTGAATTTGTGTCTCTCCTGGCATCACGATGAGAGTCGATGGGTTCGATTGATTCATATTCGGAATCTGTGCTTCTTTGATTTTTAATTAGCGATTGGCTCGCAGATAGTTTCTTGTTGTTTAAGTTGAAAGTACTTTGAAGGGCTATGTTGCTGAAGTTGTCGTCTTGACTGAAAATTTCAACTCGAAGAAAGCCAGAAATAGTGTTTTTTTCAGAAGAAAATTCTAAGTCCTTTGAGGTTTTGAACGATTCAGATTGGGGGATGAATAATTGTGCTTCTGATACTTTAACATCAGGTAAAATGTTAGATTTTTCGAATATCTACAAAAATAGAGAAGTCGAGTTTTTGTTGTCACACGCATTACCCCAAATTATTTTATTTACTGAAAGTATGGTTTACACCAAAGTGCATTTATTGAACCAGAGTGAATTTCGAAATTAGCAAGCTGGATGGTTTCAGTTATAACAGATATTATTCAATATTATCTACTTTTGCTAGTTGTTCCTTAAAGTTACGATGTGCTAAGGACCTCGCATACACTTCTAAACTAGCCAGCGCAAGCAACAACGTCTCAATAGGCATTTTTGTAGAGCTATACCTAGATACGAGTTCACTTTTGCCACATTGACATGTTGACAACAGCCGACGTGGTAGTCCTCCTCCCACCTCCCTGCGAAACCTAAATCACGTCTTCACAAACTGATAGATTGCCTTGGAGTTGCGAAGGCTGTTTTAATTTCAGACTCTCATTGAGCGGTATTTGCTGGAATGCATTCCTTAAATCTAGGTTTGTCATAAATCTAGCTTTGGGAGGGGTGGCTTAATGGTTAATAAAGGGTGGTCTCGCTGACCAATTTCCGGGTGATAAGGTAAAGGGCTTTACTATGGGAATGAGTAGCGAAACGAAGTTCTTTACAATTCCTCGATAATTCTGATATGAAGCTTCTTTCACTTTTTCAGCATTTGTCTCACTCAAAGGCGGGGTTGACTCATCTTGATTGGTTGCGCCATTTTGTTCGGTCATGTGCCCGATCAGGATGGAGTGAAGAGGCTCTCAAATCACCATCTTGCGTGTCAAGCCAACGTGTTTCGGAAGGGCTTTTGATCGCTTTCCATCGACTTCGATGATCAAACCAATCTTGGCAAGTTAGTTTTCATCAGCTAGAATGACACGTCCATGCCATCGAAGACGCCTTTCTTTATGATCGATGCAACCCCATATCGATCATGGATGTCCTCATTTCTGATATGATCATGACGTGTTATACCACTGGTCCAAAGCATTATCATTGCCTCCATTATTGCGAGGCGCACTTCATTGTCTTTTATAGTCGGCCAAAACTTAGACCTATATTAGGGGATAGGGCGAACATTGGGTGATACGTCGATCATAAAGAACGCCAGTTGTGGAACGCCACTAATTGAAAGCATCCGGTCAATATCAATCAAAAGGGGTTTCTCCATGACGGAAGCAATTTTAATTCGTTTCTGTTTAATAGGTTTGCGGTTCTCACCATCTGTGATGTTTGTCGTGAGTTTGTTAAACCATCAGTCTTGCAGTATGAGAAACTTGCTCACTGGAGTGTTGTCAATTGATATTCGTTGGCTTCCACGACATTTGCCGATGCCTATGCAATAAACCTTGTGCAGAAAGTCAACACCAAGGCTAATATTTTGAGTTAACGACTGGATGACGACGAATGAAATTGACATTGTCCGATCACGAAACATGATTTCAGTAGATGCCTTGCCTACTTTCGCGTAGCTAGTTGTCTGAGACCAATGAACAATCTTTCCAATCAGCACCGACCATAGTTGATTATTTCCCTTACGAAATCCAAAGTGAATCAACTTTGACTCTCCTATCGATCAACCCTTAGACCAAGATGCTCAAGATTGTGGGTTCCATTGCTATCGCTTCGTTTACTGGTGAGAACCAGGGAATAGTCGAGTGGAGAGCGATTGGGTTTTTTTGTCGTCAAGGGTCGCCGGGCATTCAATTTTGCGTGCGTTGGTGTTGCCTAAGGATTAGCAGTTTCTGTTTTCTTAAGATGCATTATATAGATGTATGACCCTCTTAATATGGTTATCCATTGTGAAAAAGGCAAAATTTCAGGTTTGGAGATTGTTGGGCTATCTTGCCTTGTTTTCGTCATCCTCGAAGGATGGCAGTGGTCAGCAAGAGGATATCTGTTGTTGGAATAGTAGTTGTCAGGAGGAAACCAGATCTGGTTGCTGCAGGAGTCATATGATATCTGTGCTATTTGAAGCCAGAAGGAGCCTTGAGAAAGATCAGGACCAACAGAATCATTTACCAGCAGACCCAAAGAAGGCAGAAGCAGCAGACATTATCTGATAAGATGGGAATACCGCCAACAAGTGTTAGTCCGAATGTGGCAGAGAGGAAACTTCAGTCAAGGGGATTAAACTCGCAATTCTATCCAGGACATTATCTGGAGCGAACATTGACATGTGAGGATCATGGAGTAATCGATAAACTTATCATCGAGTAAATATATATCGGGTGGGAGATTAAGATTATGCTTGACAGGACAAACTTCTCATGGGGGCTAATATTAGTACACTGTACCACAGAGGATATGGTAGAATGGTTTAGGATAATAGTTTCTGAAATGCTGAAACTGTCTTCATGTGCAGGAAACGACATACCAGGCACACATGGTAGCAGTCTAGCTTCCAACGTCGCAATAAAGGGAACAACGGGGTTACTGAATCTTATAATTGCCTCAAAAGGTAGGTCTTTGCATATAGCTGTGGAAAGTCGTCAGAAGCAAGTTAGAAGGCAAAGAAGAATTTCTAACGATAGCGGCGGAAGACTGGTGACTGGTGGTAATCAAGAAAAAGTGCCGTAGGGTTCACCACACTTGAGTACAGAAGGAGAAATCGAAGGATTCTTCTGAAGATACTTTGAGTGGCAACTTCAATGAATGACTGAATCGCCAAGATAATGGAAGGTGGAAGGGCAGAAGAAAGTAAAAAGCTGAAGCCGATCGCTAGTATAAGGACTTCCCCTGTGATAGCATCCAACTGGAACTGGCGATCCCTAGTAACTGGTCAAGGAGATAAAACCTGAATATTTATCTAGCGAAGATCGCAATAGTACCATCCATTAGAAAGGATCAAGTGTCAACTATCAAGCAGGACGCAAATAAAAAAAAAGTTAGGGGGAAACTTGGTTTCTGTGAAAGAGATCGAAGCTTGGAAGGTTGCCTCTGAAAGTAGCATTACTCTTCGATAGGAACGATTAATTGAAGTACTCGGAAAAGGATATGAATAGTCCCTGGATTGACATCAATATTTTTGGTATGCCGTTTCTTCATTTTAGTTCATAAATGAAGTGTCAGTGTTCATCAAAGGCATCAAAGGAGCCAGAATAGCCATGAATACATCCGCGCTCTGATAAGGAGAATTGAGTTGTTCTATATTAGGGCACTGGAGAAAAAAACGCCCAATTGTCAAGGGATTCTCAAGCTAAAATATGTCGGATAGTGGGAAAAGGGATTGGAAACGATAAGTGATAAGTGAGTCCTTAATAGCTGCCAAGAAGAAAAAAAAACCCATTTATAGCAAACAAATTTATGCGACGAAAATACTTCCAAAAGTGTAAATATCGATATTCCGCAAGCCTGGCAACGGATAAAGGTGAGCAGCAAAAGGGAAAAAAGGATCTATTTGGAAGTAATTGTTATTTGAAAGAAACGAGATGTGCCCTACAGGTGAAGGTGTAGGTGAAGGTGTATTAATCGAATCCAGGAAGGGTACCTGATACTGAAATTAAAAACCTCCAAAAAAAGAGCAAGCGGAGGCTAAAATCCGAAATTAGGAGATAACAATTGCAGGCAAGCACCTAGGCAAGGTAAAAAGGATGACGAAAGTACACGCTTAAAGGGCTGTTACTATTGGCTTGCTGGTGGAAGCACCTATGAAACTGTACGGAGATGACGATCATCTCATCAAAAATTGCTTTGGAATCCACTAAACATGTGGTATAAAGGGAAAAGTGTATATGCTACCGGTACTTGTAAGTGCACCGAAATTATGGCAGTGCAACTTGAGTGGGTCTGGCAACATCACAATATGGGCATGCGGAACGAAGTCATATAGGTATTTCAGGAATTCGGTTTTGTAAGGACAAACATCAACACAACATGGGTGGAAACTGAACTGTTTAGTATTGGACGAGAGAGAGCACAGTTCTAAAATATTTACCGTTGATTTCAATGCATCCACCTCGGAATGAGGAAGACGAGTAACGAATATCCGAGGCCAAATTATACTTCAGACCTTTACCGAGCTGGATAGTCAATCTTTGGACCCTTGCTCGCCTGCCGAGGCATAGGGTTAAATTCCGTCCCCGACTGGATATACCTCAGTTCCTCGTTGGTGAGAGGGATCGGTTTACCAGGTGAGTGACCATTACATCTGACCAAGCCATTTTTCTCCGCATTGGAAACGGTGGAAGTGATAACCATTGGTACACCGAAAGTAAAAAAACTAGAAAGATGAGGATTGGGGAGAAAATATATCTGGCGGTTCTAGAAGAGATTCACGATCCGAAGGGAACCACAACAGAAACGGAAGATCATTCGTGTAAGCTTTAAATTTAACGTTACCATGTCGGGGTGGAACCAGGAAGTTTCGATTTTGTCTGTGAGGGAGAGTATTTTACCAAAGGCCAACCAGGAATCATTAATACCTGGGAGCTGAAAGAAGAAAACCGGGATCTCTAAAGTAGCCTTAATAGTAAATAAATTTCAACTTCCTTTAAGTCAATGAATGATCGGAATTTGTTCCGCTGAAGAAGGCAGCAAGCGGCTGCCGAAATACGTATTCGGGGAATAATAAAAAACTCATTGACTTCAAGGAAATTGGGATTTATTTTTGAGTACGAATTCAGTCAATGAAAATGATCCGAGTGCAGCATGCAATACTATACCCCTTAGAGGCTACAGGCAGCTGTGCCTTTTTTACAGCTGGAGGATAGTGAACTGAAGTTAGAGAATGAACAGAACATATTTTTGATCCTTGACGTTATTGAAGAGGAGCTACGAAGGATGTGTTAAGATAAGAAGGCTCCAGGATAGAACGGCATTCCATGCTGCTTATTAAAAACAGGTCCGCGTAGTTCTGTATGCACATTTGAATTATGCATGGTAAAAGGAATGTTTGATTTTTAGTGGGAAAGGCAGGGTATAGTAGGATAGATATCAGTGTCTGCTCTGAGGAGCCACAAACTCATAAGATCAAGATTGCTGTGCTAAGAGCAGGGAGAGCAGAGTTCAGCCGGCTTCGATTTTTAGGGCCAGCCCGTAGATTTCACGAAGAATAGTAGATCTCCACTTTTCAGCAAGAGATATCTTTGAGGTTCTAGAAGGTTACTTTACCTAGTGTCCGTAGCTTGACTTTAACTGGAACTGAAAAAACGCACAAGAAGTGCCTATGAGTTTCTCCCTCCTCTCCGCTATAATGCTAATTATAGGGCATGTCGAGTCTGGTGTTATGGCCCCCCTGTAGATCAGTGCTCTCTGCAGACTGCCGTAATTTTGTACGTATTTGCGCGTCTCGTCTAAAAGTTCTCACGATCGGGCCTTGTTACAGGCGTTACTCCTTATTTTTGCCCAGATGGTGAGCCTTCGCCATCTGGGGTTGGCGTACGTTCCTATGGTTGGGAACCCAGAAAAGGGTGACTTTGATCGTGCCACCTAGACTGTTCAGTGCGGATACTCTCATCAGCTTGGATGATGTCGTCACTGAGTAAAAAGCTTTCATGGTTATCTGGCTGTCAATGAGAATGGCTATGTTACGCTTGGGGCTAAGATCATGCCTCAGTCATCAACAGTACTTTCGTTTGAAATACCCTCGAAAATCCTCGAAGACCGTACGACTCGGCTACGCTGGGTGTATTTGAGAAAACTCCCCCAACGGCTCCACAGACCATTTGGATCTGGTGTTGCAGAACAACCTTGTAACACATCACCGATTCTCGATCATGCCCTGGTTGAAAAAGCCACAGAAATGTTCTAGGACGTGTTCTGAGGTACATTGTCTTGGGTGTTATTACGGCCACTGGACTTCGCTGCCCAGTCCGGACTCATATAATCTGGCGGAAATGCAGGCTACTGCGTATTTAATGTGGAGGTTCAGGGCAAGGTGGTGTGGTGGTACAAAGAGGGCTTCTGCCGGGCAGGAATGCAGAGCTCCACTATCAAGAGCGTACATGGTTTTTTGAATCCTATTAAGCGTAACTCTACTGTACTTCTTGTTCACCGTCTGCCGTCACACAAAAAAAGGTCGTACGCTGGGATGGGACGAACTACAGCTGTATACATCCAGAGGGCCATCCTCGTCCGGAAAGCCTATTTTCTTACAAAGGTTCTCTTTCAGGCGTAGAGGCTATACAGTCTTTTTTAAACATCTGTTCTATGCGCACAGAATTTAGGATCATACCAAGATATTTTACATTGGAGGGAAGGAAAAATTTTCGTTCATTTCGCGGCAAAGTTGGAATTCGAGTACTCTTTGATATCGCTCTATTTTGGTTGGATTTGTGCTGAGTTTGCATCTTGCAGCCCACAGGCACAGCTTTAAAAAACGTTTCCTCCATGATTTCACTCATAAGGGAGGGAAATATACTTGACATCTATATCACTAAATCGACGGCATACGGCACGACTTTCACGCTACTCCTGTCCAATATGCATCGAATTTCGTTGTTCGCCATTAATCGAGTACCAGAGTGATAACGTCACCCTGTATGCACCTCGGCTCACAGCCTTGGTCAAGGGTTATCTTCCAGGTCAGATAGGAGTATGGATACTATTCAATCATATTCTGTTCAGAGTTTCCTTGGCGGTTTTCGTCCTAACTCCCTTTAAATCCAGGGAGGCACCTAGAGTGTTTTGCTGCCTGGTTCTACTGTCGAAGCGTCAAAAATCACCTAATTCGCTTTCTTTGTATTGCTCTGATTGCCCTTTAGACACTATGGGGAATATGGAGGAGAGAGTGGTATATAAGTATCACAGGCCGCTTTCTTTCATTGAGATTACGGGTGGTCTATCAGTGCGACAGTATGATAGTATGACGGCCAATGCACCCGCCGGTTAATGTGATAGTGATGGTCGTGGATGCCACTCGGAAGCTGATGTCCGTTTATATGTGCTGTGCAGAGTTGACACTAGATGTTCACCTGACTACTAACTTGGCTAAACAAGAGTTACCCCTCGGAGAGGTTCATAGGATTTAATTATGCTCTGATGGCAGGTGTTCCTCAAGATTTTCGTATTGGAATCGCTACTGTGGAACATCATATAAAATGGAGTGCTTGGTCTTCTTAGGGGACAACTTTGATTAGCTTTGCAGACGCATTGTTTCTATTGGGGAAGGGTTGTGAATCTGCTGAAGTGATTGCGGATTTTCGAAAAGCCATTAGGAAGGACCTGAACAAAGGAAGACAGTCATGATGGGATAATTTCGAAAAGAACCCCGCGACTCATCCATTGATCTCGTATATCGAGGAATGCCGGAACTTTTGGGCCATTAGAATATTTTAGATATAAATACAAGTGGCAGACATTGCAATTCTATCCGATAGCCAAGGCGCTCAAATCCAACTGGCTGAATTCCAAACTGGCAAGTGAGTATTTTGAATTGAATTAAATTGAATATGTTGATCTGTGGATCAAACATATCGAATACCAGGCGAAAGGCTAAAGCATCTAGAAGTAGGCAACATCCTAAAATGTTGGCCGTTTATAGGACCGAACTACAGATTACAGCACACTATAATCAATAAAGGGGTACAATAGTTTTCCAGGAGAAAATGCAAAATCCTGGATTCCTGGATTATTATCATGATGCTACTATAATCTTTCTTCAACTTACCTGAAAAGTAATTACTTCGGGCATTCTCCCTTCCAAACTTATCGCAAATGTTTCTTCAACTCTCAAAATAAATTCACTAGACAATTTAACCTCCCGAGAACAACAAACGGGCTTCTTATCAACGAGTGCTTTAATATAATATCCTTTCGGCTTTTCCAGGACTTTTTTAGTTACTTCAGTTTGCGAGAGTTCCAGAATAACATCTGGCTCGTCAGGTCCTACTAAATCTCGTTCAAACATTTCAGTTAAGTCTGATTTAATATCATCGATATTTGGCTTTCGTAGATGTCCTTTTGAGGATTTTTTCTTTTTCCGATAATAAGCATCAAAAGCTTCACGGACCATTTCATTCAATTCGGTGTCAAATCTCTCATCAGACAGTCGTTGTGCAAGGTCTGTATCCTTGTCGATTACTTTTATTGTTAGCTTTAGACTGGTCAGGGAAAATTCTTGCTTTTTGCGTAGGTTTTTCAGTTGTTTCCAATTATCGATGCAGTCTAAAATTGCTTTTTTGAAGGTCCTTTCTTGAGAATGGAGTTCAGTTCTTAGAGTTTTGATTTGATTTATGTAAGTCTCGAGTTTCTTCTTGTCGAGATTATTGCTCTTCAGGAGGTCATTGGTTATGTTTCGAACCGTAGATAGTTCAGATTTAAGTTTGGGGATGCTATTTCCCACTATAATGTTGTTATATGTATCAAAGGAAGTTTTCAGTTTTAAGGCAAGTTTATTTTCTTCATTAAAAAGCTGGTGATTAGTGAAAACCAATTCTTTGACATAAACTATTATGATAGCTCTTCCAACCGTGTTGCCCACAATTTGGTGCAAAGGTTTCGGAGGAAAGAAAGTTGGTTCAAAGTGTGTCTCACTAAAACTTTTGTAAACGGTTTCATACGCACATTTTTTCACTTCGGAAACATTATCCAGATTCCCATCGAATCCTTCCTCCAAGTATCTATTCACCAAACGGTTCACATTCTTTCCTTCCAACTTCTGATAGTCATCAACGAAGAGACCTTCTAGTTCAATGTCCTTGCTTGAAATTACTTCCTTTTGTTGGTTGTTTGATGTCAGTTTCTGATTAGAGGGAACAAATAAGAGATCAGCATCTTTAGATATCTTCACAACTGCGGCGGGAGAGATTGGACTTGTATCTTCGATGTTCACATATGCAGACGCAAAGAGCGCAGTTGGGTTCTCTGCTAAGTTTGAATCCGTATCCTGGACATTAGCTTGACTTGATCCGGCTGATTGGTTGTCATTTTCCTCACTATACACTTGGCAAAAAAAATCGGCTTCTATGTCACTATTAGGGTCGATTTCAGTCACAGGTTCGCGAGCTTTTATCAAGGCACGGACATCGGCTTCATCCTTTGTATATTCACTGTTAATGGTTATTTTCTTTTTCTTGGGTTTCCGTTTCCTTCTTTCCTTTCTTTGCATCGTTTTATATTATTAATTTAAATATATTTTACCTCCTCGATAAATATTCAGTTTATAGATTTTCACTTTACGTTTGTTGTTAGCAACCAAAGTTTTATTACAGATTTGGTTGCTAAGCAAATGATTTACACATGCGCATGCAATCTTTTTAGAAAATGCCGCGGCCTTTCATATTTTATGTGTTCTTTCGGTTTACTTAGATCGTGCAATAAAACCAATCTACGCTAAAATCAGTGGTTTTCGCAGATCACACTTGCACTACTAGGTAGGTTGGTAAATATTTTTATATTTATAGGTTCATTTTTTTGAATTTTGTTTCCCTAATTTTGGCACGAAAAGATTGCTTTTTTGATTTGAGGGTCAAACGCCGTTCTTTATTTTTGATTCTAGGAGTTACAATTGTCAATGAACTGAGGAAGGGTGAACATCTGGCTCTTCAAATATCTTTAAATTCTCTCGAAATATCTTTAAATTCCATTTTATGTCATATCTTGTAGTTAACATAAGCAAGCATAAGGTCTTTCGCTATTATTTAAAAAAACGAGGACGTTTTCTCTTTTGGCTATCAGAGTATTTTATTGGGGATAGTAGATTTTTGGAAGGCAATTGTCCTGTTCTGATCTGGCGGTACTGTCCAAAGTAACGTTGCAATCTGCCATTACTGCGAAATTAGTTCAGTTGATGTCGGTCAAAGGGTAGTATAGGCCCCAGGGCGAAATGTGGTTTGGTACCTACGATGGAGTATAAAACCGGGGAAACGTCTGCTGAACCAACACGAACAGCTCTACTATCAAACCCTACCTCCACCTCCACGTGGTGATCGCTGGGAGCTCTTTCTTAACGGAAAACTGTAGACGGAGAAGGATGAAGGCGAGTTTCCCTCGCTTGAAAACGGGACAAATTGTACCAACTGGCCCTCCATGTTGGGGGTTGGGTTTGGTTAACCACAATACACGGAAAACCAAAGTTACGTAGCCACGGCAGGAGCCTCGGATAGGATGGATTTCAAAACGAGGAACCCGACAACGACAACGAAATAACGATTTGTGCATTTTCTCATGGAACGTGCGCTCCCTGCACAGATATGTCCCAATATAAGGCTGATGTAACAGCGTTACAAGAGATGCGCTGGACAGGGACCGGTTTCCTGGAAAAGAGCCACTACATCATATATTATAGTAGCTATCTAGTAAACCATGTTCTCGGAGTAGATTTCTTAGTCAGCTAAAAAATAAAATCTGCTGTAATCGGCTTTGAAAACATAAGCGAATGGCTATGCACTCTGCGCTTGCGAGGCAAGTTTAGAAATATAAGCCTCATAAAAGTTTACGCTCCTACAGAGGAGACTGCAGAGTCGGAGAAGGATGCCTTCTACGAGGCAGTTGAGCAGACCCTCGAAGCCTGTCCCAAGTACGATATCAAAATCATACTTAGAGATTTCAACAGTCAAGTAGGGACGGAGCCCGTGTTCAGATGATACGTCGATTCCCATAGCTTACATAGGGATACCAATGATAACGGACTGCGGATTTTTCAGTTATCAGTATCGCTCGAAATGATTGTTGGAAGTACCTAGTTTGCGAAGAAAGCTGTTCACAAACATACGTGAGCCTCTCCAGACATGATCACGAGCTGATTGAACGCCGCCACTCAGAATCCCCTCTGACAATCAGGTGAGAATGAATACTGAAGCCATCCACAACACAGCCCTCGGTAACACCGATAAGGGGAAAACGGATGCCGCAATAACCGCAGCTAATGAATGTCCTGGAGATGAAGCATAAACAAATGATTTTCACAACCACCTGAAGAACGTTATCATTGATACGGTCCCAAATATACTTGACCCCAGTCGCAAGAAAAATCGGAACGGCTGGTTTGATGATGAATGTGAGCTGACAAAGGAACGGAAGAATGTTGCATACCGCGTAACGTTGCATTCTCAAAGGGCGCGAGGACGCTTGCAAACTTATCATGAAATCCATCAAGCGGAGAAGTGGCTTCACAGATGGAAAAAGGAAGTGTGGGAGAACCAACAGGTGTGTGAATTTTGATGAACTGCTCACCAACCAAAATACCGGCGAGCTGGAGGTCCCGCCAACTGAAGACGATCGACAAATATTGCCACCACCAAACATAGAAGAAACACTCCGTGCAATTCATCGGCTTAAAAACCATATGTCGCCAGGAGCCGATGAAATTTCAGCCGAATTGGTTAAATATGGAGGCGACCAATTACACCAAGTGGTGCATCAAATGATGCTCAAAGTAGGGGACAGTGAATCAATACCTGACGATTGGCCACGGGACATTATCTGTCCCATACATAAAAAGGAGAATATCACGCAGTGCAACAATTATAGCCCCATAACATCATTGGCCCATACCAAAGCGGCTTCATTCTAGGTAGATCAGCAACAGATCAGATTTTTTCTCTACGGCAAGCGATGGAAAAACTGTTGGAATATGGACATTAGTTGCACCATCTTTTCACCGACTTTAAAGCCGCTTATGACAGTATAGCCAGGGTAAAACTTTACACGGCCATGAGAAAATTCGGTATCCCAACGAAATTGATAACACTGACTAGGCTGACCCTGACCACTGTGCGAGGCCAGATAAAAGCATCAGGAACACTTTCGAGAGCATTCAACATCAACAACGGTCTAAGACAAGGGGATGCCCTATCATTCGTCCTCTTTAACCTAGCACTGGAGAAAGTGATTCGCAATGCAGATGTCAATGCAATAGATACGATCCTCTTTAAGTCCGCCCAACTACTGGCCTACGCTGACTATGTGGATATCATGGGAAGAAAGACCCGAGACGTACAAACTGCCTTCATCCCGATCGAGCAGGCGGCGCGAGATCTTGGGCTGCACATCAATGAAGGTAAGACAAAATATATGGTGGCAACGTCAGCACCAAAAACCAACTCACCAACAACATCAAACCGTACTGGTCAAACGGGAAGAATAAAGATAGGAGACTACAACTTTGAGACCGTTGATAATTTCTCCTATCTAGGGTGCAAAATCACTTTTAAATGCCAGGTGATTGTTGAAGAATGCTACAGCGAACAGCCAACAACAGCAGAAGGCGGAGTCCAATGTTCTCAAATGTGATCGATCTCAAGACGAGGTCGAACAAGATCACAAACGGAGCTGAGGGGGCAAGAGCTAGGACGCTAAGCAACATCTGGAGAAAAGTAAGTAGCAACAGCGAAGCCTTTTGGTGACGTTGCTAGGAGCCACTTACGTGTGGCGCTGGCAGATGGCAATTCCGCCAGCGGCACACTAGCGCCGGAGGTGTGGACCAGTGTTGAGGCCAGGCTGTCGGAGATGGTCATTGAGCATTTCCTGGACGCCAAAGGCAATCAAAGGGTTGGGTAGGGCTGACAACCCTACACGGAAAACAACCTGTTACGAAGCCACAACAGGAGCCTCGGATAGGACGGATGTTAAAACGACGGACCCGGCAACGACAAAAGAACAACGATTTGCGCATTTTCTCATGGAACGTGCGCTCCCTGTACAGAGATGAAGCTGATAAACAGCTAGCTGATACCCTATCCCAATATAGGGCTGATGTAACAGCGTTGCAAGAGATGCGATGGACAGGGACCGGTTTCCTGGAGAAGAGCCACTACACCATATATTATAGCGGCCATCCAGTAAACCATGTGCTCGGAGTAGGTTTCTTAGTCAGCCAAAAAATGAAACCTGCTGTTATCGGCTTTGAAAGTATAAGCGAACGGCTATGCACTCTGCGCTTGCGAGGCAAGTTTAGAAATATAAGCCTCATAAACGTTCACGCCCCTACAGAGGAGACTGCAGAGTCGGAGAAGGATACCTTCTACGAGGCAGTAGAAAGAGCCCTCGAAGCCTGTCCCAGATATGATATCAAAATCATACTTGGGGATTTTAACAGCCAAGTAGGGAAGGAGCCCGTATTCAGGCGATACGTTGGCTCCCATAGCTTACACGAAAAAACAAATGATAACGGACTGCGGACTATTCAATTAGCAGGGTCACATGAAATGGTTGTTGGAAGTACCTGGTTTGCGCGGAAAGCGGTCCACAAACATACGTGGGCCTCTCCAGACGGGACCACTTTCAACCAAATTGACCACGTGTTGATCGAACGCCGCCACCTCTCAGCCTTGATGGATGTCAGAACATATAGGGGGGCCAATATAGACTCGGATCACTATCCCGTTGGCATGGTGCTCCGAGCTCGAATAACAATACCACCTAGAATCCCCTCTGACAATCAGGTGAGAGTGAACACTGAAGTCATCCACAACACAACCCTCCGCGACACCTATAAGAGGGAAATGGATGCCGCAATAACCGCAGTCAATAGAGGACCTGGAGATGAAGCATCAACTAATGATCTTCACAACCACCTGAAGAACGTTATCATGGATACGGCCACAAATATACTTGGCCCCAGCCGCAAAAGGAGTCGGAACGGCTGGTTTGACGATGAATGTAAGCTAGCAACGGAACGGAAGAATGCCGCATACCGAGTAATGTTGCATTCTCAAAGAACGCGGGCACGCGCAGAGACTTATCACGAACTCCGTCGAGCGGAGAAGCGACTTCACAGACGGAAAAAGGAAGCCTGGGAGAACCAACAAGTCTGTGAACTAGAAAAGTACAGGGAGCAACCGCACCAGGCGCGGAAGTTTTACCAACAAGTCAGCAGGATGAAGCCTTATACACCTCGATGCTCATCCTGCCGAGACAAAGAGGGAAATCTGATTTCCGACAGAATGGGCATATTAGAGCGATGGGTTGAGTACTTTGATGAGCTACTGAACAACCAGAACATCGGCGAGTTGGAGGTCCCGCCAACTCAAGACGACGGACAAATACTGCCACCACCAAGTTTAGGAGAAACAGTCCGTGCAATTCATCGGCTAAAAAATCATAAGTCGCCAGGAGCCGATGGAATTACAGCCGAATTGGTTAAATATGGAGGCGACCAGTTACACCAAGTGGTTCATCAACTTGTGCTCAAGGTATGGGACAGCGAATCAATGCCTGACGATTGGCAGCGAGGCATAATCTGTCTCATACATAAAAAGGGAGATATCACACAGTGCAGCAATTATAGAGGTATCACGTTGCTGAGTACCATCTATAAGATATTCTCCACTATCTTGCTAGGCCGGATAGCCCCATACGCCCAGAACATCATTGGCCCATACCAAAGAGGCTTCACTCCAGGCAAATCAGCAACAGATCAGATTTTCTCTCTGCGGCAGGCGATGGAAAAACTGTTGGAATATGGACAACAGTTGCACCATCTATTCATCGACTTTAAAGCCGCCTATGATAGCATAGCCAGGGTAAAACTGTACACGGCCATGAGAGAATTCGGTATCCCGACGAAATTATTAAGACTGACTAGGCTGACCCTGACCAATGTGCGAGGCCAGATAAAAGCAGCAGGATCACTCTCAAGACCATTCGACATCAACAACGGTCTACGACAAGGGGATGCGCTATCATGCGTCCTCTTTAACCTGGCCCTCGAGAAGGTGATCCGTGATGCTGAGGTGAATGCAAGAGGTACGATCCTCTTCAAGTCCACCCAACTACTGGCCTATGCTGACGATATCGACATCATGGGAAGAACCACCCGAGACGTTCAAACTGCCTTCATCCAGATCGAGCAGGCGGCAATTGAGGCGAGATCTTGGGCTGCACATCAATGAAGGCAAGACAAAATACATGGTGGCAACGTCAGCACCGAAGACGAATCAACCAACAACATCAAACCGCACTGGTCAAACACAAGCACGAACAAGAATAAGGATAGGAGAATACAACTTTGAGACCGTTGACAATTTCTCCTATCTAGGGTCGAAAATCACAACCGATAACAACTACGATGATGAAATCCGCGCACGGTTTTTGTCAGCCAACAGAGCCTACTTCAGCTTACAAAAACTGTTCCGCTCGAAACGTCTCACCATAGGGTCAAAGCTCTTACTGTACAAGACTATGATCTTGCCAGTCCTCATGTATTCCTCGGAAACTTGGGTTCTTAGCAAGAAAAATTGCGAACTCTTGGCCGCGTTCGAGAGAAGAATCCTCCGAAGAATTTTTGGCCCCCTACATGAGGATGGACGATTCCGTAGCCTACACAATGACGAAATCTATGAGCGATACCATGACCGTCCGGTTGTGGATAAAATCCGGCTCAATAGGTTACGGTGGGCGGGTCACTTAATCCGTATGGATGAAGATGATCCCACCCGGAAAGTCTATAAGGGCAATATCTATGGTAGGAAAAGAAGACGAGGCAGACCCTGCCTAAGATGGAGCGATGGCGTGGGCCAGGACGCCAGACAGCTTTTAGGGATATCGAATTGGTGGACCTCGGCGCAAAACCGGGATGTCTGGAGTTCCTTATTAAGGCAGGCCTAGACCGGATACCGGTTGTTGCGCCGTTGATGATGATGAACAGCGAAGCCTTTTGGTGACGTTGCTAGGAGCCACTTACGTGTGGCGCTGGCAGATGGCAATTCCGCCAGCGGCACACTAGCGCCGGAGGTGTGGACCAGTGTTGAGGCCAGGCTGTCGGAGATGGTCATTGAGCATTTCCTGGACGCCAAAGGCAATCACACGGGATCCATTTCCTGCTTTGATTCCTCTTAGGCGGTCCGTAGGTTTCATGTTATAGCTTCCGAGCATCAATTTTCTAGGGACTTTCTCGATTCGTGCGTCATTATTATCAGCGACTCCCGGGAGGGCGTAATGCTCAAATTCATCTCCTTCGCCGAGATTCCTAGGAGACCGGTCGCTCGCATCTGGTTGCCGAAGATTCGCAGGAATAAGAACAAGTTCGTCCAATCTCTGCACCTTCAAAACCTCAGGATTGCCATGGACGATTGGGTTGTTACCAAGGAGGAGGAACCTCAGACAAACAGCCAACCATTTCTGCTCCGCATCAACGGAGAGTGCCTGGAAAAGGTCGACTATAAAGTGCGGTTCGGAATCAGGAACGCAAAGGTGAAGGTGTTCCGCTCTGCAAAACCGGACGACGGCCTGGATCCAATCAATGCCGCCAACGAGCTATTGGAGAAGCTGAGGATCGACGGTCCGACAAGGACTGATGAACCCCCCACGCAAGCAGATCATGCTGAGGTTAATGCAGATGAATCTGCAGCACTCCAAGTATGCCCCGGCTAATCTGCTTGTCTTCCTCCTAGAGGAAAATATTGACATCGCACTAATACAGGAGTCCTGGCTCGAAGGTGTCCGAACCATCAAAGGGCTCCAAAGCAAATATTAGGTTGGGGAAAAAGTAATGTCGTATTTTGTCAATAGATGGCGACACTTAAATATATCTTGTGTTGTACTTATCGCATCGGGTCATACTATACGCGATTTGAAGACGACAATCTGGGCTACAAGTGTCTCTTTGACAGTTTTACGATCGTACGTTTCAGTCTCGAGTTATAGCGCGTGAAAGATGGAGTCCACCAAGGAAGAAATTCGTCATATTTTACATTTTTACTACCTGAGAGGTAAAAATGCAACGAAGGCGGTCAAAAAAGTTTATGGGTCCGATACTGTAACGATTCGCACAGCAAGGCGTTGGTTCGATCGATTTCGTTCTGGTGTAGTGGATGTCGACGATATACCCCGTACTGGTAGGCCAATCGTCGTAGAAATCGATAAAATCGTCGAAATTATCCAAGTAGATCGGCATGTGAGCATTCGCTTGATTGGCCAGGAACTGGGTAAGGACCATAAATTCGTTTGGAACCATTTGCAGAAGATTGGATTCCAAAAAAAGCTGGATGTTTGGGTGCCACACGAGTTGATGGAAAAAAATCTCTTGGATCGAATCAACGCCTGCGATGCACTGCTGAAACGGAACGAATTCGACCCATTTTCAAATCGGATGGCGACTGGTGATGAAAAGTGGATCACATACGTTGAAACGAAAAAGATCGTGGACGAAGCGCGACGAGCCGGCCCAAACCATCGCCCGGATTGACGGCTAGGAAGGTTTTCCTGTGTGTTTGGTGGGATTGGAAGGGAGTCATCCACTATGAGCTGCTCAACTATGGCCAGACCCTCTATTTGGTCCTCTACTGTGAGCAACTGGACCGTTTGAAACAGGCGATTGACCAGAAGCGGCCAGGATTGGTCAATAGGAATGGTGTTCTGTTCCACCAGAACAACGCTCGGCCTCGCACATCTTTGATGACCCGCCAGAATCTACGGGAGCTCGGATGGGATGTCCTATCGCACCCACCGTGTAGTCCGGACCTGGCACCAAGTGATTACCATCTCTTCCAGTCCATGGAAAACGCTGTTGTTGCTACTAAGTTGGCCTCAAAAGAGGCTTGCAAAAACTGGCTGTCTGAGTTTTTTGCAAATAAGGAGATTTTCTAAGAGGGGGATAATGGAGTTGCCTTCTAAATGGCAATAAGTTTGCGAACAAAACGGGGCATATTTGATTTAAATCGGATAATTCTAAGTATGTTAAATAAAACGTTAAAATTCGATCACAAATACGACGTTACTTTTTCCCCAACCCAATATTTTAATTTATTCCACATTACACGAGACGCTGTTCAGGACAGACCTAGAGCACGTATCTTCGCGAAGAAGAGTTTCTACGCTTTTTTGTGTCCGGACTTGAGTTCCAGCGACTTAGTCGTTGCCAAACTGGAGCAGGCGGGGGCAGAGAACATGTATATTTCCTCGGCTTACATGGCTCACGCCCGATCAGCTCTACCAGAAGAATTACAACATTTGACGACGATCGTAGCAACAAAGGAGGCCAACCTGTTGATAGGTTGCGACACCAATGCAAGGCGTACGCTTTTGGTTAGCTCGGAAATGAAGAAGAGAGGTGAATCACTCTTTGATTTTATTATTACTACAAACCTATCGGTGTGTAACAGGGGCAGTACACCCACCTTCCATTTCCCCAGCTAGGAAAACTGTGACGATTGGGAGGAAGTCCTTGATATCAAGGGCTATTGTCTAACCGACAATGGGATTATTAGGATGGAGAACTGGCGAGCGTCTGACCAGAGATCCTACTCACATCACAGTTGGATACTTTCCAGTGTAGATCTCGCCTCAGAGGTCTCCAAACCCTTCAGAGACCCCAGCAGGATCGACTGGTCAACTAATTTAGAACAAACTCCCCGGAGCGCAAATTGGGAAGATTGGCACGACAGACGAACTGGAGTCAAAGGTCGAGGCTCTGGAAAAGGTATTCAATACCGCCTTTAAAGTCTCGTGCCCTGCTAAATACAGCAAGAAGACAGTGCCACCGTGGTAGAATGAAAATCTCTCGAGTCTCAGCAAGCTGATCAGGGAAATCTTCAATACCTTATACAGATATAAATATTGACACCCGTACAAGGACTGTCTGAAGAAGTACAAGTCGGCCATTAAGACCACGAGGCTCAGTAAGATTTTGTCCAAGGATCATAAGAGCCAATCTTTTCTTGAAGGAAGGCTACTGGACGGAATCTACTGCTGAAACCCCGCCTGTACCGTTGCTTGTTGAAATTTACCGGAGCTCTATCTCTTTAGGATATGTATCACAGTCCTGGAAACGCGTGCGAGTGGTTTTCATACCGAAAGTGGGCGAGCGGGGCCGTGAGTCCGCGAAGGACTTTTGACCAATCAGCCGCATATCTTTCGTGTTGAAGACCCAAGAGCGAGTCGTGGATATCCACTTAAGGGTGGTTATGGAGAGAACGGCTTTTAAGTCCTAGCATACCCATCTTAAAGATAAATCCACAGAAACTGCTCTCCACGAGGTAATTGGCACGATTGAGCGGTCACTGCAGTGCAAGCAGTATACTCTAGCTGCCTTCTTGTACATAGAGGGAGCATTCAACACTGTTAATAGCAACGGTATCTTACGTATTGGATTATATCCATGCTGAGTACCAGGATAATCCAATCGGATCTGAGAGGCAACCACTTGACCTGAGCACGTCCCAGGGTGGCGCTATATCTCCGCTGCTGTGGTTGATAGTGATGGACAAAATTTTGTGAATATTGGACAGAAGTGAGGTGAAGGTTGTGGTGTATGCCGACGACTTGGTGATATTAGTGTCAGGGATGTTTCCGTCGATTATGAGCGACATCAGGGAAGGAGCGTTGCGAAAGGTGTGCCTGTGGACCGCATGTTGCATGGTTATGACTCAGTATTCTTTACCAATGGACCAAAGATGGTCTGTGGAGTCGATGCGGGGGTTTTCTCGAATACATACAGTGTATTCGATTCGTATGGTCTCCCAGGTTTCGCCAGTGTATTCCAAGCAGAAGTACTGGCGACACTGGAAGGCTCTCAGTAGTCGTGGGGGAATATGTCAACTCTCGAGTGACTAAGTACCTTGTTTTCAGCCCACTGCTGATCTTTTAGTGTCAGTTACGTAGTATTTCTCGGTGATCGATATCAAGAACTAAACTCTTTGTGGGGCCGACATAGAGTAATGGTCACCAGCTGGCGATTGTTTTATATATACTTTGCATTTATCCCCAGGAAGTTTGAGCCTGCAGTCAGTATAAACTGTGAAAGTTCATATCAACTGTGGTACGGATTGTAGCGGGGTTGTAAAGGGTGGTGGCGGTAGCGTTTTCAGATTAAAGCACTTTTTTAATAATTTTCATAATTTTTTATTTATTATATAACTAAAACATACAACAAATAAAAAGATTTGTAACGCTAATTTAATTAGAGTCTCTTTCTTACAGTTTCACAGGAGAGTTATTTTACTTGGAAAAAATGGCAGTCGAATGTGGTATTTGTTTTTCTTTTCAGAATGAAATCAACAATAATTTTGTGGATAATTCTAAACAACTAAAATTATGTAAAAATAACAGAATACACAATCATCTTGTAGAATTCGATTAATTTATGTTTCATTCGTAGTAAAGCTTTTGTCAGTTCCGCCGATTCCTTATTCGCTTGATGCGCACGAAAGCGAACTAGATTAAATGTAAGAATGGCCCATATGCGTAGATGCGACAAGAGTGCAAATGATTCGATTAATTTACAGAAGGAAATTGGACTATTAATATTACTTCCCTTGCATGTTGACGCAGCGAAACCGATGCAAGAAATGGAGATCATGCAAATTCCGCAAGGGTTCATTAAATTTATCGCTTACAACTAGATACAATTTTTCTGTAATTACAAAATTATTTCGTTCTCTCGTAAATTTTTTATCACATAAAATAGACCTAATTATATAAATTATCTAATAGTAAAAAATGTCATGAATAAAGGCGTGAACAGTAGCAGTGTCACAGTTCTTCCTAAGTGATGCCACCGACTTCTGCTTCCCAGTAATGTCGAATGACTGGCAGTCGAGTAGTTTGGATCAGATGTAAGGAGCTCCTTTTGCCGAGGCAGAGTCTCTTCAATTTCATTCGTTGTTATCGACTTTCGAGGACATCGCATCCATTTGTGGGCAGATAGTTTAGGTTGGTCATGAGCGACGTGCATTCGACTATCGTCGAATTCCCAGTACACCCTGTTTTTGAAAAAGTAGGTTTTACCTGCGGCGAAAATGAGATAGTAACTGTTAGGACTCTTTTTCGAAGGAAAGGAGCTGAGTAATTTTACCGTTCAAGTATTGCATTGCTCCATCGATGTGATAGCCGATTCCTTGCCAAATGGACATATCGCGGGGATAGTCGAGCTCAATGTGTTTAACGTCCTCATCGTATCGCCAATAGAGCGTTCCGCTGAACAAATAGGTTTTCTGGTTGTGGCCCCAAATGAAGGCTGCGTCGATTCTTCTCAAGAATGAAGGCAATCCGAGGTGGGTTAATGGTTTGGGATAGCCTGGCTCCAGGGTATTCGTGTTGAATACGTAGTACTGTCGCTCTGGAAAAAATAGAATGATGTTACAATTAGGATCAGTGGGGTATGCTAGAATGTAATATCAATAAAGTCTGGAGCTAATACTGGATATCCTGTTTTGGAAGATAAAAATAAGTATTCAGTTCTTCTTGTCAGTTCTTCGGCGGGTACAGTCGGTGTTTCGCTGGCGACTGTCAAGGGCGGAATGCACTTGCACTATTTAGCAGCCGCGGACCTTAGATAGTCAAGGAGGATTTGGCACGCTTATAACAAAGCCCGATCACGGAAGCTCCTGTGCTAGGCGCGTGCAAATGATTACGACGGTCTTCACGCGGCACTGGCCCATAGGAAACCATGCCGCCAGTCACTTCCTCTGCGATTGCCCAACTAGCTAGAGTCAGGCTATAAACACTGGGTAAACCATTCTTGGGGGACCTACATAAGAGAGATTTCTAGCTACAGGGTGGGAGAGCTGCTTGCCTTCGTAATGTCAAGGGTTGGCTCTGAAGATCTGAGCCGGCTGGACTTTGCTTCCCTTTCCCAATAATAGCAGTCACGGTCTTAGGAGTTTGTGGCATCAAAACGTTGCACAACAGCGCTAATTGGGTTTCTTGGGGCGGCCACTGATACCTACCTACCTCTCTTTTTGAACGAATGGACAGAATTGAAATCTATTTATAGATTGACCTGATCCTTACTAACGGCCACATTTTGGAAACGGTAATGAGTGTGTTTATAATAATAGCTTAATTTGGATAATCGAATAAAAATCAGTTAACGTCGTGAGTAAGCCGGAGCAAGGAAGGAAAATGAGTAAAAGTCAAGATCATCGATTTCGAAACACAAAAAGGTCCATAGGGAGCGTTAATACGACTGGCACTATACGGACTATATGAAGTACATACCGGGATTCAGGGGAACTTTTCGTCATGCGAATCATATTGTTGGATTCAAGGAATCCAGCCGGAGTGACGCATAAAATATGGTAGGATTCAAAATCACACTCTAAAATGATGTGCATTCTTTGCTGGAAAGTTTCAAATATTCCTAACAAAAAACTGATTGCGCGAGATTTAAGCCGTCTGGCAAGCTGACCTGAAAGAGTCCTTGCTTTGATTGTCTGCCCTGGAGCAGTGGTCAGAGGCTGGATCCACTTACACTACTTGAAAGTTATTGGCGCATGCTCAATATTAGTGCTAAGTCCGGGAAGATTTGATTCTCCTTCGATAAATACGATACGAATATTTACTGGATCTTAGGGATCTGTACGGGACACTGGTCAAAAGGCGACTATCCCGAAAGGCTTGGCATTCCCTATAGTATGCACTGCCGAAAAGGTTTCTATTCAGGCTGAATGGAATCATTTAGTGTCTTCCAATAGTGGGGACGTTTGGTGACAGTTGCATCAGCAGGCAAATCCTTACACTGCCTCTGGAAATTGCCTTCTGTCTGAATAGAATCTGTTGGGCCGGGACGGGAATATGTTTATCTAGCTCACAGTGTTCAACTTGACTGTTGATCATATTTTGAAGATAAATGGACCTGATGGATGGATGAACTGAAGCAACAGCTCGTGGACTGTCTGCTTTCTACCATGAAGATAACTGAGAGGACACCAAGCAAAGGTGAATGAGCCAGGGGGGAATTTCGTCTTGAATCTGCGGGCCCTGAATAGTCTAGATACTTTCGGTTTCAAATAAAAAATTAAAAGCCTAAAAACGGAAAAAGATGTTAAATAGAGAGGAAGTGATGCCAGGTGTATCGGAATTGGTTCAGCCAGGGGACATCGGCCGTTGATTATAGCACAGTGAACAACGTCGGTAATATTTCTGCGCTAAAACAAAGTGCGGGTATTTTCGGAAGGCCGACTATCGATTTCCAGCTCGGAAACCACTGTTGTCACCTTGGGTGTACTGAATATCACTTGTGGTACACCTAAGCCGACTTCGTTAACGTCGGAGGCTTCCGGGCAAAGTAATAGTTGTCCCGACCAGAAACATCGGCTAGAATCCTTTGTAGCTAGTACCAGAAGAACATGCATACTTTGAGTATACCAAGAATAGAGAGACCATTGCGGTCATTGTACGAGACGAGAACAAAGAAGCCAAATACCAAACGATTGTTGAATTGTTGAAACATCTGTAGACTGAACAGGAGACACACTGCAGCTAAATATAACCGGTCTAAGAGTAGGTTGATTACGCTAAATGGCAAAATGGCAAAGGTGTGCAAGGCTATGGAAACCGAGCAACTTCATCTAAAAGCAAACAGCAATGGGCGTTTAACACCGCACGCATATTAAAGTCCTTCAGTGAGGTGGCCAAGTGGACATATGTAATGCTAGTAGTTGCAAACTCTTGTTGGAGATATGGAAAAGTTTGGCGGCAAACCTATTTTTAAGAGTCATCGAACATATCGTTGACAATTTTTCGGACCAGGGGAAATCTATCTCATGTATTGGCCCCTTCCAGTTCCTATTACGATGTAATATGAGAGAATCAGTCCTCCTCACATTTTCTTGTTAAGGTTAGCAACGCTTGGAGAGCGTTAAAACAAGTTTATTCCGTATGACGTATGAGTTCTCAACCTGCTTGCCGAAGTTACGCATTGGCAACGACAAGCGCATGTAATATATGTACTTTCCCAATCCCAGAGGAGGATGAATTCTTAAAGAATAGTTTGCTTTCCTACTCTTCATTAATGGAGAGTGCTTGAAGTTACTGAAAAAGGCGGACCATATTCTATGGTTTGGAATTAGCAAGGCTAGGCGGAAGGGTGCCGATCACCGAAAACTGCTGCCAATCTGGATTCAGCCGACACTGCTAACGAGATGCTGAAAGGAATGAAGTAATCAAGTAGCTAAGAGAACTATATATTAACGTACAGTAATCAAAGTGCGCTTTGGCTATCGTCTAATTTCCTTCACCGAGGAATAATAAGCCCTGGAGAAGGTATGACAATAACCAGCCTTCGAGGCAAACAGAAAAACAGAATATTTTACAGCCAAAAATATACCAATTTGGGGAGGCTCAAGGCATGATCCTCGCAAGCAATCATTAACATGCTTTTCTGGATTCAGATCTAGGTTCTAACGATTTGATCGTGGTCGAATTGCAAGGATAACTTGTATGTTTTCTCGGCGTACATGGCTCACGACTGGTTGGCAGTACTGAAGGAGCTACAGCAGTTAGCTTCTTTTTTAACTTCGAGGAAACCCAAAATATTTGTAAGCTGTGGCATCGCAGGTTATAAACATTTTGGGTTTCCGCAAGATACACACTCTAAGCTAACTGGGAACTCAACGGATAACATGATTCTCTTTTCGATTATATTATTAATACCATCTTAGCCTTACAGATTTAACAATTTAAGAGAGCTAGAAAGAGGTCCTTTATATCGGCATATTTACTGACAGCACAAACAAAACTGTCAGGAGGCACAACCAGATGGATAGATATCGGTTGGATATTGTTCATTATAAACCTTGTGGTAAAGGTTCCCAAACTATTGGGCGATTTTCAGATGATGAACTAAAGGAAGTTTGCTCATATCATTAGCGATAAACTTTCCAGTACTCTAATTGGTAGCAATTGTACTGTTGACGAATTGGAATCAAAGGTTGAGACTTTAAATAAGGCAATGAAAGTTATCTTGCAAGCCTAGTGCCTAAAAAAAACGCAGCAAAAGGAGACTTCTGCCGTGGTAGAATGAAAATTTGTCTTACCTCAGGAAGATGACTAGGGAGATCTTTAATATCTCCTATAAATACTGGCAGCCACACAAGGATGGCGCAATGCTTGAGGGGGTAAAGCGTCAGCGTCTAACCTCGCTGCTCTGGTTTCGAATCCAAGTCATCATGGGTGTCTGTGTTCGACTGCCTCACTGCTGTGAGCTTATCACTTGCAGAGATTAAAGGACAGTGAGGACAGTGAAACTGAAGCACGGTTAACTGTGTGGATACCCTATACTGCACTAAGGGGTGGACAGGAAGCAATACTACTACACAAGGACTGTCTGATTTTGTACAACAGTGCCATTATAACTGCCAAGTATTGAAAGCTTTAGCAACTTTGCATGGCCTAATATGATTTTGGCCGAAGGACAAAACAACTTATCCTTTCTTAAAAAATCGAATTGTCCCTAATTGAGCTTTTCGATGAGACTCTGAAGTTACAACTTCAACGACATTTTCCCGTCAGCGAGGATGACAGTCGGCTAGAACCTTGCTTGTAGGTTATGCAGTCCTGGTCAGCAGCTGAAATCTATTAACGATTTTCTTTCCACCAAGAAGACTGTACACAGGAGGAGCAAATCCAGCAGCAAAGTGGCACGGAATGTCGCTGCGTATCTTTGGGGTAGGGACCGAGGTATGGTCACATCACGTGGGCGAACACGAATGCCCCGCATCACATACACGGCACTAAAACCAGACCTTACTCGCGGAATTTCCCCTGCCTCAATTACCGTCGCGGCCAAGATGCGCAATGATTTTTCCCTACTATAAAATTGCGAACAACGCACTGGGTGTGATCTCAGGTGATCTCAGGTATGCAGTCTTCTTGCTCTCCCTATAAATCTCTTGGTCCGGACGGGATAATATCAGCCATGCTGTAGAGCAGCGAGTCAGGGCTATTCTGTGGTCGTTGGAGATCTACAGGGGTTGTATTGTATTCGACGTTACTACACCTGAAAACGCTTTCGGTAGTTTTTATATTACGGGCCGACGTCATCATAAATCTATAAAAGATTTTAGTTCAGTCAGTCTTACCTGTTGTTTATTGAAAAGCTTAGCTAGGGTATGTTATCCTAGCCATCGACTTAAATACGTGCCTCTTTCATAATTATAACTGAAACTGATCTGATTCTATTCACTACTAAGCCGGGTATCTTTGATGGAGCAATTACCATCTGTCGCCAATTTTGGTCACGCTGCTCCCAGGGTAGAGATGAAGCAGCTTCTGATGAGTTGCCTATGCCCTGGCCGAAACCATCAGCCAACTTTTTTTAAGAAAACACTTGGGTGTTTAACTCCGTGTACCACAAGAGAGGAGGTAAGCTGCTTCTCAAGTCATTCGGTCCGTCATCAAGTTGATGCGGACTCAGGACTCCCGGCATCCCCAACAAAAACTTAGCTTATAAAAAGTGATTTCTGGAAAACTGGGGGTTTGGCTCGGGAATGGTTCTATAAATTTTCACGATTCTGGCTTGACCAAGGAGTACAATAGAGCAAAGTTTAACCGGATCAGCCACATGTATGGGTATTACTGGGGTCAAACTTCCTAGCAAAATGACTTTGTATAAGCGAACCTGGGCTGGCAGAAATTGGAGAAAAAATGTGGAGATCTTCGCAGAAGCTTTCAGCTAGCCAGACGGTGGAGTTACAGGAAATACTACCAAAGTTATATCCTGCGGAAAATACGAAGCTATCGAGGGTTGACTGTAAAGTTATCAGCTACGTAAGTGTCACTTTTCTCGGTACTTGTGGAGGAACAACTGTAGGAGATTTGTGGAAATGTTCGAAAGAACATGACACATCTATTGGAAAACCCAATTGTCTGTTTGAAGGTCAATTACAGCCCCCATGATTCTAACCTCAATAGAAAGGCCATAAGCATAAGGTAGGTGGGTTACCTGCCAGCCTGTGGTATCTGGGTTTTATCGCTACAGGGTAAGATTGCGGCTTTTCGCCGGAGAAGAGTTTACCTACACATTCGACTTTCATACCTCATCGAGGAAGTGGATTGAGGAAGTGGTATACTGGAGGAGGTGTGTAGTAGCTCGGAACGAAGGGAAAATCTCTCTCAAAGCCGCGATGAGAAAACAACAAGGGATACAACGACCACCAGAAGACATAGTTGCAAGATCCAGAAAACGGAAGCGAGTTCTTTGGAAGGCGAGCGACAAAAACTAGGTTGAAGCATCTTGGGAAAAAAGAAGATATTAGATAACCTCTCGAGCGATATGGGGAGGAGATGATAAGTGATAAAAGTAGATCAAGTCAGTTGATATGGAGCCGTTACAAGTTGCTGCCCAAAATCTGTCATCTTAAGGAAACGTTCCCTAGGTGGATATCAGAGCATTCGAATGTTGGAAGTTGGCAGGTTTTCTCGCTAAATGCGTGGTTTCACAAATCGGAGTTGGGTACATAACTCTATGAGAACGGTATGGTGAATTCATAGCTTCTTATAAACTTTACCTATGAAAAATACAATCTGTCTCTTGGGATTCTCATAAACTGCGTCGACTCTTGTGAGGTTCTCGGGCAGTTCTTTCCATAGTCTTCTAATTTCAAGAGGATATCCTCTATGGGGTCCTTGAGATCCAATACGCCACAAGTACTAAAGAAAGAAAAATATAATATTAAAATCGAGGTCAAGATACTTTTTCCATTTTACCTACCCTATCCTTAAATATAAACAGTTCTCCCCGAATAAGGGTAATAGCGTCATAGCTGGTATTACATGTATCGGGTTTGTCATTTTTCCTTCTCTCTGGTTTATATGGTGGATGAATCTTGTGTTTAACATGCCGAGTTGTTGTGGTTGTTGTGGTCGTACTCCTCGTTGGATGATGCGTATGATACGTATGACGAGTTGGATGTACTTCGGGGCGATGTGTAGGTCTTGGAGTTTGCGGATCCTGCGGGTATCTTGGATCATGTGGATATCTAGGATCCTGCCGTGGATTTTGTGGTGATCTAGGATCTTGCGGGTATCTAGGGTCATGAGGGTATCGAGGATCCTGAGGATACCGCGGATCCGGAGGATATCGTGGGTCCTGTGGATATCGTGGATCCTGCGGGTATCGTGGGTCCTGTGGGCGTCGTGGATCTTGTGGGTAACGTGGATCATTAGGTTTTCTAGGATCTTCTTGCGGATATCTAGGATCATTTTTCGGATATTGTGGATTTTTTCGGGGATCATTATCGGGATAGTAGCGTCTGTTGTATCGATCGTCATATCGTGGATCGTAGCGAGGATCGTTATCTGGGTAGCGTGGTCGTTGCGGTCGTTCGGGATAATATGGCCGTCTTGTGGTTGTTGTGGTAGTAGTAGTAGTGGTGGTTGTTGGCGTAGTTCGTGGCCGATTGGGTCGATAGGGACCCCATTGCTTTTCTTTAGCACCTATTTTGAAGAATATGGGGTTGAATTAAAAAGTCGCCAATTGATATTTGACATAATACCCACCGTATAGGGACTGAATAGCTAATCGATCGTCGTCAGGAAGCTCACCGTTTATTTGGTATCCATGATACCAAGGAAACATGATTGCATCCTCTACTGATGAATGTCCTAATCCTAACGAATGGCCGAATTCGTGGACTGCAACGCCCATCAAATTTGTTCCTGAAACGAGAAAAGGGTTTCAGTTAGGTACTGGATGTTCGAGATTTTTTACGAGATTCATGTTTATAATTTCACTTTGAAATGAAACAAACGAATTCATACTACAATTCTTGGTGGATTGTTAAATGTACGGGGGCCTGGTCAGGAGGACGGAGTGTCAAGAGAAAGAGGGTCCTGAAGTTTTCTCAAGGGCTCGGAATAGGCCGGAAATAAAGGCTCGAATCTTCACAAATAATTGTGCGTATGTGCATTAATTATCCAAACAAAGGATTTTTTGTATAGTGTGGAGGGAGTTCTAGGAAAATTCGTCATTTGTTTCATTTGATTGTGTAGATAGAAACAATTTCCTATCCATCGTAACATTAAATACTCGTTCCAGAAAAATGTTTACTTAAGTTAAGAGAAGGGCGAGCTGAAATCCGGTGAAAACTTTTTCTTATTTTCCGCTGTCTTTCCTTTCTGGACAATATTCAAGTCAAATTGCATAAGTCCTGGAAGGATACTTTGATAAGTTTTGACATTAACTTTCGTAGTTTGGTTGCATAAAGAGAAGAGTGCAATATAAATTTTTTGAACTTTGTTATGAAACTCCTTATTTATGTTGGTGAGAAATTGTATTTGTACTTGATAACGGTGCACGAGCTGGAGGTGAAAGATAAAGTTTTCTGGGGTGGTCGTGTAAGTAGGGAAGTCGATTTCGCTCAAGGTTAAAATTTGGCGCCGGTTAGGGCTGTTTGTGTTTGTTAAACTGCTGTGGTCTTCAACCAATCAAACAGAAACCTTATAACAAACCATAGTCTCATAAGGGATAATATTGGGAACAACTGCATTGTCTCTTGAAAGTCATCATTTTTATCAGAAATGTATTCCAAAGACAGAGAATTTGGGATTTAGATCCTGGTGATTTCCAAAGCTTTCGTTCAAAACAGCTTCTCAAATTTCCGAGCTCGAATAGAGCAGGGACATGAAAACAGGTATTAACAATTCACTTCAGTGGAGCAGCATTTAAGTGCTGGTAGTGCTGTACGGTCAATTTTTCGGTCTTGGGATAGCTCTGCTCTTGATCCATATGGTAATTTTCCATTCAGAGAAAATTAATCAAACGGAAAACTGTCAGTTCGGCGCTACAACGGAGGGCTGGCAATCGTTATAAAAAATGAACCCTTCAGAAACCAGGGGGGTAATGAATCGCTGACAGAATCGAGTAGTGGAGCTGCGCTGGTGATACCAAAACGTTGGTCGACTATTGGCTTTGTGTGACTGAAGATAAGGGATCTAGCCCGTTTGTGGATTAAATATTTTTCAGCTTTGGATTGGCGGCTCGCACGGCCTGCAAACGAGTGCCAGGCAATTATCTTAGAACACTGGAGCGAATCCCAGGACAAGAAATCCGCACATCCAAATCCAATATGGAGAGGGACGTCAGTTTGGTTCACGAAAGCCTTAAATACCAGCCTTTCCAATGGAGAGCTGTTCCTTTATAGTTACGCAACCTGTTGCAAAAACATCCGACCCGTGAATGCCGCGGGGCAATACAGCTTCACAAATGATTCAACTAGTGAAATGGCCAACAGGCTAGCGTTTGATCGGTTTCTTGTGAAGCGGTGGCCCGAAGAACAGTAGGCAAGAAAATTAAGGCCTACCTGCTGGTTATCTACCGAAGCAAGTAGCAATGATTTCAAGACCTATGTACAGAGACGGGTGTAAGCCCATGAAGAACCTCCCATAGAGTTGTGTTGGAGTGCTTCAAAGACCTTTTAACCTTTTATGGGTTAATCCTGGAAAATGAAAATCAGCAAAGAAAGGAGCTAAATTGCTTGTAGAGACCTCTGGGTGCAATGGCAGGTATGGCAGGTAACCAGGAGAAGGAAACCTTCAGTAGAATAAAAACGGTATACTGGAAAAGGTCCTGAAGTTCTCGGTGCAGTCTAGACCAGACATGATCGCTGACTTGATTGAGCGGCATAATGTGGTGCTGGTGACTAGGCTCTCTCCTCTAATATATCTTTTTCATACATAATGAGGAAAAGACCTGAAGCGGGTAATTTACAAAAGATTTTTCTCTGTTATTGAGGGTGAAGGGGGATTATCAGGTCGGCAGTACGGTTTCTGTAAAACTAGAGCAATCATTGGTTCATTACATCAGCGACTATTTTGGTCTGAAGTTTGGCAGACTAGATTCTAATTAGATTACGAGTAGAAAAAAGGGCCTAGCTAGACTGAGTTAACTGTGATGCGTCGTAGTTTCATGAGGAAGGAAGCAGTTGAAGTTGGTTTTAGCTGTTTTCCTAGCCAGTGCGGTATACTATCTATAGAAGGGAAAGACAGGGGACAATACGAAAAGGAACATGGGAATCATGCACTGATCCCTTCTATTAAAAAATGAGAAAATAAACTAGAAAGAGGGCGGCCTGGTTTAATTCAGGTTTGAGTTGTATAATTCGGTAATTCCTCACATGACGTCGCCACGTTAGTCGTTGGAAACCGTCTTCGGACGGACTAAGAGTGTTTAGTGCCGGGTGGGAAGAGCCCTAAACGTAGGTTGAGCAAGCGGCTTAGTCTCTAGTATTCAGATTCTGAATACCTTGGGCATCTTCAGTTTCAAGTAAGACCTTTATCTTGGTGGCGGACTGGTCACTGAGGACATTTTTTCCAGATTACTCGTGGAAGCATGAACTCAAACTTAACAAACCAAAAGCGAGCGACGATAGATGTAGAAGCGATGGTAATGCCAGGCGCATCATCGGTAGGACAGTTGGTGCGAATTGTAGTACCGCTGTGCGGAAACCAATAACAGATACACCCGAGAGAAAGACGGCAGGCGGATAAGCGGTTTCCAGTTTGCAAACTACTGTCGTCGAAATAGACGCAGCGAATATTAGCCACAGTAATTCTCCTTGAAATCATCGATATCGAAGGTGCAAGAAGCAACAAAGACCAACAAGAATGTCGGTCACCGGAAGCTAGCAAAGAAGCGAACGTCTGCCGGAGACCTACTCAAAAACCAGTACCAGAAGGCCATACATATTCTGAGTAAGATTGCAAAGAATAAAAACGCGGGTACTGTCGACGAGCAAGATTAAAAGGAGATGGTTAAATACTAGGCGGTTGTTGAGGAATACCATAACGCCAAACAAACAAACAAAAAGCAGAGTTTGCAAAGACTTGAACGCAAGGCAACTTCTGCAAGCGCGAATCCTTACAACGACGCAGCCAGGAGTCACTTATGAGTAGTACTTTTGGCTGGTAATTAATAGTGGTAAACTAGTACCGGAGGTACGGACCAGTGTTGCGGCCAGGCTATCAGAAATTTTCATTGAACATTTCATGGACGGAAAGGAGGACCAGGGGGATGCATACCCTGATTTGATTCTGTGGATTCCAGGTGGTCCAGAGGGTTTCACGTCATAGCAGGCAAAGACCAATTCTTCAGGGACTTTCTCACAGAAGGGTGTCAAATTAAAGAGTGTCCTTATGAAGCGGGTCGCTCGCAACTTGTTGTCGATGATTCGCATAGATAAAAACAAGCTCCTTCAACTGTTGCGTCTTCAAAACCTTACGATCCCCATATATGATTGGGTGGTGATTAAGGCGGAGGAATCCCAGATGAACAGCCAATCTCCTCTATTCTGTATAAATAGAGAGTGCCTGGAGGTACTGGGGAAGATGATCTATAAAATGCAGTTTGCCAGGAATGGAAAGATGAAAGTGTTCTGCTTCACGAAACCATTCGACGACCTGGATCCAGTCGATGTCGTCAAAGAGCTATTGGATGAGATGAAGATCGATGGTCAGACGGGTACAGATGATTGTCCTACGCAAGCAGAGCATGTTGAGGGTAGTGCAACTAAATCTACAGCAATTGAAATCCACCTCAGCTTATCTCACGGTTTTCCACCGAGGGGAAGGCATCGGCATTGTATTAATACAGGAGCCTTGGATCTGACGAGGCCGAACCATCAAAGTGTTCCAAAGTAAATATCTAATGTATTCCACAGAACAAAGGACACTGATCGGAACAGACCTAGAGCATGTATTCTGATCAGAAAAGGCCTGCATAATTTTCTGTATCCGCAAATGAATTTCAGCAACCTGAAGTCAAGCAGACAGACAAAACAGAGGGGAGCTGAGAACGTGTATATCTCTCGGCTTGACTGGTTCACGACTGATTAGCTCCATCAGATGAAATGCACCATTGGATGTGCACTATTGCAGGAGAGAATTCCAAATTGTTAACAAGCTGTTAGCATTGCAGCTTGTGGAGAGAATACGCTTTGAAGTAACTACGAAATCAACGAAAGAAGTGAACCTCTCTTTGACTTTATTATTAACACAACACTATAGGTCTGTAACAGAAGCAATACATCAACCTTTCATTTCCCTAGCTCGCAGAATTGTGACGGTTGAGACGGGGTCGTTGATATCATCCTACTAACCGACAATGGTACTTTCAGGGCTCTCAGATCGCAGTTGGATACTTTTCAGCCTAAATCTTATTGTAGAGCTGACTCTTTTATAGACAACAGGAGGATCGATTAGGGGAAGTTCGGTGAAGCTATCAAGAAGGAATTCTTTGTTGCGCGAATGGAGAACATTGGCCTGACAGGCGAACTAGAGTCAAAGGCTGGGACATTGAAAAGGTACTCGAAACTGCCTTCAAAGTCCCCTGCCCTGCCAAATATAGCTAGAAGAGATTACCACCACGGAGGTCTCCAGCATCTTCTACAACAGCCATACTGGGATTGTTGAAGAAGTAAAAGGAATATAAAGACTGCTGGGAGTCCTGGATGGACTGGTGTCAGAATATTAATATCACCAGCAGGTTGCCGAGTATGTCAGTAAAATTTTGGCAAAGAAACATAGGAGTCCATCCTTTCTTAATAGGTCGCAAGTTTGGTGAGATTCTGGAGCTATTGGTCCATGCGTACTTCTCCGCCTACGAGGAGTCCTTTCAGTCATAGGCTTGCTTGGAAGGTATGCAGCCCCACTTGCGTGCACCTATCAAATTGGTAACTACCAGAAGAAATCAAATGACATAATGCCAGCCATGCTCTAAAACAGCAAAAAAAGGTTGAGATAGCACATAGCTTGTAGAGATTTACAGGAGTTACAGTTCTTTCGAATTCAGGCTTTACGCCCTAACCCCTTTCGTGTAGAAGACGTTAGAGAGCGTTCTATTATAGATATTCACTAAAGGACGGTCTTGGAAACGAGTCTCAGCACGTCTACTTTAAAGCAATTCATCCGAAACCAGATGGTCCTGGAATATTCGAAACCGTTTGTGCAAAAGCCAACAAGGAAGCTGCTCTGTAAGTTATCTATACTGTGTTCTGTTGATAGTGATGGATGAAATTTCACAGATATTGGACACGAGCTGGGCGAAAGTGATCGTTTATGCCAACGACTTGGTGATATGGTTGTCGGGAATGCTTCAGTTCCTTATAAGTAAAAGCATGGAGTGCGCGTTGGGAAAGGTACGTGTGGGCTGCAAGATGCTGACTTGACATAAATTCTGCCACAATGGAGATTATGCTATTTGTCACCCCAAGGCAAGGGTACCTTAATTGTACCTAACGCCTATGGTATTTGGGTGTGATTCTGGATCCTAAGTAAAATTGGAGACTGGGCATAGAACTGAGGAATAAGAAGCCTGTAAGAGGACTATTCCAAGGAAATGGAGTCTTAGGGCGAAGATGGTTGTCTAGATGTATTCGTACACAGGTGCGGTTCGTCCCTTCCTAACGTCCGGTTCTATTGTCGAGTGACAGGCGCTGAGAAACAGTATAATAGAAGGAAGCTTAATAGGATTCAAAGAATCGCGTGTTCAGATGCTGCTGGGGCTCTGCAGTCCTGCATGGCAGATGCCCCTAATGTACAGAAAATGACGCAACTTGCTATACGTAAAAGGATTTGAACTCCACACTTTCTCATAAAATTTGAAGACCGTTTCCAAGCACATCATTGGCGACAGATAGACAGAAAAACAGACATTGATTCAACTTTAAGGAGGTCTTGTTTCATATAAAACCTTAAGAAGGACCTGCGAAAATTGAATTGGGTTTGAAATGTGAGAAGTACGTGGGTTACATGGATCTTTTAGGCTAGTCCTCACTGCCAAGTAATTGTACATCGCACTGATGAAAATATGGTCACTCTGCTGGGATTGAGAATGGCATGCGACCCCACTGGACCACTGAAACTACATCTACTTCTTAAAATTACATTGTAACTTCGTGAACTCCTGTTTCTCCAAGATTTCCAGACAAAAAGCCACTATCAAAAAGGGTTTAGAAGTACAGTACTTAATTAGGGGCAGTGAATTTAATGCATGCCGTTATCTTTATGGAGGTAGGGCAAAGGATAGGTTGAGCGAAATTGCTGAGAAGAAAATCTTTGGAAGATTTCAATTCAAAAAGGCATTTATGCAGAGGAGTCTTTGTTTCAGACCCCAACCATACTTTCCAAACTGTATATTAGCCGATTTATACAGTCAACAGCGTTGACACTTCTTATTACCATTGTTTGCTCAAAGATCAAATTATCTTTATTCAATTTTTCTATCTAAACGACTTCGAAATTATTGAGAGACTGTGCCAACTATGAAATTTTTCTCGCTTGGGGGTGGGGGAGGTCTACTGATTCATCCCGCCTCCAAGTCCATCAAACTTCACTAGGCATCTCCAAATCCCATCTTGCATAATTTAACTATAATTAACTCACTATGAACTAAAAAACCTAGTGAACCCCATCCCAATCATCCCCGAATCACCAGCATCCTGCTCTCGTCCTGCATTTATGAATTAGTAACATTTGCTCTAAAATCTCAGTCCTGTGAGACCGAAAAGAGAAAAAACTCTTCCCTGTCAATCCCATCAATTATTCGCAATCTTCTGCTCAAGTTATTTTACTCTCTCGTCCCAAAACCATTGCCATCATCCTCTTTTTAGCTCCCTTTTTTGAACCCAGAATACTTAATTACATTTCGCTTTTTTCTGCCTCATTATCGTCATAAGTTTATCAACAGGAAATTCAATCTTTATCGAAAAGAAATTTTTGGTAGATGAAGACATTGTTCCGAGTCTATTTCCTGCAGTTGTTCCAACAAAAAGGCAGAAACGAAGAGAAAAATAGAGTGAAAAGTGTGGAAAGGATCGACAGCTCTTGGTCGGTAACGGTAAAGCCCGCGGCTTGGCTATTGGCATCAGGAAATCTTAGTCCCTGCCAAGGCAATTTTCGAGAACAGAAGAAAAGTTCCATTATTTTGTTTGGGCTGGGGTGTGAGGTGAAAGGAATGGAGAGCAAGGGATTCGGACATTGACTTAGGACAACTTAAAGCCTCTTACTGGTCTTTTGGTGGGAAGTGAGTGGCATTCTTGCCGAACGGTAGCAAGGAATTGAGAGTATCTAGTGCTAAGTTTTGCGGAAAGTTTTTACATTAAATTGAATTTTTCTGGAAAATCTTAAAAGATATTTCTGGAAAATGATCTTTGAAATGAATAATTTTGACATATGAGAAATTATAGGATGTTTCCTTTGTATTTGGCACAAAGTCCTTCAAAATTTGGCTGGTCCAATGCAGAGAATATTAATTACTCACGAAAAAGTAGGACTTTAAGACTTCATCAGAGCACTTCATTCTCTTGAGTCATTTTAATTCTGGTCACATTCATCCAATTCTCCAACAAAATTTCTTGATGCCACGAATATAAATTCACCCCCATCTCTCACCATTCCCAATTTAAAACCCTCTGTTTTCACTCTCACGGAATACATTAATCGTAGGTTCGAAATTATAATTTTTCCCCCGTTCCTATTTGTCGCCTACACATATACTTTTACCCAAATAATTCTGGCATTTTCTGAAATTTTAAAAGGGTGGCAAAATAGACACGGATAAGAGTTTTCTTAAGGAAAATTTGGTTAGCTTTAACGATGTTGACACGACACAGCGGTGACACTTTCCGTCGATAGAAAAAGAGGTGCAAGTAACAGAAATTATTTATACAACGGTATGATTAACAGCGAGGAGTATAATCGGGAAAACAGAGTATAGGATAGGGTGAAGATTCCTAGGGTGCCCAGGTTCCTGTCCCGGTAGGTTGGGGGAACATGGAAGCAGTTGCTGCGCGGCGAGTTGTCCAAATTGAAATATTAATGTTGCAGCTAAATATGATTAGAGTAAGTTGTTTACGGGAGCAATCCGTTACTTGCTCCTTGGGTAATCTGAGGGAGAAGCATTTACTCGGCAATCCTGGTTAAGTGAAAGGCTGGCATCCTGGTTTAGATGACGAGGAAGAGTTCAGTAGGATGAAATGAAAAGGGATTATGGCTGGAATTTTGGGGGTTACTTTGCTATCAATATTTAGATTAGTTGTTTATTTTTTGGGTGGCTATGCTGAATATTGTGTACATTATATTATCCTTGTTGAGCTTCCTGCTTTTGACGGCTTTGGCTTGGTGAATAGGAGGAAGACTGCTCAAAAGGTAAGAATGTATTGTTTGGACATCTTCTACATTAATAAATGCTAGTTAGTTTTCGGATAATTTTATAATTCAAGTCAAATTGATGGAATTAGTCCTGTGTGTTAAATATTTACAATCATTTCGGAGTAGTATTTTTTTGTTAGGGCTTGTTTTCAAGACATCTTCACTTATATGGAATAATAAAACCTATCGTCGAAAATTTTGACTATGAGACATTCCATGCTAATAGACGTGAATAAGTACCGGAGGTGCCTAAGTTTCCTAGACTTCAAGCTTACATGCAGGACGCTCCAGGGGGCACAGAAAAAGGGACTGATTCTCCTAGGTCTGAAGTTTTCTTGACGAGTCTGGAATAGTGATTTAACCAAGTTACATTGATTAGACAGTTTCAGAGGGCCCGGACCGGTATTTTCTTGCTTTCTGAACATATGCCATTCGGTAGCTCTTTTTTTCTCAGAAGCCATTGGTTATGAGTTTCGATCCTTTTTCACAAAGACTGCATATTAACCGAGATACAGGCGCGGACAATTTCTCCCAGTTTTTCGGCGCTGTATCCTGGTATGGAAAGGAAGGATTAGTGTTTCTAAAAAAGACACAAAACGTTTTTGAAAGAAGAATAGGATGATGTGTCATCTAATGAATTTAAAAGTTAGGAATTACCAGAATGACCATCCTGATTGGTTTGGTGATTCTGGTCATTCCTAATTTTTGTATTCGTTCCAAAGGCACCCAATGTGGGGCCCAATATGTGCGTCAGTTTCTCAACTTTGATCCCGGCTAGGCAACACGCGCACTTTGGGTTACACGTCTTTCCTCTATGAAATAAGTACTTCTAAGCCTCATCCTCATTCCACCTTTTAGAATAGAGTTTTCCTTTTGCTGTCCTTGCTTATATATACTTCAAGATTTCGCCATTGTCAAGTTCCCCTTGAGACTTATTGTCCAGACTTCCAGAAATCTCTGCATTTAGAGGACTTCTGCGGCTTTATGCTGAAAGGTATTGCTTTCTGAACTCCTGAGGAATGTCCTTCCCTATATGTGCCCTAAATGACAATCTCTTTGTCGATTTCGTTTGAAGAACTTTCAATATTTTTTTCTTTTCTGTCCGGATACAGTGACAGGTAAGATGAAACTTTGAGAGGATATGGAGGCATTTGGCTTACGCTGTGTCAATTCCATCTTCACTCTGTTCTCTGATTTCAAGCGGGGCAGATTCGAATTCATCCGAGTCCTTTTTGCTGGCAACCTAGGTTTCTCTTTTGAAGAAATTTTTCTGCGTACAATACATTTTGAGGGTGACATTGAGAGAGATTTTGCCCTCTGTGAATTCTGTGCGTTGCAGTCGAGCTCAGAAAGCCAAAACGCGGCCGCCACTCACTATTCATTTTCAACGAACGCAAACAACTGTTCGGCAGCATGAATTTCAATCCATCAGGGTAGATACTTCGCAGTTTACTCCCCATGTTTGTCTCTCGCCGGAGTTGGCGCATTTAGAAATGCTTTTGCAAAAGCAGCTGCATAAAGAGTTGGCAAAGTCTAACTTTTCCTGTTGTCGCTAGCAACTAAGGGTGCAAGCATATCTATCAATTGCCAGCTCGTTGTGGAAGTAGACTATCGGTGGATCATTCACTCGTAGACTAGGAAGCTAGATGCTATTCCTATCGAGCGATTTCTTTTCCAAGTGGAGATTATCACTCGATCTATTTTGGCAAAGAATTTCAACTTATTATGTTATTTGTGCATAAGAATCGGGGCTAGTACTGCAGATAATACCGCTCTGTTGGCAGCCTTCACTGGGTGAGACTTGCGGACACCTCGTTTCCAGTATGCAATTTTGGACTTTTGAGAAATAATCCGCGGGGGGATAGTATTACCTTCGGGGGATTTAAAAAAGTTCTACGATGGACTGCAGTATATTGTTGAGTGCTTGGAGCATCTACCTAGAGAAGTGGATGTCGCTGAAATATTGCGGCATGGTTATTGCTAACGTGGCAACGACAATTCTCCATTTCCAGCGGACGACTGCGTACTAGTTAAAATGACTAATGCAACGTCAGGAAACATTAGAATGACAATTGTCATCCATTTCATGCATTTCTGTAGGAATTGCTCCTCAAGGTGAACTAGCTATACAATTTGCGATTGATAAGATAATTTATTGGCCTTGGGTGTTAATTCTGCGGCCGCAGCAAAATCCTAGACGAAGTACCTCGCGAAATTTGGGCATTACCTACGGACTATGCCACACGTAAGCTGAATTTCACAAGAAAGTTTGCTGTGGACTTTCCAACCAGGGCAAAGTATTCTTTACTGACGGATCAAAGATGGCCTGTGTAGTCGGCGCGGGAGTTTTCTCGAATACACACAGTGTATCCAAGTCGTACGGTCTCTTAGGTTTCGCCAGTGTGTTCCAGGTGGGTGGAAGTACTGGCGATATTGAAAGTCTTTCGGTGGCTGGAGTGAGATTCGAGCCCCAAGCGTAACATAGCCATTCTGACCGATAGCCAAGCGGCCATCAAGGCCTTGTACTCAACGACGACATCTTCCAGGCTGGTAGCCCAGTGCAGAGACGCACAGAAACGTCTGGGCGGCATCCTCAAGGTCACCTTCCTCTGCGTTCCCGGAGATAGGAACATAGAGGGGAATGAGCGGGCTGACGGATTGGCCAGTCGAGGCTCTGCTCTTGGCAGCCATTCGGTGAATACAGTCGTTGTTTCGCTGGTGGCTGTTGGGGGCCAAGTCTACTCGCACTACCTAGCAGCCGCGGGGGTAAGATGGTGAAGGCCTACGAGCTGTGCCAAGTCAAGGAGAATTCGGTCCGCTTATAACATAGCCCGATCACGAGAGCTCCTGTACCAGACGCGTGCAAATGCATTCAAGATTACGGCGGTCTGCACGGGGCACTGGCCCATAGGGGATCATGTCGCCAGGCTTGGCATACCCTACAATTCGCATTGCCGAAGCTGCGGAAAAGGAAGGGAAACCCTCATATAATTTCTCTGCGATTGCCCAGCTGTAGCTAGAGTCAGGTTACGGACACTCGGTAAACCATTCTTTGGGGATTATCTCTAGCTGCAGGGTGGGAGAGCTGCTTTCCTTCGTGTATGCTGCGGGCTGGCTCTATAGATTCGAGCCGGATAGACTCTGCCTCCCTGCTACCAAACAGCAGTCAGGAGTTTGTGGAATCGGCGCACCACAGCGCTAACTGGGCTCCTCGGCGCGGCCACTGATATCTACCTACCCTACCCTGGGTGTCGATGCAGAGAAAGAAGCGCAAATAACCTTATGCCAATAACGTTGACGAGAAGAGCAGAAGTTCCCGTAAATAACAACGATTTCAGTAACGTATACCGCGTCATGAAAAAGCTTGAAGATGTTCGAAATCCTTTCAATGGTACTGGGGCATTAACGAAAGACTTCTAATTCACAATGATAGGCAGATGCAGTCTCTGCAGAGTTACTACTTTCATTCATTCGTAAATTGTGGCAATCTGATCCCCAAGAAGGACACCTTTGTTCAGTGCGACAATTGGGTAGATATTTACATACGTGTTTTCTGCTGTCGCAGAGATATAAGTTAAAGTCATCCTAGAACGCGTCGAGGAACATCTTGGAATATTGACTGGTTTCCGCTATGGATCTCTTGCTTTTTATCGGGTTCGAGAAAGTTTTCAATAGCGTGGACAGTGAGTGTTTCTGGAAAGGTCTACGAAGGAGAGGCATTCCTTAGAAGCCAATAGCTACTATCAGAGCGACATATGATCGTGCAATATGTCACCAGCTGAATCGAGGTAAAATCTCAAAGGGATTTGATATGAAAAGCATCGGGGATGCATCCTCTCTCCGATGTTTTTCCTTTCATTATTTGTTGCGTTCTTCATGCTGCCTTGGCTACAGGGTGTGTAGAGGATCAATGGAACATGACATCCATCTTTAAATACCATGATTACGCTGACAAGATTCACTTATCCTCTCATTAACTCAGTTTGTCTCTGTTAGCGGCACCAAACTTGGTGTCATGTAACCATTAGCAACACTAGATTTGGCTTGCTTGATTGGTTGAAAATCTGGGAATCTCAGCACCATCATCAAGTTGAGGCTGTTCCGCGCTAATGTTCTTTTGGACTGCTAGATGGGAGAACTTTCGATGTGGAAGTGACCGCCGCTGTAACTCTAAAGTTTCAAGTTTTTCTTAACATTTCTCTGAGTCTTGCCTTGCGGGTATTCAGATTTAATACTATTCCAATGAAGAACTTCTAAGATACATTGCAAATGTGTTGACTGTAAGGCACAAATAGCAGTTAATAGGTTTACATTAAGAAAGGGCGACAACTCCATTGCTGGGTACACTACGAAATGGAATTCACTATTTCAGGAAGAGCCACGAGTAAGTTATCCTCGAAACATTCTGCGCAGAACGATGTTAGATTAGTGCAAGCGTCTTGGGAAATCCTGGAAGTGTGGTGGATACACTATGCTACATTTAAAAGAAAATGGTATCCAGTACGGTACGTGGGGGTCGCTTTGGGAGCATGTGCCTTTGGTACGGGTTCTCCCCTTCACTCCTTATAGAAGATCGTTCGAGCAGCGGATGGTAGGGATGGAGAACCTATAGCATAAACTAGGGCTGAAGGATAAAACGTAAGTGGCAGTTGTGTAATGGCGAATCTGGTTACGATTTGTCACGAACAATTACAAGGGGGTGCACTTACTTTTTGCTTTGTTGTACAGAGCAAGGAGGTTATACCGATTTTGTGTCAACAGCACCATCCGTGTGCTCTTGCGGGATGATGCTGGATTTTTGCTAGTTATTAGTTTTCCATTTTTTTTTACACATTTATGTTTACTTCTTCTTCCTATTTTGCAGATATTGGCTTTGTGTATTGTAGGTTAATAGCCTTTTCCCTTCTTTTTAGTGTATTTTGTGATGGTTCAGAGAGCTGTTGTCCTCTTTTCTCCCTTCCTAATATACAGTAAGGTTCCAAATTCTAAAAGAGGCAACACAATTTCCCTAGAAAATTAAATGCTAAGGCGAGGTGGGAGACCTAATAGACTATGCCTTACCTAAAGCTGAGGTCTGAAAGCGACGTCAAATGAGGATACAATTTGGTGAAGTTCTTTTTCTTTTAACCGCATCTTGAAGGAAAGAAGCTGCATTCAAGTGCGGACGGATCTCTATGATCCAAACTAGTTAGATCCGACAGTTTACAATAGTCGACTGAGATGATTATTTCGTCCTCCCGCAAACTCGTGCCCCCTCTTAACAGGGACGGTGTCCTGAACAACATTACCCATCGAAGGGGTTAGCGGAAAACCAGAAAATCAACTTCTATGAACTATTTGTAGGCGTGCATAAAGTTTTGCAGGGCGAAATTCCGGGTCCCGGGGTGAAAATTGTAGGAGCCCGTCGAAAATTTCACCAACCATTTAATTTTTTTAAAGCCTCTCCATTTCAGGTCGTCCAGAAGGTCATTCTGATCACCCAGTCTACATGACTTCCAAAAGAAAATCAATTCCTGCTACTCATTACCTTCATTTGACAGGAAAGATTTAGTTTCGAATCACCAGATTAGTTTTGATACTGACACTTTGACTTTGATTAGAATTTAAAAAGGAGTTTTTGGTCTAAAAGATTTAGTTAACAATGGAAAGCGATGGCGATGAGTTCGAAGCTATGTTAAATGGCAGGCTCGGTGGTTGACCAGGATTAGAGGCAATGTATGTATTTTCGAGGCAGAAGTAGCATGCAAAGGTTCTAGGATTTAACGTAAGTATTTGTCATGTACACATCATCGCATGGTCTTCTCTGGGCATAAACATGGCGATTTTGATCGCAGATTAAGTACCCATTCCAGTGAGACGGAGCCCTATCTACCTCTGCTGAAATTAGAAAGTGTGGCCCCGAGGAAAGTGGAAAACTACAGGTCGAGCCCACGAAATAGGCGTAACCAAAAACACAGAGAAACACATTTAAGGGACTCAACTGAAAGTAATTCGACCGAAAGCACTTCCTCTAGGAGTTCACTCAGGACATATGTTTTTAGATGACTATTTCGGATCCTATGGTGCTGAGTAAGCTCAGGCTTAGATTTTATTGCAAGAACTACTTCAGCCTTGCAGGCTTGGGACTGACGTCCTAACTGGGAAAGTTGCACATGTGGAGAGTAAAGCTATAAACGCTATATAGCTCTGAGGAGGAACGACACTTGTATGACCCAAATATAGTCTCCATATCTTTTTCTGTCTCATCCCCAGAAAACCCTTTTTTCAAAATCGTTTGACTGCAACTGATAATCAGCGTAATTATACTGAATTTCTCCTTTTTAATAAACTTCAGAGCAAATCAGCCCAGAAGGACATATAGGCAACGAAGCCGATACATATTGAATTGATTTTTGACTCAGTTTTTGATGAAATTTTGACTAGTTTTTGATGAAATTCTCCTCTCAATATTTTTTACAATTTTAAACAAGAAATTCCTTAAAAGCACCGCGAAAATTAGAGGCAATACATTACCATGTACTATAGTTCAAGAAAACGAGCACTAACCCCAACTTCCAACTGATTCATTAAAATTAAAGATACTTTCCGATAACTATCTACTTCGATTCCTTTGAAGTCCAATTATTGAACTCTGAAAATCACGCTATGATTAACCTGAAATTGAATTATAAATTACAGCACGGTGCTTCCCTTAATTGGTTACGGAAAATACATTTCGGGGAGCATGCGATCGGATTTGCTCTAAAAATAAGTACCCTCGAAAGCCTTAGATCCACTACACGGATACCTACCTGCTGTAAAATCTATTGAATATGTTTCCAATTAGTCTAATTAAGTTTCAAAACAGTAGCTTTTACAACTAACCGGGCCCATCCACCGCAATAGTTACTGAAATTCAATGGATCTGAAAGATATCGGCCGCTTTCCGTACATATTGCCTTTACGGGGGTAGATATCGTCCAAAGAGACATTTTCCATATAGGCTGAGAGGACCGGAAACGGAAAGTGTACGCTAAACAGTCAAATTGAATTAGCAGGATATTATAGCCCAGGGATATTGTGGACGACCGCTACTGTGAAAACGCATTTGGTTCTAATCATTGGTACGGCGACATTAATTAACTTAATATAATTAATTGGTATATCCGCAGATGTATACAAATATGTGTGTGTTTGGTGTCTGATAATGAGATTATTGACATGCTCTATCGAAAATGGATATTGAGGGAGAAAAGGGTGGGGGTAGAAGGGTCGATACAAATGTTACTAGCTGATTAGTTGCAAGCAATGATGTGTAGTTTCCGGCACCTAAATTCAATGTGGATATTGGTTATAGAAAACCCCCGGATAAGCGATAATCAATGCGTATGACACCTTCAAGGCAATGTCGGTTTTTTGAGTTGTGCTGCAGGAGGGAGCATTCCATCGTTGACACAACCTTTCCTTTAGAACTCCTCTTTTGAGTTCGCTAATAGTTTGGCAAGTATAATATGCTGACAAAGTAATGACCGAAGTTGTTTTTTTCTTGTATTTATAGCTTCGATAATATCTAAAACACCTGCAATTACTAATAATAGCGTGGTACAACCTTCTGTGATTTTGAAATGGATTTCCCTCAGCTCCGTGTGGATTAGAAAATGTTTGAATAACTGTAAAGCGTTTCGGGTAGGATAAGGATATCAGCCAAACCAGCACCTTATCAAACTAAACTCCTCATGGATAATTGTGCATTATCATCATCAACGGCGCAACAACCGGTATTCTGTCTAGGCCTGCCTTAATAAGGAGCTCCAGACACCTCGGTTTAGCTCCGAGGTTCACCAATTCGATATCCCTAAAAATTGCCTGGCGTCCTGATCTACGCCATCGCTCCATCTTAGGCAGGGTCTGCCTCGTTTTCTTTTTCTACCATAGATATTGCTCCTATAAACTTTCCGAGCTGGATAATCCCCATCCATACGGATTATGTGACCCGCCCGCCGTAGCCTATTGAGCTGGATTTTTTTCACAACCTGACAGTCATGGTATCACATATTATATAAATAGTAATGTTTGAAAGGTTATAGTTACTCCTATTCTTTCAGTACAAGACAAAAGGCTGAGGAGTAAATACTAATAAGGTTGCATAAGGTTTGCCGCAGGGCGAATTCAGTGCTTTGTGACTTCACTCAGCACCAAAAAAGGCAGAGAGGATAAGGAAGAAATCGAATTTGACAGAAGAAACTCTTAGCAAAATAGGATCTTTATTGGCGATCGGCATTTTAATATTCAGTTGACGACCTGATGGAGTTATGAGCGAAAACTAAGCAGAGCTGATGTCTGAAGGTGTTGTATTTCTTGAGAAGAGCAAAGGGCCAAGACCTAATGGAATCACAAATGAAATGGTAAAATATGGTTCGTCCAAGTTTTATAACATAATTGCCCTGATGTCAATTATCCGGAAAGATCAATCACGAGCTATTGATGATCTTGTGGAGCTGTGGAGTTCAGTACAGCGAATTTTAAGGAATGATATAGAGGTAACAGTATTGACAGTCAATTTCGAGGCTTGATTCAAACGTTTGAAGCAAAATGAAATGCCAAAACAATGCTGAATAGTTTAGTTGATAGGTATAATAGAACTTGTTAATTAAGGGTTTAAAAACCAAAGTTTTGAAAAAAATGACAAAAATTGGTTTTCCAACATGACAATGTCTCGGTCCATACAGCCCTCTCTGTGTGCTTTCGCACCACTTACTCTCTGGATCCTGCCGTTTTCCGGTTTTTGGCTGTAGCTTTCCTGAAGCAAAAGAGATATGAAATGAAGGCTGTCGAGATGAAAAACAATTTTCATCATTGAAACAAATGCCGCATTTCGGGAATTCTTCCCTCAGTGTTTTCTTCCTTCTGAGAAAGGGAGCAATTGATTCCCGAAATACGGTACACTCGTTAATAAAGAAAGAAGACCTTTCTATTTCTTATATCTCAAAAGATTGATTACCAAACTTACTTCAAAATAGCTAATTTGATGAAAAGCATATCAACGGAGGAGGCTATTGTGAGTGGTAATTTGATTTTTATACAAAGAATAGAAGAGAAATTTTCAACAAAGATACCCTTTGCCATTCGTTTTGAGGTAATAAGGAACTGGGGCGAAAAATAATTTTAAACAAAGAGCTGCAAATTTGATGAAGAAGCAACTTCTCAATGTGAGCAATGCATCAATTAATACTTTTAATCCAAAATCGACTGCAGTATAATTCGTCCTGGCCCTTCCATGGCTCTTAACCCGACCTTGTAGTTATGAATACGAAGGTGTTGGGTTGTATCAGTGGTGTAATTCGTTATGATCAGGTCGAAATGAGGGTAGTTAATGTGGCGGTGCATTCATTTTAGGGAAGTTTCGAAGAAAGGCCGAAGTGGGGTAAACCAGAAAGGCAAGATTAGTGAAGGGAAGTTCAACACACATACACACGATGAAACTCCGCGGCGTGAACAGAAAGTATATCTGGCGTGGCTACGTAGGGAGGACATTCCGGGGAAATTACAACTATATATCATCAGAGTGCCGAAGTGTCATGTATAGCACTTCATAGCAGTTTGAGGACGAAAACGGAGTGTTGCATCTTGTCACCGATATTATTTCTTCTTGTTATCGGTAACGTTCTGCATGCTGCCTCGTTGGGAGGATGGACAATGACATCTTTCCACAAACATCTTGACTACGCTCATGGCATCTGTTTGTTCACTCATCGGGTCATGGACTTTAGCCAAATGGCTTTGGATTTGTATAGGCAAGTAGAGTAGGACTGAAGATAAATAGCATCAAAGGTTCTCAGTTAGACGGATTATCGCACTCTTCCCATCTGTATTAATTAATTTATATATCTTGAAAGCGTGGTTTATGCGGATGGTGGCACCGAATTGGATGTCCCTTGATGTATAAACGGCGCTTGATTTGCTTTCGGTGTCTTGTCCGAAATCTGGAAATCTTTATCCTAACACCAAGAACTGGTTGAGACTGTTCTGTGCTAGTGTTGCTTTTGTTTTGCTATATGAGAGTAACACATGGAAACCGGCCATCATTGCCATTCGAAGGCTCCAAACCTTTGTCTGTAACGTATAATCGGAGTATGTTGGACTGAGATTATTCCAAGTGAAGTACTTAGTCGGCACATAAGCTTGTTATCCTTAACCGATGTGATTGGAAGGCGTCAGTGGCAGTGGATAGGTCACACATTAAAGAGATGCGACAATTTGATCGCTGGTTCTCTCATTCACTATCCCAAGATATCTCATCTTATTATCTCATTTAAAAATATGGCTCCGTTATGAATCCTACAGAATTTGGGCATTTGTGGCGACGATAATCCACAAGCCAATGGAATGCCATTACATTCACAAAATATCAGTGTTTAGCGTGCTTTTTGAGTCGGTGAAATCATGTTTTCAAAAATAGTGATGATCAGAATATTACAGTCAACTGGGAGCCCAGCAGAGGTATTTCTTAATTTGAAGTCATAAATATTGGAGAGATATGGTTTCTGCAGACAGGGCGTCACACAGAGTGTGAGACGATTAATTTATGGAAAGAAGCATTTGACGAATATTTGATTTCACGACCTGATATGGCGCCGGTAATGTCATATCACCTATAATTAGATTGATTTGCCTTGCATTTATTATATTCATAGCGGAAAGTGTACAATGTGGACAAATAGATGTGAATGAAGAATAAATAAAACTTTATTCATGAAAAATAAAGCAAAAGATATTTCATAGTTCAAGATTTTCACATGCAAGGACCCGGAATCATGATCAGTATTATTAGCTTCTACTATTATCTTTGCTCCTCTTTTGACACCAAAGCCATTTGAGAGAAGATTGGCAACCACCAGCACTCGGCCATTTGAACTAGGAAATAATACTTAGACTTACGCCTTAACGCATCAATCAGCAGTCGACATTTCTTACCAAGTGGTAACATTACGAGTTAATTACTTGCTGCTTCCCGATATTTTGGTCCACCCGAAATCATATTCTACTCCAAAGGTAGTGCAAAGTAGCCGGCCAAAAGAACAGGTGATCATAACAATAATAAATACTGCTTGTGGCGTCGACATCGAAGAACTGTAATGTTAGGTGATGCTTTCAAATGTGATATCACATAACAAAACATTACCTAGCAAAGAAGTAATATCACCATCACTTTTTAATGCGGTGATATTAGGTAATGTTGAAATATTAGATAATGCGGTGATTCCCTAATATTTGGTAACGTTTGGATCGCGGTGATGGAAAATATGATAACATACATCACCTACATATTTCTAATACCTATGTTGGGAAACCAGAAACAATTCAGATATTGGAAGCCAAAGCCAATGGATATTACAATATTTTTCTGCGTTTTATTGCAATTTAAAGTTCTCTGAAGGACGGTTTAAGGTTTCTATACGTTATACGGTTACATAGGCAGTTCATTTGCTGCCAAATGTTAGTTCGATCATAAAAGCAGTCTTGACGAATATAGGAGGTCGATGGTCTCCGCTTCACTCGAGGTCGATGATAGTACCGACTTAGTTACGCACATCCACATCCCGCCCCCCAGTTGAAACCTAAGTACTATACCACCGATGTCGAAGAGGGTGTCGTACCACAACCTGGCTAATCAAAAGTTTCCAGGGCCAACCTTGACATTCAGATTATACATCATGATCTTAGCTTCAATTTCAGTTTCTTACGTCTTTTCCCTGTGTATTGAAAACCGTGTTGGTGGGCAGCTTTTTACACATTTATGGGATGAACTCATGCAGTTAATATTCTGTCGGAAATTGGCTCATAAATTATGAAGGTATGCCTTGTAAATGTATTAGCAGTCGTTCGACACTAGATGCATGCTTGTTATCCAGGATGAAAAACGCTGTTCCAAAGGAGGCAGTGGGGTAGTCACCAGAGTTGTACTATCTTACTTCCGCTCGAGTTGGAGAAATGGAGAATTCTGGAAACCCTCGATATGATATGGCCAAACGTCATAATGATAACGCTCTAACAACTAAGCCATTCGGACATTATATCCCTTTTTCTCGCCTTTTATGACAATCTCAGTGGGCATGAGACTTACTGAATTTAGTGACTCTTAATGAAATAAATGAAATGAAATTTCGCCATCTACCCAATGGCGAATAGCGAGGTGTTTCTTGCCTTTCAGAATATAGTAAAGCAATCCTTCTTCTTTTGCCAACAGGTTTGGGGCCGCCTTTAGCTAAGCAGGAGAAGAAGGTATTAAATTGGGATTTTCTACAATTTTCCTGTTGGTGACCTTTTATTTTACTTCGCATATGTATTTTCAGTTGTTTTCCTACAAATTTGCTCTCTCCTTAAATCGAGAAGCCTTTCAATAATAGACTCACTTCCTTCAATTGTAGGATATGTATCCAACATGACTTGCACAATTTCTTTGCTGCGTCATTGATCCGCTCTCCCCCTGTATTACGTCATTCATGGTAACTTCATTTATTTTTAGCCCCGTTCATATCAATTTTATCCAAATATTGAAATTTTGCGGAAAACACAGTAAACGGATATAATTACGGTCGATTACACATCTCAATCAGGCTAAAACGATAACAAATTAAAACAAATCGAAGCTCATGTACACGTTGACAGTATTCTCGAATGGGGAAGTACAAATAAACCCATCCATCCATATTGGCCATATTGTCCGAGGAATCATTGAAATTCATTACAGCACAATTTTGTGACCTATCCTACGAGCATATATGTAGCTATACGATCCCTTTCGGCCTCTCAGTTGGAGTGGATGGTTTACGTCCTTCTCTTAGGTAGGCGTATGGAAGCTTCGCACAATCGTATCAATTATACATACCTATATGTATGTAGGTATCAAGGAGACCAAATTCTTGTAACATCTCGTTTTTCGTCACTCCTTTACACGGTCATACAGAACAACTCCTTCATACGTGCTCCTTTCTCGATTACAAAAGTATTGTATTCCATTTTCCTTTATTCCTCTTTATTCCCCCTCACAAATCCCCTCACCAAATAGACGGGGTGACGGTTGATTGTTGTACCAATTCGAAATTCTGTTTGAGTAAATGCCTTCGATCAGATTTTTATCGAAACATGACCCGTGTGAGTAAACAGAATCACGAAAAAAAATGTCTTCTCCCGTGTGCTGTACATAGGTCGTCCCTACATAAATATACAAAGAAATAAAAACAAATCCCTGTACGCAAACATCGGGAAAATGGAAAACTATACCGTCGGGGTGCAGGGAAAGCACAAATAGAAAAGACAAAACGGGGTAGGAAAAAAAGGTCTCTTCCGTAGGCAGTGGGAAATCACACAAAACGTGTTGACTTTGCCGCAAAAATGTAAGGCAAACGAAGGGAACGTACGGCGAAATGAAGTTTACGTATGGAACTGAACGTATGTACCTTCACCGATAAAATCAATTACATTCAAATAGAGGAACAAGCTCGTATTTACATGTCTCTATGGTATCTAGATGTCGGGAAGATGAGATAATCAATAGGTAAATACTGATTTTCTGGATGGCACTGTTGCGTGGGTAATTGTGGTTCAACTACAAAGGTTACGGTGTTTTGCGGTGTTTTATTAGTCATTATTTCTCTGCCACAATTAAGTTGAGGAAGGTGCCAGCGTAACTCAGCTAAAGCAAGTTTTAGATCGATTGACGAATGAGAGCATAGCAATTTTAATGTTATAGCCAAAAGGACTACACATAGAAGAGTCGCCTCCCCGCGCATTGCTCGAATTTGTATGGTGGAAGAAAATCATTGCATATGTTCGACTCTCTTCGCTACTTCCGCGCATTTGCTTTGTTTTCTTGGGTTAGTGTCATGTATGTGATGCAGTGTATTGCTGTGCGGCTACATGGTTACTAGCACATGGCTGCGAAGACAACTTTTTATAGCTTGTCACAAGTGACGGGGAAACAAAACAAGAAAACCATCTAGGTGCCATCGACATACTCACACATTAATGCGTGATGCACAAGGACCACGGGACAATTAGCTAGCTCGTACCTACCCGGCAAATACGCAATGACATTCCGTTTCCTTTAAACACTTGATTTGGTCCTCCAGTGTTTAATTTTTTTCGGTATAGTAAAGTTCTAGCTAAGTTCTTATTTCCTAATGTTGATTCTATGTAGACTTCGACACCTGCGAAGGTTCAAAGCCGTACGATATATGTAAGTTATATATATGTTTCTGACACAAACCAATGTAGTTATATCAACTTTTGGTGTCAATGTTTAACGCAGGAAGGATAATCTGTTCTTCGTCAGAAATGCATTAAGAGCTGACTAGAATTATGAAGCTCAATTGGATCGACAATTCGACAAGCGTCGCCGTAAAAATGGCGGACGCCTGGTGTGTTGCAAGCGAAGCATCCACCCTCCCCATTCATGAAGTCGTTGAGGCAGTAGGTGCATTCTACAACAAGTCGGGAACCGGAAGCTAGACGCTTCAGGTATGAAAGGTTTTGTGTATTTCTTTTATAAAGAGATTTGAGTGTACATTTGTCCCATTAGTATGTAGCACGTAATATATGCATATATTATGTGAGAATATCTACTTTCAAGAGATATTGATGTTCATAGTCTTGAATTTGCGGAGGAGCAACAGTTTTGACCTAATACAACTTAGTTACTAATGGTGCGATTTTAACTAAATTTTTCAGAATCATACTCTATACCGTAGCCTACATTGCTGCAAAATTTCGTGATTCTAGGGTGAACTTAAGGGGGGTTTTCCTGTCAATTACTGAAAATTATAGTAAGCTACTATTATTAACTTTATTTGAGCAGGTATCGGTATGGAGGGTATTTCTGAGCCTAGGCACCATATAGTGGAAGCCCCTAATTTTTTTCAGATTTTTCGGTTTGGTAGTTTCTGAGAATGGGTTCGCCAAAAAAATGATCACTTTCAACCCCTCGCACACCCCACCTTTTTAACAAATGTCAAAATGAAGACCGGCTTCGAAAAGTACTAACCGAGGCCTTTAATTTGATACCCCACATGACTATATTTGATGAAAAAAAAAAATGTACACCCCCCTTTTGCACGTATGGGAGGACCTCCCCGTAAATTCAACGTAAAAGGATATAACTCACTACATACAAGAGAGTACACAGTTCCCACATTTCTATCAAATTTGGTGTCAATCGCTACAATCGTCTCCGAGAAAAATGCGTGTGACGGACAGATAGACAGTAAACCGATTTTAATAAGGTTTTGTGTTTACATAAAACCTTAAAAATGGTGCAAAAGACCCCGAGTGACGAAATAACGACCAACGTACCTAAGGTCGAGGTTCTCCTTCATAGACTGGAAACCTTGAGTAAGAATATTTCACTGGGTGTTATTGAAATTAGGGTTCTAGTGACCCTACCAGGAAGTATCTCGTCAACCACCAGCATGAAAATCGAAGAGCGTAGCTTCACAACTTCATTCCCTGCCTCATGATCGGAGAGGAGGGAAAACAAAGTGAACAGGTCCAAGATCAAGATAAGCTCACTATCAGTGAGTCTTGTCGAACAGTCTAGGGCCGCAACAAAGACAGCAGTAAGTGATCAGTGCTTTTTATGGTTTGGTGTCTCCAAGAAAGTCATGGAGTTCAGACTCTTGTGAATCGGTGATGGAAACACATTCATGTACTGGGATAAGCAACATCAACATTGAAGATCATCGAGCAGTTCACTCGATTGAGAACTTTCCCCATTGAAGTTGCCCTTATATTTGAATTAGAGGTGTTTTTTTTCATAGACATAGCTCTCGATTTTACTTAGAACTAACTAGACAGCCAGACATACGTATAAGCTGATGAGAGAAGGCGAGGTTATCGTAGTCAGAAGCAGAAGGAGAAAACTGTTCTGAGCGAGATTTAGTGTCAGCTAAAAACCGGCATTAAAATAATGCGGCAACCATCGAATTCTTACTTTTCCGGCGACTACCTCATTAGGATGCATCACAAGAGTAGCCGAACAAAGTAGAGTTTCCATTTCAAGACGGAGAAATCTCCTATGGAAATTGTTTCAACGGGAGAATGCACTGGCTGTCCTAGGTAGGTAACGGGTTGAAGTCTGAACGCGGTGGAGAACACCACGCCAAGTTAAAGTCGGAAGATACATTCTCAGGAGATTGAACCCGTGAGCTATGACACTAACAGTGACAGGATGCCAGCGAAAACTAAAACAGGACTAGCACGGCCCTGACCGCCTTCTGATAAGAACTTTTCACCCAAAGCAAAAACCACCCAAATGGTTTTACGACACCTAGATAAGAGGCTCTCGCGTTTGGTTTTCGGAGTAAACCAAAAAACGACCGATGTTATCTACTCGGGAAAACAGTAGAAGATTCGGGAATTTGATGAGACCAAAGAGCATGACACTCCTGAGTCAGACACAGGCTGGAAAACTCTTAGTATAACCGGCGATTAAAGCTAGGACGCAAAGTAAGTCATATTAGAGGATGCATACAACTCCAGATCATAAGGGTGTTATAATTTCATGTGCATTGACCTGAAATTACAGAAAAAGGTATGACCAGACAAGTTTATTATAGGTACAATAAGGGAGACCCAAGAACTACTACTAAGCTCAGAGAAGCCGTTACGCAGAAAGCCGGAATCCCTATTTCGGGTTCGACAACATGAGTAACAAGTTCTGCTTCGTAGCTTCAACGACCTCTAAAGTGCCAAAAAGTTGGAACCGGTGCTTAACAGATGGATTGAATGGCATCGAGCTATCTGCAACAGTGCCGACCTTGGCCTTTTTCATTATCGTCATTACCCGCACAATCACCGGTATACAATTAAGGCCTGCCTTAGTAAAGGACTACAGACATCGATGTTTTATGCTAAGCTCTACCAATTCAAGCTTTCTGGCGTCCTGGCTTACATTATCGCTCCATCCCAAGCAGGGTCTGCTACCGTCTTTTCTTCTTTTTCTATCATAGATGTAGTCCTTATAGACTTTCCGGGCTGTATCATCCTTACCTAAATGAATTAGTGAACCACCCACCGTAAACTGCTGAGTCGCGTGTTGTGGTATCGCTCATAACTGGCATCGTTACATAGGCTAAGGAATCGTCCATCCCTCTGTAGGGCTGCAAACATTTTTCAAAGTTTGCAGTTTTCTTTTCCTCATGCGCAGATTTCGTCGTCGTAGCATTTTATGCTATTTCTTCTTTAGTACTGACGTTGCCACTATATATTTCGTCTTGTCATCATTAATGCGCGCCTGCTCGATCTGGATGAACGCAGATTATACACCTCGGGTTTTTCCTTGCGTAGTCAATATCGTCAGCGTAGGCCAGTAGTTGAGTTTTACATTAGCACCACGAATCGCTTTTTCCAGGTCCAGGTTAAAGAGGATGCGGAATAGAGCATCCCTTTTGTAAGACCGTTGTTTTATGTATGCCTATTTTGCGATACCCAAAACGGAGACTAGGTAGTGCATTAATAAATTTCTCTCTCGATAACTCTACGGTTCGCTTGACAGTTGCCAGTTGAAGTTTATGTCGAATTAGCGAGTTATGCAATTCACATGTTTAGGCAGTGGGAATAACCAGACGTCAGCTAATGTTGAAACAGCAAGAGCATTTTCCTGATCAGTTCCCCTTCGGAAAGGAAATGATCATCCAAAGTAAAAACCTCGTGAATAGTACTTGAAAGCAGAAATAAGTTACTCTTTCGGTTATGAAAGCTAGACCAAAGGTCATTGAGTTTGGTTTTAGAACAGGACAACATATGATTGCACACAGATATCGTTTTCATGGCGACGCAGTCGTCCCGATCTGGCCATCCGAATTAGAGGTAGAAATCGAAGTGAGCATTCTGAAAGACGAATCTGAGAATCCTGAATAGTGCAACGAAACCCCGCTTCGAATGGAGGCTGGCCAAGTTGCGAAATAACCGGTGAAAAATCCCGCACCTCAAGTTAGGTATTAATGGTTGACCTATACAACTTTAGACCAATAGGAAGATACAATCTCACCGAGAAAGGTGTGCCAAGATTAGTCAGATTAGTCTATTAGTATAATAAGGGGAACTAGAGAATTGCCAGCAAGCTCACAGAAGATCTCACGTACAAAGGTTTAAGTCCGCTGTGGATGATAGTTTGAATTCTGGTGGTGGCAAAAAATGAAGCAGACATGCTCAGAGGTTAGATACGTATCAAGGAAGAAAGGTCGTAGGTATCGATTTTAAGAAAGTATTTAATTTAATAAGGAGAACTGACTTGATAAGTTACACTTTTTGCTGGAGCGTCGACGAATCTATGCATGCAGCATGTCGATATAAAGAGTATTGACAGATTGCGGGCACGATGATGGTATCCATAAGATCTGTAAGTGGCTCAAGCATCTGCCGAAAGGGTCGAATTTACATCGACGGTAGCCTCATTGAAGTCGAGCAAGGGTCCAACCTATCTGCCAAGGTATTACCGAATATCCTTTGTAGGCGCTCGAATTATCGAATTCAATAGGACCTATGTGATCAAGATAGAATCGACGGTTTGAAACCAGAACTCTCTAAAATACCTGGCCACCATCTTGGAAACATCACGATTTTTTTTTTCGATTATCTCCTTCGTTACTGGGAGGTTAGTTCATTCTCGGTAATTGTTTTGATCTTGAGGAAAGTGAAACGGGTTATCTTGGTGGAAACAACTGGTTGAAGTCGATTTCCCAAATCGAGAGCGAAACCTCCTTGAACATGGTGTGTATTCCCTACACCCTACCCTACCCCTCAGGGGTCGTTAGCGATTTTTAAACGGGTCGCTTACGATACGGGGTGTGACGTCCCCGAGGTGCCCGAGTAAGTAGTTTTGCCCCCTAGCTGGCAGCATACCTGCGTCCTAGGTAGTAGCCTCGAGAAAGCTTCTCGGTGAAGAGCGAACCGCGAATGACCGGTACACGTCGGAACACACTGGGAGTCTCCGGAGCCGTCGACAACTCTCTGTCGGCGTCGACGGGGTGATGTGAGCGTAGCTCTGCCAAGGTGGTAGTTGCGACGTGTATCAGGAGCCAGCCCCTTCGGGACCCTGGTCGGGAAGTGTGCATTGAACCGGTGTTAGTAGACCGCGTTGCCCCGAGCGAGCGCTGATCCGTCCGTGAATTCCGGGATCAGCTAAGCGTAGGTCAGGCCTCAGGGAACTGGGGTAGGGGCTGTTTCCCCGAGGGTATACCCGTTCTTGACTATTGCGGCCCGCTCCCTTGCACACGATGCGCTGGTAACTTTTTCATGGAGAATATTCTGAAAATTATAAAAAAAAACGACGAAACAACAGACAAGGAGGAAGAGCTGGGTGCGTTTGGGCGGAGCACAAAGATGCGTCGTTCACCGCAGCGACCAGTGAAAGAGGCAACGAGGGCTGATATACCCGATGAGACACTGGGGCGCCCAAATAAAGAGGAAGCCTCATCAAGTGGTGCGACTGACCGTGCGGGGATGGCAACTCCACTACCTTGCAGTGCCCCTGTCCTGGAAGTAAGCTCAGTGAGAAACGCTAGTCCTGAGCAGATGGATTTGGGCACAAATCGAGTGGAAATGCATTCGACCGTCCTCGCTAGAGCCGAAGAGGAAAGGCTCATCCGAAAGTGCGCAGCAGTGGTGAAGCGTATGCGGTCGGCAACGTTCCTTCAGAGAAACGTCAGCAAAGGCGTCAAAAACGGGCTGATGGAACTGGAGGAACTACTGGACCGCGTTTCCTTTTATAGACGCACGTGGAGAGCAGCGGAAGACGATTGTAGAGCAGAAACAGTCCCCGCTGAGAATGCTGCTTGCGTCAAACGGACCGCAGATAGCCCTCTGCAAAGTGAACAGGGGAAAAAGCGTAAAGAGGACGACGTGACTGAAGGAGACTTTATCGAAGTAGTCTCCAAGGCCCAAAAAAAAGGCGAAAAAGGATAAAAAGAAACAACGGACTCCGGCGCCAGAGACACGTCTGTCCAAAAAACAAGGAGGCTGCCAACCCAAAGCCAGTAGCGGAAAAAACGAGGAAACGAAGAAGGACTAGACCGTCGGCTCTGCTCATTAAGCCGACGGAAGGCAAGACATTTGCGGAAGTCCTTAGTGAAATCCGCTACAGGATGAAACCCGAGGAGAACGGAGCAGAGGTGTCTTCGATACGGAAAACGAGGAGTGGTGGAGTTCTCGTCGAACTGGGCCCAAAGACGACCAACAAGAGCACGTTGTGCGAAGCGGTCAAGGGGCTATTGGGGGAGAAGGCTCTTGTTTCCAGCCTAGAACCCATGTGCTCTCTGGAAATACGGGATCTTGACTGCCTCACAGAAAAGGTCGAAGTAGAGGAGGCGCTAAGGCGTGAATGTCCAGAGGTAACCAATGCCCGGGTAGCTATTACCTCTGTAAATGCTCGAGGCCAAAAACTTGCCGTGGTGGATGTCCCCGAGCAATATGCGAGGAAACTCCTTAACAGCGGGAGAATCAAAATCGGATGGGTAGTATGCAGGGTACGAATGCGGATAGTCCCCACCAAGTGCTACAGGTGTCTGGACTATGGACACACGTCAGCAGCTTGCAAGGGTCCGGACAGGAGGACAGCATGCCGGAGATGCGGCCAAGCGGGTCATCAAGCGAAGACTTGCAAGGAAAGCGAGAGTTGTGTTCTCTGCAGGGATCGTGGTGCGTCTGGCGAAAGCGTCGCACACACTGCGGGCTCGGGACGGTGTCCGATCTTCAGGGCGGAATTGGAGAGGGCTAGGGTGCGAACACCATGATCCGCATTTTGCAAATTAACATGCACCGGAGTGCAACCGCTCACCAGTTGCTAGCGCAGTTCGCTGCGGAAGTAAATGCTGATCTAGTGCTGATTAGCGAGCAATACCGAAACAAGGACCCGTCCTCATGGTATCTGGACTTATCGGGCACCGCTGCCATCTGGGTTCGGGACGACGTTCGACTTCGTGTTCTTGCCGAAGGCCGGGGGGACGGATTTGCCTGGATCCGGTGTTTAGGGATAACGTTTTTTAGCGTTTACTTGACACCGAATGAGTCGATTCCGGACTTTCAACGCCGGCTTGATGCTCTGGAGGACGCCGTTTCGAGCACGGAGGGACGAATCCTGGTTGGCGGTGATTTTAATGCCAGGGCTCTTGAATGGGGCATGCCTCAATCAGACTCCAGAGGGAAACGGATTCTGGAAATGGCGGCGAGAACCGGGCTCGTAATTTTAAACACCGGATCCACGCCAACGTTTCGGCGCTCAGGTTGTGAAGGAAGCATTCCCGACATAACTTTTGCGTCGGAATCTCTGGCATCATCGGTGGACGGGTGGCGAGTCCTAGAAGACTTCTCGGCAAGTGATCATCAGTACATTGCGTTCGAAGTGTTTGACGCTACTTGCCGGCGAGCACCAACACGACGTTCCCCCTGCGTGTGGAATGTCGCGAAGGTGAACATCGGAAGGCTCGTCGAAGCTCTTGGAGCAGGTAGGGCCGCGCTGGGGGGCACTCCGGGGGGTGGTGGTGTCGCATCTGACACCGTCGTAAATTCAGTGATGAATCTGATAACGACGGCGTGTGAGGCTTCCATGCCCCGGAGAGGCCCCAGGCGCGACAAGCCTTCTATGTACTGGTGGACGGCGGAAATTGCCGACCTACGGAAGGAGTGTCATAAGCTCCGCTGTTTGGCACAACGTTTGTACGCCAACGAGGAGGCATGTGCCATAAAGGCACAATATAGATCAGCAAAAAGGAGACTCCGCAGCGCTATAAATAAAAGCAAAGCTCGCGGCTGGCAAAATCTTGTTAATGAGGTGAATGATGACCCGTGGGGACTTGGCTATAAGCTTGTCACTCGGAAAATCGGGGCTCTGCGGAAGCCCTGCATACTGAGCACCGACCAGATGGACCGCATTGTGCGGGCATTGTTCCCCAGACACCCTGTACGGGTTGATGTAAACAGCGCGGAAAGCGTCGTGGATTGCCCCCTTTTCACAATGGGAGAACTCGAAGAAGCGGTTCTCACTATGAAAAACAGGAAGGCGCCAGGTCCTGATGGCATCCCGGCGGAAGTTTACAAACTGGTGTTCCACCAACGGCCAGAATTGCTGCTCGAAGCGTTCAACGCGTGCTTGAAGGAGGGCATTTTTCCTTCTCGCTGGAAAGTGGCCAGACTCGCGTTGATCCGTAAGGGTAAAGGAGATCCGGAGCTCCCGTCTGCATACCGACCGCTGTGTATGCTTGACACGGCCGGAAAAGTGCTCGAGAAGCTCATCAGGGGTAGACTCGCTGAAGCGATCCGTGCTGGCGGGGACTTATCCGCAAGGCAGTTCGGGTTTAGAACAGGGAAATCTACAGTGGATGCTGTTATGGAGGTCGTAGATGCGTTTAATCGAGCCGGGGCGCACAGCCGCCGATCTCGACGGATTGTGCTCCTCATAACGCTTGACGTCAGAAATGCCTTCAATTCCGTAAGATGGACAGATATGCTGGGCACACTAGAGAACTCCTTTCACGTGCCAAGTTATCTCTTGCGGATATTGAGGGATTATCTGAAAGACCGCTCCCTGTTCTATGAGACGCTAGAGGGCCAGAGGAGGATGGAAATCACGTCGGGAGTAGCGCAGGGATCCATCCTAGGGCCGGACCTCTGGAACGCTTCCTACGATAGTCTGCTGAGACTCGATATGCCTGAAGAGTCGCGCCTGGTCGGTTATGCAGACGACGTTGCGGCACTTGTTGCCGGACGCACTGTTGAACAGGCGCAAAGCAGACTTGGCATATTGATGCGACGGGTAAGCGGATGGATGACTGCTCACGGTTTCAACCTTGCGCTGGAGAAAACCGAAGTAGTCATCCTGACCAGAAGGAGAATCCCGACTTTGCGTCCCATATCGATCGGCGAGTTGACTATAGAGTCAAAACCAACGGTTAAATACCTTGGTTTAATGCTCGACTCGAAGATGAGCTTCTTCGAGCAAATCAAAGCAGCCGCGGACAGGGCTGCAGCAGGAGTCGCGGCCTTGAGTCGGCTAATGGCGAATGTGGGCGGCCCTATATCAACTAGGAGACGTCTCCTCATGGGAGCAACGCAGTCCGTCCTTCTCTATGGTGCGGAGGTGTGGGCTGATGCCCTTGACAAGGAGGTGCATCGTAAACGCCTAGCTCAAGTGCAGAGGCGGGGAGCTTTGCGAGTGGCGTCTGCTTATCGCACTGCCTCCGAACCGGCTGTGATGGTGATTGCGGGAGTGATCCCCGTTGCCCTCCTTGCCAAGGAGCGCAAAGCTATCTATCGCCGTAAGGGTGAAAACTTAAGAGAAGTGGTTGCCCGTGAAGAACGTCAACGCACCCTTAACGAGTGGCAAGTTTCTTGGCAAAATGAGCCAAGGGGCAAGTGGACTGCGCGGCTCATCGACAAATTAGACCCGTGGTTGAACAGAAAGCACGGTGAGATTGATTACTTCCTTACCCAACTTCTAAGTGGGCATGGAGGTTTTCAGTCTTACCTGCACAGGGTTGGGAAGGCGCGATCTCCTGATTGTGTGTTCTGCAATAGAGTGCCGGATGACGCTGAACACACCTTTTTCTCTTGCGAGAGGTGGGATGGCCTCCGCCAGCAGCTTTATGCAGACACAGGGGAGCTCTCTCCAGACAACATTGTCAGAGAGATGCTGAAGAGCGCTGGCAGCTGGAATCGTATTGCGCATTATGTTCGGGCTCTTCTTACTACGAAGAAGATTGAACTCGACCGGCAGACGGATCGGACGGTAAGGGGTTCCCTGAACTAACAACTCCCTTCCTCCCCTCCCCTCCCGTTGGTGAAAGGAATTCCCTGACTTGAAGGCTCCCAAAGCCGGGAGAGCGGGAGGGCTAGCCCGAAGTAATGTGTCAAACGGTTCCAGGCTAGTTCTCTGATGACAGGGAGGTGTTTAGTTGGTAGTCCGCCAGCGTGCTGTTGCGGGAGTCCAACACTCTGTGCGTAAACGCATTCACCTACCCTACTCCAAAAAAAAAAAAAAATTCCCTACTTAAAGACGGCAGAGGTAAGGTATATTTGGCATCCACTGAAGTGAATATCAAGCGTACACTAGGTATAGAAAGATGCTTTCATTTAAGGATGGGAGCATGTGAATGCATATCTTCAATGTTTGCATTGTTTATTTCTTGAGAATTTAGGTCCATGTTGTCGGATTTGTTAAGGTCTCTACCCTCTCTGAATGAGGAGGAGCAAGGGTTCTATCTAGATTGCTTAATCGTATCGACCACTAACTTCTTTGTGTCCAACCTATGTGTAGATAAGGGTACTTAAAATTGAAATTCTGAAGTGGCGAAGTAGACTTTGAATCACCAAAATTAGACTATTTTCGGGTTATTTATAAACTGGCTTTCAATAAAATTATTGAATAAGTATTACAAATAATTCAGCTACCACTTACCATCTTCTGAAGGTTTTCCATCTAAGTTCCATCTTTCGTCAGCATCAAAATGTGCGTCACCTCCTCGATCACTGCCAGGATAAAATGCATGTGCTAACACCATTCCTGGTCCATCGAAGTCATAACCATCACCGTGATGACGTCTGTAGAATAGTATTCCAAAAATATTAGAGGCGGTTAACATGGAACAATTCTAGATTTTACCTAGCAAATAGGACTTGTATGTCCGCCTTATCACTGTATACTTCTCGAAATGTTAACTTTGAATTTTGTGCCCATACGCTTAAAGCTTCGGTTAAGACTCGTCTTACTTGGCCGGCATCTAAGTCGGTCATAGTTTGATTTACTAAGCTGTAAAGGAGAGAAAAAAATTGATGTTTAACATACTGATATTAAATTGTAAGAAAATTTAAATAGTTATTCATATAGGAGATATTCCGTTGCTTAATCTATGAATTAAAAGGAGTCCAAAATAATATTGAACAGTTCAGCTTAAGTAATATCCAGTTTCTGAAATAGCCGAACAAGAAAATGATGATGAAATGAAAATTTGAACCCTACCTTAGTTGTCCTTAAGTCTATCAAGCATGAGGAAGAAAGGCGCCCTTAGCTTCAAATTGAAGACTGAGCCCTAGCGATTAACATAGTCGATAAGGAAAAGGAAGAGTTCCAAGGATGGAATTAATAAAATAATATTTGATGTGAATGATTAGTGAGAGTTGTCTAATTTTGGGACTGGAACACTTTTGACAGGTTCTCGGTAACAGGTGACTTCTTTGGCTACTCGAAAGTGCTTGAGACCATAAGTTGACAAAGGAATGCTGTAAATCCGGTGGCTCTTAAAGTTGACTTTTTAAAAATTCCCTTTTGGTTGAGCTGGAGGTCCCCCTCTGGTTCCGCGGTTGAGGGTTTGTGGAATGGCTTCCACCTACTAGTACAAACGTGTAATGAACCATAGTTCGACCGATAGCAACATTTCCTAGCCCCACGTTGGGCGCCATTTTAAATTAATCTTCATATGAGGTGGTATGGGACCACGAAAGAAACGGTTAATTCTGGTCATCTCAATGAGCTATAGCGAAGTAGTTTCTCTACTGAAATTTTTTTTTCGTTTAGCGACAGAAGGAAACAAAAATTTTGATCAATGTAGTATGTAGTATCAAAAGTGATACGCAATGTTTTATTGAACAGGACTCGTACTCCACAATTGGTGACTGGTGAACATAATTTGAAAATTCACTCGAGGATACAATTACCGAAAAATTGACCCGATCGTGAACTTTTTGATTTAGCGTCACAAGGAACGGGCAATATTATGCATTATTAGGCTGTTCCCAGCATTGAGCTCTAATTTTTCTCACAAGATAGCGATACGATTTGCTGTTGCCACAGCGGACTTCGTAAAAAAGGCCAGAAACGTACAAAACCATGCGCTTGGGTGTCCCCAACAATTACCTCAGCTTATGTTCAAGCGCTAGATAAGAGTTTGGATTTTAGGTTTCCGCTCCCGAAGCGCAAATAGTATCTCGAAATCGAGGGAAAGAGTTTGGTCACCGTCACCGTCACCGTCCGTTGTAGACTTGGTCCGGGTTGAGTCGAGAGGCCCTCAAATCACTATCTAGGATATCCTCGTTGGTTCTTAGGTGGTTTGCCACCGATTTGGATATTCAGTTACAACCGATTCATCGAAAACAGTTCTGAAGTGATTCCATGAAGGCTCTTGGTAATCATTTGGCATTTCTCTTAAAAGCTGCCTCCCAGGAGCTCTCAAAACGAGTCTATATTACTCGCCAAACGTATTTAGACTTAACTTTTTTAAGCCTTTCACCTTTCACCTTCTATCATGCGCGACTGCCACCTTTCATCGTTTTAGAAGACGAGATTGAAGTTATTTTCTGAATATGTGAAGTCGTCATTTAATCTGGATCACATCCGTTCGGATGAAAACAAATTAAGTAAGATCTTCCAGAAAGTGGCGGACATTCCGCAAAATCCCCCACGCTACATATGCTCCTCTCCGAATTAGAACTTCCCGGCAACTCCTCAGGCAGATACGAACACTCGCAGAAACAACCATCACTGATGACGATGATCTATGAGGTAAATCTGATCTGCTACTCCCAAACATTAGTGCTGGACTGCAAAAGATAAAGATGTTCAAAGGTTATAATCTCGAAGGGTAAGCAACTGTTGCAGGCGAGCTTGTCCCTGTGGATCTTTCTGCCTTCGCCATTACATTGCAGCATTAGCAGACGATAACCGGGTAGCGAAGGAATTAATAGCATTACGACTCAGCACGATCAGCGTACCACTCTGGCTAGGAAGTAATGGAGGTTTTGGCCAAGGACGTTCAAAGTAGAGGATACACAGTCAACAAAGGAGCTATCTCAACTTCTTGTGTTCACTCTCATAGCTTGCTTTCGCAAAAGTGTCATATTCTTGCTTCTTTAGGCAAAAGAGGTCGGCGGTACCATTCTGGCTGAACCATTCCCGTCAAATTCTTAATTGCAGGCTTTATAATCTCGCTGTTTTCAAACTAAACATCAAGAGATAGAAACCGGAGGGCCAAACTCCTACTTTTCTTGCAACCAAAGCCTAGCCAATTACCGCGTTCGTCACGAAGACCGTGACGCGATGTCATTACTCATAGCAGCTTATCGTTGCTGTTACCGGCTATTATAGGTGCAAGCTTGTTGTCTCTGCGCGGCTTCGTTTGTTCCTTGTATAATAAAAATGTCTCACTTCCCTACATGCCAGCATGTTACAAGATCCATACAATTAGCCCACCTATCTTTGGGCGTCCACGTAGGCTTCTCAGCTCTTGTTGTCAAGCCGCCAACGAAAAATTTCATATGTGAAAGTAAGGCATTATTCGAACATCCGTCAGCCAGTAGATCAGCTCGTATTCAAGGCAGACGGAATATGGTGAATCACAGGCGACAGTCATTTATATGGCCGTACGATGTCAAATCAATAACCACTACCTATCATTGTGGATTTACTAGAGGATGTCAAAGAAATGGTATTCTTCGCAATCAACAGTCGCAACACAGTTGAACCACTCCCACCGTATCATGAACCATCTCCTACGAGATCTTCCACTCGCTGTGTATTAATTGGAAATATTTTTATCATTTTTGATAACCACGATCAACATTTCCTACATAACTATTCTCTGTCTTGCTACAAACAAAGTTATCCACCAACCCAGACAAAAATGTCTTCGACAAGAGTGCGATATCTCGTCAACAGGGTCTCAGCAGTAGGTGCCAGGCTTTCAAAGACGGAAGCGCCTGTAGAACTCTGTCGGCTGCTAGGAATGCTCAATTTTTGCCACCGCTATCCCTGTCAAGAACAGGTGGATCATCCACCTAGTATGGACGAAGTAGAAGCTGCAAAGCAGTGCTCGACAGCGTTATTAAAACTTCGTTCTTGACGCAAATATCACATTACCTTCGAGGAAGTGGATAACGAGGCAGCAGATGTGTCCTCGTGCAAGTTGCCACCGAAGCTCTGACAAGAGAAATACACCACTTAATCAAGAACTTCAAACTGTACTTTAGATTTTGAACAACGACCGAAATGTTAAACCCTATCTACTACATGTTTTATGTAAGCTAACTTGTATAACCTGACTCATCCCAGCGTGAGAGCTTTAATGAGCCTGCTTTGCCAGAAGTACCTCTGGTCGGGCTTAGCGATCCCAGGTGTGATAACGTTCCAAATTGCACCGACACAGCCACAGGTGCCTGATTTGGCTACCTACATATCGATCCAATAAAGTTGCTACAGGGGTTACAATATTGCGGAACAATCATTGACTGATTTTCCAGGTGGCTTTTCGTCATCGTTACCTGAACAACATACTGCGACCGTCAGCAATGCCGCTGCTTACAGGAGATTTGTGTTTACGGCTAACCGCTCACTTTCATATCGGATCAAAGCTAAGTTATTTCCCCAAAATGCATTCTAACGATGAAGTATCATCGGTTGTCGAGCGGCATGGTTGAACGTTTTCAGCAAACATCCTGGACGTTCCTTAGCCCAATTTGCCGCGGACATTCCTCCTTGGTCCTCGAATAACCTTCAGGGAGTGTTTTCAGGTGACATCATTCGAAATGCTTTTGCGGAACTGTGTTCTATTTACCAGGCGAATTCTTCGTTTCATCTTCCTACAAGGAATCGAACCCTTCACTCTCCGTAAAAGACTTGCACCGCCTCTCCAAAGCTATCAAGTGAACTCTAACATGCAAAGACCGTGCAGAAATCTTTCATCTTTATAGAATTACAGAAATGCTAATATGCCTTTTAAGGTGTAGAGTTGATGCGAAACGGCTGCACAGCTGCACTTTTGCCATTGGGGTCAAGGGCTATCGAAGTCGTGGAATCAGCGCAGACGGTAGATCTTTCGATGCACAGCTCCTCGTCTTTATCACTCCCTCGGAGGCTATCACTACAAATTCAGACTCGTCACTTCCAGATCTTCAGTTTAGGGGCCCCACTCTATAGGAGTGAACACTGAAGCCATCCATAACACAACCCTCCGCGACACCTATAAGAGGGAAATGGATGCCGCAATAACTGCAGTCAACAGAGGATCTGGAGATGAAGCATCAACAAATGATCTTCACAATCACCTGAAGAACGTTATCATGGATACGGCCACAAAGATACTTGGCCCCAGCCGCAAAAGGAGTCGGAACGGCTGGTTTCACGATGAATGTAAGGTAACTATGGAGCGGAAGAATGCTGCATACCGAGTAATGTTGCATTCTCAAAGAACGCGCGCACGCGCAGAGACTTATCATGAATTCCGTCGAGCGGAGAAGCGACTTCACAGACGGAAAAAGAAAGTCTGGGAGAACCAACAAGTCTGTGAACTAGAAAAGTACAGGGAGCAACCGCACCAGGCGCGCAAGTTTTACCAACAAGTCAGCAGGATGAAGCCTTATATACCTCGATGCTCATCCTGCCGAGACAAAGAGGGAAATCTAATTTCCGACAGAATGGGCATATTAGAGCGATGGGTTGAGTACTTTGATGAGCTACTGAACAACCAGAACATCGGCGAGTTGGAGGTCCCGCCAACTGAAGACGACGGACAAATACTGTCAAGTTTAGGAGAAACAGTCCGTGCAATTCATCGGTTAAAAAATCATAAGTCGCCAGGAGCCGATGGAATTACAGCCGAATTGGTTAAATATGGAGGCGACCAGTTACACCAAGTGGTTCATCAACTTGTGCTCAAGGTATGGGACAGCGAATCAATGCCTGACGATTGGCAACGAGGCATTATCTGTCTCATACATAAAAAGGGAGATATCACACAGTGCAGCAATTATAGAGGTATCACGTTGCTGAGTACTATCTATAAGATATTCTCCACTATCTTGCTAGGCCGGATAGCCCCATACGCCCAGAACATCATTGGCTCATACCAAAGAGGCTTCACTCCAAGCAAATCAGCAACAGATCAGATTTTCTGTCTGCGGCAAGCGATGGAAAACTGTTGGAATATGGACAACAGTTGCATCATCTGTTCATCGACTTTAAAGCCGCCTATGATAGTATAGCCAGGGTAAAACTGTACACGGCCATGAGAAAATTCGGTATCCCGCGGAAATTAATAAGACTGACTAGGCTGACCCTGACCAATGTGCGAGGCCAGATAAAAGCAGCAGGATCACTCTCAAGAACACTCGACATCAACAACGGTCTACGACAAGGGGATGCCCAATCATGCGTCCTCTTTAACCTAGCCCTCGAGAAAGTGATCCGTGATGCTGAGGTAAATGCAAGAGGTACGATCCTCTTCAAGTCCACCCAACTACTGGCCTATGCTGACGATATCGACATCATGGGAAGAACCACCCGAGACGTTCAAACTGCCTTCATCCAGATCGAGCAGGCGGCGACTGGCGCGAGATCTTGGGCTGCACATCAATGAAGGCAAGACAAAATATATGGTGGCAACGTCAACACCGAAGACGAATCAACCAACAACATCAAACCGCACTGGTCAAACACAAACACGAAGAAGAATAAGGATAGGAGAATGCAACTTTGAGACCGTTGACAATTTCTCCTATCTAGGGTCGAAAATCACAACCGATAACAACTACGATTATGAAATCCGCGCACGATTGTTGTCAGCCAACAGAGACTATTTCAGCTTACAAGGACCGTTCCGCTCGAAACGTCTCACCATAGGGTCAAAGCTCTTACTGTACAAGACTATGATCTTGCCAGTCCTCATGTATTCCTCGGAAACTTGGGTTCTTAGCAAGAAAAATTGCGAACTCTTGGCCGCGTTCGAGAGAAGAATCATCCGAAGAATTTTTGGCCTCCTACTTGAGGATGGACGTTTCCGTAGCCTACACAATGACGAAATCTATGAGCGATACCATGACCGTCTGGTTGTGGATAAAATCCGGCTCAATAGGTTACGGTGGGCGGGTCACTTAATCCGTGTGGATGAGGATGATCCCATCCGGAAAGTCTATAAGGGCAATATCTATGGTAGAAAAAGAAGACGAGGCAGACCCTGCCTAAGATGGAGCGATGGCGTAGGTCAGGACGCCAGACAGCTTTTAGGGATATCGAATTGGTGGACCTCGGCGCGAAACCGGGATGTCTGGAGTTCCTTATTAAGGCAGGCCTAAACCGGATACCGGTTGTTGCGCCGTTGATGATGATGATGACTCAATAGGAGAATATTGACAGGTTACGCTATCTTAATTTGTAAACAGCATTAAAGGGGAGTGTCTGAGGCACTTCCGCCGCTCAAATCGGTTTTACACCGAAAGTAAAGACCTAAACTAAGGTCCGTCTTACCGTCGGAAACACGCTCTTTGTCTCATTATCTGAAGTTTCCCTGCGGAAAATGGTGAAAAGGCATCTGCAGGCTGCCTTGAACTTCTCCCAGAAAAGATTTTGGAAAAGTAATCCGTTTGCTATTGGCGACTCGATACGCTTTTATGTTTATCCTGATCAAAATGGATTAACTTACTCAGATGGTTTGGTAGCCCATCCCATGACTAACTTCTGAGAGCCTCGTGCAATTTCATTGTGGGTCATTTCCAAACTGGTATATGCTGCTGGTAGTAGAGTAATTCAAAGTTCCTGTAAAAAGGTGGATATAGATTGACAAAGAAGGGGAAGGATCACGGTTGACACTACAGAATAGCATTGAATTTGGAGTCCGCAAATGAATCCCGAATAGAAATTTGAAGATGTGCCAAATTTAATTTATGTTTACGCCTGAGACGTGTATGAGTTTAAGTCAGAGATCTTTGCGGTCTTGATGATTTCGCTTCTTTGCATTTTTTGCACTCCCATATATATGTATGTATACAGTTCAGACGGTCCAAAAATTTCCACATAATTCCTCATATGTGTAGGTTCTTTCTTTTCAAATATGTACATACTATTAAAAGCCACTTCATCTTAATCTATTTACTTAGTACCGGAGGAAGTTTTCATGAGTTCAGATGTTTTGATGCTAACCCAGTGGTAGCGATATACAGAAAATGGTTGTCCAGATCCCTGCACTCTAGATAGAAGGGAAGGGGGCACACTAATAATAGGACCAAATCTCCTTTATTATAGAAACAATTTTAATCATGAAAATAGTTAACTAACAATGAACTAACAACTGAAGTAATCTCCTTTTGCGTCCACTACTGTTGGAAACTATTATAGTTTGAAATATCCATAAAATTCAAAAACCCAATTGAAAGATAAATTTTCATTTAGCATGCAAAAGGGAAACCTCCCTTAAACAATACAATTCCGAATAGACAAAGCTTTCAATTACGTAGCCCAGATGAATGAAATGGACAATCTGAAATACGTTGAAATTAAATTTTGCCGATAAAACCAACCACACTATACAGTAGTGATGCTAGCGGCAGTAGTTCTTGATTAATTTCTTTCAATCTTAATTAAATGAATCCATTTAAGAATTTCACATAGCTGTACGGGTGGAGAAAACTCAGACGAGGAAATCTGAATATTCAACAGTTTTCGTCAAAGGACGGAGATCAGGGACTTTCATCCTTCTTTCTTAACTGTCTTCTATTTAAACACCTTATATGATATATGCCATTTACCATGTACATCCCGAGGGTAGAATACATTCAATCGTAGATATACACTCGCAAGGAATACCCAGGGAAAGTGCTAACTCCCAGTATACGTGAAAAAGAAGAAAATCGCATAACGCGATTTCCATTTTAATAAAATCACTCGAAACTAATCCAAAGTGTAATTTAATCTCGAAAGTATCTCCAAATTAGTTCCGGAATTAACATAAGACATGAATACTAAAGTGTAAACTTTCTTGAAAGTTGCCAACGAGTCAAAGTCAGGGTAGTCGTTTGCCTGGTTGCCAAGATGCAACATGGTGGTTCCTGGCCTCGAGGTTCTTTGAGAATTTTCCAGGAGGCGCGACGACGACGTCCTTTGGCTCATTTTCGAAGCGAAATGGATGGGAAGTGTGAACGAACAGGTTAACAGATGGTTTCCAAAGGAATGAGAGGTGGCGCACTTTTTCACCAGACTCAGGACTTTACGATTTGGCTGGGAAACAGAGGAGCCTTCTAAAGTCTGTTGCTCCTCTAGCTGGTTCATAGATACAAGGACGTAGTCCCGATGGAACAGTGTCTGGATTCTTGCTAGCATTGCGAAGTTGTAATAGTTTTGTTTGGTAACTTTCAAGGATGTTTTTTTTCCTGCAGCCTCTTTGTGTCACGTAGAAATTTGTAGCTGGATGTTGGTAAACATATCAGGAAATTGGGCACTGTGCAGCATGCATTGGTAAAGATAAGGATATTCAGGTTGCTGGCGTGATAGAGAGAATGAAACTAATAAAAGTTTTCCGGAAGTTGTGGGTAGCCGATTAGGGTTCATGGCTTTCGTAATGAATCACATTTGAATTGCTAAGTCCTCCAATTTGAAACTATTACCACGGATATAATAAGAGTCCTTTAAGGCCATTCGAAGGATTCTAAATCTTATAGCATGGGGATATAAAAAATCATTTTCCAAATTATTTCGCACCCTGATGACAGTCTAGTCATAGTTATGTGTTGCCTTTCATAGGAAAGGTCGGACAACGTATAACCCTATTCCCCCTTACGTGAACATTATGACTTTATTCTAAATAGGTTACGTTCCTGGTAACGTAATATACATGCCTTAGGAAAAGTTTCACTGGAAAGGATAAAATATTGCAGGTATAACATTTTATTGAAAAATTTTATATACACAAGTTTTTGGGGAGAAAATATTTTGATAAATACGTTTTATGGGAGTGTTATGGGCAAAGTTATGGCTTCATGTGTTGTTGATAGGTATATCAAATGATGTGCGAAAATATTCCTATGTGGACCTTCGTGGGCGTTTACCTAGATTGCTTAAAGATTTAAATGGCGAATAGTTTATGGAGGTAAAAGGAAGTACTCTTTTTGTAGTTTAAATTATTTGACCGACGGTTTTGTCCAAGACAATTCATCAGACGCTGGCTCTACTTTAGAAGCGTGAACCGGTCAAAAATTTAATCAGCCCTATAACGATGGTTTTCGATGATACTTTGAGGATACTAAAAGTATTTGCTTCCTTCGGGCTGGAAGACCAGAATTGTAGGTGTGCTGCTTTTCTATTGTCACGCTTTATTAATTTCTTCCATGACCTTTGTAATACGAGATGTAGGGGGGAAAACCGGGCACCCTCGGGGTCAAAATCGTGCGCCCCTTACCCCGATAGTGCATAATTCAACTAATTTTGTTCAAGTTTTTTTATTCCGCGCCTCTAAGAGAATACCCTGTCCTTCGTTTCCACTCTAGATCGTTTATTAGCACTGGAGTCACAAGGACGATTCATTAATCAGCCATCCTGGGATAGCGGTTTCCGCTATGTAAACATGGCATTTCATGAACATATCCGTGGCATTTGACATATACCTCAAGTATTGAAATTGATACATCTGGAAGTAATGCGATCTTAGAAAAGGTTACCGAGATTACCAAAGTGATCACGAAATAATATAATACGATGTTTTTACGCATACAAGTTTACTACTTCATAGTAAGGCAACAGAACTACTGGTGGAATGCTCGAGTCACAATGCGGACTATTCCCTTTCAGACAAACGTACTTTATCAGAGGCTCGGTTTCTTGTACTGAGAAGAATTCCATAGGCAATTACGAGGCGGTCTAAAGGAGGCCATCCGGAAAAGCAAAAGACACTTATTCAACCCATTGAATGCGAATGCCTATCTAAATCCTCGACCTGAGACAGGATGGTAATGAAAAGCTGCGAAGGCAAAGATCACTGCAAGAGACTTCCTCGCGTTTCTTCAAGGAAACTATTGCCACTTTATTTTCTAACCATAAAACGAATGGCAAACAATATATTTTTTGTCCGGCGGATAAAGCAAAAGCTGATGTTGCTTCTCATACCTAATAAGTTGGAGACGAAGATGTTGCATTGGACTAGTGGCGTGACACGTTTTAATCACATTCGAAATGACGATATCCGCGATCGGTATGGGGTTGCCCCGTTCGTGGAAAAGTTTCGAGAGAGGCGTCTTCGATGGTAGGGTCACGTAACTTGCGCTAACGAGAATTCACTTGCCAAGATTGGTCTGAACATCGAAGTCGATGGTAAACGACCAAAAGGACAGCCGAAACAACGGTGGCTGGATACACTGGATGGGGATTTAAAAGCTTCGAGATTGCATTCAGATCAGCCATTTGACGAGCCGACCCCCCTTGTGAATGGGACAAAGGCTGAAGGAAAAGAAGAAGGCAAAACAGGGATAATATTGGTCGCACTGCTTATTTCATGCTACCTATAGTAGAAAATGTGATACAAGAAGCATGCATAGTTGTGGACTTGGGGAGAAACATGGTAAGTTTTACGGGGTGTCGTGCTGTCATCGCGACATTCAACCTTGTTAACTGGAACCGAAAAACCGTTTACACTTTGAGGAGTAAATTGCATTGGAAACCGGTACCGTAAGGTTCAGTATGGGTGCCTCTGTTGTGGGACGTAGTGTATAAAGAACTGCTCATGCCTCACATCTCACTAGATTTTATAATTGTCTGCTTTACATATGACTTGGCTGTGGTAGTTACAGTGAAGCACTCAAAGGACCAAGAAGTCAACGAGGCGGAGGAAGTGAGAACGATTCAGTGGAGGTTAAAAAGGTTTAGCACGCCTCAGAGTAGAGAAACCTTAACAACCTGCATAATTTTCTCCTCGATTTTCCCTATCTAACACCATTTCGCCACTATATCATCCCTATATTTTTCGACCCTTTTCAAGAGTTCTTTGACAATATATATACAGTGGAATCCCGATAATGCGTACATCGATTATTCGTATTTCCGAGTAATTCGTGCAAATTTTCCGGTCCCCAGAGTTAATTTGCTTTATTTTGCACTGCCGATAATTGGTAATTCGGATATTTCGACCCAAATCATTAGTCCTTTGATCATGCGCTTCAGCACCCCCAGGAACATTTCTCCTCTACTGCTCTGTCCAAGTGCACTTGGGGCGACACATTCGTCGGCCTTCTTGGGAGAGTGGATTCTACTGCATGGCGTAGCCAGCAATGCAATTGTCACCCTTCCTTAATGTGTGATCTATTCATTACCATTTTCGCCTACCAATCACAGTGCGTACGAGTGCCAGATCTATGCGCCAACCATGTTCTTCGTTTGTGATAATGTCAGGCCATGGTTCGATGGCACGACGCAGACCGGTGTTGATGAAGGCTTAGAGTTTTGAGTGACAGTGGCGGGTTCACTTTTCATTTGCTAGTCCCATATAGAAACACAGAAAGAACACTAGCATAGAACGTCGCGTTGCGTAACATTCAGTTCGTTACCACCGTCAGCAGAAACCATGCTTCTTAATTATACAAATTGATTGAAAGTTTCAATGCTTTGCCAATTAATACAGATAGAGGAGGACTGAGCCATTTGGCCAAGGTACATGACCCAGTGGGAGAGTAAACAGATGTCATCAACGTAATCAAGGTGTTTGAGAAAAGATAGCATAGCCCATTGGACTCCTCCACGTCCTCTGTACAAACCATCATGAAGAACGTCATTGATAACAAGAAGAACTTATATCGGTGGCAAGTTGCAACCCTGGTAGACTCCGCTTTATAATATTATAATAGTAATGGTTGGCACAACAATCCGATTGGATCAGAGCCTTGAAGTGTGTTAGAGTACTTCATTCAAAACTGTAACGGTAGATTACCGGATTACAGTACCCTATAGGAGGCAATATGGTTAGCATTGCGCTTGAATGATCGGGATTTGACTCAGGTACTCGTTCAATTCCCACTGTCATCAGTGAGATTGAACCGCGACCTTCTGTATAAAGGCCGCTTGCTCTAACCACTCAGCTATTCGGGCATGGACCTCAAAATCCTCCGAGATTTTAGCTCGTTTTAGTACGTGACGTTTTGCGCCATCATATGTTGCTCTGATACAAATTTTAATTTTTCCGGAATGTCTCTTCTTTCCATGTTATCGAAAGCTTTCACGAAATCGATCTAGAATATGTAATGGGAAAATGAAAACTCCGCCCACTATTTCAAAATGATCCGTAGGGTGTTGATATGGTCAATGCAGGAGGATCCGGAACGAAAACTAGCCTGCTCTCTGTAGATCAAGCTTTCGAGATGTTCCTAATGGGTTCCCGGGTTATTCAAGCTATTATCTTTGCAACGGCAAGGAGCACGCAGATACCCCTCCAATTGTCACACTCAAAATGGGTCCCCTTCTTTAAGATTTTGACGATCATCCCCTACTTCCACTCTCTGGGAAAGGTCTCGCATTTCCAAGATTTCCCTGTGAATGGATGTAGCAAATCTGCAGTAACCGCAGGTACAACGATAATGTTAAGTCCAGCGGCTTGAGTACATGGATGGCTGAAACGAATTTTCTTCTGCTAGGAGTTACACATCCTGTATCCACATGCTAAGGTGACTAGCCATTTCCTCCACAGGAGTAGGAACCCCACCGGATGTGATACGGTTAAGAACCATAGTGAAGTGTTTTTTCTAACTCTTTAGTTATTCGGGTCTCATCCACGAGAAGTCAACCGTTAACTACCCTTACGGGATCATCAAAAGATTTGCGACCACATGCAAACACTTTCGCGATGCAGTATATACTTCTGAGGTCATTGCATTCTGCACCATCTTCTCTGGCTAGTTCAGTAGCAAATTCCATTTTGTCACGGCACAGACTACGCTGATCTTCTTGGTATTTCGCTTGGTATTGGAGTCCTATACCAATGAGTGATGAATAAAGCTTTCAACCCCTTCCGATCATCGTTCGCCGCCTTCACGATTTTGCAGTCAACCAGATCTTATGACATGGTTTCACGGTTGGACAACCTGAGCAGCACCCAAGAGAAAGCATTTATGATAGTAGCCCAGAGCTCATCGATATTCTCAGGCGTTCCGGAGCTCTTCAACCCTGCGAGAAGTGGGGGCGCAACGGATGAACGGCATAGGCGACCATCAAATGGTAATCCCTTTCGAGACGATTACCAACGCACTTCTTGTTACGCACATCCAGGGGACAACTCCTAACTCTACTTCTGATCGCGATGTGGTCGAAACCCAACTGACTCTATCGTAGGCTCTGTGCTCGAAGGATGTGCTACCAAGGACGAGGCGGTGGAAATTGCAGAAATCCACAAACCTCCCACCATTATCGTTCCGGTAGGCATAGCCCTACTTTCCCATCACATGCCCGAGGATTAACATTCAGATCACCCATCACGTTTACAATGTCACCTTTAGCAAGCCTCCCCTGAACTACGTGTAATTATCCTTCTACATCAAACCTGTACAATTGTGATGTTCCTTAACCTTAATCGGAATCATGCATTCAGACATGAGAATATGATTTCTGCAAATAGTTACCTGGTTCGTGATTTTGGTGTTGAAATTATATTCTATATATATAAAGAAGTAAGTAGGAAAACCGGAAGCTGAACGCTTCAGGTATGAGAGGTTTTGCGTATTTTTTTGATAAAAACATTTAAGTGGACATTTGTCCCATTAGAATCTAGCGCGTAATATATACATGTATTATATTATGTGGGAATATCCATTTCCGTGTGATACTGACATTCAAAGCCTTAGGTTGCGTAGAAGCGACAACTTTGACCTATTATAACTTTGTTAGTAAAAGTGCGACTCCCCCAAACTTGGTAAGATCACATCATTTATGTTATAGCCTACAATGCTGCAAAATTTCATGATTCAAGGATGAACTTAAGGGTTTTTTTTGCAATCAATTACTAAAAATTATGTATTTCAGAGCCTACGCCGCCTCTTGATTTTTTTCAGATTTTTGGGTTAAGTAACTTCTAAGAATGGGTCCGTGAAAGAAATGATCACTTCCGACCGACTAATGACAATATTTATGATGTACCTCACTGTATGCGTGAGTATCCACAGTTGGTGCCAATTGCTTTAATCGTTTCCGAGAAAAATGCGTGTGACAGACAGATAGCCAGACAAAACAAGACCAAGCAAAGATGAACTGAAGGAAGATCGTTGGACGACTAAAACTGTGATAACACCCACTACATATGCTCAAGATGCGCGACAACAGGAGGTACTCCAGGACTAAGAAAATGATCCATTCAAAAGAAGCTCGTCAACTATGAGATCTCCACCATTATCAAAGACGGTAAAGGATAAGGTACAGGCAACGTCAATAAACGCCAAAAGAGAAGGAGTGTGCAAAAGGTAATACTTTCGGGGTTCATAGAGAGCGGAGTCCCGTTCGAGAGAAATTACCCTTCACCCAGCTTGGAGCAAAAATAGTTGAGCCATTCGAGTTTATCAAGGACAAACACAATGTGCACCAAACCATAAAGAATATGGTGAGGGCTACTAGAGTCCTCTATACACCACAGATGGAGAAAAGAATACTAAGGACACGCCAAATCCAGATGTGCCAACAAGCGACCCAAGTGACGCCTTACGGTACTATCATTGAATCACGGCGAAATAAACGAGGGGGACCCTCTAATTAATCAGCAGGCGCCTAAGAGAAAAAAAGGTGGACAGGCGATTCGGAAGACCAGCACGAATAGTAGGAGTAAAGCATGCAGCGAATATAGGAAAGTCGGCCAGCGTTGCAAAGTCCAAGACAACGAGAACGATGGATGGACTAAAGTTACCAGCAAAAAAGCGAAAGGAAAAGCAAGTGTAAACTCGTCCAGATGCGATTGTTATCTCCAGTAAGGGCAATCTGTCCTACGCGGAGATACTCAGAAAGGCCAAAGCGGATCTCGATCTAAAAGATCTGAGCGGAACTGTGAACAGAATCCGAACAATCCAGAAAGAGGATCTCATGTTCGAACTGAAAAGATCCAGTGTACCCAAAACTGATGGCTTTCGCACTGAAATTAAAAACTCACTTGGAGTAAATGCCGCAGTGCATGCCCAAAAACAACAACAATGTAAGGATCTCGATGACATCGAAAGGAAAAATTTATACTGCTCTGAAGGAGCAATTCAAGTTGGAAAAACTCAACGAGGAGTTTGTTGTGGGTTTACGAAAAACCTACGGCGGTTCTCAAACGACCACAATGCAAGTACCAGCGGAGGCAGTGCAGATATTATTGCGGCCGGAAAAGTTCGGATTGGATGGGCTGCCTGCCGTTTAAGAGATCAAACTTCACTAAAGAGATGCTTTAAATGCCTCATGTTTGGGCACTTCGCGAAGGTATGCACCAGCAGCCTTCGTCGATCTGATCGGTGAAGAAGGTGTGGGGAGAAAAGCCATATTACCAGGGAGTGCAATAGGGACCCCAAATGCCTATTGTACGAAGTAAAAGAGGGACAGGATAGTCTTCATATTGCAACGAGATTCAAATAAACCTCAATCATTGTAGGGACGCTCAAGTTTTTCTTGAGCAGACCACGTTCGAATCTGAGATGGTAATTGCCATAATAAGTGAACCGTATAGAAACCGTCACTGTGGCATATGGGTCACAGATTCGACTGGTGGAGTGGAGATATGGGCTTGCAGTTGACCAGTCAAACAATGTACTGCAAATCAGGCAGCCAGTGGCTTTGTGCGTGCGTATATAATGTATATGTATATATACAACCACTATGCACCTCTAAGTTTGATACTGTCTGAATTCGATCAGATGCTTGTAATCTTGCTCACGGCGCTAGTAGACGAAGTCCAAAGGTGACTAATGGTGATGTCAACGCTTGGGCCTTAGACCGTGGTAGCAGAGAATATAATGGCCGGGGGCGCAATTTATTAGAAGCTTTTGCGCAGATGAACATAGTTTCGGCTAACGAAGGTGCTGTAAACAGTTTTAAGAAAGGGGGGTCAGGTTCGGTTGTAGCCTGGACCTTTGTCAGCCCTCCACTGGCGCGTGGTATATCCTGGTGCGTCAGCGAACACTACACCCACAGCGATCGTCAGGCATGTGTCGAGCCACAGGGTAAATACCCATCATGCCCGAAACCGAGAAAGATTTCAAGCTGGTCTGTAAAAGCTTTGGATGAGCAGACCTTCATAGAGGTGTGGTTAGATCAACCTGATAAAGCAGACGCCTCTACGGAAAGAGCCATCTATGTGGTCCAATGCATCGTCAAAGCATGTCCTAGGAGGTGCTCATTCCTTAGTAGAAGACCAAACTACTGGTCTCAAATGATGAAGTGGCTAGCCTTTGATCAGCCTGACACAGAGCCAGAAGAGCGACTCAGAGGGCGGTTGATAGAATCGATCAGGGGCAAAAACAGTACGCCTATAAGGTAGCTCGCAAAACCCTCACGCTCGCCATCCAGCGAAGTATCTAAAGTAGACATTTATTTCATTACGTGTACTTAAGTTTTCCGGAAATATTGAAAATCTCCAATAACTTAAGCTCAACTATCGGCAATTGCCCCAAGCAGATAAGCTTAAATTATCGAAGATGTCTAACTGAAATGAATAAAAACGCAAGTCAAACTCATCAGTTGACTTGTTAATCTTTATTCCATAATGACAAAAAAGTGATTGAAATATCTGGGGTCCTTACAAAATTGAAATTATTCTAGTTTGAAGCATCATCTCTTGCTGTCATACGTCAGATAGCTACTCCTCACGGAACTCGAAAGTTTTCCGAGTCGCAATCTATTGCTGATTATGATTGTAATTCAGCCATTGTAGGAAACCCTGCTAGTGATAAGGCAATAGAACTAGCGAATTTTCGACGGTTGCTACTTCTGTCGTAAGCTGTAATCCAAACGAAATATTGCCGGACGATTGCGACTCATTCGAATTCTCTACGTTTTCTCTGTTGGGGCCTAGTATCAACTTGTTATTATGCTGCATAGTTTGGTTGAGAATCTCATTTTCGTGATTCCTCTCAGCTTCCTAAACGTGACACTTCGAGGATTAAACTAGCAGCATTCCAACTTCAGATTGATACTTTTTGCCTGAAACCTGACGAGAGCACAACAATGTTGCATGGCAGACGGGGCTGGTCCTTACAATTCCATCAGGTTATCTTTTTTGATGGCAATATATGTCGTCTGGCTCGTTGAGACACTCCAGCAGCTGTGCATGTCAAAAAGTAATTATATTGATGCGAAGTCAAAAATTGTGATCGAAAAACCATTTGGTATCTTAGGGATTGTATTTCTGTAGTAAAAAATAGGGGAAGATTGATTTTAGATTTTTTTTCCTTTTTCACTAAAAATGTCCTTGAATTTTGCTTTGTTGTAAAAATAAGACTCCGCTCTCGCTCACTCAAGGAGGTTGTGATGGATAGCAATGGGGATAACATCACACCCAGGTTGAGTGAGTAAGAGAAAAGTCTATCCTACGCCGAGAATATAGGAATGTTTGCTAAACTGCTGTGGCGGTTATTCGTTTAAAACTAAAATTACACTTGAAATAACTTTTAAAAGAAAGCACAGAGTCCTAATTTTTTAAATGCACTCCAGATTCATTCCCCGAAACTAATTAACACTTAACGTCACATTCGAGCTTTACCAGTTCACATCTGAATCGCACTCATTGCACCACGTTTATTAAAAATGCGAAAAAAGGAGCCGAAAACTTTCCAGTAATTTCCCGGCGGATTTAATTAAAACACTTGCTTGCTGAAACACACTCAAAATTTACATATATATTCGCGCTCACAGATTGTCCAGTCTTGTAGATTTCAAAAGGTTGGACGACCACATTCACATGCATGTACACTCGCTGCAAATTAAACGACTCATATGCGAAGAATTAGCAATGGTACTCCTTTGAAGTCCATTTAGCACACAACACTTTATTATGAAGTCCAACGACTATCCTGCCAATCCTGCAAGGACCCGCCGAATGAGTCTAATATTAACTTGGGTTTCATTCCAACAATGTCTAGCACGTCCTCAGTACGAAAAGATTTTTCTGATGTTTGCATGTAGTTCACGTGAAGGACTTAATGATTGGGGAGAATGGGGCAGCCCCAAATCCAGTGTGCAGGAACACAATCGGATTAAAGTTCAACCGCAGTACAATCGTAATTAACATTTCCTCTCAGATAGTTGTTAGCTTTCAGTTGTTAGCCCGATTCCACTAAAGTTCTTAATATTACGCTGCTAGCCGAGCAAGCAATCAGGATGTAAATGAAACGATGCCGGGAATAGGATTGTTGCTTCGATCTTTTCGGTCCAGCTCCCACATAAAAGTTCAGATGTAAAGCGGAACAATCCAGAGATGCTATAGAGCCAGCACATCATCATTTGCATGCGAAATTCGAAAAGTTGCTATACACAGTTCAGAGATTGACCGAGACTCAATGGGGACCATCGTCGTCGTCCTATTTCCCATTTGCTCACCCATACGCCCCCAATTCTCATAAATGAAGCTTAAGCTTTTGAAGTTATGCAATCAACACCTATTTTATGCTAAAATGCTGGGTAAGAAACTCCACCTTGTTTACTCCTTGCGGGAAGACGATTCAATGCGGGATAAGGTGTTAAGCAGGTGGAAACAAGGGGAGTGGTGACAATTTGGAGACTTGTACAAAAGTTCATTAACTCGAAGGAAAACTAGTTTGCAGGTGCTTATCATTGTTTCCATGGACCAAGTTGTTAGTTTCCCTTGAAAAGATTTTGAAGATTGACGACGAAGGGACTCCACGCTTTACTGTTACGATGTCGAGATTCACGGTGGGGGAGGTTTGATAGAATGATGAATTTAAAGATAATGACATGTTGGGGTGCCTGAGGTGTTTTATCTGGTAATTTCTTTGATGTTGAGGTTGGAATACTTATTTGGATTTTGAGCATATTTTAGTTGTTCTAAATAAATTTCAGTTTCTCGGAAATATCTTTCGCGGGAGCTGCCTAATTCAGTTTTAAATTGTCAGTTCGTTTGTAGGAGGACTCGTTAATCTCACTAAAGACGGGTATATCACTTTGTTATGCGGGTTTATAAACTAGAAAACAATTTCTTGCCCTTTTTTCCATACGAAGATAAATGTATCTTTTTTGTGGACGTAAAATGATTTACTGTTCCTTTAGTATCTAAATTGTAACTTTAATGCTAGTCACACCTTTTTGCACATGTTCATCAGGCTGTACCCATTTATAACATTGACCAGTAACGTATTGTGTAATGTTCTGATAAAATTCTGCACAGATTTACTTAAACAAATGCGAGTATGTACATATATTTAATCACATTTGTCCGCACGCAATACAACTCTTTGTCAAGTTTTGGCGAATTCTTTTGACATTGAAAGATTATATTCTGGAACGACAGAAAAAGGACAACGGTTGACACTTGACAAGGATAAAATAAATCGTAGATGGAAGTGGATTTTCTCGTTTTCGATTTTGTTATGTTACTATCTTTTCCAAGCTTTTATTTGATGGAGTTAAATTTGATTTCTGAATTCATGAATATGTACATGGGACGGTGGGTATTTTTATATAAGCTTTGATTAAAGATTAAGACTGGTATTATTTTTTCCAATGCTCGACAAGTCGAAGTCAATATTGACGTTACTTTTAGAAATGTATGCCAGAAATAGAGGATACCAACTTATCACGGATATTAGCAAACGAGAGTAAAGCTATCTGAATTTCTGATCCGCGGCAATTGGAATTTATAGTGTCTCCAAATGGGTGGAAAGCATTCTAGATGTTTGACCATGTCCCTGACGTACATCGTCTTCATGTTAAAATTTTTGGTTCCAATTAAAGATGTTAGGCGATGACGACTTTATGCTTTCTTATCAGGGCAGATACAAATCGTCAGACGCTGTCTCACCTCTGCCCTGGGAGGAGCGTGACCAAAGCCGCTCGCAGATGATAAGTGCTCATTTATATAATTCGCAAAACACAACATGAATGAGCACTTAACATTTGCGAGCCGCTTCGGTCATGCTGCTCCCAGGGCAGAGGTGAGGCAGCGTCTGACGATTTACCTCTGCCCTAGTAAGAAACCGTAAAGCCGTCATCGCCTAACATTTTTAAGGTTTGGATGCTAAGCCCTAAACGAGGGGTCCGTGGAACAAAAAAAGAGGGAGTAAGTTGCTTCCCATTTGGCCCGGTCCGACATCAAGTTGATGTGGACCCCGTAATTCTCAAAAAAATATGTACAAATAAAGGGCCGAAGCTTTCGATAAGCATTCAAAAACCCAGATAAACGCGTTATACTTTCGACGATTTAAATGGCTAATGTACGTCTACTTGAGATTCCTGGGCGACCAAATGGTCTTCTTGGCGTTCCTTGAATGGCGCATGTTGTCGCAGAGCTTCGATTTGAGAAACCGTCACTGCTAAAGACCTGCTGCATTAATGAAAGTGTGTTGGTGCAACTTTGCAGTTTAATGTAATATTTGATAGCGTAACGTTCCTCCATAGAACGACCAAACCAGAATTCTGAGGAATATATTCCCTCACCCTTTGGCAACTCGACTGAGACCGGGTGTCTTTTAAAAGTAATGCCTTCCCCTCTCTTCTAATATTGGAGCTTTAAGTCTTACCACTCTCTAGTTTGAATACGAAGATCCAGGTGAAGGAGGGATAAATGGGGATTAATGAGTTGGGAAATGGGGTCTATTGCATAATACGTCTCGAACTCGAATCTAGAGTGACATTGAAAAAAAAAAAAAATAAGTATATCAATGAATGAATTTTAAATAATTATTAAGGACAATTAACGAGTTAGACACTGACTTGAGAGTGCGATTTTCGGTCGTCTTTAAAATAGGCATGCGAACGTTTGATCCAATCATTCATGCGGTCTTTATAAGTCGCATTCAGGATCGCCCTAAGTTCTTTATGCGAAAATGAGTTTCACCAGATAGTAAATTGTGCTTTCGGAACAAAAATAAATCACTCAGGAATATTTGTTAAGCCAGTTGGAATGACATGGGCATGCCTTGGGGCAAAACTGAATTGTACGCCAAGAAATATGATCATTTAGAAGAACTTCTTGGTCATATTACTTGTTAATTACGTCGCTTGGAGTGGACTACATCACGTCGAACAAAGAAAATGCTAAACATGACTTTTACACCACTTTTTGAATTTTAGTGCATTGAATAGGCATCATTTTGGGGGTGTAGGTTTTGCTTGTATGTTATATAAAAATAAAACTAGGTAGCTTGCTCCTACTACAATATATTTTAATAGTTAGTAAATACGTATTTCGAAAGCTACTTACTTTCTTCCTCAGTACTTAAGCTAGCTTAAGCTATATATATTGTAGTAGGAGCAAGCTACCTAGTTTTATTTTTATTTAGAAGAACTACAAGCATCGGAACGATAACTATTGTATGTTATACTTATACACGCAAGTCTCATCGCCAATTATGTATGCTGCGTTGCATAAAGGAGGCTACGCATAAACGTCTTCAAAAACTAATTTTTGGTGCTGTATTGGAAAGAAATCAGCTCTACTGAACAAGTCCTGACGCCTCACACCTTATGCCCAAAGTGTCAACTGCAATTGGCTTAACTAACTCGTGAGCTATAATGTTCTTTAATTGTCATTTTCCTTACTTTATTCATGTTTTCGTTAGTTCAAGATGTACTAGATACACAAAACCAGGCGATTACCCATCATTTGACAGCTGGTATTATCAGACAGACATTGATGGTCCAAAATGTCACGAGCTGTGCCGAGGCAATATTTTGACCAAAGTTTAAGTTAAAAACGGAGTCCGGCAGGGTTATTTTCCGTCGTCGATATTATTTTTTTTCAACATCGGTGATGTCCTTCGTGTTGCCTTGTCTGTAGGGCGTGGAGGGCTTTAATAGATTATGACAACTAGCTTCAAGCACCTCCACTATGCTGATGACATCTGCTTACTCTCATGTTGAGTTTAGGATTTTATCCAAATGGCTACAGATTGGAAAAGGAGGTGAGCAGAGTCGGACTGAAATTAAGTATCAACAATACCAAGGTTCTTAGTCTAACGAAACATCGTATGCTGAGTTTCTACACTTCATGTCTCAGTTTGCTTTTGCAAATACTCAGAGGGAGGATTTATGAAAAACTTTCAATTGATTTGAAAATTTTCCCAAATTTAGAACTTATTTCATAAAAATAACTATGTATTTTTTTTTTCTTTTCGTAAGCGATTTGATTTAGATTCGCATATATCTATATTTCAGGAACAACTTGTTCTCTTATTCGGTACTATACGTCTGCATGAGGTTCAAGAAGATTTTGAGCGCTACCAGTGGCCATCCTCAAGTGCTGTTTTCCAGGGTAGTGAGAAGTAAAATCGGGTGTGAAAATTGTGCGGCATAATTGATTCAATTTTGTTAGAGTCTCAATCTGGGCGTAAATATCCTTCACCCCCTCTCAGCTGACTTGTCGTTGACACATAACTGGATGTCTCAATACAGTGTTATTATTACGCAACCCGTTTTGTTTTTGCATTCAGTTCAACAGGACGGTAGTTTAAGCCTGAATAAACGTGATTTTCAATTGGATGTAATTCAAACAGCGGTTATCACCTGCGGCCATTTTCAATAACGCTGCTCTCAGGGTATAGGTGAGGTAGCGCCTGATGAGTTGCCTCTGCCCTGGACAAAAACGTTACTCGTTCTTTTGTAAAAGCTTGGGTATTTAGGCCAAAAAGGACAGGGTCTATGGATTAAAAATTTGGTCTGATTCATCATCAAGTGCCACAGAGGACTCCCGCAAACCCCAAACAAAAATGTATGGTCTGAATTGAACCATTTTCAATATATCTAATCCAGAACCATTTGGCCAAGGTAATCTTCGTAAAATGGATCGTCTTTATGTATTATCTGACCACTTGAAATATTGGATGACAAATCCGATAATCGTTCAATGGAGCTTTCCATGCCCTTCAAATACCGACTTGTGCTAGGCGTTTGTGAACTTCCTATTCCTATTCCTTCCTCTGCATTAGAAAAACTTTCAAAAAACATTTTTTAAATGCAGGGATATGATTCTTACACCAAGAATCACTAACACAGCTGCATAGAGTGACAGCTACATTTGTTGAAAGCGGAAGGCGGTACCATCCAATAGTGGGTTATAAGTTCCTCCTCATTTGACGCCGACATCAGGAAGTCTGTTGTATCTTTTGCATGGACTTAGTGTAGTACTGCCCCAAATACAAAATTACCTTAAGGAAATATCTTTAAAATTTCGGGAGTCCATTTCTTAGCTGGTAGAGAATAAACCAATAATGGATGTTACCATCGGTAAATAACCCCTAATAACAATTTTCAATATAGGCCCAACTGGCTTATACAATATGGAGGAGCGACAACATATTGGCTTACTTATTCTCTTTAAAGCTGGCGATTTGATTAGCTTCGCAACTACGAAGGGATTAAGATACTAAAAATCATATCAGCGGGATTTTCCCCTAGATCATACCATGGTTACTTCGGTCCTCCAGGGTGGTGGTTGGGTATCACTGACAATCCTACACGGAAATCCGTTTGTTATGAAGACACAAAAGGAGCCTTGGACTGAATTGATTACATAACGACAAACTCGACAACGAAAGGGGAATAACGACTTGCGGATATTCTCATGGAATATGCGCTTCCGATACAGACTGAATGATGCCCAGCAACTGCCCGACACCCTGTCCCAATATAAGGCTGATGTAACAGTGTTGAGGATATCCACTGGACAGGGACCGATTTCCTGGAGAAGAGCCACTACGCCATATATTATGGCGGCTACCCCGTAAATCATATGCTCGGAGCAGGTTTCCTAATCAGCCAAAATATGAAACCTGCTGTTATCGGCTTTGAAAACATAAGCGAAAGGCTATGCACTCTGCTTTCACACCAAGTCCTGGATCTTGGCCAAATGTTTCCGGATGTGAAAAGGAGGTAACAAAATTGGACCGAAGTTTGCAGTCTGATGGATCATTGCTCACTCAAGCTTCTGGAGTTTCTACACTTTACGCCCATATATACTGTCTCGGTATAACTGTTTAAATATCGAACTGACGAAAAAAATTAAACAATTTGAAAATTGTGCGGAGAAAAATGAAAGCCACAAATTTGAAAGTGACTTTACCTATTTTTTAGAAGTTATGAGGCTCTCTTTACTATAGTTCAAAACCGCTATCTGTTCTGACCCTATTGCGCTAAAATAACGAATGCAATGTTCATATTTTTCAAAGTACAAGAATGAGGAAGATCTTGAGCGTTACCAGTGGCAATTCTCACATGTTGCTCTCAGTGGTCGTATGAAGAAGGATCAGGACCAGGCATGAAAATTTTGCAAACTCCTAAAAATGGCTCAATTAATCCAACTTTGTTAATAATAATAATCGTTGGCGCAACAATCCATGTTGGATTAGGGCCTTGAAGTGTGTTAGAGCACTTCATTCAAGACCGTAACGTTACACTACAGTAGACTGTAGGAGGCAATGTGGTCAGCATTGCGCTCGCCCGAGATTATTACCCTGATTTGACTCAGGTACTCATTCACAGCTGAGTCGACTGGTATCCAAAGTCAAATCACGATACAAATTCCACTGCCACCAGTGAGATTTGAACCGCGACCTTCCGTACGACAGCCTTGCGCTCTAAACACTCAGCTATCCGGACACAACTTTGTTAGCTTTCTTTTATTATCGGCCCCTGAGAAAACTCCGAGTTGAGGGTTAATCCCTCCTTTTCTCACCCTTTCGGAGGGGTTCAGCAACAGCCCATTAGAGACATACTAGGGTTTTTAGGTCCTGTCCCCTTTTCATGATCGTCTTCAAATGATGGCGTAAAGACTTTTGTGTCCTTCAGTACTTATAGCAAGGCTTCCATTAGCAGACGACATAGCAAGGGGAATTCCTCCCTGCGTGTGGTTGTTAAGCCATCCCGCCTCAATAGATTTCTTTTTCATCAATATGTGGATCTTCTTCTATTTCAAGAAGTGAAGAATCGACAGGACTAATAGCAGATCGATTCCATGCTGTTTTGCCGAGTCACGATTCGCTGCGAAACAGGAATAGTTGAGGACACATTCGATATGGATATGACCTTCTAAATTTTCATTGTAAGATAATAGAGGGTTATGTCCGTGGATTTCTGTCTCTGGTGGTCATGATTGCTAGAGTGAAGCGGTTACCTAGGAATGTATATTCTATTGGTAAATCTACCAGTCTTTCAAATCCTTTTAGTGAATTCTGTGAAGATGGGTTTCATAGGCTTGCCAATAAAAATCACATTCATGTTAGGCCAAGTCACTGGAATATAAGCATGTGCCAAGCATGTCCGGTATATATCATATCTTAGATGAGAGCAAGTTATTCGCGAAATAGTTTGACTCGGTCTTCAGAGTTTAGTGGAGAAGTAACCCTGTATTCTCTTCTGTTTTGCCGAACTTAAGGTAAGGTGTGATAGGTAGCTTTCTCAAAAAACTTCTCTCATGTTTTGTAGGATTCTCAGTTTTCGCACTGAATTTAGGCACTTAGTGAAAGTTCGTCCCACTTTCCTGTGTGGCATCGTGAAATTCGCGAATGAATTCTAGCCTGGATTCGAATCTGTTCCAACAGCTGAGCAGAAAACTGCTGAAAACGCACTAAACAGAAACAACCTATCAAGCCAGTGGGTGTGGAGTTGCCATCAGTTGCTGGCGAAACTTGGCCGAATAAACGAAACATTTCAGATGTGGGTGGCAGGGCACTCAAATATCGCTGGTAATGAGGACTGGTTTGACAAGGGTTTGGATCCATAATGTTGGGCTTAGAGCTAGCTTTGGCATCCAGCTATCATCTGTCAAGTCAATTCTGAAATGCGAAATTGCAAGGATTCACGGAGTTGTGTTTACGAAGTGGAAGAAGGACATGAAAACCCTAGTTCGGCTTTTAAGGGGAGACTGCTCCTTAAATTACCATATGGAAGAAATTGGACCAGCACTTCATACGCAGCTGCTGAGCTTCCTCAAATCTCAAATGAAGAAACCTAGGCGATTTTCGGGGATAGTATAATAGGCCTAACAAAGGCCTAAGTGCTTGGAGCTGCACTAAAATAAACGAAACTATATCACAAGTTATTTAACAACTGGTGGGATGATCATTAGAGGTAGGTATTAATTATGATTCTGTGGTTATAGTGAAAGACATTAGGTCCATCTATAATTAGCTGTAGTCGACGCATTGCTGGTTACTGTAGCCAATCAAAAATCAATTTAACTCAATTTGAGTGTAAGTTGACTCACCTAGTTATTCCCTGAGAAGTGATTCATTTGATCCTAGCATTGAGTGGCAAATGTTGGTTGAAGTTGCTAGATTTTCCAGAAATTTATTATTCTGCTTTCTGTTTTTCCCAATGAAAAATTGGAAGTATTCAAACCCCTCGCACAGGAGCTTGTTTTGCTGACTGCAAGTGGGGACATGAAAACGGACTATGATTTCGGTGTTTCGACACTTAGATGGAAACGCATTAGGAACTAGCGGATGCGATCATCGACCTATAATAATAGGGGAACTATATATAGAAGGAATAGAAATTCTACGTGCTTTTGATGTCCAATCCATCACCAAAATTGGATGTTCAAAAGGTAGTCCAACAGTTTCACATTTAGTCGCTCATACTGTTTTCTATTGTTACCAGCGACTATCTTCCGCTGCCTTGAATGGAAAACATGCAGGACTTCAATATATCATGGCAGCTTTCCTCAAACACCTCGACTACTTTCATGACATCTGCTTCTACTTTCACCAAGCCATAGACCTTGCTTAAATGGCTCTGGATTTAGAAAGACAAGCAAGCACAGTCAGACTGGAGCTTCTAATTTCACCCTGTCACGGACCTTGTTTAAATGTCTCTGGATATAGGATGAGAGGCACGCAGGAGATAAATGCAAACAAAATTAAGGTTCTCAATTCGACGGGTGGTCGCACTTTTCCTATCTATGCTGACGGAAAGATTATCGAGGGTGTTGGTCAGTTTGTCCATGTCATCGAGCTTGATGTCACAAAAAATACCACGCCTTCCCTGTCTTGTCCAAAATATGATATGTGCAGCAATCTCATCGGCAACAGTAAGTTGAAACCGTCCCGTTCTTTTCGTATTACTATATGGAAGTAGCACATGAAAAGTGACCTCCACTTGAACCTTTGGATTCTAATGCTTCATCAACATTTGTTTTCGCCATGTTATTGGTGTACTCTGTCCTGAGAATGTCTCGAAAGTATAGCTACGTCAGTACACGGGTCAGGTCTTAATTAAAAGGTGCGAACAGAAGTGGATAGATCACACTTTAAGAAGGGGCCACAAACGCACTGGTTCGCCCTAAAAAACATGGTGCACATGGAGGAGCGTAGGCTTTTTGGGAAGGAAGCTATAGCTATAGTACATTTCGTTGAACAGACACCAATGACACGTAGGCGTGGTGGATTTAGGGAGCCATTTAGGTGATATTGGCCACCATATATGCATATACCTCTCAATTTAATTGTGTTAGTCCGAATGATGTGTCATTATTTCAATCTTAAAACTCGTAAAAATGGGTGTCCTTCCACCGCATTGAAGTAGACTCGAGACATATGAATATCCATCGACACGATTTCAATTAACCTGTTTATTGAATACTAAATCCAAAATGATTTAATATCATCGTTAGTAATACCTTTAACGAAAAGTTACGACCTCTAAACTTTGATTCCTTGCATCTACCATAGAAAATATCTTCCGAAGGTGATAGATATGGAAATTCCTTGAAAAATTCCACCACCTGACACAGCACGTTCCTTAAACAGAATCTACTAGCACTAAACTTAAACAATAATCCCTTGCATATTATCCTTGTTATCTAATCCTCTATAAAATGCATTTTCTTATCCACAAACTTTCACCAGCAAGTTACGTGTAGTTATCCACATAGTTGCAAAACATTATTACGAAATACATTATATACACGAGCATCTTTCTAAGGTGCTGACTCTTCTTGGGAACAGTTAGCGTAACAATGTGGTGATGATGGCAGAGGGTGACGGTAAAAGCGACTTTATCAATTTAAAGGATACCAGGCGGGATTCCTGCTCGGTAGAAAACGATGTGCCAGGCATGAAATGCTGTCGACGAAGCAGACGAGGGCGGTAAATGTGACGATATAGTTACGTAATCTGACTTATTCCTATCAGCATTTCCTTCCGTATTGGTTACGTGATGACGACATAACAGGGTAATATCAGGCAAATATGTTCGTAAGTTAGTGAAGGTAATACGATTGAACTCATGTCCTGTGAGTCCTGTTAGTTTCGGTTGTGAACTGATTGAGTTAAAAGAACTTGCGGTTTTGATAGATATTTCTGCAAGAATTGGCAACCAATGTCTATTCATGTAAAATATTCGATACACTTATCGGAAAATTGCTTGAATTATAAGTCGGAAGCCCCCGCAAGCTAAAAAGACGGTCTCAATCTGAATCGTTAAAGTTCAACTTCCTTGCACTTGCGGGCTCAAAGCATTCACGCAAACCCCTGTTGCCACTCTCTAATTTATTCCTGCGGCATTATCCCATAGTTCCGCTTGTAGACAATTTGCTTCACAAAACTTTCGGAAGCCTCAACGCTTTACTAAACAACTGTATCTGTGCACACAATTTCTCCAGTGCATCTTTTAACAGGAAGTCGGAAAACATCAAAGTTAAATCTTCAGCTAAGCTTCGAGATCGCAGCGGTACCGTGTCTATTGAGTGGATAAAATTTTCATTCGAAGCGAAAGAAATTTCCGCAACGGAGCAAACGGAATTCTGAGAAAAAGAATATCTTCATGGAAGAATATAGAATTTTCTTGCACTTGGGGGAGCAGTATCGTCAGATATACACTCTTCAAGATATTCCGGTCCCCGCAGTACCATGCAAATTGCATTTGTGCAGCAGTTTTTCAATAGAACAAATTTTTATGAAAGATATGAAGGTTCCTTTGTATTGGAGACTTTGTACTGGGGAATTTATTGAAAGTTTTCTGGAGGGTTGGTTTGAATTGACATAGTTGATAAACAAGGGGAGGTAATGTGATGTGTTCGAGATGCTAGCGTTTAATTGCGAATTTGAACAATTTCAGAATGCAATAGTTTTCTATCTAAATCTATTTTTCCTATAATTGGGGGACTCTGAAGATAGATATACACATATTTCTTTTCGAAACGAGTATACTATTATTACGTATCTCAGGTGAATATAATAGGGCAACAGGTAATCAACCCATATCTTCGAGCATTTCAACATCGATTCACCATTCATTTTTGCTTTTTTCACTCAACGTAGACGAACGAAACATGGTTTCTATTATGCGCAAATAGGAGAACAATAGCATTATAAAATCTGTACTCCGAATGCCTGAGAGGCACTTTTAAGATAAGGAGAATAGGTCGAATGTTGAAAACTTTGTATGATTTTTCCGAGAATATTATTACTTTCTTCTCTTTTAGTATAGTAAATATGGTAAAAGATTTAGGTTTTGTTCCTTTTAATCTGAGTTGATTTCTCATATACTGTAATGAACTAATGGGTGCCGAAGAAGACCTAGAGGGGAAAACCATCCCAAGACCTAAAAGAAATTTGCTAAGCTGCCTGTGAATACTGAAGCTCGATCAAAACACTTTGTCGACACGTGATTGCACGCCTCTGTGCTAGCCACGTCCAGAAGGGGGGATATCGGTATGGAGGGTATTTCGGAGTCTAGGCACTATAGAGTGGCAACTTCTTGTTTTTTTTTAGATTTTTCAGTTGGGTAGTTTCTTAGAATGGTTTCGCTAAAGAAATGATCAATTTCAACCCCCGCACTTCCCACCTTGCCAGGAAATGTCAAAACTGGGACTGGCTTCGGGAAGTACTAACCAAGACGTTTCATTTGATATTCCACATGACTGTATTTGGTGAAAAAAAAAAAAATTACACCCCCCTCCTTTTCCATGTATGGGAACCGCCCTTAAATTCAACGTAAAAGGATGTAACTTACTGCATGCGTGAGCGTTTCCACCTTTCCACCAAATTTAGTGTCAATCGCTATAACTATCTCCGAGAAAAATGCGTGTGACGGACAGACAGACAGACAGAAGGACCTACAGGTTTGCGACGGAAAGCCCAAATGCGTGTTCTGTGTCGTAACGAAAAATAGCGACAGCGCCCACTTTGCAGGAATCACTAAATGCCCAGTGTCCAGAAAGGCGTTCATAAATAAGTACAAATGAAGTTTATGCAACTAAATCTGAATCACTGAATCTGCTCTCCCAGAGCAACTGGGTAATTTTACAGGAGGAACAGTACGAAAAGAACATTGTGATTTTTACTCTCTTCATAAACGGAAAATGTCTGTGGATAAAGGATGACTATAAAATATGACTTGGCACTGTAAACATTTTATTCTGTTTTTCTGTTTTTTTCAATTGGCATTGCTAACGAAATTTCGGCAGATAAGCCAATTGACGTCTTGATTGAAACATGCATCTCAAGAAACACAGACAATTACTTTACCATTAACGATCTGGGGTGAAAAATCGACAGTCGATGATGGTATGGAGGTTTGTCTAATCTCAAGAAGAGACGATGAAGGTCTTCAATATCTGCTATAAGAATAAATGCGGTTATTGCCACCAAACAGAGTATGCTTGCCAGAAGGCAGCCAGTGCCACTGTGGCATTTTTAAAAATCGTGCCGAATATTGGTGGGTTGAAATATTGCTTTTGGAACCACATTAGTAGAGGCAGTACTGGTGGTGGCGGCGAGGGAAATGAGTGTGCTGCAGCATGTAAGCTGTATGGAGGGCAGAACGTAGGAACGCGGCAAGGACAGAGATGAATGATCTCTGCCAACGGACATGGGACCAGTCTACGAAGGGTCGGTGGGGGCGCAGGCTAATTCCCAACATAAGGGTGTGGCTTGCGTGGAAACATGGGAAGACCAACTATCACATTACCCAGCTATTCACGGTGGTTGCTACGGACAGTATCTGCACCGCTTTAGACTGGATGATTCACCGAATTGTCCTAGATGCGGTGGTATACCGGAGGATCCGGAACATGGAGGAGGACGAGTGCTTAAATGGTAGTCTCGCGGGGCTGGGGTTGAAAAGAATGTGAATAGTTTTAAGTGAGTGCGAATTTCACACGTGCCCTCTTTACTTTCGGTGTTGGTGCAGCGAGAGTGGAGTGCAAGTGGCTTTCTAAGTTATCCAACTCGATGTAGGTATAAACAAAATTCTGGTGGCCATATAAAGACTGTCTGAAGCTATGCAAGAGGGCCATAATCATTGCCACGACAGTCTTTGTTGTGACGCTTTTGGCTGTACTAAAGAACATAGGAACAAAGGATGATATCTGACAGACAGATGAGACATAGTTACTAATTCGGACTGGTTTTCCAATAAAATCATACAGCCCCAGGTGCCAGAAAACATCCAATTGGGTCATTGGAATAAAAGAATTTGTTGAGCAGTAACATCTTTTCAGCGTGTCATTCTTCTCCCCCAGATGAGACAATACTAGGTAAGTCACAGAAACACCGGGATAGGCATGTTCAGTAGCGATCCCTGTTATGTTCGTAATAGAGTTAAATTGTTTTTAGTCATATGTTGCAAATCTGGCGACGTATATGGGTATTTTTCATACCCTAGCCAGGCAGCTGAATGCAACACCTTACCTTAAACCCTTATCTATTGAGACCACTCTTCACAATTGATTGGATGTACGAGGAGAATATAAGATAGGGGAAATATAGGAAGAGCATTAAATACAACAGATTCTAACCAGAAGTTTGGAAGGGTACCTAACGTTTTGGAATGTTATCTAACGCATTGCATGAGTAAATGAAAGCTCCACGGTGATCATCAACTCGGGATTCTCCTGTGGAGGCGGCAGCTGATTAGTGAGTAGTCTCTCGCAGCCAGCTAAGCATGATGTACGGCATCACATCCGTATTATTGGCCCCCATTCTCGAAGGTGTGTCCATTATCAACCCAAAAGCTCGCTGTAGCTAAGAAAGAATTTGACACACTTTTAAAGCAGGGTATTTGCAGACCATCAATTAGCTCCTGGTCTTCACCACTGCACATGGTCCCAGCGTCCAACAGTGAATGGAGACCATGTGGCGATCACAGACGTCTGAATGCTCAGACCATTTCAGAACGCTTTCTTATATCACTCATCCAGGGCTTTGCGTACAATCTCGCTAACTGCCGTGTTTTCATGACCTTGGACTTAGCTAAGGCGTACCATCAAATCCCTGTAGCTCCAGAAGATATTCCGAAAACGGCAATACGCATACCCTTCGGACTTTTCGAGTTCACAAGGATACCTTTTGGTCTGTGCAATGCGACGCAAACTTTTCCACTCTGCCTTGCGAAATCTTAACTTTTATTTCGTGTACTGGGATGATGTTTTGGTCGCTTCTTCCTGTGAGTCTGAGTTTTTGAAACATCTTGAATGCAATTTTCAACGTATCCTTGAGGCTGGTCTTGTACTTAATGTTCAAAAGTGCAAGTTCCTTCAACAGCCGGTGAAGTTTTTAGGCCACATGATTTCCTTTGAGGGGAATCCAATCGGCTCTAGACAAGGTTCAGGCCATCATAGAATTCTTACAACTTAAAACGGTTAAGGATCTGTGAAGGTTTTCGAGCATGTTAAACTTCTATCGTCGTTTCTTGCACAAAGCCGGACAACATCGAGTGATTCTCAATTGTCTGGAACCAAGACTAAAAACTCGCGCGTGATTGAGTGGTCTACAGAGGCTATCCAGGGTTTTGAACTGGCCAAACAACAGCAGGCTGACGCTAGATTCCTGTCATTTCTTCAAATAGATTCACCCTTAGCCGTAGTCGATGCCTCAGATATTGCAGTAGGTATTGGCCTTCACCAAAAGGTGAACCAAATCTGGCAGCCATTGAGCTTCTTTTCCAAGAAATTGAATACAGCACTACAGAACTACAGCACCTATGATCGTGAAATATCAATCGCGTACATGGCAATAAAGTACTTTCGATACTCCCTAGAAGGCAGGCCGTTTACAGTGTTCACGCACCATAAGCCTCTTACCTTCACTTTTAAGCAGACAAGGGTCTCCTCGCCAAGTCCGGCCCCTGAGCATCATAAGCCGGTTTACTTCGGAAATGCAGCATGTGTCCGGCAAGGATAATGTAGTTCAGATGCTTTGTCACGCGTTTCAGAGGTTAAAATCCCTGCCACGGTCGATTTTTCAGCAATCGCCGAGGCACAGAAGGATGACGCAGTGCTTCAGAGCTTCAGGGACAAATGCAAATATCAATTTCGAGAGTTTTCCCTTTTCGGCTTAACCTCTGAAATAGTCTGCGAGACTTCTGAAAAGGACCTAGGCCATATATTGCGGCTGCTTTTCGCGAAGAAGGGTTCCCAGGAGTACACGATCTTGCGCACCTTGACATTCGGACAACGAATAGACTTGTTACTAATAAATATTTCTGGCCATCAATGAATAAAGATGTTAACTCCTGGGCGAGGCAGTGTATTGCGTGCATTATAGTCACCAAGCACGTACGGAAATAGGTAGGCTCATTACCTCGGTCTAAAAAGCGTTTTCATACGATCCACGTCGACATTATTGGCCCTTTGTGAGATTCGCATGGCTTCAAGTATTGCCTTACAATCGTCGATAGGTTCACGCGGTGGTCTAAAAAAGTACCTCTGGCCTACATGGACGCACAATCGTACGCCGAGGTCCTTTGTGGTGAATGGATCCCACGCTTTGCAGTTCCAGCCGAAGCCATTACTGACAGAGAAAGCATTTTGAGTCTACTCTGTACTCGGAGTTGGGCAAACTGCTGGGCTAGAAACGCCAGGATGCCGGAACGCTGACACACGACAATGAAGGCCACTATAATGACACATGATGACGTAGTCGCAAGTCCTGCCTTTCATTTTACTTGGCCTACGTACAGCCCATCGCGAAGAGTTTGCCGCCAGTTCCGCGAAGTTGGTATACGGGAAAAATTTGAAACTCTACAGCGATCCTGTGTTCGATACCAAGTCGACCCTTTCCACCACTGGGTTTTTGCATTTACTCTGGGATACCGTGCCAAGATTTAAATCGCCCCGGCCATCCCGTCATTCTTCGGCGAGGGCTAACACCTTCGAGGACTTTGATATCTACACACACATCTTAGTTCACGTGGATGTTTCCCGGAAGTCCTTGCAGCAACCATGTGGGGGTCCATATGAGGTGCTAAACAGAGGAGAGCACTTCTTTAGTCTTGACGTCGGCGGCAGGTCTAAGAACTCTTCGTGTCCAGGTTAAAGCCTTTTGTCTCTCGGGGTGAGATTTGGGTAAGAAAGAGTGCACGCGGGTGAGATTTGATCTGCGCCCCTAAAATTGGCGGGCCAGGAGTCGGGTTTGTCGTTGAAGCATGAAATAGGCTGGGGTGGGATAGTGTACAGGCGCAAGCTGATTAGCGAGGATTCTTCCGAGCTCCGCACGAGAATGATGCAATCATGACGCAGTGAAACTCCTTTTCGCTCTCTTTAATTATGGATGAAATCGTAATCGTGAGAAAATTTCACAGAGACGGAGGGAATGTGATTGATTATGCCGGCGACGATTTTATATGCAGGGATGTTTGCAATTATTATATGAAAGATTTCGCAGGAACCGCTGGAATAATAAATCCTGCAAAGTATCGCGGCTGCTAAGAGATGAAACATAGAACCACGAATTAAGAAACGCGGCATAGTTTGCTGTGCTTGCTAAAAGCCTAAAATGGTTCTATGAAGGTAAGCACCAGCAGTTTGTCCGATCCTCACCCTTTTCTGTTGTGCGATAGCCTGCGCTATGTAGCGAGTACAAAAGGATCGAACTTAACAGGACCCAGAGAACCAAACTTTTCAGGCTACATGGCCTTTTCTAATATTCCCGCACTTCCTTCCACTCAACTTTCATAGCAAATACACTGTGCCGCCCTGTGTTATCAGGCAGGGACTCAGGGTGCTGGACTGCGAAGCTGCCTAGCCATAGCAATCTTTAGTCCTTGGTATCAAAAGGGTTTTGCGTATCTCGTAAGCTGGCCTTCAACAGAACCTTGGGTATATCCAGGGCGGAGTGAAGATTGACCATATGCTGCAAGGTTTATCGCACCAAATTTTTATTTTGCGTAGTTGGAGCGGAGTTTCCTGCGTATTTCAAGTCTTCCAGAATACGTCAGCGGAATCCAGAGAGAGTAGTAGTGATGTGGGGAACTTATCGATGGCTGGGGTGTGATTCAAGCAAAACATTCTTATCAAAATTTTGGAGTCGGTGAATATATCCTTCAGGCTTCCGAGTCAGCGCAGGTATGAACTGAACAAACTAGAAGGCTCGTATGAAGTCTCTCCCTCTCTGGATTTCCGGATGTAGAAATATAAAGGGGTATGAACTGGCCGTCGCACTGGCCAGGTGAGGTGAGGTTTCTCTCTTGGGGGTCCTTCGGTGGGTGCTTTTGAATCAACTAAAAAACTATTTAGCTTTTGATAGCAAGTATTCGTAGCTGGAAAGCAGCTTATCAATCTGTTAGTTTTCGATGTGGGAAATTTGAATTTATTTCCATAATTTGGATAGTAGTTGTATTTTTATATAAGTCTTTGCTTACCGAATTCCATGCATATGTCCATTCATTAAGTCTGTGATATTTACCTGGAAGAAAAAGGATATTCGTTAGTGTTCCTTCGTTACTAATTACACCACAGTGAAGTATAGAACAAAAGCAAACTCATCTTATGAACTTAACTCGAAACAACAGACTTTTCAACTTGTGTAACTAAATCCCACAGACACCACACATATGCGCATATAACTATCCACAAGTGAGGGCTTTTCCTTTTTCTTCCCTACTACCGAAATCCGTCTCAACTTTTATTACTTCACTAGCAGACAACACATGTCCATTTCAAATTAAGTCAGCCCGAGTCATTACCATTCTAAGGCTTCTTTGATGTTGACGTGCCCAAAACTACTGGGCAACAATGACGACCTATACCGCTTTCCACAATTCTTTTCCACTTCTGCTTCCTACACTACATACACTTGACCGCATATGCTTCATTGTTCCTTGTGTGGGCACTCCACATCCCTCCCTCTTTGATAGAGTGAAGAGACCTTGAAGGGTTTGTCCATCGACCATATAGACATTAGTCCACTGAATACTGTGGAGTGCGAAAAATGATGAGGAATCCTCTGAAAAAAGCCAGGAGACTTAAGGTATCAAATAACATGGTTGTGTCAATAGCTATCGTCGTCGTCGTTGTGGTTGTCGTTGTCCATTTGAGCCTGACTGGTTTCGCCTGTAGCGTACCGTTTTACTTGGAAGAATATTGCCGTTGGGGGGTTTTGGGGCTTACGACTAAGTGCATGCATGAACGAACTTTGTAGTTGATGTGGAGTGATACGTAGTTATATTTGGACAAATTCGGAGAATCTGGAGGAATCTCTCTCTCGAGTTATTTTTATCTTTCTTAGGCTGAGAATGTTGAATCGCTGCGACTACAAAGCTGAATCTTAATTGAGGAAATGTTCATTGAGTTTGAATGAAAATCCTTCATCCTTAATTTACCTCTCTTCAATGTTTTTCGTAATTAGGTCTTTTCAGATGGATTCAAGGAAATTTTAAAGAACATCCAATCTCCATCAAACATCATGGATTTTTCCAATCTCCTTTCGGTAACAACATTCACACAGTTTTGAAAGAGAAAAGCCCGGAAAACTTTCAAAGAGTTTTCATTCATTTAGAGGAGTCCCTACTTGTTTACATTTAGGTGAGATTTCTACAGGAAAAGGAATTGTTAGAAAGGTCTTGGCCCAGTTGGCTTTTGAATTTCTCATTTCAGAATGGACATAGACAAAGAATGAGGTTCAGTAAACTGTCGATTGAAAGCCAGCATGGTCAACGGAGATAGAAAATACTTTCCTTGCAGGATCATGAATTGAATAAAATTACTTGAATATGTATATTGACTGACGTCATTGTTGCTTCCATTCTTAAAAGTTTCACCCCTTTAGTGTCCAAATTCAATTGCGACTGACTTTTAAATTGTTAATATAAAAGAATGTAGTATCAGAAAAGCAAGCGGTAGCCACAAGATGCCATCGGACATATGTTCAGTAGTTTGATATAATCATTTGTAAGGCTCTTCGTCACACATGACGATGTCTATGGGACTGCTCGCATAGACGTCCACATATCCAGCCATATTTGCTCTTCTTTCGTGGTTTTCGGTCATACACATCAGGTCCTCCTTCCTTTCTTCCCAAGCAGCCAATTTTTCTCGTCTTACTGCTTTTATTTCACCATTGGGTTCAATTGCTCCCAGCAATGTGGGTTTTTGGTGAAATGGAAGCCTCATCGATAAATATGACTTTTGAAAGGTCGACGAGATATGTTGGAGGCAGTGACTCCGTCAACATCTCTTTGTCCCGCCATGGTTAGACTCTCTGCATCATTTCGCCCGTATTTACTTTGCAGCTCGCAATCAGAAACGACAATAATATCGGCTTTCAAGTGAACAAACACTATCTTCTGTGTATCGAAGGATATCATTTTTCGTCCAAACATCATTTGGTGAACTTTGTTTTGAAGACTGTATAGTTGATATGCTTCCAGCCTCGCCATAATTGGATGCCGTTTATTGTTCGCTGTGCATTGGCTTTTGATTTAATGTGATTTTTTAGTGACTGGATATTGTCTTCGGGAATTCGTTGATATGGAAGAGGTGATAAAGGGAGTCATGTTTCTATCAACTCGAATTTTGAGATATGTTAACATAACACTTTTCCGTTTCATCGGAACAATTTGAATTTGATTCCGCACAAATAATGGTCTTAACAGGAAATTGTCATGATAAGAAATGCCCTTGAAGCAATGAGTTCCCGGCTCTAGATTAAGAGTAAACTGTTATAGGGAACAACACCAGGAGTATACACATTAACTATTGTAATTAGTACAATTGTAAGACTTCCACTTGATCCTTAGATAGATAACAAATAGCAAGAAAGCGACATGATAGTGCTATCTTTGCATAAATGGATGCAGCAGCCTCAAAATCATGATAACCTTCCTATCTAAATTAACATTGAATGTAGTGTTTGTCCTTCATCAGTTAATCCTACTTCCGAAGCCCGGGATGAAGATTTTACTAATAGCTCCTTGAGATAATTAAGCAATTAACAGGCTTGAAAGCTATGAGGATTCTCACAGGAAGCAGTGTTCATGTGGGTGGCTTCTGATTTGCTTCCTATTCAGGAAAATCGATCGTGATGGACAAGTTCATTGTTGAAGGAAATTACTGCGATGGGTATAAATTCCTGGCAATGGCAAATGGATTTATTGGGACAAAAGCAGTTGATACACTATCCAAAAATATGGAAATTCTGCTCGCAGGAGTTGTTCACATAATTGATTAAAATTGAGACGTGGAGACCCCGAAATAATGAGAAATTCAGAATCCCAAACGTGTTTTTTTTTTGGAAACCAAAGTTAAAAGAAGAGCCGACCCTTCCACGATTCATCTTTTGAGGGAAAATTTTATCAAAATCGGTTGATGTCACCATGTTTCTGATGTGGTTATTTATGTCTACTGATTAAGAGAATGAGAGCCTGATGCAAATTCTTCACTTAACCATTTGTAGTAAATGATATTCTCAGCGGTTCAAAATGAATCAGGTCTAGTAGAGAAACCTATTAAAAGTGATTAGCAAATCTAGAATCTTTTTTTTTTGTAAAAAATTCCCCTGCACTCCTTTGAAAGAACTGCTTTTAAAGGGTTTATGTTATGGTCTTTTTATGGATGGAAGTGAACCCCTTAGAAGAGCGCTGCTGCCCTTGGTTGCGGCAGCGTGTGGGATTCTAGCCAACCGAAACCATCCCTATTCTCTGCTTATTTTTTGTCTTCGGAGCCGCGAGCAGGAACTTCAAGTGATCACACCCGCATAATTCGAATTTTCGTTATTACGACATTCATTATTTGTCAATTTTTCTTACAATTCAACATTTCCCCGATAATGTTTGATGGACGGCTGATGTCAACAAAATTACGTACAGGAGATTCGTCTCCCGGCGCATTGCTTGAATTTGTATGGAGGAAGAAAGTCATTGCATATGCACGACGACGGGAGTTTTGCGCATCGTTTTGATGGTTTTAGTGTCGTGTATGAGATGGATGGAATGGGGAAACATAGACAAGAAAATTACCTAGGAGTCATCCATATACGCGCCAGTTAGCTAACTCGCACCTGGCCTCAGTGATTCTTGTCTTGTCGCCTTGTGTTATTCTACCTTTTATTCGATAGATTATGCGCCTTTTTTCGCCCCTCACTTTCTGAGATAGATTGGTTTCATTTCTGCAAGGTTGTCTTTAAAATGTTGCATATCTCTTAACATATTTACTTGCTAGTTCGCACACGCTAGCGTTTCTTCCCAATATGGTGCCACATCTAATAGAATCGAGTGAACCACTCCAGTTATGCCTAATTTGCGACTTTATCTCGTTCCTCTAATTTTTGCCATCGCCGGTGTTAGCTACCCTTAAGTGCTTGATAACTAGCTTTAAAGTGTCGATGTGGCCACCAAACTGAATAATAATCCTATTTCTTTTTCGATGCTTGAAGACCAGGACTGCCTCCATTTTTTTGTTTCATTGGCTCAAGCCCGATAATTTTCTATCTCGTTTATATAGCGTTGATGGTATCAAAGGTTAGCATAGGTTCCATAATGAAAACGGTACTTACAATGAAGCAAATAACTGAGGAATGTCTGCTGAACCAACACCAGAAGCTCTGATACCAAATCTTGTTTCTACTTGCATGCGGTGATTACTGGTTGTTCTTTCTTTCAGAAAAAATTGTAGAGCTTAAAAATGGGGCAAACTGTGCCAACTGGGCGGTTGGGTATTGATGGCTCACAAACCTACTCGGAAAAAGTACATTCCATGAAGCTATGAAAGGAACCTCGAATTTGGATTGGAAACACATACCTCGCAAAGAAAAAAGGACAAATGATTCGCGCATGTCCTCATGCAACGTGCACTCCTTGCATAGAGTTCAAATTGACAACCAGATAGCCGATTCTCTAATCTAATATAAATACATTATCGTTACTGCACAGCAGAAAAAGGATTTTACAGGGACAAGTTCCCTAGAGAAAAGCATGTATACCGTACGTTGTGACATCAGTAATATCCTTGGAGAGGTTTGGTAGTTAGCTGAAAAATGAAGCCTAGTGTTATCGGCTTCTAAAATATAAGCGACTGACTATAAACTATGCGCTTCTCGCTAAAATTTTGAAGAATCAGTCTCATACACGTTAATGCCCCTGAAGAGGAGATTGCAGAGTTGGAGACGGATACCTTCTACGGGGTAATGGAATGACGTTACAAAGCCTGTCCGAAGTATGACAAAATCATTATACTTGACCTTGACATACTAGAGGTAATGCATAACATATTCAGATGAAATATCAAAACAAATGGAATACGAATCATTAGGTTGGTAGTGTCCCGCCGAATGCTCATTTACGCAAAAAGAGATCCAGTTTCAGCAAAGTTAACCACGTATTAATCGAATGACGTCATCTCTCCGCCTTGAAGAATGTCAGAACATATGGGCTTAAATGACTTCTGACGTCTAGCAAACAGAGGAACGATCTCTAATAGAGTCCTCTGTAATGCCCGTAAAGGGGAATGGGATACCGCAATAACTGTACCTGGAGATCAGATGAACTCGATATGCAGCATCGAAAACTGACCTTCAAAGTGACCTGGAGAATATTACCACTGGTATGGTTATAAAACATGCTTGGCCCCTGTTGCTAAAAAGTAAGTTGTAAGTTTGTGAAGCCGAGAAGAACAAAGAATAACTGCACCAGCGCGGCACTTTCACCTACAAGTTGGCAAGATGAAGACAGATAGTCGTGTTGACTTCGCTAGGACAAAGAGTGCCTATTTTCCATAAAATGGGACCCAGTGGTTCGAAGACGATTTATAAGGGAGCAATGGAGCGAAAGATTTCCTACCAATACAATCCAGCAATTAACGCAAATACTTGCGGAGACTTATCGCGATCTGTACCGAGCAGAGAAGTGACTTTCCAGCCAAAAGAAGGAAATTTGGGAAAACCGGTAAGCTTATAAACCTGAGGAATAAAAGGGACAACCGCAGCAGGGACGAAAGTTTCACTAACAAATCAGCAGGATGAAAACATATAACCGTATTGACTCTGTTGGGACAAGAAGAGTCTTTTTTTCCATAAAATGGGTTACTGTTCAATAACCAGAATACCAGTGAATTGAGGTTTCTCCAATTGGAAACTGCAGACAAGCCGGCCGAAGAAATATTTTTCCTTTTCTTGTGCTTTTGTGCCGTTCACTAGCGGCGTCTGCTCGACGTAATCGCTTTCTCCATTTCTCCTGTCGAAAACTTCACCTGGGTGGTGATGCAAGGCTTCCAAATCCCCATCTAGCGTATTAAGCCGCATTGATTCGCTTCGACTTCGATGTTTAGACCAACCTTGACCAGTGAACTCACCGAATTACATGACTATACCCTTTCTCGTCTCTTCTGGAATTATTACACCATCGGTGCAAACCCATATCGATCACGGATATCCTTCTTTCAAATGTGTTCATTGCATGTTGCACCGACTCATCCTCGTCTCCATTGCCGTAAGGCGCTGTTCGTTGTCTCTTATAGTCGGCCAACACTAAGAACCATTGACGGCGCTAGCGTGGCGACACTGCGGTAAATTTTTGATTTGAGACGTTCGTTCATACGTCGATCACAAAAAACACTAGTTGTGGAATGCCATTTAAACCAGGTTGCGTTAATGGGTGAAGCAATATCATAATGCAAAAGGTTCGTTGATAGCATTGATCCGATATTTAAGTCGCTTAGGCAGTTCCCTACCACTGACCGTAATAGTGTCTGTTTGCCGATGAAATGGTTCATGTATATTATCAGCTTAAAAACCATATATCACCAGGACTGATGAAATACAGCTGTCAGTTCCGTCATCTTTCACTGACTGTAAGGCCGCCTAGCCACAGTAAAACTGTCCATTGTCATAAGTGAGTTTGGTATCTTGACAAAAGTAACAAGATTGTCGAGCTTGATAAACGTAGAATGACAACTTTCGGGGCCTTACGCTAAGAAGTACTACATCTATTCTGAATGTCTCTGCTGACGATATTTACGTAATAGGAAGAACATTCTCAGACATACAAGCTGGTTACATCCCAAAGATAATATTTTTTTAAGGGATTGAAGGGTCCTAAGTCCGTATCCATTTGGGAGGGGGGGGGGGGATAAAATGGAGAGCAACCTGCTCTAAATTTTTTTATTCAGGGTCTAAAGTATGCCGTATTTACCGTCGATGTAAATCACACTCGTGCTGTATCTTGCTTCGGTGGTGCGGAGTAGTCTAGGATGTTAGGTAGCTGTTAGGGATATCAAATTGGGACCTTGGCACAAAGCTGAGTTGTTTGTACTTTCTAAAATAAAATCGATTTTTGCGCCGTTGATTATGAAGTTAGCGATAACATATGTACGCGTAGAAGAGTCTGCCGGTAACTCTGAAAAGTGTTATTGAATTGCTATCGCTCGATAAGTGCCTCCTTTGGCTTCAATATAGGGATCCAACTGTCGTTGAAATTGTGGGTCAACTTTGGGCCCGGAGCTGTCTTAGCACTACCGGCTGGATGCTTTTAGGCAGTAGGCAGAAAGAAAGAGTTGAAAGGTTGGAGTTTTTTCTAATTACTGACGTTTCCGAAATTCCTTCCTTCTATAGTGTAAATAAAATATAATATCTAGCAAGTAAAGCTGAAGCAATTGTCAGCTTAATGGCTGAAGGATACCTCATCTAAAAAACTAGGAGTTTTTAATACAGGAATTAAGATCATCCATTTTCCTGTATACGCATGGGAGCGAAACGGGACGTAAGGACTTATAAGAGCGGTATCCTTAGCATTTGGAGAGGCAACCAATATTACGGCATAAGTCCATTTTCAAATTTCGGGGAAACCTTTAGGTGGTTTTGGTGGAAATAATAACACAGATGAGTCAAACGTACAAGGGGAATCGGGTTCAGATTTTAGAAATCCCGATTTTGAAACTGGCTCAACTTTAGAAAAAAATAAGCATTATTCTACTGACAGCAAAATAATACCTACGGAAAAACTGGTGAGGCCGAATTTTGTTTAACCTCCGTTGACTGATTGCAGTTTTCTTAATATAGGTCCCATGTCACTCGATCAACGTTGTTAATGAGAAGATAGAAGGATTGGCCTGGCGCAAGTCTAGATGTAGGAAAATGGGATCGAAAGAAATTAGAATTCATGCCGGCAATCGAAAACTTTGCTTAGGTTCCTTCTAAGACTGCTAGAGAGGGACATTCTTATTGTCCTCAACAAACGGGGACACGAAAACCTTAAAAGGATTTTTGACGGGAAATAGCTCTCCAAACTATCACCTGGACGAAATTCTGTTGGTGATTCTGGCAATTTGAAGTCAAGGTGACGAGATGGTAATGCACTTTATTACTAGGTCCTAAGATACATAGGAACGTTTGTCTCTAGAGAGGAATCTCTCTGCTTTAGGGAAACGTCGAATAAGCCTGCGAGCGTCACCTTGAGGAAGGTGTCTGAATAGACGTATCAGGGGATAGTACAACGGGCCGAGGCTTTATTGCTTGAAGCCATCGTTTTGTTTGTTTAAATAAAAGAAGCTGACTTCATGCGATGATTAGAAGGCTATTGGATTATGCATGTTGTTAAGTATGACAGCAAAGTTCAATCTTTTTCCGGTATGATGGCGAAAAGTGGCTTCGTTATTGGTGACTAGGGGTTGGCCTTTTGGCAACTATGTTAGCTCTAGTCCTATTAAAAAATTAAAATGTTCCTCCATTTTTCGAATTTTCAGGTTTCATCCCGGATGCAGTATTTGGAGGCAGACGAAGAAGTGTCATAAGATTAGTAGTCTCACCCAACAGCAGAATAAAATCTGATATGGGAAGCCATCTCTGTTGAGCAGCACCAAAAACCAGGAACTGATCACGACGGCGCTTTTATAGGACTGAACTTAGGTGCTATTTTCTGGGAATGTTTCCAGTGAATGCAGTTCTATCCTTTTGATTGTTAAGAGTTAGCTTGACTTGATCCTTCAACACTCTCTTCTATTGGACCTCAGTACATTCTTTATAAAAAAAAACTACGGAGAATCAGGGTGGAAATAAATATCAACAAAACTAAGGTTTCCAATTTAATATGTTATCAGGCCTTTTGTAACTAAATCATTTTGAAGAAAATTGACCCCAAAGATTACTGACATTTCTGACCAGCAATGTTTCGGCACAAGTTGACATTGATGTCAATATAAATGCAGGACATTTTCCCTTTGTTATATGTTTTGTTATGTTTCCTGTTCACTCTTTTGTTTGGAGGACAATTATAAAGAGGAACACAAATATTCATGACGCAACCGGGATTCGAACCCAGGTCGCCTGGTTTAAAGCTTCTTTATCTGCTGTTTTAAAATTAGAATAAAATTTTATTACGATTAAGTTATTCTGAAAATGAGTTCATAGAGCTAGCAACCTTCCTCCAGGAGCACTAAAAGGACATACGACTTAACCGTCATTTAATATTTATAATGTTGCAAATACCATTAGCGTGTCAGAGTTATTAAGTTACACGTTTTGTATATCGCCATATGGGGTGACACATTTTTCGAATCTAATTGCGATAGTGCCCTATTTCAAAGGTGATAGTACACACTCTTTAGTAAACATATTTTATATCATGTGCGTGCTTAATTTTCTTCTCACGGTGCTAATAATTCAACGGAAAGGAATATGAATAATTACTGAATAAGCAAAAAGTGCAATAGCCTTTGCCCTATTTACTTGGCATATGTGCGCATATGCATATATGCATGCTATGTAGTTCAAAGCGGAGGTGAAAACTTCTCATTTTATTTGATTGTTTTTTATATAACATTTTTCCCATGTGTGGAGAAAAAGACGCATAACATAAAAGTTCCCGGTTTTCAGGGAATTTTACTTTATTTCGTTTTCACAACTTTATAATTTTCCGAATAGCTCATAAGACTTCTTTATTTGGATTCTTGTTCTGCATTAAATATTAAATGCGCTTAATATTTTCATATCCCGAGCGAGTGTGAAAAGACGTCGCTTTTCAATTTTTTTATAAGCCGAGTTGGTTCTTTGAAAACCTACTTTGGGTTTAAACTGAAGTGAGACTACTTAAGATTGAAATCCTGGAGAAGAAAGAAATTATTTCTGTCTTAACTTTGAAAAAAGTCGATGTAGAAATTGCTATTTCTACTGAGGGAGAGAAGAGGTGGGGGGGTAACATTGTATGGGTTTTTTTGACTCCGCTTTCTCCGTCTACTGAATTTACTCCATTAATAACATATGAATACAAGAGAAGCGGTGAGGGGTGGGGGTGGTCAGGGGTTCCAATATTAATGCTTCGAGACAACCAAAAGAGGTCCAGCAAAAGTCATATGATCGAAGGGGCGAATGACTTTTCTGTCATAAGTCTTTATATTCCTTTTCGACTTGGACAACGCTAGTAACGTATACCAGCTTTTAGATAATGGGTAAATGGCTCAGGATTTTAATAAGCAAGCAAGGAGAGAGTTTCTGTTTCTCTTTGCGTCAATGGATGAAATTTCGAAAGCGTCAAATGATATATCTGGTGAGCGAAATTGCACCGAACAGGGTCAGAAGCCCAAATTGAGCCTTGGCTTCCAAAGCGCATAGCCTCCAAAAAGCTCGGTCAGCTCACAACTTCATCAACTGCAAAATCCAGTGACTTTCTAGACTCGTATATTATCACCTCCCATTTTGCCGAAGTTTTCTTTTGATTGCAGGCTTCATACTTCGGGGTTCGGGGGTTCCTATGCCGTCCTTACGTTATACATGGCCTCCCTTTTGTAGGGTTGTATCTGTTTCTTCAGTCTGATCTCTGTCGTATCTGAGCAAGTATGTGTTGAAGGATTCCACGCTCGAAGATGTGAACGGAATTTTCAGATGCGTTTGTCATGATCCAAGTTTCATGATCAAACACTAATACGGGTCTGATGAACTTCCTGTATACCTTTTTGATTTCAGAGTCGGGAAAAGCGAGTAAAAAGCCCTTATTTGATAGCTGCGCGTTCCTTCTTTCGAGGTTGTATTCAACTATTATGTGTTGTTCTATTGATTGTCCTGTGTAGGATATTCCAAAAATAGAAATATGGTAGATACCACTTTTTCCCCAGAGATCCTTATTTAGTTGGTTTTCGATGCTGCTAGAAACTAATTATCCATATATCATATCCGCCTTTTGGGACAGTGATATTTCTCCTTCAATCACCTTCTTTCAAACACCACGCAAATGCAGAGAGAGAGAGAGGGTCTCTCATAGGTGCGCCTTAAGTTTTTTTTTTTTAAAACCTAAAGTTCCCAGTCATATGTACATTTGATACCTTTATGCAGTTACTTATTTCCTTTCTCCATTGTTACGAAGAACTGTTGGCATTTGTGGGATCATAGAATAATATCTTTTTTACTGGAATGCTAGTGAAGAGGGCCTTCATTGCCTTTTATATTGGAGGGGACCATTACCTCACTTTCCCAAATGGTCTTTAGTTTAATAACATGTTTTAACGCCCCTTTCCTATTTCCTACTGAGTTTTGGCTCTACATATATCTGTTCCCTGAAAGTGTCAATTTGCTAATCAATCATTAAGATATTTTTATGCAGGGGAATTAGCAGCTTTTATGTTCTGCCTTGTGAGCTGGGGTTTAAAAATAGACTCCAAGTCTTCCCCGCTTGTCGTAAAAGACGACTAAAAGGGATAGATATTTGTGGACCAACAGTTAACAGGTGTCAACAACACCTCGGATAGGGGCTGACTATGATTGGTTTCTGGAATGTGCGCACGTTCTTCGATAACAGCTTTGAGGGTCCCCAGAATGATCGCTTTTTCCAATTTAAGCGAGAATTCCAACGATATAAGCTGGGCATTTAGGGCCTGGAGAGTCTGGAGAATACTCATCGCACGCTTGCGGCAAAGCATTTTTGTAATCAGGTAAGCCAAGTGGTGGCAGACGCGTATCCGGTGTCGGACGGCTACCACAAGATGCGCTCTCATGAACTGTGAACCGGTTTCTGACAGAATTTTGACTGAAAGATTCTCTTTCAGTTTTGCCACCAAGGAAACTTCCTATATAGTCAAGAAGGATGCTTTCTATTACATGAAGTTCAGGAGAGGCTTCCTAAAGGTGATTTTCTGATCATGATGGGTGGTAGGAATGCCAAGGTGGCCTCAGACAATACATTGCTCGGACATGTTATTGGGTAAGCACGGTCCTGGTGACCGTAACGATAATGACGACGGTTTGTAGATTTCTGCAGCTTCCACCGCCTCGTCATTGGTGGAAAATTGTTCGAGCACACAGCTTGCCATCAAGTTTGTTGGGACTTAACTAATGCACACCATAGGAGCACTCCGGATCCCCCCTGAGTTGACCACATTTAAACCCTAGGCATCATCCGCCCTTTATCAGAAGAGAAGGACTTCCACATAGTGAACAGGGAGTGTATTTGGCGAACTCTTCGCAGGAGGGGAGATGTTATGAGAGCGACATATGATGGCGCAAAATGGCACGTGCCCCATTGAGGTAAAATCTCAGAAGAACTCGAGGTCCAAAGCGGAGTCTGTCGGGGCTGCATCTAGTCACGGATATTATTTCTTCTTGTAACATAATATGTGACGTGTCTCGTAAAGCCTTGTCGAGCGGATGTCAAGGACTTTAGCAGACCATTGCAATGTGGGCTACGCCATGCAGTGGAATCCACTCTCCCAAGACGACCAACGAGAAGGTCGCCCCAAGAGCACATCATCATCATCATCAATGGCGCAACAACCGGTATCCGATCTAGACCTGCCTTAATAAGGAACTCCAGACATCCTGGTTTTGCGCCGAGGTCCACCAATTCGATATGCCTAAAAGCTGTCTGGCGTCCTGACCTACACCATCGCTCCATCTTAGGCAGGGTCTGCCTCGTCTTCTTTTCCTACCATAGATGTTGCCCTTATAGACTTTCTGGGTGGGATCATCCTCATCCATACGGATTAAGTGACCTGCCCACCGTAACCTATTGAGCCGGATTTTATCCACAACCGGACGGTTATGGTATCGCTCTTAGATTTCGTCATTGTGTAGGCTACGGAATCTTCCATCCTCACGTAGGGGGCCAAAAATTCATCGGAGGATTCTTCTCTCGAACGCAAGTTTCCGAGGAATACATGAGGACTGGCAAGATGATTGTTTTGTACAGTAAGAGCTTTGACCCTATGGTGAGACGTTTCGAGCGGAACAGTCTTTGTAAGCTGAAATAGGCTCTGTTGGCTGACAACAACCGTGCGCGGATTTCATCATCGTAGCTGTTATCGGTTGTGATTTTCAACCCTAGATAGGAGAAATTATCAACGGTCTCAAAGTTGAATTCTCCTATTCTTAGAGCACATGGCGTAGAATAGTAAAGGAGGGGTACGAGCATCTCGGAAAGTCATGGTGAGCTTTGAAGGACAATTCAGGTAATCGTGAACGATGGCGCAGGAGCGGTTGACGTGCCACCATATATAAATATATATATTTTAATTGTTGTGTTAGTAACAAGGCACCACTTAGTTCCAATCGAGGAATGGTTACTTTTTGTTTCGGCGGTGCAACAACTGGTATTGTTATGCATATTATTCCGAAGGCATGGAAGACGGCTGCATATGCCTGCTTTGGTGCGTCTGAGAAGCCATGGAGCTGAATTTGATGACCTTTTCTGATACTTTATCCATCGGGGAATCCTGACTGACTGAGCTTGTAGTTCGCTCTGAAATTTTGAAGATTTGTTACCCCCTGATCGTGAAGGATTGCTTCAACGTCACTTAAGGTTTGTTGTCGTGAGTAAATTTCGGTATTTTCGAAGGTTTCCGGAATAATTGTTTAGTTGGAAGTATCCGGCGGATATTAATTGTATTCTCATCTTTGTGTCGAAAGGATGTACCCTTGACTCAAACGCCTCATTATTGCGTATGCAGTATATACACTCATCAAGTATTCCATTGTAGCCATCATTACATCTTTTTCTTTTATTTGCATTTTATTGTCACTCATATTCATCACCATCGGTCGGGGCCTGCCGAACTTTAAACGTCGCGGTTTTGCGCCGAATTCCATCAATTCGTTATCTACAGCAGCCGTCTGGCGCCCTGACCTATGCCATTGGTCCATCTGATACCTAAATGCCATAGATATTGCTTCTATAGGCTTTCGGGGCTGGATTGTCATCTCCCAAACAGATTATGTACACGACCATCGCTGCCCGGATTTTACGAGGGTGTGTCCAATATAAAGGGCACCGACTTTTTTTAATTATTCTGTTTATTATATTTCATTTATAGAAGTGTTTTATTTTTCTGCGTAGTCTCATGCCAAAAAACTGCATCTTCATTAATTTGTTTTTGAAGCTATTGGCGTATGATCGCCTCCACTGCCGTATCATCATCAAATCTTTTTCCTTCAAGCGACAAAAGGATGGAAATCATAAGGAGGCAAGTTCAGACTATAGAGAGAATTTTCTACGGTTTCCCAACCAAAGGAGCACAATTTTTGTTTCGTTACGTTGCCTACGTGAAGCCTTACGTTGTCATGAAGAAGGATCACGTTTCCGACGGATTTTGTTCGGGTTTTTCGACGAAATGTCAATTTTGTGGTATTCAGCATTTCGCAATACTGTCCATTAATAGTGCGTATATCATGGAGAAAATCGAGATGAACATCTTTCCGATCAAAACAAAAAAATATTTGCCATTACTTTATAGGCTCACAGAATGTCGTTACAAACATGATGATCGGATTGAGCGAGCCGACCCCACTTGTGAACGGGACAAAGGCTGAAGAAAAAGAAGAAGACTTTATCGGCTCACAACTTCGCTTTGGCCTTCACTGGCACCCTCTTGCCTTGTGTAATGGTGCACCCAAATTTCGTCATAGGTGTCGATTCTATCACTGAGAGACTTCTAATAGACGCAGCACCAATCTAGCGGAGACTTCGGAATTCTAAGTCATGTGTCACAATTTTTTGGACATTGCCATAGCTCCATTCCGAAAGAAGATATTCGCCGATTTTGCTGTATGTGCCCGCGGGCCGCCTCAATGTTTTCCATGTTAATATTCGTCCTTAGGCGGCAATCGTGACTCAGATTCTCGATAGAGAATACTATATGCCATGCAACCGATAACAGCTATGACAATAAAATCCGCGTACGGTTGTTGGCTGCCAACAGAGCCTATTTCAGTTTACAAAAATTGTTCTGCTTGGAACGTCTCACTGCACAAGACTTTGATATCGCCAGTTCTTATGTATTCCTCGGAGGCCTTAGCGGCGTTCGAGAGAAGAATCCTCAGAAGAATTTTTGGCCCCCTACATGACGATGGACGATTCCGTAGCGGTTCAACAGGGTGCGGTGGGTGGGTTACCTAACCCGTATGGATGAGGATGATCCAGCACGGAAGGCCTATAAGGGTAATATCTATGGTGAGAAAAAGACGAGGCAGACTCTACTTGAGATGGAGCGATGGCATGACATCAGACAGCTTTTAGGGATATGGAATCGGTAGCCCTCCGCGCAAAAACCGGGGTGTATGGAGTTCGTAAATAGGCAGGCCTAGACCGGATACCGGTTGATGATGATATGCCACGCAAATACTCGCTCCCTTAAAAGGTATTTTCACCGAACTGGGCGCGCAATCGCTTGCCAATTTTGGTTGGATTCACTCTCTCCCTAGCCAAAAACTTAATAATAATTCTTTGTTCCACGGACACGAGCATTTCTTTCACTTTTATATATAGTTTTATCGGATACATAGGGGTTCAAGAGAATTACGGTCGGTCCCTACTTTTTAATATAGGTGCCGATTAGCTGGACGTCAATCCTTTCCAGACATAATATAAGATCCTTTCGGAATCCTAAACAAAATCAGTGCCGTTTAAATAGTAGTTCATATATTCGCGTATCTAAAATCACATGATGACCAGCACTATACTTGTATGTATTGTATAGTAGATGCTTTGATCCCTGGGGTAAGACATTTTGAGGGTAGGAGGTTTTTACTTCGCTTCTAATGCGATATTCTCTTTTTGTTTTTCAGGTTCTTGTGCGGCATCGTTAAGGACACGTAAAGTTTTGGTACTGAAGTGTCTAAAAGGACCCCCACATTTCCGAGACTGGCTAACAGTGAGGTGTGCAAGCGCTGGTGGACGAGACATTTCTGTTGAATTTTTAGGTTTTTGGGATAGCTCTTCCCTCTAGGTCGAATTCGGCCAATCCAAGTAAGTCATAACAGAAAACGCCAAGCAAACAACAACATATATTTCGGGAGTGTCACCAGAGTATTGTAATCTGACAGAATCCTCAACAAAGGACTACTAACTGTAACTACAAAGCGAGAGTGTCAGTGGATAAAGAAAGGAGAAAAGCTCCATTTCAAACTATCCCATACGACCAGTAGCTCAGTTACCTAAGAAAGCGTCTGCTGGAAAGTAAACGAGGAATTTCAGCTACTTTTCCTATGTACAAAAAAATAACCTGCCTATGCCTGCTTCTTATAGACCAGTGTGAAGTCTGAACAACTGTAACACAATGTCATAATCGAAATAAATGTCCTGCAATTTGATGACAATGTCCAAGTAATAACGAGAGCAACAAATCCACTGCATTCATAAACCAATTGAATGACACACAACCTCATAACAAATCTACTGAGAGCTTACTTTATATATCCTTCCATAATACACTTCGTGCAATATGGTCGCCGGCTTATTACTACCCTTAAACCCAGTCGCCTTTTCCATGCCCCTATAAAGCTAATATGTAACGCACTCAGCGGCGGCGAATGCTCCTTTTTGTTTATAGACTATCAAATAAAACATCGTCGAAACGAAATTAAATTTTGGTAATAAATTAACACATACTGATGATGATGACACCGACGACGAAGGCAATGACGATAGTGTATTGCCCCTGCTGGAACGCATCCTTGGATAATGTAGCGCTGAGGGTACCCTATATAGTGGAATCGTGGATGACTGCAACAGCTAAATCCAGGAACGTTAGCGGGCGTAGTATTAAGAACTTTTTTATAGTTTTCATTTAGTGTCATTGCAGAGTCGTCCTCCACTTCATTTTATACTTTATCTGAAGAATTTCCCGCTTATAAGATTATAAGATAGAAATGATAGAGAATGTTCGAAGATATACTCGTGCTTGGCCCTTCAAGCTCCTGGGAATTTACGACAAGTCTGCACTGGGGATATCATCCGCTGTATGTGTGTGATGCGGTGCCGGGACGAGTATGATGGTTCCTTGGAAATTGAGTTTTATAACTGTGCTATCATAACTTTCTTTTTGTTCACACCATACTGAGAAAATTAAAAATTGATTTTCCGAACAGATACACATCCTGTCTGAATCAAATTATCGATTTTTGATAGAAATAATGGCTTTTGTCGAGGTTCTTTATAATGTGGTCGGGTAATATTGCAATTTGATTTAGAGAAATCGGACGGAGTTCACTTTTTCAACTTTTACGATAAAAACTTTTATGGAATTAGAATTGAATCATGTATCTAGGACGCTATAAATTGGGCCCAGAAGACCGGATGAAGTTGATAGTCAATTTCGAAAGAAGGGAAAATGAGTTGTGAATTGATTTAGCTTGCATTCTACTCAAGATTATCCAAAGGACGGGGTCCTATTTGCATTATAATTCATCAGAAAGTTTTTCCAATTACTCTCAATGCCATTTTCTCCTACTGGGCGTACTAAATCCAAATATTTGTCCTTATTTCAGCAAAGATATAGCACTTTCCTTGCGCCAGAGTATGATTGTTAGTTTATATTCCCAAGGGGTGTAACAGAAATTATGGGATCAATTTGTTGTTAATTAAGCTATTGTGTACATAACAGCAGCTGTTCTTGCTGGACTGCGCCTTAGAGGGTATTTATTAATTTGTGCCCAAATTATTAACTTGCGTTTGAGGGAGTCGACGTAAAGCTGGAAATAATTTGGTTTCTGTTCTGGTTATCGAGTAGAAATTCAATGTTTGTGTCATTAATTTAGTATTAATCGATTAATTAGAATGTCAATGTGATTTGGTTGTATATTTTTTCGAATTGTATTGGGATATTGTTAAGGGAATGAATTATTATAGAAAAGTTATTATATTTGAAAATTATCTAAAAATAGAGCTGAGTTATTACAATAATTATCTTGTGTAAGGCCGGGCTGTGGGAAGCCTCATCCAACTGACGAGGATCTGTTTGCTTACCGGCCATGTGTAACGGTAAGTGAGAATGGGGGGATGAACCGAAGCGACAGCCCGGGGATCGTCCTCCCTGCACTGGAGAAGGTGCTAATAGGACTAAAAGCCAAGATGGAACAGCATACGCCGAGAGCTGTGTAGCGTGGCCGGGGAGTTTGGTATTTAGTGTACGGACTCCGAATATCTTGGGCACCTTCGGTGTCAAATAAGACCTTTACCTTGGTGATCGGGCTAGTCAGGATGAACATTCTTCCCGGACGACTCGTGGGACCAGGACATGGACTCAATTAACAGAAATGAATGTAGTCGGTACTGTTGACGAGTGGGATGAAAAGGACCTCGCTCAATACCAGTAGATTCTGAGGAGTTTAACAGCAAACGCCTGACAGACAAGCAGAAGGCGAAATCCACTGCTCACAAACGCAATCTACCTCAAGATAAGGTCGAACAAAAACGAAAGCGGAGCAGATAAGAACAAGCTCGTCTAATCCCTGCGCCTTCAAAACCCCAAGATTCCCATGGACGACTGGATAGGAATCAAAGAAGAGGAACTCCAGACGAACAGCTAACCTAAGTCAGGAATGTAAAGGTGAAAGTGTTTAAATCTGCAAAATCGAAAGACGACCTAGATCCAGCCGACGCCGCCAACGAGCTGTTGGAGGAGATGAGGATCGACGGTCCGACGGGGACTGACGAACTCCTCACGTAAGCAGATCATGCTGGGGGTAGTGCTGATAAATCTGTAGTACTCGAAGTTCGTTTCGACTAATCTGCTTGTCTTCCTCCTAGAGGAAGATATTGTCATCACACTAGTACAGGAGCTTTGGATCGGAGGACCGTACCATCAAAAGGTTCCAAAGTAAATATTACAATTTATCCCACAGCACAGGAGACGCTGATCAGGACAGACGTAGAACATGTATCCTGGTGAGCAAGAGTGGCGCGCTTTTCTGTGTTAAGACCTGAGTTTCTGCGACCTATTCGCGGTCAACTGACACGACTTACATGGATCACGACCGATCACCTCCGCCAGAAAAACTTCAACATGTGACGACCACCATAGCAACAAAAAAGGCCAACCTGTTGATAGACTGCAACGCCAATGCAAGGTATACGCTTCGGAGGAGCTCGGAAATCAAGGAGAGAGGTGAGCCATTTTTCGATTTTATTATTAATATATGAAGGGGCAGTACACTAACCTTTCATTTTCCCAGTTTGGAGAACTGTGACAATGGGATTTTTAACGTGGAGAACTGGAGATTGGATACTTTACAATCTAAATCTCGCTGCAGAGGCCTCTAAACCTTTCAGAGACCCTAGGAGGACCGACTGGAGGGAGTTTGGTTAAATTATGAAGAACAAATTCTCCAGTGCGCCAATTAGCAAGATTGGTACGACAGAGGAACTGGAGTCAAAGGCCGGGGCTCGGGGAAAGACATTCGATACCGCTTATAAAGTGTCATACCCTGTTAAATACAGCAAGAGGACATTGCCACCGTGGTGAAATGAAGGACTGTCCACCCTCAGAAAGCTGACCATGGAGATCTTCAACTTCTGCTACATGCATAAATATTGGCAACAACACAAGAAGTGCTTCAAGAAGTACAAGTCGGCGATCAAGACTGCCAATAGGTGGTCATGGTTGGACTGGTGCCAGAAGATTGAAAGCACCAGCGGCCCACAGAAGGACGATTATGGAGAGAATGCCTTTCTCTATGTCCCGGCATGCCTACTTCAAAGGCGAATCCACGGAAATCGCTATCTGCCAGACACGGTTGAGTGATTACTGCAGTATAAGCAGTATAACCTAGCTGCCTTTTTGTATACAGAGGAAGCATTCAACAATATGAGTACCAACGCCATCAACGAAGCCTTGACCAGTATTGGATTGGAGGGGTGTCTCATGCGTTGGATAACATCTATGAACCAGGATAATCCAGTCGTATCTTGAAGGTAGCCGTTTGACTAGCGGAATGAAGGTGGTGGCGTATGCCGACGACCTGGTGATATTAGTGTCAGGGATGTTTTCCTCCATTCGTACCTCAAGCGTCTAGCTTCCGGTTTCCCGGCTTGTTGGGTTTAAAATCCCATAAAAAACAAACGTCTAGCGCTTTCGTTCAGTGCAGAGGCAACTCACTTTTACCTTGGAAGCAGCGTGACTGTAGTGGTTCCAAGAGAATTGGAACTACCCACATGCTCTTTTGGAATACGTTATTCGTTATTATTTGTGGTTGCTTGTATTTCCCTGACCAATGCAGTGGTAAATTGCCTTTAGTCTCGATATTGCTACGCTGAACTTCGCTGGATTTAAAATCATCAACGCCGCAACAACCGTTATCCGGTCTAGGTTTGCATTACTAAGTTCCATACATCCTCGTTTTGCGCCGAGGTCCACCAATCTATCCTAAAGGCTGCTTGGCATCCTGGTCTATGCCATCGTTCCATCTGGGGCAGGGTCTCCCACGTTTTCTTTTCCTACCATAGCTGTTGCCCATGTAGACTTTCCTGGCTGGATCTTTGTTATATAGGGGGCCAACAATTCGTCGGAGAATTCTTTTCTCGAGCGCGGCCAAGAGTTTGCCTTTTTTTTTTGCTAAGGGCCCAGGTCTCTGGCGAATACATGAGGACTCGCAAGATCAGTGTCTTGTACAGTAAGAGGTTTGACTCTATGTGAGTGCTCAAATAAGTCCAGTAGTTCGTCGTAGCTATTTTCGGTATTGATTTTTGACCCTAAAAGGAAAAATCATCTCCATTGTTCTGATTTGACCAGCACGATTGGATGTTGTCGGTTTTTTGTTTTACGTATTCGCCCCTATGCGCAGTAATTATTAAAGCTTTCATCTATCTAGTTAGGTATCTATTTCTGTGTTTTCGCAGTAAGCGAGATCTTTTAAACCTCATTCCAGATATGGTTAACAATATAACCAATGCCACAGAGAAGAACTGACATATTTGTCATCTCGTTTGAAAAATATGTTAGCTTGCTGTCATATGACTGACGGATTATGAGAGACTTCTTTGTTGATCTTGGGGGATGAAACCTTCCACCAATACAAGCGACCATCAAACGATGATCTTTATTGAAGGTGCGCATCCAAAAAACATTCCTGAATCTACTGATGATCTTAATGTAGTTGATCGAATAGTTCGTGGACTGTCCGCCACTCGAAACCCATTTGACCCCATAGTTTTCTTTTTGGTTAGACAATGTTATTTCAACGTCTAACACCGATTTTTCCCATCATATGGCTCTGGAAAATGCCATGAGAGTTTACCCGTCACAATCACAATACTACATTTCGGAAGTCTTCTTTGGACGGTATCCACGCTCCTTTATGTAAGGTGCGAAAGACTGCAGTATTGTAAATCCTTATCGTACTGGGCATTCGTGGACATTCTGGATAACTTGATAACGGATTCACAATTGCTTCCTACAGGCTTTCCATATCTGTCTTAGGTTATAGTTCTTCGTTCAGTGATGCCTTAGATCAGAATACTTCGGTCACAAGGCACAAGGAAGCCTGCAATAATTTCTAAAGTCAATCATCTTGCTTTATTTAACTCTAGCATGTTGAGTCTGAGAGCGTCTGAGCGATATCATGACCGTCTGGTTGCGGATAAAATCCGGCTCAATAGGTTACGGTGGGCGGGTCACTTAATCCGTATGGATGAAGATAATCCCACCCGGAAAGTCTATAAGGGTAATATCTATTTTAGAAAAAGAAGACGAGGCAGACCCTGCCTAAGATGGCGCGATGGCGTAGGCCAGGAGTTCTGGAGTTCCTTATTAAGGCAGGCCTAGACTGGATACCGGTTGTTGCGCCGTTGATGATGATGATGATGTTGAGTCTGTAGTGCTAGATTCTTCGCTTAATTTGGAGAAAGCGAGCATTATGGGGTCTCATGGTAACTTTGTCGAAAACACATTTCAAAAAACCAATCAGGTTCGATATGAAAAGGTCCGTGCATATGCATAATTTGAAATTAACAGGTTTTTATTCCAAAAAAGTCTATCCCTTTCAGACATTTTTTGTGACTAGCAAGGAATATTTTAAGTGAGTCCTTAAACCACGACTCACAAGGGATGCATTATTGTAATAGTGGTTACTTTTAGGAATGGATGGAATTTCTTTCCATATTCCCTGAGATGTCTAGGGGTTTCTTAGTCATTGGGACTATGGTGACTTAATCCTTTTTTTCCAAACGGGGTTCGGGCCAACTTTGGCTTATTATAGTTATATAAACGGCTGTAGTAAAACCCCCCTGGTGTCGTTCACAATTCGAAGATTGAATTCTAAGAAAGAATCTAATGTCGTGCACATTATGTGGCTTATTTGTATTCAATTGTAATACCAGCAGCCAACTGTGAAACTGGCGTTCTTCCTCTTAAATTGTATACGAAGAAAAGTGAGGGCCGAGGACCCTTCACCACCCAGTCAGTAGTTTCCTTCCATAAGTACGCATCAACTTCAACAACAATTTGCACTAACAAATCCAATGTGTCAAATTTCTATCTAAAATCTTCTGCCAAAAGCATCATGCACTGAAAAGGGACACAATCAAATCACTTTGTAAAACTTTTATCGGATTCAGTATTGCCCACATACATAAAATATCCGCTTTTATCAAATTTCCGTTATAAAGCACATGGTGTCAATTTTTGTAACAAAATTTTTCCATTAAAAATTTTCCCTGTCATCGAAGTGCGTCTATGTACGAACATATAGGGAATGTCCTATATTTCGGTACGTACTCCGCCCCCACTTTCACTTTTCAATTCTATAAATTGCTCTTTCCTTTGGGGAGAACCTAGAAATAAGTGTCGCGTGTTTTCATTACATACGAAAAATTTAAAACACCATTATCGTCTCCATATCACAATTGCCATTATCATCAACCCTTATTGAAGTTCGGTATCTCCAATATATTGGCAATTGTTGTCAAAGGCACGATACCATACAATGCTCGTATATTGGCACTTTTTACCTCGATGTCGTTTGTTCTTTTCTCTTCGCAATTTCCCGCACCCTCACGCTAGCTGGGGAGACATTTACTGCCGTTTCTGGAATGATTTTAAAGTGACTTCTGATTGATACGAAGGTCGTCATTGCCGGTCGGCTTTGTTGCGTCCTCCCGATTGAACGTCGAGGGTTCGGTTGGATTTCGCTACGACAATCTGATGGAACAATTCCCAAGCTTTTAACATCCCCTATACGAGGTTGTAACCAATATAGTACCAGTTCAGGCCCTGACTATATTCCCAGCACTGGCTTTTTGCTTTACTGCCTTATAGCTCTGGGTAATGGACTGAGGTGGCAGAGGAGAACTCTATCAGGAAAATTATCCTTCCAGGGAAGAACAAAAGGCAACCAAATCGATTGGGAAATGAAAAGGCCAAATCAAACCGTCTATGATAGAAATAGTAGATGATGTGATTATTTGTTCGGCGAATTAGGTGTCACTGTGCCAGGATATGGCTTTTTAAGTGTATCCTGTTTGGAAGCAAAATAGCTGTTGTTGGGAAATGCGATTTCTTTGAGGAGCGTAGGCAGAATTGAGGAAAACTAAAGTCTAAAGTTGTTGGGACGAAGGCAGCAAATCTCCATTTTTGTTTCGAGAGATCAAACCATGGGACGAATTTTGGAAACTTCTAAGAAATCAGCCTTTGATACGCGTGAGAAAATCAGCACCTACATCCTTTCAAACTCCTTCCCACGACTTCCTTGTGCGACATTTAGAAGTGAGAATCAAAAGGACACTATTTTTAGCGTGATGGTCTTTGAATAATATATCACTGAGAAGTTCAGCACATACTCGACGCCCTCTTTCATTAAATTCCATCAAAGCTGAACTTCAGTGTCCTTTAGCCTATAATTACGCCGTCCACTGTACATCGTGGAATAGATACCTGTGCCCCGGTCTAACGCCATTTGGGCTTTTATTGCCGAGACTACGACGACGAGGGCTGCAGTAATAAAATATTAATACACTGATTGATTTGCTCACAATAGAAAACCACTTTGCGAAAGTGATGCTTTCTATGGCTTACATAATCGTATAGTGTGAGCTGCAAAGGCATCCTGCGGTATCATGGACTTGATGGAAATATGGGTAATCGATATTTCGAATAATACCAACATATCACATAATATAATATGCGAGGGTGCCCTCGCCTGCCTGGTCAGGTTAGCCTAGATTGTGTGTAGACGCTCCTAGCAAAATATCCTTCTTTATTTTGCTCTTATCGCTCTCGTGATCGTAGTAGTCGTTGGAAATGAACGAAACACGTCGTGGTATATTATTTACTTAGAGCTGCTTATCCGATGGATATGACAAGTAAGCATTTTTATGTTATGTAACTTGATGGAATCTTAATAATGTAACGTTAACAGTGACGTGTTCGCAACAGGATATCACAACGGTTTGTTATTTCAAGATTGGCTTCAAGCCGAGATAGGAGCGAAGTCAGTAGAACGACGGGAGATATCGGGGGGTGAGGAGTAATGTAGTATTAAATAATGCATTCAGTGCATGATTCCAGCATTATTTTTTAATGACATCACATAAGCTCTCCCAGGGAGGTCCTGTCGAAAGCATATCGTACTCCATGTGTGATGAATTTGATGGCAGTGTCGTTTTAAGTTCATTTTAAATTTACGGAACAGAAAATTAGCATAACAAATATCTTCTAATCATTTTGGAAAAGAAAACGGAGGGATCTCTCCAACTCAAAAATAACAAATTGAACCATTTGAACAGATATCGGTATTGAGGGTATCTCGGATCCTAGACACCATATAGTGGCAACATCGTAATTTTTTTCAAATTTTACGTTTGGGTAGTTTCTGAGAATGGGTCCGTTAAATAAATGATCACTTTCGACCCCCCGCACTCCCCTACACGACGTCGGAAAGTACTATATTTGATGAAAAAAAAATACACCTCCCTTTTGTATGTATGGCGACTTCCCCTTAAATTCTACGTAAAGGGATGTAACTCACTATGCATGAGCGTTCACAGTTCCCAACAGTCTCCGAGAAAAATGCGTGTGATGGACAGACAGACAGACACACATACAGAAAGGTGTATAAACTTACGGTGCGGGGGCTCGGAATCCTAGTACGGATGGCTTTTGGGAGTGGGCAAGCAGGATCCCGGTCGTCGATATCCCTCGCAGTGACTTGGTGGTGGACACCTTGGCCACCGTGGCATCTAATGCTACAAGCTGCTTAGACAAGGAGATCACAGGAAGACAAGGAACCCTCAAAGCAAACGCGCAGAAGGATATGTCCAAGGGAGAACGTTTTTTGTTAAAGACCGCAGTGACACCAACCGCATCCGAGAGAGCCGGATCCATTTAGGAGAACCTCAACGATTATGAGATCTTCCCCAATATCCAAGGCGGAAAAGGACACCAGAAAATGTGCGGAAAGAAGAATGGAGGCTTTGGAACAGAACTCCGACCTAGAAGAGTCATCCTTCATTTTGCTTGGGGCGAAAATTGTTGGGTTGTCAGAATTCACCAAAGATAGACACAACGTGCACCAGGCAATCAAGCATATGGTGAGAGCCATCAGGGTTCTATTCAACAAATCAAGGGAAGAATTGAAGGCAAGCTTCAAAATTACTCCTTCGACGATGATGCAGTCGACGCAGGTGAAACCCAACCGTATACTTGCGGAAGGGCAGACGAAAAAGAGGGTTTGGGAAAAGGAAGAAGAAGATCCAGAACATCAACAGGTTCCCAAAAAAACAAAAAGGCGTACCACCCGCTTTGAAGAAGGTGATGTAAGCAAGACCCGGAGGAACTAAAAGGGAGATCTCATGCTGGAACTGAAAAGGTTCGAAGAGAGCAAAGCCGAAGTCAAAAATGGGGAAAGTACTGCCGTGTATGCTCAAAAGCATGAGATCGCTGTACAGTGCAAGGACCTAGATGAGGTCACTTCTAAGGCAGAAATCCGCCCTGCCTTAACGGAGCAGTTCAAATTGCATGACATGCAGGAGGCATCTATTGAAAGCGAAAGGCGTATGGAGGTACACAGACGGTAACCATCCGGCTGCCAGCTGAAGCAGCGCGCAAGCTACTGGATGCCGGGCAGGTCCGTATTGATGGGTAGTTTGTCGCCTTAGAGAGTAAATCTCATTGAAGAGAGAGGTGTCACTCGTACGGACACCAAGCGAGAGTGTGCACAGGTGAGGTTGATCGGTCTAGCCGAAGCAGACGTTGTGGTGAAACAGGTGACATTGCTCCGGATTGTAACAAGGATCCCAAATGCATGTTGTGTGATGGAAAGGAGGGCCTGGACAGCGGGCATATTGCCGGAAGCGGCAAGTGTCCCGAGTTCAAAAAGGCGCTAAGTGGAGCGAGAAAATGAGGTTGGTGCAAAGCAACCTCAATCACTGTACGGTTGCGGAAGATCTGGTCTCGCAGACCACCCATGGATCAGAGGTGCAAGTGGCTATAATAAGCGAATCCTATAGAAATCCTAACAATTATGTATGGGTAGCCGATTCAACAGGTGCGAGCACGCGAGGACCAAGCCATACAGGAATGTACGAGGCAGTCCGCAAGTGGGTTCGTATGGGCAAAAATACGTCTACAGCTGCTATGCTCCTCCGAACCTGACGTTGGTCGAATTCGACGGCACGCTGGACAGATTGGTTCTGAATGCAAAAGGACGGACACCAAAGGTCATCGCCGGTGATTTCAATGCATGGGCCACAGAATGGGGAAGTTTAATGACGAATGCAAGAGGACGCTGTCTCTTGATGGCTTTCGTGCAGTTAGATATCATATTGACTAACGATGGTCAGGTTAATACTTACCGGAAGGGGGGTCCGGTTCGTTTGTGGATCTGACTTTTGTTAGTCCTTCACTAGCTTGCGATAGGTCCTGGCGGATGGAATCTTTTCTGAGACATGGAAAAGGCAAAGGATGGTGTTGTTACCTAAACCTGGTAAGCCTCCTGGTGAACCATCTTCCTACAGGCCAATATGTCTATTGGACACTATAGGCAAAGTGTTGGAGAGAATAATCTACAACAGATTGCTGCCGGCTGAAGAAAGTCTGGGAGGATTATCAAACTGACAATTCGGCTTCCGTACGGTCAGATCAACTATCGACGCTGTCAAACTGGTCACTGGTTTGGCTGAAAATGCAATGCACGGAAAGGTGGCACTAGCAAGTATTGTGCTGTGATTACCCTTGACATGCAAAATGCGTTTAACGCTGCCAGTTGGAATCTTATAAGGAGGCCATTGGCAGCTATTGGTGTACTCAGTTACTTAACTGTGCTAGTCGTCAGCTACTTAACAGATAGAAGGCTCTGGTACGACACAGACAATGGAATCAAACAATATATCGTCTCCGCCGATGTTCCACAGGGCTCTGTGCTAGAACCGTTATTGTGAAACATTATGTATAATGATGTCCTCGACGTCCCAGTTGTTAGCAAGACCACAATAGTGGGTTACGCCGATGACATAGCGGTGATTGTTGTTGTAAAAGATCTGATTGGCGTGGAATTGTATTCATCCGAAGCAATCACTGCTATAAAGAAGTGGCTGAAAGATGCAAGTCTTGTACTCACTGAGGATAAAACAGAGGCGGTGTCTATCACGAAGCAGTATGATGTGGGGAAGCACATCATCACTTCGAAGCCAGTAATTAAATACCTTGGAGTGATGATAGATGCGAGGCTGAATTTCAAGCAGCATGCATACCTCATGAAATGCTTAAAAGATGAGCGCGGTGTATAGAAACACCGCCCTAAGAGTGTGCTGTGGTTATAGAACCATCTCGGACGAAGTCACCGATGCAGTAGCCGGAATGATGCCGATCGACATTTTGGCCGATGAGATATCACGTATCTATGATAAACCTGAATCTTCCTCTGATCGGCAAATAAAAAACGCCGAAATAGAGGAATCCTTAAGCAGGTGGCAGTAATGGGGGGAACAGGCAAGAAAGGGTCACAGATTGGTTCCCAGCAACAAGATGTTGACGCAGAAAACGCATGGTGGAATAAACTATGATCTCATGCAGTTTCTCACTTGACATGGCGGTTACCGTAAATACTCCTATAGGATTAAACCTATCGTCCGGTACGGTATTTCTCAGCCGATAGGCTAGCAATCGCTCAGCTTTATGGTTACTGCCGAAATCCCGAAATGGATCGTGGGTGTGACTTCGCATCAGTTCAAAGATATCCAGGCCATCTATTGGGCTTTTAAACTGCTGCGATGAACTTTATGGAAAGAGATCCGCACGAATCGTTCGATAGAGGATATATGTATGAACACACCGCAGTTCGAAATCTCCCTGTAGGGACCAAATTAAAGATCAGTCTTCCAAGAGGAAGGAAGAAGAGGAAGTGGAGCAAAGATGTTAGAGTGTCATCAAAACTAGCTATTAAGGATGTGATGATAGTATAGACTCGGTCCGAAGAGATGGCATTAAGCGATCATTGCAGGCATTTTAAAGCGAATAGTCACAATCCAGTTCGTGGGTTGTAAAAATCGTCCGTATAGTGACGTGACAAAAGGCTTGTTGATTGGATGTGTTTGTGTCACCCAAAATCAACATCAATCGCAAACAGGAAAATAAAATGTGGACAATCACCCAACTTAGGAACAGATTATTTGAGATTTTAAAATGGAAAGAGAAAATAAAAACAACGGCAAAAGCATTAAGAAAAGATGATATTCCAATAGAAAGTCGGAATGCATGTATCAAAAGGCAAACATTGTTTGAAAGGAATAAGAAGTCAAATTATTAATAACGCCAATGAACAGTCTCGTCTCTATGGCTTTACGTGGGTATCTGTCTCGGGGACTTAATCCCATGGTCTTCTTAAGACATGGATTGATTTTGTGGACCTACCTAAACCTCAACCGATCTAAGGAGTACGACTCTCGTGTTGAAACGCAACACCATGTCGAGGCCCGAAGGTCTCTGTTCGCCTGAACGTAACCACAATCCCCATGAAGCTCCCACTAGAGGGCCAACCGCAACAACCGAGCTGAACGCACATACAACAGGGATTCTTCTAAAGTATGTGAATTCAGGGGCTACCCCGGTTCCCATGGTACCAGTATAACCCTGATAAGGTTTCGTGATCAATTGCCACTTCAAATGAGTTCCCGTGCAGACTACGATCTGATCGCCCTAATTAGGCCTTTGGAGCATTCACCTCTTGGATCACGGCCGGCAAACCAATGTGCGTCTCACTATGCCATCACTACGGATGTTCTCCTCGGCCATTTAGTTTTGGTTCGGCCGACAGGGCTGCCACTCCGTCTTCGTCACCGCCACCTCTGAGCATCAGGCCAATGAATAGCACAATTACAAAAATGAAAAATAAATCAGTCGATGAATGAATCTTGAGGAGTCTGTTGTGAAATTATTTGTTCAACACTTTTACAGTTCTACGCCGTTTTCTTGTTTAAATAAAACGATATGTAAAATTTAATTAAGTATTAATATTGATTGAACTTAATGTTACATAACTATGTACTGCACAATACAAGAACACCTAAATTCTGAACAACGATGAATTTTTGTTTTATTTGAAAACGAGTTCGAGTTTACTTGCCGGTGGTCAAGACAGGAGAGACCGGCTTATGTATATGCCGTCTTTTCCTGTTCCAACCAACGGCACCTTCTCATCGCTACTTCTCCACCCCCGTGGCGAGTTCTAAAAAGTGGAGAGTTCGGTGCGCCATCTATTTGTTCACATTCGCAACATTCGAAAAAAATTGCGAATGCTGCGACTCCTGCCGCGCCACAAGTCTTCTCTTCCTGAAGTTTCAACTCCATACTTTCGTCACAGATCTTAACCCCAAAAATTATTTACTTCCTGTGTGCATAAAAAGTTCCGAACACAGTGCACTAAAAAATACGAAACATCTATAAGTCGATATCAATAACGGTCTAAAACAAGGAGATACCCTATCGTGCATCTCTTTTGACCCGGTATTAGGAAAACTCATCCGTAATGAAAAGGTAAATGCGAGAGGCACCATTCTCTTTCAGTCCACTCAACTACTACCCTATGCTGACGGTATCAACATCATAAAAGCAGATATAAAACTTGCCTTCATCCAGATGCAGACCTCAAAGAATTCTCCCAAAAATTCCCCCCCCCCCCCTCCAGAGGGATGGACCGCTATATAGCTTATAGATTGTGGATCACGTTACTTAATCGCCAGGTTATGGATAAAATCCGGTTCAATTGGTTGCAGTGTCACTTAATCCGTATGGGTGAGGATGACCCAGGCTGGAATGTCTATAAGGGGAATATCTAGCTAGCTTTTAGGGATACCGAATTGGTGAACCCTGGCGTAAAATTGGATATTTGAGCTTCCCTACTAAGGTAGGCTTGTACCAGATAACGGTTGTCGGGCTGTTGATGATGCTACTCAATGACCAGGAAAATAAACCTTTCAATGGCATATGGACAAAAGTGGGGGACGCTATTAACACTATTTGAGAAGCAGCATTGGGAAGAAAACCCTCGAAAGGAAAAACGATTGGTGGGACGAGGAGCACCAGGAAATATGAATAGATGTAAGTAAGTAACACACAAATATGATGGCTTTCGGATAATAGCCAATAGGATGTTGAGGAAAAAGAAAAAGGAGCATTTTTTAACCGCACTACAGACCATTAATGACAATTTCGCAGCTAATGAAACAAGAAAAGCTTACCAATCAGTGAAAAGGATACATAATGGGGTCCAACCAAAGGTAACAATGTGTAGATATAAAGCTGAAAACAGCATCAGCGCAATGAAAAAAGTAAACGAAAGCTGAGAGTTGCACATTGCCGATCTTCTCAATGTCTTCAAAACAATACCAACGAAGAGGTAACAGTCCTACAAATAGAAGGCATTGTGGTGGAGTTAGCCCACCATCCTGACGTAAGATTGACGTAGCGATAAAAGAACTGAAAGCAAAAAGAGTGTCGGGAATTGACGACTTATTAAAACTATTGAAAAGTAACAAGAACAGTGAAAAAAGAATCCATTTTCCTATCTACGAATAAGACGATAAGTAAGCATGAAAAATTTACGGGAGCGCCTTACCGTTTTTTTTTAGACCAAAAGGCCTTTACCAAAGTCCTGGCTGAAGTCTCACTTGGAAAATATTGTTGGGGTCTACCACGGCAGCTCAACAAAAAATCAACTCTTCGCCGTGAAACAGGTGGTCGAGAATTGTTCGGAGTTCAAAGTTCACCTTAACCAAACATTTATTGACTTCAAATGGGTATACGGTAGTATCGATCAAAAGCTGCTGCACAAAGGAGATATAGGGAATTAGTGGATAGGGTCATTGAACTGATAGTACAGGAGGAAATGCTGTGCCTAATGTTCTCGGATAATGAAATCTATTTCACAATTAACGCAAAACAATTTTAAATTAAAAATTGTCAATTGGTCCCCCATTTAATTAATAAGCATTTTCAACAATGCTTAACCCCAGTGATGGGATGAACGCTGATTTTTCATTTCAGTAATATAAGTAGATCAGTCAGTCAAATATATTCCAATTACCGATAATGAAATATTTTTCTTTTATTGTTTTTATTGTATTAAATTGGGGTTTCTCGCGCTATTTGACAAATACAGTGCGAAGCTTAGTGATTAGAGCGCTAGGCTACTAGTGGAATGTAGTGGTTTGAATCTCGCAAGTGGGAGACGGATTCGTATCATAACTGTTTGCCGAATATTAGTCGACTCAGCTGTGCCAAATTAGAATATAATAATGCTGACCACATTGCCTTCTACAGGGGACTTAGTCCTGTAGTCCTATAGTATAACTCTATGATCTTCAATGACGTGATCTAACATGCTTCAAGAACCTGATCCAATTGAATTGCCGCGCCAACGATTACTATTATTATTATTATTTAAAAACCAAAAAGAAAAAAAAGAAAATCTCAAAAATTTAACTTAAGTGTTTCCTATCTAAGTATTCAACATTCCCAAAAACGCTTAACTTTGATGATTGGGCCAAAGCCGGTTTCCTTCTTCTAAATGTGGGGGGGGGGGGGGGGGGGGGGGGGGGTTTCTAGCCAATTTAAAAAACCTGGGAGTTTACTATTTTTTACGTTATTTAAATATATATTGGGATGGGATATACAAGATTTAATGACCACAAAAGATAAGGTTTGCGCTTCTATCCCTGCTTGGCTATCATTAAAGAAAAAAGTCCCTGCGACTTAAATGTAATAATGGATTGAATTATTCTCCATCAATTAGGCCAGGAACACAGTTCATTAGCGAAAGAAAATATATTGTTTCATAAAAGCATCTTCGATGGATCATTTTTATATAACTTGTTGCTATCTTGTAAGATAATTGCATACAAATTATAAATAATTATTTTGAACTTTTTTCTCATTCATGAGACTTTTACGTTAATTAATTCTAATGAAATCCGATCCTTTTCTTAGCAATTAGGATCCACCCATGAGAAAATTTATTTTGCGTTTTTGGCTTTTTCCTGGCTTAATTAAGGATAAACGAATACTGAAAAAAAAAATTATCAAAATCGTAATTCGATCCATTTTCGCAACCTCGAATGCAAACCATTAGATAGAAAAAGGAAAAAATGGAGGAAGACTTTAAACAGTTAAAAAAAAACGACGAAAATACTAAATTTCAATTTCCTGCTTAGCCACATCGTGTACAATAACGCGCCACCGTGAAATCTTTCGCTTCATTAACTCAATTTAGTTCGCCTCTATTATCCCGCCCGAGTGACTGCAACCATATTTTCAGTTAACACAAACGGAATTTCTTGTTTGGGTTCCTCCGTTTCAACACGTCCTTTGCTGTATTTCGCTGTTGTAATGTTTCCCAACGATAGTGGGAGGAAAATTTTAAAGAATTTCACAAGATTTTCAGCAAACTACGGTCGTCAAGGCGGAGAAGGACGAAAGTGGAAAATTCTTGGCAATGCTTGGTAGATGAATGCAGGACCTTAAAGTGTGCATAGTGAAGATATCACGAATTCTTATCAGTTATGCAGTTTCAGGAGAATTTCATCGATGTTGACGTTGTAAGAAAGGAAAGTTTCGTGCAGTCTTCTTGTTTCCGAGCGCTGCGGACTTTGCTGGAAGTCCTTTCGTCCTTGGCCAAGCAGATGAAATGTCACCGTCATTTTGTTAAGTTTGCTTCACTTACAACGGGACGGAGAAAACAACATTTTTTGTTTTTCTGGCGAAAATGTTCCATTGTGACTGGAAGGACTCGTGACTGAATGAAAGAAACTTTAAGGTTTTTCTGACACGGAACAAAGCTCCTTCCAGAGTGATAAAGAGAAATGTTCATGAATTTAATAAAAGGAATCGGGCGCATTGTCTCCGTGTGGTAAACTGCATGCAACTCCTTCACAGTCGGTCATTATTATCAACTCATCCACAGCAAAACTGTTCAATCCGACATCCTTTCAAGCAATTTACGAAGCGGAAAATAATTTTTTTTTCTGTGAAATGCAAGTGAAGCGAGAAATGTCGCACAGATGTAGTCGATTACACTTTTGCCACTTCATTCAAATACCGAAAAGTCCTTACATTGTTATTGTGGATTGGATAGCTCGAATTTGGGAACGGGTGTTTTCCACCCTGTGATTTTGTGGGGACGAGGGGGAGCAGTGCTCTTCACTTTTTCGTCTTGTTTTCCTTGTAAACAGGATCATTTGTCAAATCGAGCGAAATTTATTATACGGCTCTCTATAATGTCATGGTGGAAAACCACTTCACACACATGACTTCCTATATGGGAAGTAGGCATCTATCTATAGAATTACGTACTATATATAAAAGGATGGGGATAAGAAAAGTAAAAAGCAAGTTAAGAGGACGATGGAGAAGAATGAAAGAAGGTGATGATAGTTCAATTTCCCGCTTTTTGTTGTTAGGCTTAGTGAGGCAGTTTTAGGATTGTTCAGGATCGAAGATGCGAGATACAAGATGAGCTGGAATTTTCCAGTCGACGAACTTTTTTTGTTGTAGCTTTATCTGATAGATGCATGCTTAAGTAATATTGATTGTTAGAGTGAAATGCAAATTTTTCGATTGATTTTGATAAATATGTTCCTTATGAGATGCTTTGAGAGGCGTACGAGGGTCTTATGAAGAAATACTTACTAGATTAGGTAAGAGTATTTCTTTATAAAGTCGGAGGCCAAGTGTGTTAAAGGCAGCAGTTTCACCCTTTTCATTACGCTGAACGTATTATCATATTTTTGAATACACGCTTCTGAGTCTTTCTACTTCCATTTCAGGTCTCGGCGGTCGTACTTTATGTCCCTTATAACTTTTAGGATTCATATCCTCTTGTCACTTATAGAGTTCAGTATGTCACACGGGGTTACCCATAGCCTTTTCAATTTTCTCAATTATATTGTTGAAAAGTAACTTTGTAACTATCGTAGGCTCTGAAAGTAGCTTTAATTGAAGACGGGCAACTCCTTTAATCCAAATGGAGAGATGGTCTAGTAGTCTAGTAGGCATAGGCGAGCGGCAAATTTACACAAAATCGACAATAACTATGCTAATAATAGTAGAAGTCGCACCAAAGCAATCGAAAAATACCTTCCACAATCCAGACTTCTATAGGAACTGTTAAGTTGGAGGTAACTGGCTGGTCTCGAATGAAGCCATCTTCATGAGCAATTTTGGTCTTGTCGTGCTAATGAGGCAATTGCACGGCAAATGAGGACTTATGGGAAGATGTAAGTATTCAAGAAATAACAAAAATTTCACCCAAACTGGGACATTCGGTAGAACTATATCCTCGTAATACTGATAAACAAGACTGGACGCTAGGAAGGAAGCAAACTGAATAGTTACGCAACTGCACCAAACCTAATACTAGGCAATTGCGAAGACCTCACTGATAAAGAACAGTGAACGGAGGAAAGAGAATATCAAAGGTAAGTATAATATAGGAATCGAAGATGGTGGAAAGAGTTAGGCCTCAGTGATATAGGGATCAAATGTTACCTCTGACATCTGAAAGGAAGCCCAGAACTGGAAGAGATCATGGTGAAGATTCATAAAAGTCGAGGATAGGGAAAATGCCGGTCTTAGTTCCTACACTAAGCAGATTAGTCACTAGTTGACTTCCAATCGATTCTGACCCCGTTTAGGATAGAGTTCTGCTGGCCTCATGCCGGAGACTATATTAGGAAAGGCGTTGCAATTCGACTTGGCGCTGCTTTGCGAGTAGTTGTTGCGGTTTTGTCCGTGGAGTTTCTTAAGCTTATAAGCCGGGGATTCTAGGACGCTAGCAATTAGTCAATCCCTCAACTTTAAAGACGTTTTTTTTCCCCGAAATTGTAGTTGGAATAAAACTGCGTACTATTTCTAGGGATTTAGTAGCAGATAATGATGAGCATCTTTCATTGGTATAGAATAAATTTTCGAAATCAACTTCCATGCTGTGTTTTATGTGTTTCACTGAAATATCAATGTTTTTCGAGTGCTATCTAGAGACAGTCAGTTCTGTAAGACTTATTCAATTCTAGCCATTCCAGTCGATTTGAGTACCACCAGGGTCCTCAGCAAAGAGAACTGTTCTCAGATAGCCAACTGGAGTGGTCCCCAAACAGGAGTCAGATAGTGTATCTAACTAACTCGTTTTGTGGTTACAGGAGCAGCTGAAGACAAGCCCAATCAAGGTGTACGTATCCGGACAATTACCAGTCGCTTTGAGACCAGGACCGACGCCTAGGCAGCCGAAGACTACAGCTCTCCTACAACCAACGACCTACATTCGAGCAAAATTCACAAGTAAGTGAAAGAAAGAAGCGGAAGGTCGAAAGTTGCGGCAACGGCTAAAGAGGCGCATGCGTCATATGCTTTAGAAAAACGTGCCGAATCGGGAAGACAAACAGCGGATCGAACGAGACCTTTGAGAGCTGAAGTGGCGGCAGAAGTTAGAACGAGCAGAACGACGAGCTGGCCGAGCAGCTAGTCTCTCTGCTAGCGGGGCTCAGAGGAGCCGTACGTGACGTCTCTGAATTCCAAAACCCTCCAGGAAATAAATCTGGCAATCAGAGCCATGCTAAAATAGAAGTAAACCACACAATAAAAATATGTATTGTTCTTTTATTTCGTCTAATAGTAGCCACAGCTTACGGGGTGAAACCCAGATGAGACTGGGGGCTATCCGTACAATCATATTAGCTAGAGAAGCTAGCAGAACCATAAATGTAGTGCTGCACTTTAGGAAAGAGGTCCCAAGGTGCATGGCGGCGGTACATAACGTTAACAAATCGCTTAGGGTCATAGATCTGAAGGTCCCAGCTATAATTGAATCATCAATATATTCTGGAAATGATTTATAAAATTCATATATAAAGACGTTTATATGCTGAAGTTTGCAGGCGTGGAAATAAAGAAGTTTCTAAACCTTTGAAAAATTACGAGAGTGCCAAGGCAAACTGCTTCCGGGTGGAGTGAATGATCGCTTGGTGGAAGGAATTTACAGGAATTATTGGATCAACAGACGGATATACAAAGGGGAATCGAAGTATGCCTCTGGAGAAACATCGGATTGAAATCTAAGCGAGATCCCAGTAGGTATTCAATAACCGGTACGGTAAAAGACAATGAGGAAATAGGCTTGTTGCCTAGTGAGAAGGAGAAGCTGGCTTATCTAAATGTAGATACAGTAGAGAATCTAGATGGAGGGTAAGTCATGGACCAAGCAGCCCGTGAGATTCGGGGGAAAATAATATGCTTTCAGGTAGAGTTAATGGGCCCCACAAGGATCGCCCATTTGAAACTCCACTATACAATGGCCGCGCTTGCGAGGGAAATTTGCAAGAAGGATTTTGGAGTAATTTGGTTCAAGAGCACTAGGAATACCGAGAGCAGATTTGTGATATCTGTGGAATAAATAATATTTTTTTTTTCGGGTATTTTGTTGTAGGTTACTTAAACTTTAGAAATAAGCATAGTTTCCTAACCGCAATTGAGACGTTGCATTACTTCGTAGGACACTATTCGTTATTTTAACCGGAAGAAACCAACAAACTGGTAAAGATCTATGAGCGAAAAGTGTCACCATTTTCGTTTGATACGATATAAAAATTAGAGTTTTGGTATTTTAATGACACCAACGGAAGTTATTCGTAATTACTGGAATTTATTTTTAGCAATAATTTAGGAATTTTCACTGTGCTAAACATATCAACATTCGCAAACAGTCCCAGATAAAGGCCCTTGGTATGCCTAGAGTACTTTTATAAGTTAGCTGGCTAGAAATTGGCTGGTGACAAATAATCCGTAGATTTTGAATAATAAAATTATTCGATTTGATTTTGTGGGCACTTCTATAATGACTAGGGTAACAAGGAATCAAAGGCTAACGATCCATTTACGGTGGTTACCTTATCCAGGTGGAATATGTGGTCAGAGACGGTGAGAATAGATGTTTGCAGACTATTTAGCCCGACAAACCAAACCGGAGACAGGTCAACGCATTGGCAAAGGATAATAATATGACTAAGGAAGTAAACCGATATAAATTCGGGAGCTTCTGTAAGACCAAGGCGCAAACCATAGAAGTATCTAAACTGAAGAGAATGCGTGCCATTATATTATATTTAACGTCATTCGATAGTGGGACTGAGGGAGAATTGATTTCAATGAGTTCAATAGTGGGACCAGAAAACAGGTGAAGAATCTGCCAAAATATTAATGTACTTTAGGTTCACATCAAAAGTGCTCTCTTCTGTTGTGCTAATCAGGTTGCTGACCGGCGGGTGAGTGAACACTATTCCCACAGTGACCGCCAGGCCATCTTTTTGACATCAGGACCGGAGGGGGCGACAGTCGAGTGAGAAATGGAAAAACCAGAATAGCTGGGTGGTCCATTGGAGCGTTCGAGTAAGAGACATTCCTGGCGGGTTTAGAAGGAGGTTATGACCCGAAGGGAACGGCGCTGGAAAAAGTGAGGCAGTTACGTCACCGGGTAATTGCCTCAATGCGACTCTACAATACCGCGGCAGAAGTTTCACCACAGTAGGAAACTAAACTACTGGTGGAACCAAGAAATCGCGTTGTTGAGAACATCCTGTTTGCGAGCGAGGAGGCTTCGCAAAGTATCAGAGGGAAGCCAGAACATCGACAGTTGGCAAAGGAATGCCGCGATCTTCGAAGTTGATTTAAGAAGGCTATACGGTGTCTTGAGGAAAATACGAACCCGTGAGGTGCTGCTTACAAGGTTGTAATGAAAAAGATTCGTGGACAAAAATCACCACCAGTGCGACTTTTGTCCAAAATAATCGCAATCCTTTTCCCACAACAGGAAGAAAGTGGACCTCAACCAAAGGTGCAACAGGACGTCTTCATATGAGATCTGTGGACAAATTGGGGAAAATAAGGCAGCTAAAATTAAGGCTGGATGGTTCATCAGTACATTTGAATTGTGCATGATGGAAGGAGTGTTTCCCGCGTAGTGGCTGAATTTGCTACCGAAGCCCCCAAAAACACACGGAGCACCCTCTTCATATCGCCCTATCTGTCTTTTAGACATTATAGGGAAAATGTTGGAGGGA